>NC_092876.1:117595074-118239657 GCF_028372415.1 Notamacropus eugenii
ATCCCCTTTGTTACTGCTGCCTTCCCCATAAATAATTTCCTATGTATTTTGTATGTATCTCTATATGTATATTTGGTCTCTTCTTACTTGATTATAAGCTCCCCCAGGGCAAGGATTGTTTCACTTTTGTCTTTGTCTACCAGATCCCTAGTGTGAAGCTAGTGTTAGCAGATTCTTACTAAATATTGATTGATTACTGTTATATTTTATTCATTCAGTCAGGTCAATAAACACTTATTAAGCACTTATTACTATTTTCAAGGTGCTCTGCTAGGACTCTACTCGGAAAAAGAACAAAAGATAGAGTCTCTGCACTCAAGTTGCTTCCAGAACATGATAAGATAAGGACAGACATAAATACAACACATTAACATGCTGCAAATGCAAAAGGATAGTATAAAGCATTCCAAGAACTGACAAGTCTATACTACTTAGGGAAGGGGCATGATGGGAAGGAAGGGATGGTGTTCAAGACAAGTGTGGAAGGAACTTCCAGGAAGCTTTCATGAGGGACCTAACCTTTGAGCTAAGCCTTGAATAAATTAGTCTTAAGTTAAACTTCAAACTCTATCAATATTTTCCCACATAATTGCGTAGACCAAACCCCAATTATGTCCATGAATATCAACCAGAGGATGTGTGAATTTTTTTGAATTAGGAGAAAGCAGGCCAGCAGTTAGCACTGTATGCAAATAATGATTTTGTAGTTGGAATTCCGAGCCCTGCTGGTTGATATCCCAAATGACTGATGATCTGTTTCCAAGCTGCATCACATTCAGAGCAAAAGAAACAGCCAATTTGAGGATTTTTTTCTTTGCTAGACACTCTCTTGCACTGAGCAGAACTCTGACTGCTGACAGATAAAACTATGGGAAGGGAATACTTCAAAGATAGTTGAAAAATTACCCTTCATGCATTGGTGCATCTGTTCCATTCCAAGGCATATGTTATATGTTGTCTGACTGTATTTAAAATGCACTTCTCTCCATTAGGCCTGAGATCAATGTACAACTTGGTTGGATGGCTTAGCTGGTTACTCACTGAGAATTTCAAGTACCTTCTCTTTCCTTCTTTCCTCATTGTCAAAGAGGAAAAAATGTAGATCTTATACAAGGGCCTCCCAATAAATATGACACAGTGATAATGGTAATGGACTTGCTTGTCCCTGATCAAATAATAAGGAGGCAGGATTTTCTGTCTCCTTCCCTGACATATTGCTTGAGGGTAGCGGTTTACTAGAAGAAATGGCATAGTCTTGTACAATTTTTTTATTACAAACATTGTCAGGTGCTCGTTCCATTCCACGTCTCATCACTGCATCAGATAAATTTAATGTGATTTTCATTCTCTCTGCAAAGTTATTCTTGATAGAGGATAGAGCTTATTCTCTATCATTTTAAAATGAGTATTTCATTTAACTTGGGAGAAAAAATGTTCACACTTAGGGAATTAAGGACCCCAGAATTCCCAATAAAGTTTAACTTCCTGTGTTCTTTAAAATGGCTTATATTACATCTTCATTTTGATGAATACACATAGTCCTTGAAGCCAGGAAAATCTGGCTTGTGAATAATCCAGATGATAACATTCACCACCTCCCCTTTCCACTAGACACACAAACACTCTTCCCAACATCTTTTTACTTTTTAAAGCAGAATATTTTTTAAAAATTGATGTGTGTTTAATGTCTGTCTTTTTCTTTCTTCCACAGGTCAATGGAACAGAAATTGAATACGAATTTGAAGAAATCACACTGGAGAGGGTAAGACAAATTCAGGCGTTGTATTAAAACCTAAATCTTGCATTTCTTACAAAGCACCCAAATGAGTTGTCCTCTGAAATAATGCAACTGTGAGTTATAACTTCCTGGGTTCCCACAGGGCTAGTAATTAATATGCTAATGAAATGGCATGCAAAATACTGAGGCTGACAGGCCAAGTAGCAAGAACTGTTCAGTCAACAGAAATCATTCTCGGGAATGAGAGAAATAAACTTTTTCCGGAAACTTTCATCAAGTTTATAGAGAACTGAGCTATTTTCAGGCATAATATTCTTACAATATTCTCCCCTACCGAAGAATATGAGTTCCTTAAATGTGGAGATTATTTCTTTGTTACTGCTGTTGGTTAACATTATATCCTTAATGTTTATGGTTGCTGTCACATAGTAGGTGCACAATAAATACTTGTTGAATTATTGAGTTGAATTTCTAGGCAGCGTGGTTACATTAGAGAGACCTCTGGACTTGAAGTCCTAGCTTTATGATGATGTAGCTTCAGTAAGATTCCCTCCCCTCCTTCAGCCTTTAGTTTGGTTTTTTTTTTTCCTTTTAAAATGGAGTTGATCAAACTTCACACTATCTACTTCACTAAGTTTTTCTTAGGAATGTATTTTACAAACTGTAACTCACTATTTAAATTCAAGATATTATTAGTATCTTTGCTATTACTACTATTAACATAGTTTGCAGAAAGATGATTT
Organism: Notamacropus eugenii; assembly: GCF_028372415.1. Classification (NCBI taxonomy): domain Eukaryota; kingdom Metazoa; phylum Chordata; class Mammalia; order Diprotodontia; family Macropodidae; genus Notamacropus; species Notamacropus eugenii. The sequence continues at coordinate 117,597,556 of NC_092876.1, forward strand.
AATAGTTATTTTCTAAGTAAAATTATAATAAGCACACAAAGCTATGGGAGGGCAATAAGAGCTATTGAATCTGCTGCTGTACAGCTGCCTCTCGTTAATACTAGTTCTTCCCTCTTTGTACCGGAGAACAAGATTAATCTTTCTTCTGCGTGACAGTCCATCAGACACATTTCCTCTGCGTGACAGTCCATCAGACACATTTCCTCTGTGTTCTCTTCCTTAGGGTAGATGTTCTTGGTTCCTTCAAATGATCTTTATATGAAATAATTTCAAATCCCTTTATCTTCGTGGATGACTTCTTCCACATTCTCTCTAGTTTATGAGAGTCCTGTGTAAAGTAGAATTGGACACAACACTCCAGATGTAAGCAAACTAGGAGAGAGTGCAGCAGGCTTCTCACCTCCCTAGGGCAGGTCACTTTGCCCATTTAATGCAATTTGAGTGACCTAAAATTTAAAGTCAGCAAGGAGATTGAGGAGGTCTAAAATAAAGTACAATATTGATATGTTTAAATCACAAAAAGATATTTATTTTAGTCTGAAAATAACATTGGATAGCATTTATTTCAACTCCCTCCATTTTTATTGAGGAAATTTGAGGCAAGAAGGGTCAAATGGTTGACCAAGAATCACAATTAGTGAGAGCAAGGCCTCAAACATCTCCAATGCAGTGTTCTTCATTTTTTTCTTTCTTTCCTCTTATTTTTATTAAGCTTGAATGGTTCTGAAGGGAAATTTCCATTGAGGATTTTTGTCTTCTGCAGATGGATTCTTTAAAAAAGCCAGTGATCAGTTCTGACAAAATTTCAACATCCTAAATTGGGAGAAGTGGGACCTATGTAAAGTAAGCACAGATGTGAAAGAAGGAACACAACAGCTGACTGCCACAGCCTGAGGAAAACCATAATACAAGAGTAATAGTGATTTGAAAAGGCTAAGTTAGAAGTTGGTATTTGTGTGGGGAAGTGGAAAAAGCATGAATATGCCCACTAGAGACCGGAATTCTGACCTCTGTCTTGGAATTGCTATCCACCTATCCTCAGACAGATCAGTTAACTGAATCTCAAGTTTAGCAACGGAGAGAAGCTAACTGATGTAGTGGATAGAGTGCAAGGCCAGTATTCAGGAAAACTCTTCCTGAGCTCTAGTCTAGCCTCAGACACTTACTAGCTGTGTAATCCTGTGCAAGTCACTTAACCCTATTTGCTTCAGTTTCTTTACCTCTAACATGAGCTGGAGAGGGAAATGGCAAGCCACTGCAGTATCTTTGCCAATAAAATCCCAGATTAGGTCATGAAATAGGATGCAATTGAAAATGACTAAACAATAATATCAACCTCAGATAAAATATAACTCATCTATTAGATCATATATAGACTGCCATATGCATATGTTCCCACATCGGATATTCCCCATATTGATATAACCAGTGATCTTTTATTATTGAATATTAGTTGTTATTGTTGACCATAATATTGTTATGAAATTGGATCACCCTTCTGAGAATTATTTTACCACAAAGCATATCCCTAAGCTCCTCCCCACTACCTCCACTTCCCAGCCTGTTGCTAATGCTCACCATTCCACCAGTAAAATAAGTACCTTTGGCTAAGACATTAAAGCTTGGCTTAGGCAGCAATTTTGACATACTAGATATGGATTGAATATTTGTCATATAAAATTAAATTGAATCATGCCAAAAGACACATACTTCTGAGAGCCACAGAACATTATTCTATTATCAATCATTAATAATATCTACTTATGGCTGCTAATAATGGCATGTAACTTTCAAGCCAAAGACTCAGATTGATAAAGGAATGAGCATTTATTGTCTATGTATCAGGTACCATGCTAAACACTTTACAAATATTATCTTGATTCTCATAACAGTTCGATGAGGTAGGTAGTGTTATTATTCCCATTTTATAGATGAGGAAAATAGATAAAGCATAATTGACTTGCCCAATGTCACGCAGCTAGTGTTTGAGGTAAGATTTTATTTCAAGTCTTCCTGACTACAAGTTCCACTGTGCCACTAATTACATATCAGTAAAAACACACATAAACCTTCATCATGCATAAAATAGCACCTTGAACTTAAATTTGTAAAGATCTTTGAGAAAACTTGCCTTCCAGTAAGTTACTTCATTCAGAATCAATATATTAAGAAGTATGTGACAGATACTGGTAGAACTTGTAGGAAGAGGAGTCAGATGGGCTAGTGAAAATAATGGGTCAGTCATGACACATATAGAGACCTTCCTCAATACTAAGTAATATTTGTTAATTCAGTTGCACATTTGGCTGTAGATTACCAGATATTTTATAGCAGCTTTCTTTTAATAAATAAACAAAGCAAAAAAAACTTTTTTTTTTTTTTTAGTGTTTCCTGACAGCTTGACTCCTGGCCTTGCCGTTTTACTCCCTGTGTGGTGCTGGTCCAGTTCCATTCTCTAGACCTTACTTTCTCCATCTATGAACTGTAAGGGTTCATTAGATCAATTCTAAGCTTCCTCATAGCTCTCAATCTGTGATCCTTTCCATCCTAATACTCCCTAACTTACAGGATGGCTTTGAGCATCAAAAGAAATTAGGCATCTGAGGTTCTTCGCAAACTTTATTCTAGTGCTATAAGAATGTGAATTATAACCATTATTCTATTTAAGTTATCAAAAAGTTATCATATTCAGCCTTCCAAATTCTTCAATCCCAGCTACAGGAACATCTAGGATTTTTTATTTAGAATGTGAGCAATCATTCTGTCACAGGATCTCTTCTGGATTAAATTGTTTGGTTTTTCCCTTGAACCCTCTTAGCATTCATGACAGTAAGGAAAATGAGGGTTAAAAATTTTTATTATTTAGCTGTTTTTCATGACTGTTCATGACCCCATTTGGAGTTGTCTTTCTGGAGATTCCAGAGTGGTTTGCCTTTTCCTTCTCCAGCTTATTTTACAGATGAGGAACTGAGGCCAAAAGGGTTACATGATTTGCCCAGGGTCACCCAGCTAGTAAATGTTTGAGGCCAGATTAGAACTGAGGAAGATGAGTCCTCTCGACTCCAAGCCAAACATTCTATTCACTGTGCCACCTCACTGACCAATATTACTGGAGACAAAGTAAAGACTCTGAGATCTGAACATTTGAGTATTTTTTTTTAAGATAAGCAGGAAACATCAAGCTCATTTCTCCCAAGGTTGTATACACACAATCAACTGAGTGGTATGACTTAGTCTTTTAACATGAAGATAGGTACAGAAATGGGTATAATTTTATGAGTATATATATATATATATATATATATATATGTGTGTGTGTGTGTGTGTGTGTGTGTGTGTGTGTGTGTGTGTGTGTGTGTATAACATGTGTAAAGTTATCATCCCGAACCCCAATTTCATTAGAATGTGAATTCAACATTGAAACTCAAATGAGTAAATGGGTGTCTTTGTTATAATTTATTGTCTTTGGAGTGTTGGCTAGTACTCTGAGAGGTTCGGTGACTTCCCTGTGGTCACACAGCTAACAACAGTGAAAAGCAGACTTTGAATGACCAATGTCTTCCTAATTGTTAATATTTACTCTCTACTCAGGTGTTCAGGGAGGACTAGCATCTCTAGTGTGACAGTCTACTCACCCCTTGTAAGAGCTGCCCATCCACCTTTAGTGTCCACATGATTCACCTACTACCTGCAGCTCCAAGAAACTGTAGCATGCACAGCAGTCACACACTAGTAAATCCATCTCAGGAGATAGGCTAAGCCAGTTTGAGGGTACCCAACAGGCCTCAAATTCATCAATTAGTTGAACAGGGGGAGAGTTTACCCCAAACATGTGAAGATTTCCCTGCATGGAATGGGCAGATGAGAACAATTGATTCCAATGACCATGAAAGCAATTGAAGGAGGTGCTGTGGAAGCCTTAGAGCATGGTCAGGTCATCCACTATATGCCAGGCCATCACCAGCAGTCTTGACTTTTGCCTTGCCACTGGATTTTGAGGACTCTGGAAGAAAGAGTGAGGCTGATGACTTTGTATGACTGTGCCTCGCTTAAATCTACTTCATGTGCAAGTCAAGATATCACTCCACAATGCCACTGTTCCTCTTCGAAAATGAAAGACAAGCAACAACATATGTCGTATAATATATGTATGTTTGTGCATATGTACATGTTCATATATATACATATATAAGAATATGCATACCCACACAATATCTATATGGGGAGGAAGAAGGAAGAGGAGAGAGAAAGGAGACAGAGAAAGTAGAAAGTGATTAGGTAAAATGATAAGAGAAGGGAATAGAGAGAAGGGAGGAGGGAGAAAGGAAGGAAGAAATGGAGGGAAAAGGAGAGACAGACACCATGGAATAATATATGGGACGTTGAATTTGGAGTCAGGAAACTTTGGTTCAAATTCTGCCTAAGACACGTACCAGCAAATATATTAACATCCCAGTGCCTCAATTTCCTCATCTATGGTAATAGCAGTTTGTATAGCACTTCACAGTTTACACAGCATTTTAGAAATATTATGTCATTGCAACCTCACAGCACCTCTGGGAGACTGGTAGTGTTATCACTTTACAAGTAAAGAAGCTTAGGCATACAAAGGTTAAGTGACTTGCTAAGGGTCTAGATAGGTAGAGAGATGGTCAGATATCTGAGGCAGCATTCAAGCTTAGGTCTTCCTGACTCCCAATCTCGTTCCCTATACATTGTACCGCTTAATTTCCTATAAAATGAATTGAACTGGATGGCTATTAAGTTCCCACTGATGGCGTGCGTTTGAGAGAGAGGGGGAATGAGGGGAGGGATACTCTTTCAAGGCAGAGGTTCTTATCAGGGTTTTAAATTAGATAGATAGATACATAGACACATATATACATACATACATAATTATATACTGAAAACTGTATTTTAATATAGTTACCTTTGTTTCCTTTTTATATATTTTGTATACATTTTTATAATTATATATATATATATAGCTATATACATATAACTATGTATTTTATAACATTATTTTGGGAAGGAGTTCATATATTTTTCCAGATTGCCAAAGATATCCATGCCACAAAAATGTTAACTTTCTCATACTCCTCCTCTGCTTTCTTTTTCTTTTTTCTTCTCCTTCATCTTCTTCCAGTTCTTGACTTTCTTTACATATAAGGACTACATATTAAATTATTGTCTTTTTATAGCACTGAAGGTTTCCTAGTTCACAGCAGTCAGCTCCACTTCTCAGATCAGTGCCAATATGTTATTTATTCAGTGTGGGAAACTGCTCCTTGTGTAAAAACTTTAATGTAAAGGACAACTTATCTGTAACTTAAAATTAGTGTTGCCATGTCATGAATTATATGTCAGAGGTCAATTTTTTCCTCTAGTCTTCCTAACTTCAAGGTTGGCCCTCCATCCACCGTATGATGCTCACCTTTGTGCTCAGCTACAAAGCACATGACAAATGAAGATCTCTGTACAAGTCAGCAATGCTTTCTGTAATGCTGTCAGTTTTTTGTTCGAAGCAAGATGAGTGGGTTACATAGGAGGGATAATTTGAAAATAGATACACTCTGTGGCTTCAAGATTGTAATTCTCTGAGGAAGGCCCCAAAACTTCTAAATTGATAGAATTAACCAGTAGAGGATCATTGGTTTTGTGGCTCAGGAGAGTGCCATCAAAATAGTATTGAACGATGATGGATCCAAAATGAAGGAATTTATGATGAAAGGGAGAGAGATGAACCAGCAGAAACAGACAGACAAGTAATGATTTTAAAAATAGGACTTTTCCTATTTGCTAAGGTTGATAACCCTGTTGGGAGTTCATTTGAGCCTCCACAATGTATGCAGGGGGAAACAAACCTTTGGGTTGTAGCTATAAACATTATTTGTTTAAAAAAAATCTCTCTCTGGTCTCAGCTCTGCCACATGGTTCACATGGTACTTTTGGTCAGGGTCCCAGAGCCTGGCGGGTAGGCCTTTTACTCTGGCTTCGTGTTATATGCAAGTATTTGTCAACCACCTCATGTATTTCAGTGACTTTTACAAAAGCTGCTTATTTTTTTCCTTGCCTCAGTAGCAAAAGTCTCATGGCTTGTCCTCCTCCTCCAGCAGCTGCTTTGGTATCCTGCTCACATCTGGGAATAGGTAACCTGTCCTGTGAGGGAACTATGTTACAGAGAGCTCCATTTCTGGGACTTTTAAGATCCACTGTATCTCAGGACCTGATTGGCATAGACTGCTCTCCAAATAAATGCATCTTGTGTAAATTCTTCTGCTTTCTTAAATTCTTATCATGCCCCGTGCTCCTGATGGAAGGCCATAAAACAGAGTTTGGTAGCAGAATAGCGTTTGGCAGGTTGCAATAAACCATAATGGCCCAAAGCTCTCTGGAATGGTCTTCTTTAAACTAACCCATTACATTGCTCTAACTCCCTATAATAAAGGAGTAGTATAACAAGGTGGTGGCAGAAAGAATGACTGGTGTTGGATCAATGGATTTAGGCCACTGTTCTCTGGAACGTTTTCTGTTTATGGGACCAGAAGGCCTTCAGACATGGCTGGGAGGGCTCTGCGCTCCTAGCCAGTAGATTTAAATGTCAGAAAAATTAACTGTCTCAAAATAAAATGTAGAATTGAAAGCTTTTTTTGGATAACTATTTTCTAAATTTCCTTTAAGTATAACTTTCAGAGCCTTAGGATTCCAAGAGCTACTGATCAAAACATCCCCAGAGATTTGATTTAGATAAATGTAAACAAGAAGTATAATATTCGGTTTGTTTTCAGACGTGCTTGCTTTACTCCACATCTCTTAGCTGAATTATGTCCTTTCCCTTACCCTATGGACTTTGTCTCCAGAAGTATTAACTCTCTCTGATTTTTATTAGACTGAGTGAGAGTGTTGAATTCTATATCATGCCCATTAACTCATAATTCTCCTTGTTTGAATAACAACACATACATGTAATTCTACCTGACATCTCTGTTCTACAGGAGTCCTGGCTATGGTGGTATAAAACATAAAGAGGTTTCAGTGCTAACAGTACTTTATAAGGAACACTACTATGGAAAGGTATGTAGTATTTGGATTTTGATTGAGGAGATAGGAGAATAGTAAGGAGAGCTATGTACTGGATTCAGAGCCCAAAAATCTGGATTATAATCATGTTTTATTCTTATTGTTTACATGAAATTAATTCACAACCTCATGACCTCAACTGACTCCTCCGTAGTGTGTTGCTCTGAATCAGGAACTTTTAAGCTGGGTTTCATGAATTGGTTTACATATTTGTGTGGGTATGTGTGTATACTTCAATTTTTTTCTTTTGTAATTTTATGTATTTTGTTTTAGGAATTTTAAAGCTTTATCCTAAGAACAGGTCCACAGTCTTCACTGGACCTTACAAAGATCTGTGGCTCAACAGAAGATTAAGAATCTCTGTTCTAGATTATCTTAAAGGGTACTTTAATTCCTATGACATAGCAAAGTCTGGACAGATTCCTGTGGCTCCCTAAACCCATTCTCCTCTCTCTGTTGGTGCCCTAGACATTAGGCACAAGAATTGAAAAGGTGTGGTGAGATGAGATGAATTGTCATGTGGAAGAGATAGCATTAAGGCCAGGAGAAATCATCTCCATGGTCTTTTACATCTCCAAAACTATAATGTTTGAGGATTCTTTGATCCTAGCTTTCTCTTCTTACCCAGTTTGGATCTGAATTTACTAAATACTATAAAATGAATTGGACTTCATGCCTTTTAAGGTCCCATTGGTAGATGTGTTTGTCAGGACTGAGAGAGGAGGAAGAAAGGAAGGAAAGCGAGGAGACAGATATTCCTTCAAGGCAGAGGTTCTTATTAGGGTTTTAACTTAGACAATAAGAGATAGATAGACAGACAGATATATAGATAGATGAATGATAGATGATTAGATACTGAACATTGTATTTCAATAGTTACCTTTTAACTTTCAACCTTTCTGACTGCGTTTACCAAAAGTGTTTTGTTTGTTTGATGATGGAGAGTTTAAGTTTAAGAGAAGAAAGTTTGATCCTGCAGAAAACTGTTCTGGATACAGTCATTTGAGTGCTAGACAGAGTTAGGAAGACCTAGATCTCCTCTTTAATACTTAATAGCTGTGTAGCTATTTTTCATTTGCATTTAACCTTGTTGAGAAGCAGTGTCTTGTTCTGTACAATGATGAGAAATATACGTAGAATACCTGCATTGATGCATACATACAATGATGTACCTAATTTTTTATATTTTTATTTGCTCATTAGAATTTGAAGTCCTTGGGTGCAGGGACTATCTTTTGCCTTTCTTTGTATCCCTAACACTTAGCACAGTGCCTGGCACATAGTAAGTGGTAGATTAAATGTTTCTTGACTAACTTTTGGCTGATCTAACTTAGAGGCTTGTTAAGGGGTTCGAGTGAGGTAATGTGTATGAGCTATACAAATCTTAAAGAGGTCAACTGTGATTTTTTTTGTCTTCATAGGATAATACTGTAGATATAACTTGAAGAAATCTTAGAGATCTTCTAGTTGAACTCTTGTCAACAAGTTAGCAAGCATTTCTTAAATGGTTACTATGTACCAATTGCTTTGCTAAGCACAGTAAGTACAGGTATTTTACAGATGGTGAAACAGAGGTCCAAAGGAGATAAGTGACTTGTTTAGGATCACATAGAGAGGAAACAGAAGTGCTGGCCTTCAAATTCAGATGCTCCAATTAGTATCAACTCTCTTGTCATTGTCCCAGATTTCCTTCCTTTAAGCTATCCTCTTGATCTTTACCATCTGTATGCATAATTAATTCTATTTTTACTTTTCTGATAATATATATATGTGTGTGTGCATATAATAGAATTATAACTGATCCCAAATGTACCTCTTTCAAGCTTCTGGTGTTTTCCAATTGTTTTAGTATTCTAAAATTTGAGAAAATCCTAGTTCTGTTGTGCATCATGATCTTATGGACTTTGGTCTCTCCCTTGACCTCAGTCTTTTGAGACTGCCATAGATCTTGAGTCCTTCACTTAGGTTAAAAAAAATCAGTGTACCAAGTAGAGTCTGGAGAAAACATGGCTGCACATCAGTTATTTTTTTTGGGAGGGGGGAGGGGAAACCCTAGGGTTTTGGTTGACCATAAGTTCGATATGTGTAAATATTTTGATAGGGTACTCCCAAAAACTTCTCATTCAGCCTTAAAGTGCCTTGAGGGAAATAGTGTCCAAAGTAAAAGGAGTTATCCCATTACACTAGGTTCTGTTCAAAACATATTAGAAATTTCATGTCCAGTTCTGTACACTATTTTAGATGATACTTTGACAAGCTAGAATGTGTTCAGAGGAAAATGACCCAGGATACTTAAGGGACTCAAAGTCATTTCATGTGAGAGTTTATGAAAGAAAATTAGGAAGTTTATTCTGAACAAAGATCATTGGGGGGAAAGGACATGTTATCTTCACACAGGTAAAAATCATACATTTTGTGCTTGACCCAAGAGAAATAAAAAAATTCCAACAAGTTATAGAGAAGCCAAATCTGAATTAACATAAGGAAGTACCTCCAAATAATAAAATAAAGTAGTGCTTTTGGGGACACTAGTTGGCATAGTGGAACCTTGTAAATGGTCTTGGGAAGATCTGAGTTCAGATCCTGATACAAGGACTTATTAACTAGGTACCCCTGGGGAAATCATATAACCTCTTCTTAACTTCTGCCTCAGTCAGATGGGAGTAATAATATCACCTAACTCCAAGGGTTGTTATGAGGATAAAAATGAGATGATATTTGTAAAGTACTTAGCAGACTTCCTGGTACCTCATAAGCATTATATAAGTATTAGTTAATTATAAAAAGTATTGTTATTTTTAATAAACAGTGGCTAAGTGACTTACACAAGGTTACACAGATAGTAAATCTCTAGAGTTGGATTTGAACTCAGGCCTTCCTGACTTTAGGGCCAGTACTCTGGCTGCCCTAGCTGACCCCTAGATAACCAATTCAGAGATTACTTTTAGCACTAGGGTTCTGTGATTTTATGAAAAAACTTAATTTCATGTCAAGAGACAGGAGACTTGGTGTAATGGAACAGCATTGCACTGGGAGCACTGGACCCGGGTGTTGACCCTAATTCTGTTGCCTATAACATGGTCAACCTTGGGCAAATCATTAACTCTTCTTGGATCTCAGTTTCTCCATCTGTAGACTGGACCCTCCCAGTTCTGGATCTATGATCCCAGCTCTATAGTAGTGACAACATTTATTTCAAATTTGTATTGCCTCAGCATCCTCACATTTTCATCAGTCTAGTTATATCTGCTGGGTCAGTGAATTCTGAATCTTACAAAATAAAAATTCTCTTTGGATGAGATATGTTCTTTGTCGTCTGTCTCTGCCCTTGAAACAAAACTGATTAAAAAAACAGTATTAACAATCTGAAGAGATAAAAAGTTATATTTTCCCCTACCCATTGCAAAATTACTATTTCAAGTTGCAAGTTTGTGAATAATAAGAATGAGATTTGTTTCAACATTTGAGAGAAGTTTACTAGTAAGGATTTTTTTTTTTTTGGGATAGGGATTGGACCTTTATTTCAGTGTTTCTTTTTTTTGTTCAGTTGTGGGTTTTTTTTAGTCATGTGACTCTTTGTGACCCCCATTTGGGGTTTTCTTGGCAAAGATTCTGGCACAGTTCGCCATTTTCTTCTACAGCTCATTTTACAGATGAGGAAACTGAGGTAAACAGAGTTAAGTGACTTTCCCAGAATCTACATAGACACTAATGAGGAACCACACAATGCATACTGGAATTTCCTTTCTAATTTAGAGTCTTAAAGAGTTTCCCAGAGTACTGAAGAGTTAAATGACTTGCTGAAACTCACACATCCTTTTTGTATTAGAGGTCACTCTTGAACTCAAGTCTCTCTGCTTGGAGATCAGCTTTCTATCTCTCCAATTTGTTGAGGCAGCTGTACAAAGTTGTACAAGTTGTACAAAGGCTAGAACCCAGAGTCAGGGAGACCTGAGTTCAAATTTGATCTCAGACAGTGTGGCATTGAGCAAGTCATTTAACTTCTCTTTACCTCAGTTTCCTCAACTGTAAAATATAGATAACAGAACCAGCCTCACAGGGTTTTTGTGGGGATCAAATGACGTAGGATTTGTAAAGCACTTAGCATAATACCTGCACATAGTAGGTCCTATATAAATGGTTTTTCTCTTCTCTCCTCCTCTTATTTTTTAGTCAATGTCCTCTTATGCCTGAAATAAACTTGATGCAATTTGTCAGCTTCCATGTTATGGAATCCTTGGGGGAAGAGGAGCTTATGCATTATGAAAACATCTTGGTTTGAAGGTTAAGGACTCCTGGTCCACACAAGCTCAGCATAAATTAGACTGTGCAAATTTGTATTCCCAGGGAATCATGTCATTTTGTGAGTTTCTACACATCTCTCTCCCCTTGCAGTACTCATAGAATCCTAGAACTGGAAGGAATGTTGGAGGGTATCCAACTGCAGTTCTCCCCTTTCATAGAGTAGGGAAGTGAAACCTTAGGAGGGGAAGGAAATTGAGTTGGTGAGGAGCTCTCAGTGAGTCAATGGGAGAGCCAAGATGAGAACAGAAGTCTCCTGACTCACATTAGGGGCCCTTTCTCTGCTATTTCACATGCTGGTGTCTCTCACTGCCATCAGACATGAGATCATAGGATGAGGGTATCATGGAAAATTCACTAGAAGGAGCACTAGTCCAACCAGGTATTGGCTTGAGCAAAAATATCATCTCCTGTCATTCTGGAGTATCAGAAGGTCAAACAAGGAAAGGATGCTTAGGTCTAAATCCAGTACCCTATATGTACTTCATGGGATTGTTGTCAGTAAAGTTATTTGTGTATTATTAAGTACTATATAAAGATGAGCCACTGCCACTGGCTAAAGACTCATATGCATCTCAAACGCTTTGTGGAGGTTGGGGAATATGAATAAGGAATACTCTATGTAATGTCAGACTTTTTCAATGTATTAGATAGTTTTTTGAAGTTTTTTTTTGAGGGGGGTCTCTATTTTATATTCTTTTTTTAAGCAATGGAAAGGGAATAAATATTTATTAAATACCTCTTATATTTCTTATCTCATTTGATCCTCACAATAATCCTGAGAGATAGGATCTGATTCCCATATTATAGTTCAGGGACCTGAAGCAAGTAGAAGTTAGATAGTTTGCCTAGGGTCACATACCTAGTAAGTTTCTAAGGCTAGGTTTGAACTCATGTCTTCCCTGAATCCAGGGCCTACACTGAGCCATCTAGCTGCCTATGGGAGGAGGAGGAGAGGAGAAAGAAATGTATTGGGAAATATGTGATATAGAAACAAAAGACATTGGGAAATATAAGTCACCATTTATGTATATGTATATGAATGTGTATATATATTTGAAACAATGTATACATACACACACACACACACACACACACACACATATATATATATATATATATATATATATAAAATGAAACAATTAAAAAGAAACATTATAAGAAAAAAATAAAAGCAATAAGCTTGAAAGTAGACATCTGGAATTGGGTCCCAGCTCTTCTATGCATGACCTGTGTTTCTTTTGGCAAGTCATTTGTCAAACAGGGATAATAGTTTGTACTCCATCTGCTGAATAGGGTGGTCATGTGTAAGAGATTCACTTCTTATGGGAGATAGTCCAATTCATTTCCCTTATTTGGTAGATGAGAAAATCAAGGCCTAGATATAGGGCAGAGTCCAGAATATAAAAAAAATGCTTTTTAAGCTGTAAGGTGGTGTGGCATTATGGACAAAGAGGGAGCCTCTGAGTCAGGAAGACCTGAGCTAAGGTCCTCTCTCTGAGATATATTGTGTGACCCTGGAATAGTCACTTCTTCTCAGTACTCTTGGACATCTCTCTAAAATGCAAAATACATAGAAGATGCAAATCTGCAAACATAGAATTTTCTTCACTGAGAATTCCCTGTATCATTCAAATCAAGTTTGACCAAAATTAAAAAAAAAAAAAGATGCACATATACAAGAAATGTCAGGTAATATTCATATATAACACATAACCTTTTCTTTCTTTCTTTTTTAAAATCTACACCTTTTATTTCACCATCATGGAGAATTTCTGCCATGGGAACACTCTCCGTTGGGATAGGTCAGCAACTTGTCTGTAACTTCTAAGATTAACTTAATCTAGGCAACTGGGATGTCTGTCCTGGCATGCCACTATAGAACACTGTGCCCAAAGAGATGCTTGGCTGCTTGGGTCAGACATGACCATCTGGCTTTCCAAGTCTAAGTGAGGAATATGTGGCCTAGCTACCTACAGCATATGGCTTGTGATCTTTCTTGAACCTGGAGAATCTGGGGAAAACAATCTTCTGCTGATTGTGTAAAGTCAAATATACGGCTGCCAACATGTGGATCAGGAGCAGTCTCTGTTCTTCTGCCAAAACTACCCTAAAGAATTGGGGTAGCCACTCCATGACTGAAAAACTGAAGGAAAAGAAAAATTGCAAAGGTCTTTTTTTTTTTTTTTTTTTTGCTGTTTTCTGAACACTTTTTTTAAACCACCATATTGGACCCAGAACATCCAAGTGGATATTGACCCATTCTTATTAGTTGTCATGTACAATTATCCACTTATTCCAAGAATATTGTTTAGATCTCCAGTTTGGAAACTCTTCTGAGGATAGGAATTGTAGTATTTGGGATCAGCCCAATGATAGAAACAGAAACCCTTTAAGTGTTGATTCGATCTTGGGATGGAACCCAACAATTAGTCAAAATCATGAAAGCAGGCAATATTGAGCATAAAACTGAGCTAGTTATATATATGTATATATATAGTACCATTCATCAAGCTTTTCATGTCAACCTCTTTGATGTCGTTGCCTTTTATTCTTCCCACCTTCTCACTTTTTGTGTCTAGTGGTTGAATCTCGGTTGCATTCCAATTCTCTTCTGTATTGGCAGAAGAATAGGTACTTAATAAATATTTGTTAAAACATAGTATGATTATAAACTAGTACTTTTTTTGTCTAATCAAGCCAATCTCTGAGAAGAGCAATAAAAAAATATGTAGTGATACTAATTCTGGAATAAGTGCATAGATTTTGGAGAGAACTGCTTTGAGCTCAATTTGTCCATGCCCATGTCCATCTGAGAGTCTACGTCAGACCGTGGTCTTGACTACGTTGATGTTTCACAACAGGTCAGGACTTTTTGTTCCACCACCATAGAAGTTTAAAACTCTTTCCTTCCTCCCAGACTTGCAAGAGATGTCAATAAGATACATGTGAATATTCATATTTGGGAATATTAATCAAAATATATGCATCTCATTACTTTGTAGTCACACTTTGTGTCAATCATCAAGCATCTTTTATGTACCTTCTATGGGCAAAGCATGGTGATAGTTGCAGGGAATACAAATAGAAAGAATGAAAGAATCCTCTCCCCCCCAAGAAGCTTATATTCTTTTAGGGGAGGCATGATAATTATACTCAGGGTAAATATGGACAGCATAAATACAAATTAACTAGGGAGGATGACAGTGGCAGTTGAGGAGATGAAAGCCTTCATATAGATGGTAGTGCTTGAGTTGTCTTGAAAAAATAGAGGGCTTTTATCAGGTGGAGTTGGATAGAAAGGACACTATAGGCATCAACATGGCAGAGAGAAAGGAGATGAATTATTGTGAGTGAAAATAGAAAGGCCAGTTTGGCTAGACAATGAAGTACAAAAAGGGAAACAATATATAATGAGGAAGAGAAGTTTGGAATGAAGTCAAGTTGTGATGTTAAAAGTAAAGAAAAAATATGATTTTTTGTTTGTTATTTTAATCTCAGAGAAAATAAGAAACCATTGAAATTGGTTGTTGATTGAGTAGGGAAGTATCTGTACAGAAATGCACTGAAGATAAATCAATTTGGCAGCTATGTGGGGGATAGATAGGCTGTGGGAGAAGTTTGAGGCAGGGAGACAAACTAGAGGATTGTTGCAATAATCTAGGCAAGATATGATGGCTGCCTGAATTAAAAGTAGTGACATAAGTAGAAAGAAAAGGTCAGATATAAGATGCAGGAAAAAGTGGTAAGTGGTAAGAGGTAAAAGTGACCAGATTTGGCATATTATTGGGGTGGGGGAAGGAAGGCTAAGAGTGGAGTATAATGCCAATGTCATAAATTTGGGAAACTGGAAGAATCGTGATGCCCTCAAAAGAAATAAAGAAGTTTGATGGGGGAAAAGAATGAGTTTTATTTTAGACATGGCATGTTAGTGTAGTCTTCAGGACATTCAGTTTGAAATATCTAGTATGTGCATTGTGACTCAGATCCAGAAAGAAGCTAGAGTAAGATGTAAAGATCTGTGACTCATCTACACAGAGATGATAATTAAGCTCATCATAGTTGATAAGATTACCAAGAGAGAGAGAAGAAAAGAAATGTAACCTTGGGCATATGCTCAGAGATAAGGGGTGTGAAATGGAGAATGACTGAGCATCAGGTCTGAGAAGGAGTAGTCAGAGAGGTAGGAAGAGATCCAAGTGAGAGTAGTGCTGTAAAAACCCAAAGCAGAACATCTTTGGGAGAAGAGAGTGGTCAGCAGACATCCAAGCTGTTAAGAAAGATGAAGATTAAGAAAAGACTGTTCAGTCTGACAATTAAGAATCATTGGTAACTGGAGAAGGCAGTCTTATTTAATTGATGAATTCAGAAAGCAGATTGAAAAATGTTGATGAGTAGAAGAGGAGGCAATGCATATAGAAAGCTTTTTTTTCTAGATGTTTTGCTAATAAAGGGAAGAGAGCTTTAGGGTAATAGCATGTGGTGATGGCAAAGTCTAATGATAGATTTGCATAAATGGGTCATACCTGAACACGCATGGAGAAAGCAGAGAAGGAACCAGTAAATGAGAAGAGACTGAAAATTAAAGAGACAAAAACAGACTTAGAGACATGGACAGAAGCAGAGATCATCAAGGAAGCAATCTACTAGAAAAGAGAAGATATGATGTGATCAAGGACACACTTAGAGGGGCTGGTCTTGACAAGGGCAATACCTGCTACAAGGTCTCAGACCAGATGAGATGAGGAGATAGTGAAAGATGATGTCAGTGGTTCATGAAATGAATAAAAGGGAGAAGAAGCTTAAGACATATAGCCTCATTTGTCTCAGTAAAATTAAAATTAAAATCCTCAACTGAGAAGGGAGGATGATATGGGAGACTTGAGGAGAGAAGGCTTTGGAAGGTTTGAAATAGCTGCCATGTTAAATGGGATAAGAAATCAGGCAGGAGAAAAAAGATTACCTTGCTATAGTGAAGGCCCATCTGAAACTAAATAATATAAATTCTTAATATACCCAGTCAGATCAATCGTGACAGAATCTCAGATCTGGATTGGACCAGACCAGCTTGTCCAATTCTTTTGTAGGCAGAAATTGCCTTTTCCCTACAGCCTCTCAAGATCATCCAGCCTCTACTTTGTTATCTCTAGTAATGGGGAACTTACTATCTCAGGAGACAACCCATTCCATTGAGTTAACTTCTGCCAGCCTTTAATTCCTAAGCAAACCAAGACTGCCTCTTAATGTCAAATCAATTACAGGAAAGTGGAGGTAGATTTTGCATCATTTCTTGGTATAGGTTTTGGTTCCTTACAGGGAACAAAGAAATTGTCATTGATCTGTGAACTAAAAGAAATTGATCCATGTGCCGTAGCTTAAAAGTGTATGGCACATTAGAGTTTACAAAGCATTTCCCTCACCATTACCCCTATAAAGGGGGCATAAGATATGACTACTACTGTTCCCATTTTACAGATCAGGAGACTGATTAACAGAGACGTTAAAGGAGTCATCTCCTAAGATGTAGCAGAACTAGACCTAGAAGCCAGATCTTCTAACAGAGTCCATTGTTTCTTCCTCTTCATCAGACCAGCTTTCAATGCATTTCCAGTAGCAGGGGATTTGACGCTAGCCCACTGTCTAATCTGGTCACAGACACAAAGTGATTTCCTGGGGGAGTAAAGTACTAGTAAATAAGTAATAAGTAAATAAAGCTGAGGGAGTTCAAATTAGGCTTCCTGTAGGAGGTGAAAACAGGACAACTAGGTGGCACAGTGAATAGAGCAATAGACTTGGGATCAAGAAGACTCATCTTTGTAAGTACAAATCTGGCCTCACACACTTACTATTTGTGTGACCCTGGGCAAGTCACTTCACCCTGTTTGCCTCAGTTTCCTCATCTGTAAAATGAGCTGGAGAAGGAAATGGCAAACCATTCCTGTATCTCTGCCAGGAAAATCCCAAATGTGGTCATGAAGAGTCAGACACAACTGAAAAATGAATGAACAAAAAGGAGTTGAAACTTATGCTGAACTTTAAAGGAAGCAAAGAACTTGTTTAAACAGTAACAGAAAGGGGAATGAAGCAAGGAATGAGTATTATTAAATGCCTACTATGTTTCAGGCATTTTGCAAAGCATTTTAATAATAGCTCATAGATCCTCACAACCCTTGAAGGTATGTGATATTATTAACCTCATTTTACATTTGAGGAAACTGAGGCAGACAAAAGTGAAATTACTTTCCCAGGGTTACCCACCTAGTAATTGTCTAAGGCTAGATTTGAACTCGTGTTCCCGATTCCTAACCCAACACTGTGCTAGGGAACAAGGGAGCTTATCTGTTATTTGTAAGGGATAAAGTTTATACTCTATTTCTTGGTAATTACATCCATTCCAAGGCCTCACCTACCATCTCCAAATTAGCAGTAAAACTTCCAAATCTGTATCTGAAACCTGCAGTTTTCCACTGCACTTCATTCCAGTATATCCAAATGACTGAAGATATCCTGACATACCTGACCCACCATCACCTCAATTCAACATGTCCAAAACTGATTTATCAGAGTCCTTCCAAAACTTACCAGTCTTTCTAACGTGTCTGTTTGTTCTGATAATATTACCATCCTCCCCCTAGTCACCAGGCTCCACAGTTTTGAGATAGTGTTGGCCTATTTCTGCTTCCTTAGCCTCTGTACATCTCAGTAGTCACAAAATCATATCATCTCTCTTCAGTACACTCCCTTCATCTTTTTTCTTCCTTTTTCACTCCCACACTCACTAACTAACCATCAGGTTCTCACACAGACTATTTTAATAGTCACCTAACTGGCCCCTCTGATTCTAGCCCCTCCCCCCTTTTTTTTAATGTAGTCCATCCTACTTAGCACTGATGAAGTAATCTTAATAATTTACAATGCTTATTAATTTGCCCTTTGAACCAATGAGCTTAAAAAACAGAAAGGATCCCAGAGCACATCAAAGACTATATCTTGCTTAGAATAATGACTTAATTTCAGGATTCTGTAACTTCTTCCTGTGGACCACAGCCTATGATATAGGTCAATGTGAGAGCAGAAGCTATTGTCAAAGAGGCTGTGGTCACCAACCCTGTGATTCAACTCCATCGTTACCAAATCTTCCATGTTTTCTGTATTCCAGAACTCACATTTTAGCCTCCATAAAGATATCTCTAGGGGCATGACATGGGGAACATGGAAATTCACAAGGAAAGCCACCCAGGCATAAGAGATCCTCACCCACCACCTCCCCACCGCCCAGTTGGTAGAAGTCTTATCTGCCTTACTATGTTCATCTCAACAAATAGCTATAAAAAATAAAAGTGTGGAGGGCCAGTCTGTTATAAACAACAGCATAAAGTTCTTCTATCTCATTTTTATCTGTTGCCTAAAGGCAACCTCAGAATGAGAGAAAGACAGGTATAGTTCTCAGGGCCAGTTTTTACAACTGCTGCTTTCCATCCTCACTTCTCAGTTGCCCTGGTATCCTCAAAGTAGTCATAACTAGTGTTTGTTAATTGAACTGAATCAAAATTGAATCTAATGCAATAACCATGGGAGCCACAAATCCCATATACAGCACCTTTAACAAATCATTCAGCCTATACTTGAATACTCCCGGTGATGGTGGACTTATTACCATACAGGGCATCCTATTGTGCTTTGGGGAAGCTCTAATTGTTATTGTTGTGGGGTTTTTTTCCTT
This sequence comes from Notamacropus eugenii, assembly GCF_028372415.1. Lineage (NCBI taxonomy): Eukaryota > Metazoa > Chordata > Mammalia > Diprotodontia > Macropodidae > Notamacropus > Notamacropus eugenii. The sequence goes on from NC_092876.1 coordinate 117,616,661, forward strand.
ATATCAAGCTGAAATCATCTTCACTCCATTGTGAGACCTTTGTGAGACTTCCTTCAGTCATCCAAAGAACATTTTAACTTGCTGCCTTGCTCTTGGCTTTGTTCTCATCACGTGAGGTTTCTACATAAGTGATTTCCAAATTGTTATGGGCTCATTATTGTTGTTTGTTTTGTCCAAACTCTCTAAAACAGAAAGGTTATAAATTCAAGCAGGAAATAGTTAACATTTTTAATCATGTGGGTGTTTCTCTTTATGTCTAAAACTATTCCCAATCAATCTACATTTTAATAGCATTACCATTGAACCTTGGCAATACAGAGTTGTGCCATGGGGATGCGGGCAGGGACATTGGATTTGGCATCAGAGGACCCTGGTTGGAATCTTGGCACGCTCCTTCCTGTGTGACCGTGGTCACATAATTTGGCCTCAGCTTCCTCATCTGTGAAATGAGAGGGCTGGACCAGGTGATCTCTGAGGTCCCTTCCAGCTCTGAAATGAAACCCAGCCAATTCAGAATATGGGACGTAGCTTGATAGATTTATCACTAGACATCAGTAGCATACAATTTCTCTCTTTTTGCTATCCATATTTCTATCTTTTAAACTAGGATCCACCTTGCACACTGTGAATCAGACAGTTCCATTGTTCACACTACACAGAACAAGAAAGAAAGACATCATGGAGGTTTTTTATGGAGTGAAATTGTTATTCCAAGGCAAATGATGACATACCCAAATTACTTGAAATCCTTAATAAAGCCTATTAAATCTAAGCACCAAACCAGAGGGTAAAAAGAATTCAGGATGTGTCTGTAATCATTAGAATACTAAAAGTGCTGTCAGTAGAAAGGGAGGCTTATAGGAAACAGATAATAGCTGCATTTATTTGTTTAGGAGGAAATTTCTAATGCCCTGGGAAGAACATGTTTCATTCAGTTCTCAGCAGTGTTAAAAAGTCTCTGAAGAATCATATTGGAAGTAGGAGTCATAGAAAACACGCTTATAGCCTAACAAGAACTAAGACGAGGCAACCTGAACTTTGCCCTATGCAGAGATAGTATTTGAACTCCTTCTACAGCTAAAAACAAGTGAATTGAATGCCTAGTTAGGAATAATTTATTTTTAATTCAGACACATGATTATCACCATATATGGAACTCCAAGTTTGTGAACTCCTTTCGTTGATACAGATTAGCAATTCATTTGTAACGTAGTCTTGCCTGGGAGCACTAAGAGGACCTGAGTTCAAATTTGAACTTAGACACTCCCTGTGTTACCCTGGATAAGTCACTTAACCCTGTTTGCCTCAGTTTCCTCATCTATACAATGATCTGGAGAAGGAAATGGCAAACTGGAGTGGTTTGCCACTCCATTATCTCAGCCAAGGAAATCCAAAATGGGGTCATGGGAAATAGGACATGACTGAACAACAACTGAGAGGCTGCCTGACTTGCCTATGCAGCTAGGTCTCAATTAGTGTGAACAATGAGTCCCCTGAAGCATCCTCATATTTTGAATTCACACTATTTGAAGTTACAATTATGTAAAATTATGGTAATTTGTTCCAGCTCAATGGAAAAATACAGTAGGAATTAGAATAATTTGACTATTTCAGGGAATTTCTCATTTATGCTAACTAGAATATAACTGTAGTTACATAGGCAGGAACCATCAGAAGTAATAATTAAGCCTAGCTCTTCTTTACTGTAAGGCTAGCCCTCCATCCATTAAGTCATGCTGTCTCTTTATGGCAAAATGAGAGAGAGGGAGAGAGAGAGAGAGATTTGTTGAAAAAGGAAGCTACCAATGGCACAATTCCTTCCCCAGAAGCTGTACCTTATAAGAACTTCTATCTGACCTATCTGCACCCACCAACCCCAGCATCCCCAGCTATCTCCCCAGCAATAATCTTGTGTATCTGTCACCATGTGTCCTTAAATCCTAGAGTCTGCTCCTTCACCCAATGATCTTGTCTCCAGAAAGTTATTTGGGGAATGTTTCATGTTGATTGCTCTAGGTGCCCAAGTTCCTAGTGACTGCTTTGACTTCTAGGCCTTAGAAACCTCAGTTTCTCAGACAGAAACCCCAGGCCATTGAGAAAAGGTTAACCTATCACATTCTTGGACCTTTTTAAAAACATGCGCCTCTGAAGGAATTTGAGGGTGTTTAACCTGGAGAAAAGAAGAATTTAGGTAGTATAGATGATTTCATTTATTGGGTTTTTTTTATTCCCAGCACCTATCACAGTGCCTGGCACATGGAAGTCCTTATTGATTGATTAATCAACATGGCTCCTGTCTTCAGATACTTGAAGGGTTTTCACATGAAAATGAAATCAAATGCGCTCTGCTTAGACCCAGGAAATATATCCAGGAGGATGTGGCAAGAAGTTAAAGAGAAATTGTTATAACCCTATAAATAATAGTAGTTATAATGACAGTTATTATTATTACTTCTACAATAACAATAATAAATAAACATCTTCCATCTTTATAGTGCTTTATACAGCTATCCATTTCTCACCTGTGGCTCCAAGAAACTGTAGCATGCATAGCCTATACTCTGGTAAAACAGTCTAGACCAGGATCATGGTAACCAACAGACCTCAAATCTGTCTGTGATTTGGGGGTACGTCTACCCCAAGCATGTGAAGTCATCCATTAGTGGAACAGGCTGATAAAAATAATTTGATCCACAAAGGTGGCTGAAGCAGGAGCTGTGGAACACTTGCAGCTTCATCAAACATTAAAGATGCCAAGGTCATTCACTACATCATGGGCCACTGAGAATCTCTGAAAAGAGAGTGAGGCTGATGACTCTGTGCAGGTCTACCTCACTTAAATCCAATTCATTCATAAGTCAAGACATCACCCCATGATACCATCGGGCCTTTTCTAAAACAAAAGATAAAAACAGTAAAAATACCCCTTAACTGTCTGGGTAAAGTAGTTGACTTAAATGTGCTCTTGGTCTGCTTCATAGGTCATGAAAAGATATGTATGGTAACTGTACAATATATGTGTGAAGTAAATACTTGGTATTGTATCAAATTCAATAAAAGGATCCATAGTATCTTATCTATTCAAATCAATAATTTTGCTATTAATGTAATTCAACAAGCATTTATTAAGTGGTTATTATTTACAAGACACTGAGAAAGGTACTATGGATACAAAGACAAAAAAGAAACAGTTTCTGCCCTCAGAGAGCTTATATTCTACTGCTTCAGTTATATTCAATAAATGTTTGCTAATGCACCGAAATTCAACAAATGTGTTATAATTGCCTATTTTCATCCAAGGCATTGCTGTGGACATGATGGGGGTTGTCTCCCATCATAGAATAAAAGCCCGTTGAGAACAAGGACAATTTAATTTATTTTTTGTATCCCTAGTACCTAATATAATGTCACAATGTAGATGGACTTGTTGACTGATTGCTGCAGTGACAAATGAGGCCACTTACCCTCAAGGAATTTATAGACTAGTAAGAGTAACAAGTTACAGACACAGAAGGTAATATGCCAAGTGAAGAGGGGAGGTACAAGCAAAACAGAGGAGATTCCAAGAGGGAGAAATTGCTTCCTGTGTCAAAATCAAAAGCTTAGCTTCTCATATTGGCTATTTATTAAATTGAATGATTGTAGTCCCCAGACAGGACAACATATTTTACTATGCCTGTACTCAATGATAAAATATACAAGTGACAAAATATTTTTTGAGAACTATTTATCATCATTTCAGAATGTTAAGCATGATTCAAAGTTAAATTCCTCCTGGTGTTAATTAACAAACATCTCTCTAAGCATATTTTTATCTATGTTTCTGTGGCTCTACCATTGTGATCCATTACCCCCAACAGAAGCTATTTTGACAGAAATGGAAGCATGCTACTTGATAGTGCTGCCTTCCCACTTGACAGCCCTAACAAGTCATCAGCTGGGAAAGGTGAGCTGGTCACAATCATAAGCACCATTTAAAGGATATCGTTGAAATATTCTTGGGAAATTTTTTGACTGAGTGACCTATATTTCCATAATGCTTTGGCTGTCTTTTTAAGGAAGAAAGAACAGCTTATGAAAGCCTTGCAGAATATTAAGCTGGATTGTTCTGGGATTCGGAAGACCATTGTCAAAAATGCTCATAATAAATAATATCATTTTCTACTTGTGGTTTGTAGTTTTCAGTGCACTTTCATGTACCTTGTATCATCTCATATTCATTGTGAGCTTCAATAGTTCAAATTTACAGAATGCTTTAAGGTTAATATATAGGGTCCCAAAGTGGGCAATACTACCCCCTGTAGAGCTCTAAAAGGATCGGGGCAGCAGTAGTAGTCTCTGGTGCAATTAGGGGGCATTAAATAAAAATAAGGGAGTAGTTGGAGCATAAGGAAAGAAGAGAAGAAAATTTTGAAAAAACATTTGTGTGTGTTTGTGTTGTGTACCAGAGTTGTGTAACAGTTAAAGTCATAGTGATTGTATTAGTTTCAAAATAAACACACAAAACGCAAGTTGTTATAACGATTACTACAAATTATAACAGGTTATAATGTAACTGATCAGTGGTCAAGTCCACCAACAGGTTTTAACAAGCAAGTGTTGGCAGACAAGCATATCATGCATTTTCGGGAAGTCCAGCATCCATCAGCAGAAATATGTGTGTGTAATGACTTGTTTACAATATGATACTATATGGTTACATGAAACAATATTGCATTATCAAAATTTCAATGCTGGAAAAATGCCACAAATTTACAATAAATTACTAAATGTAAGATGTAGCATTTTTTAAAATTTCATATATTTTGAAATGACACAAATTTTTAAAAAAATGTTAAAGAAAGTATATTTCCCTGGGGAGGGGGTGTTGAGTAATTTTTTTTAAAAAAGGGGTAGAAGACCAAATAAGTTTAGGAATCTCTGGTTTAATGGGAAATTGGCAATCACTGAGTCCAACTCTGTCCCCAGTATACGCTGACTTCTCCAACATCCTTGACATTATCCTTCCAGTCTTTCTTTGAGGGCTTTTATTGACAGATAACTCAACACTTACCAGTGAGTCCTATTTCACTTCTTGAGAGACCCTAATTATTACAAAGTTCTCCTGTACACTAAGTTGAAATTCATTTATCTATGACAACACATTGGTCCTAGTTCAAATCGCCTACCCAATATAAATATGATCCTTCTTCCACATACAAACCCTCCAGACACTTGAAGAAACCTAACAAGTTTCATCATACTTCCTCCCAACCTCCACCTTCCAAGGTTCTCCCCACCCAGCTTTCTTCAACTCTTCCCCACAGTTCCTGATGTGAATCCCTTCACCATCCCAGTCGCCATTCTGTGAATCAAATAAGCCTCTTAGCTTGTGATGATCAGAAGTGAGCAACATAGATGAGATGTCACCTGATGACCCTCCACTCACCTTAGTTTGGACAACGTAATTCTAAGATTCCATTATCTTTCTCAGTAGTGACAGCACACTTGTGGTCTCAAATTGAATTTGTCACCAGCATAACTTTTAAACTTTTATTTGATGTGAACTGGCTTTAAATCACAGCTGCTCCATCTGTTATTGGCATGCTTTTTTTCTAATTACTGTTTCAGCCAATAGAAGTGTGAGGGAGGAAAGAAAGAACATTTTGAAGGGAGAAGGGTGAGTTGGGAGAGTGAAGGTGAGGAAAGTCACAGTGCATCCAGGTCAGACAGCTGGGAGGGGTGCAGGGGTGAGGTTCAGGGATATTCTGAGAGTTTTGAGGGAGAATACAAAGCAGCCAGAATAACAGGGCACATCCTATATCCCCTGAAACCATAGCCTGACTCTAGCTGCAGGAACCTAAAATGGATATGATCACTGCAAAGTGTGGTCTACTTGCCCCTATGCCTGTGCCCTGACAGTGAGATTTGATTCAACTCTGTCCCACAAGCATTTATTAAGTACTTTCTGTGCATCAGATACACTGCTATATCCTAGGAGTACTGGACAAACAAGAAACAGCACTGTCACTCAAGGAGTTCTTTTGTTCATGTGGTTGCTCAGTTGTTTTCATCCTTTCTGACTCGTCGTGACCCCATTTGGGACTTTCTTGGCAAAAATACTGGAGTGGTTTGTCATTTCCTTCTCTTGCTCATTTAACAGGTGAAGAACTGAGGGAGATAACTAGATAACTATATGTATATATATACACACACACACACACACACACATATGTGATAAATGTGTACACATAAAACACATATACACATGCACATATAGACAAACATGTGAAATCATATAAATAGTATGTGCATATGCACATGGGCATACATGCATACATATGCATACACAGTGTATTTTTTGATAGGGATGGGGACTGAGCAACTGCAACTTGGAGGCAATGGGTTATGCTTACTGTAGGAGGTGTCACCTGGGCTGTGTTTAGAGACTCTAGGAATCAGAGATGGAATTTTCTGTATGAGGAATGGCAGTAAGCCAGTTTGGCTGGATCTACCACATCGGTTTGTCTTTTCAATATATCTAGTAACATGGATGGAGAGGAGGAGGAGAAACAGGGCAAAAATTTGGACTGAGAAAGTGGTAATGTAAGGGGCAAGAATTGCTGCTGTACTAAGAGTTTGACTCACCTACATGATAGTTAAATGCAAGCTTCAACAGTTCAGGAAGACTTCAGTCAGCTTGCACCAGTTGTGGGACATGATTAGTCATAGATGTGAAACTATAAAAGAACTTAGAGACCATCAAGTCCATCCCCCCCTCATTTTGCAGTAAAGGAAATAGACCCAGAGAGGTTTCAGTGGCTTTCTCAAGGTCATGGAGCCAGGTAAGTTTCTGAAGCAGGATTTGAACCTAGACTTTTCTGACTCCAAGCTCAGCACCCTAGCCATTCCACCAGATTATCTTTCATTTCTGTACCATCTTCATCTCTTGGAGAGGAGTCACTATAACAGAGTGCTGAACTTGGATTGAGACACCTTAGGCTGGAGTATTGCTTTGCCATTCACCACCTATTCAACTGCAAGGAAGTTACATAGTGTCTCTGGGCCTGATTTCCTTTCAGTGCTATCATTTTCTGAGTATGGGGACATTTTCCCTTTCTTATTCTGGATAATTATATTGACAATATAGACAGAGTGATCCCAATATTACCACTGGGAAGGCCAGACAGATTAATAGTCAACCTCAGTAATCTTGCTTCTGTCTCCAAAAGAATATGTCTTAACTTCATAATAGATGTTGTGCCCTTTCCTCTTTAAGGAAAAATATAGATGGAGAAAGACATTAAATAAAAGCAGCATGGACTAAGAAATCAGAGTTATCTTTAAATTGTAACATTAGGGAAATAATGAATAGCCTAGAAGGTTGGATATCATTCTTGGAATCCTGAGAGGGGAACTAAATATTAACCCAGTTTGTCTCTATAATGCACAATTTATAGTCATGTGCAGATTCAACCATATGGTGAAAACATTCTTTTGGATTATTTTATGCAGGGTGCCACAAAATACAGAAGGGTCTTTTTACTGACTTGTCATGTGTGATCGGGATAATAAAACATCTGTTCATAACATCCTTGGGAATAAAGTGGTTTCCCAAATTTGGTCAAGCTATAAAAGGTCTGCTGTTGTAATAAATATACTATGTGTGGGCAATAGATTTCACACACACACACACACACACACACACACACACACACACACACAAACACAAATACCTTTGTCTTGGTTCTCCAAAAACATGGCCTCCAACACTCCCTAAACCTCTTTTACAGAAAACTCAAAACATTTTGCAGCCAGGTGGCACAACGGATAGAGCACCAGACCTAGAGTCACGAAGGCCATAGTTCAAATTCAGCCTCAGACACTTACTAGCTCTGTGACCCTGGAGAAGTCACTTGACTCTGTTTGCCCTGGTTTCTTCATTTGTAAAATGATCCGGAGAAGGAAATGGCAAAACACTCCAGTATCTTTGCCAAGAAGACCCCAACAAGGTTCACAAAGAGTCAGACATAACTGAGATGACTGAACAACAGCTATTCTTAAGTAGTCCCCACAAAGAAATTAAGGAGACCATACCAGGGCAGCTGCCTTCCAGACATGTCAAAGCTTCATGTCTATAAAATCTTGGGAGAAAATCAGGGCTTTCTGTACATATTTTTATAAACCAGTGCCGAGTTGCCACCTTCCACATAACCACAGTCTGCACAATCTGGAAATTTTCCACAGCCTGAAAAGTTACACACCAGAGAAGACTGGTGAACAGGCTGGGATTCCCCAGGGATGCTTAACCATCCTGATGTATTGGATATGTCCAGCTGACCTGGGTATCCCAGCACTGTCTGTCAGTCCCACTCCTTAGGTGAAGATCCCTCTGGCAGGACAGAAGCAGCATTGAAGAGTTCACATTACCAGCCTCTCCCCATGTAAATGTTAAATTGCAGAGTCCTTGCCTGGAGCAATTTTAGAATGTACTGCTACACTGGACCTTGGTACAAGTGAACATGGTGTTAATGAGAACTCAGCCACATCACCATGCTATTTTCATCCCTCCAGTGACTTCTCATTAACCTTGAGCTCAAATCAACTTTTGATCATCCTTTTGAAAGCTCCTAAATTACCAATACCATCACGTACACCATTTTGAGCTGTGGCAGGGCCTTAAACCCCTGTCCCAGCCCTGACAAATCTTCATCCTTGGCACCCAGAGTTCGCTCTCCCGTGTTTTAACCTTTGCCAAGCTATCCTACCGTATGTGTAGAAAATTCCTTTTCTCTTTTTCCATTATGCCTGACAATCACTAAACCACACCTTCTTTTTGAATCTTTTCCCATTTGCAGTGGCCTCTCAGATCCCATCCAACCCTTACTGTCTTTGATTCTGAAATTCTTTTAACTGAGAGCACAGTCCTAGCCCACTTCTCCTTCCCAATGCAAAGTTAGATTCTCCTTAATATGCCCATAGTCTCATGTTCTCTTTGACTATATTAGCAACCCACTTTGTCTTTCCTATTAATTTTTACAGTTCTTTTTAGCAAATTAATGAGCATTTATTGAGCATCTGTGTGCTAAGTTGTAGGTAGACACAAATGAGTATATAGCTACTTTGAGAGTAGCCCTTGATGAAAGAAAGGGAAAGCAATAAGTTAATAGAAATGAGAGAGAGAGAGAGAGAGAGAGAGAGAGAGAGAGAGAGAGAGAGAGAGAGAGAGAGAAAGGAACCTATGATTGTCACATCATAAGTAATTCCCACTATGAGATCTCCCTCCATCAGTGCATCTCACTAAACTAGGTATATCATTTAATAGATAGGTCCCAGTGAGTTGCTTCAGGAACAGTGCTGAAGTGACTTGCCCAGGGTCATATTGCTAGTAAGTGTCAGAGGCAGCATTTGAACTCTTTTCTTCCTGAATCCAAGTCTACCATCCTATCAGTCTCCTAGAAGACTGGCCTCAGCATCAAGCTGTTATGAGTTCAAGTACTACCTTTGATATGTACTGCCTCTATGACACCAAACAACTCATTTAGCTCAGCTCCCTAGGCAATAAGATAAGGTTACAGAAGTATAGCCCATGTATATTGGTTGAGGGAGTTGCCTCACCTAGGCTTGATGAATCCATCTAACAAAGTGTATAAAGGCTCCCCACCACATGATAAATTGTTATGGATACTTTATGAAACCATCTCTGAAGGTAGAGACAGTTTGTGCTCTGACCCAACAGAAGGATGACTCATGCTAATGAAATCACTGATCCTTAAATATCAGTGTGTGATGGGTAAAAGAGTGATATGATTAATATTAATACCTTTCATAGGTTTTCTGAATGTAGAAGTTAAACCCTGTTTTCAAACGCCTCATCTTCATCTTCATTACAACCCTGATGGAGGCAAGGAGGGGAATGTAGGCTGCTAAATATTATTCCCATCTTATAGATGAAGGAACTTAGAACCAGAACAGCCATGTGACTTAGCCAAATCCATGGAGCTACTATGAGTGAGATTTGAGACTAGAACCCAAGTCTTTTGACTCCCAACTCTATTGTGTTTTTTTTTCTGATTTCAGTTATGCAATAAGAACTAAATTAATTGAGATGAGGAGTAGATGGGTATGATATGGTGGGATGAAATGGACTTAATGGGGAACTTGAGCTAGACCCTGAGAGATGGTCATGACCTACCTGGGAACAAAAAGAGGGAGAGGTTTCCTCTTTTTTTAAAAAAATTGTCCTAGTAAATTGTTAGATACTGTATAAGTCTCCATTAAATTCTATTCTCTGACAAGCTAATGAATTAGTGGTCTATCCCTTTATAGTGACACAATTGGGAATTGAATCCGGACTAATCATATAGACAAAGATTCTCTATTATTACCTCCTACGTGAATTAATGAATGAATGAATGAGCAAAAGAGCATTTGATAAACATTTAATATATGTTAGCCATTATACTAAGCACTGGCAATAAAAACACAAAGTGAAACAGGTCCTGCCCTCAAGGGATTTCTGTTCTGATATTGGGAGAAAATACATATAGGGGAATGATAAAGAAGACAAATTTTGATTGAGGAGTCACAGAAATGGTGAATAGGTCCATGGACAGTTCATGTATTTTTTTAAATTGTCTTAGTGCAGGAAAAGGAATGTACAGAGAAAGAACAGAGTAGATATGGTAAGACAAGGGATAGAAAGCTAGATATTATGGATTGAATAAATACTTTATCAATACTTGGGATTGACTAGCTGTTATCAGACCGAGGGTGAGAGTTCAAAAACTGAGTATATTAACTGTTCCAGAAAATAGGGACATGATTTTTTGAAAGTTTAGTACAAAAGAAGCTGTTGCAGATGTGGAGTAGAAAAACCCCAGGGTAAATAGCAAAGATGGCACGATGGCATGAGTGGATGGATAGGAAGCTGTCTTGGCAACTGGTATTGATGAAATTGCTATCATCATTATTTTTCACACAAAATTGCTTAAGAATAAAATTGCTATGACTAGTACTAATTTATGATTATCATTAGAACAAAATTATAGAAATTATGCATTGCTTAAATTGCTAGAGCTTATTAGACTGCATTGATTATTACCCAAATATATGTAGGTTGTCCTTGTCCTTTGCTCCTCTAGTGGAAAGATCAAAGCAGCGTGAACAGATATATCTATCTATGAAATTATTAGAATTATTCATAATTAATATTTTAGGATAAAATAAATAAACATGGAAATCTTCCAATATAATTTTAATGTTTTTTTTTAAATGGCAAAACCTCAAGAACTGATCATAAATAAAGCATGCCTTGAAAGTCCACAGAAATAAAACTCCTGGGAACCTGAAAAGGGATCTCTCTCTCTCTCTCTCTCTCTCACACACACACACACACACACACGCACTCCTCTGTATGCCATCCTACCTTACACTCATTGTCCATATCTCATCCCACTGGATGTTAATTCCCCTTCCCACCTTTCCCAGATGACTCAGAGCTTTCCCAAATCTACTTGGATCTTCAAGGGCACTGTTTCCTTCCAGTCTGATCAGGGATATGATGTTTCCCTTCAAAAGGATAATTTAAAAGCATTTCTCTGTCTGTCTGTCTGTCTGTCTCTCTGTCTCTGTCTCTGTCTCTGTCTCTGTCTCTACCTCTCTCTTTCTCTGTCTCTCTCTCTCTCTGTCTCTCACTCCATATGCACGTATCTGTGTCTATCTGTCTACAATTTATCAATAAACAAGCATTTATCAAGCACTTGCTATGTGTCAGGCACTGCACTAAGCACTAGGGATACAATGGAAGCAAAAAACAGATCCCTAGCTCTCAAAGAGCTTACCTCCTAGAGGAAGAGATAATTTGTCAATAGTTGAGTACATATCAGATATCGGAAGGAAGGTTCTTAAAGGCTCTTGTAGCTAGTGGGGATAAGCATGAAATCAACAAGTACAATTCTTCTAGGAAAATGAGGGATGGGGGTATATTGGGCTCTGCCATTGTTTTAGGTGGTACAGTGGTTAGAGCACTAGACCTAAAGTCAAGGAGACTCATCTTTCTGAGTTCAAATCTAACCTCAGATATTTGTAGTTGTGTGACCCTGGGCAAGTCACTTACAGTTTTTTATCTGTAAAGTGAGCTAGAGAATAAAATGGCAAACCACTCTCGTGTCTTTGCCAAAAAACTCTAAATGGGTGCATGCAGAGTCAGACAGGACTGAAAACAACCATGATAGCAACATTCTCCTAAGGACTCTTGGGCCATACTATCTGCAGTGCCACTATCTCCTCTAGTAAGAACTCCTATGGTGTGATATGAAAGATGGGGGCTTATTAAATTTTTAATATGAGACTTACTTCAGACATCAGTAAACACTCCAAATCAGAACTTGACTTATTCCTTTGGTGATTGTATAGGCCAGGGGTGAAGAACCTGTGGTGTCAAGGTCACATTTGTTCTGTGAAGTTTGGATTCAGTTAACGAGATGCACTTGAGGACCTAGAGTGCCACATGTGGCCTCAACATTATAGGTTCCTCACTCCTGGTATAGACTTAAGAAAATGATGGAAAGAATATTAATAATGTAGATTAAACTTTAAAAGAGTCATGAATACATATTTGAGAGCCAGTTGTTAAACATTTATCTTCACTCCCAGTTAAAAACATACCAGCTTTTCCATTTAAACTATTGCTGAACACTCCTATAAGTACTGCCTCAGCCAATTGGAATGTGAGCTGCTTAGGAGGAAGGAGTCTCACTTTATTATTTGTATCTCCAGTGCTCATCCAGTGGAGGAAGAAGCCAATTTAGACTTCATGTGGGGACGAAGGGGGAAAGCTTCCAAATAATTAGAGTACCTAAAAGGGAAATGGTGGCTTGGAAAAGTGGTAGCTTCTCAATGCTTGAAACTCTCTGAAATTCTGTAATTCTTTGATTCTTTAAAATATTTATTGTGATTATTTTGTATTTACTGAGTACTTCACATATATTACCTTATTTGCACATATCACAGGCCTTGCTGGTTTGTTGAATTGATGAATGCACAATTATATGCCATACATAGTGTTATTAATCGCATTTGATCTATGAGAAGTTAAATGACCTGACCAAGGTCAATAGTGATAACTCATTCACCAGCAATCAGCCAGCTTTGATTGTGTACCTGTTGTTCATCCATTGTAGTACTAGACATTGCAAGAGATGTGAAGGGTAAGAAACAATCCTTACCCTCTAGGAGCTTTAAGACTATTTAGTTAGATAATAATAAGTGAGGAAATAGCCAGTGATTCAAGACATTGTATAATCCATTGACTAGACTGTGTGGCACAAATTTTAAAAATTGAGGGATTTCAGAGAAAAAGCAGGGTGATAAGAGAGGGAGTAATCAGAGAAGGCATCACAGAGGAGATGCAACTTTAACTGGACCTTAAAGGAGGTGTGGAATTTGGTTAAGTAGAAAGAATTGCAAGTCCACTTGAGGAAAGAAGAGCAAGACAGGAGAATCTACAGAGGCAGGAATGAGCCCTGTGCAATAGCAAATGGGAAGGAGACTGGTTTGATTTAAGTAGAAAGAATACTTTCAGGAAAAGTAAGAAGCATTTGAGGTAGAGATGAGTGCAATGGGAATATCTCTGGAATGGGAAGTCAAAGACCAAGGTTCCAGTTCCTTCTTTGACTCTAACTGGCTGCATGACTTTGGACAAGTCATTTTATTCAACTGAATAAACATTGGTTCAAGACAGACACTTTGTGTACAAAGATAATTAACTGAGTCCCTGACCTCAAAGAGCTTATATCCTTTTACATGGGAAAGGCAGAAATGAGGTGAGAGAACACTACAGGCATGGTAACAACCTTTTTATTTGAATTTATAGAAGATACAAAGCAACATATCAAGCTCAAGAAGTAGTTTTCAGTTCATTTTGGCCAGAATATGGAATGAGTGAAAGAAAATAATGTGAAATTAGGCTAGAAAGTAGATTGGAACTAGATGTTAAAAGGCCTTGAATGCCAAGCTAAGGACTTTGTATTTTATATTATAAGCAAGAAAGAAAAACTGAAGGTTTTTTTTTTTTGCATGGGATGCTAACATGGTCATCAATACCTATGCCAAAGATTAGCAGTTGTATGAGAGAGGGACTGGTGAAGGGAGAGCTGGAGAGAGAGGTGGTCACATAGCATGCTATTACAAGAATTCAAGGGAGAAGTGATAGAGGCCTGAAACAGGACAGTCATAGTGGAAAAGAAGGGAAGAGATGTGAGCGACATTGCAGAAATGGAATCAAAGGGATTTGCCAGTTCTCTTGGCCTTGGATCCTTAAAGTTGCTTCCAGCTTTTGGATTTTGTGATATTTAACTGGGCCAGTTTATCTTAACCCTGGGCTTCCTGAGAACATGGCCTCATGAGGAGACAAGATAGCTGAGCCAATGTTCCAGGTGGTGGTACAGAGATCCCCACCTACCCAAAGCCCTGCCAGCTCAAGCGCCAAGTGCACCTGCTTTCCTTGGCACTGGCCTCACTGTACTTGGGTGGCAGCACTCTGAGAAGGTAATTTCCATGACAGCTGACCCAATGGCCCCCAAAGAAGATAGATCATGCCCAGGAAAGTGCATCATGGATATTCAATAAATAATAAAAGATCATTTGTATGTGGTATTTTACTCACAACAAAACTCTGAATTAGGTAGATAGTATAAGGATTATATATTATATAACTATTTTTAATTTTTTTGGGTAGATCTGTGACTTCATTCCTTCATAGAAAAGTCCAGTTAGGAAATTTCTTCTACCGATAGCAGCAGCTCAGCACTTTCTGCTCAGCTTATAGTCTTAGAGCATGAGTTCTTAACCTGAGGCTTATGAACACATTTCAAAGAGTTCTCAACTCAAGTGGTGAAACAATACATTTTTAGTTCAATATAATTGGTTTACTTGATAACGATTCAGTCAACAAACATTTATTAAGTACCTACTATGTGCCAAGCATCATGCTAAGTGCTGGAGATACAAGTAAAGCGAAAGACAAAACCTGATATCAAGGATCTCACAGTCTAATGAGAGAGACAGCATAATTATTTATGTACAAACAATCTATATTTTGTAGACTTAAAAACATTATTTAAGAAGAGGTCTATAGACTTCATGACATTGCCAAAGCTGTCCCTGACAGACAAAAAGTTTAAAACTCCTGTCTTAGAGATTTAAGGCACTGAGACATAAAGTGATTTGTCCTGTCACAGAGCAAATATTTATTAAGTATTTAATAAAAATACAGAAAAAATACAACCAGTAGATGTCTTTATTATATTATGGTATACTGTACTATGGTATACTAACTCTTCATTTTCCAGAACAGAATACTGAGGCTCAGAGATGATAAAGTAATTTACCCCCAGTGACAATACTACAAAGAAATGGAACCATACTAGTACCCAAGGTCTTTCAGGGCTTCTGTTTCCTCATGAGGAAGTTATTATGATCATAGATTTTGAGCTGGAAGGATCTAAGAGATCCTCTGGTCTGATCATCCCATTTTATATATTAGGAAACTAAAGTCCACAAAGGAAAAATGGTTTGTGAAAGCTCACACAGGGAAGGGATTCAAATGAGGTTTCCCTTATTCTAAATCCAGTTCCCTTTCCATCATATCTATTGATTTTTAAAATCCCTTTCAGATCTGATGTTGTCTGATCAGAAGTTTTCTCAACAAGTTCCCTCCCCTTTCTGGACTTTGATTCCTTCATCTCTAAAATGGAGAGGTAGACTAAATGATGTGTAAAGACCTGCTCCATGGATGGATGGGAATGCCCACAATTTCCCTTTGCTACCTCTTGACTCTTTGTGTGCAGCCTTCATCTAAGCTTATTCTAAGAAGAGAAAGGCAAGTGTAAGGGCTTCTTATCATACCAGTGGTGGAATCTCAGGTGGACTCCTCAGAAATTTTCATCCCTGTTAGACTTTTCTAGAAAAAGATGTCCCCAACCCTCCTGTCTTCTTGGACTCTTCATATATCTCCTTTCATAAGAACTAGCCTCCTAAGCATTAGAAAGTGAGAGTCCATACTCTAACAGCTTTACAGACTCAGTGCCTGACATGTTTAGGGATTCAAAGACTGTGTCCATGGTCAGATAATTCCCCATGTTTGGTTTGTAGAAGAGGACTGTGAAGCAAATTAGTAAACTGTTTAATCCATCAATACCATGTCCTAGATAGTACTCTAAATTAATGCTTTGAAATACTCCTTGTAGAGTGTAATCATCAAGGTGATCAGAATAAGAAACAACTTTAGACTTGCTCAGACTCACAGAGCTAGTAACAGCTTTTAGCAATAACTTTCAGTGGTGCAGTGGATAGAGTGTTGGGCCTGCAGTCAGGAAGACTCATCTTCCTAAGTTCAAATCTGACTTATGACACTTACTAGTTGTGTGACCCTAGGAAAGTCATGTAACCCAGTTTGTCTCAGTTTTCTCATCTGTGAAATGAGATGGAGAAGAAAATGACTAAACCACTCTAAGATCTTTGCCAAGAAAACCCCATTTGGGATCATGAAGAGTTGGACACAACTGAGAGAACTCAACCACAACAATAGAGCTCCTTGAAAGAAAGTTATATATCTTTTTTGTCTATGTATTCCCAGGATCTAACAGGGTACCTGAGGCACAGGAAATACTTAATAAATGCTTGTGGAACAGAATTAAACTAAATCCTCCCTGTCAGGGTGGGGGCATAGGGGCACACAGACAACTCTGTGTAGCGACACGGGGAGTGTTTCAAAGCAAAATTATTTTAGATTAATATCTAGGATGGGGTATAAATGGGTTAATATTTAATCATATAATTTAATGTTTAATTTAATTTTAATTTCATCTAATAATATCTAATAGTTGGCTTCACAATCCTCTTCTGCAAATCAAATGTGTCTAAACCTGAATAAGAACAGTTGGTATTCAGTACTCCCAAGAATCTAACTTGTGCCTACTTCTATTATCCTAAGCAAGTCTTTTCAAGTCTCTAAGCTTTAGTTTTCTCATCTCTAACATGGGGATTGTGATGTCTACACTGCGCATCTCAGAGGTTTGTTGTGAGACACATTCTATAAACCTTTGATGTTATATAAATATGAGCAGTCTTACCCCCGCAGCCTGGCCTCTTCCTTGGACGCCTCCCATACTCTACATTCCAGCCTAACTAGGTTCATTCATAGATTTAGAGCTGGAAGAAATCCCAGAGCTCATGACTCTAAGTCCTTTATTTTACAGATGTGTCATTCGAGCCACAGGGCTGGATAACTTGAAAAAGGCATACAGATAGTCTGTAGCAGAGATGGCCTTTGACTCTGAAGGGAACATCAACTTCAGGTCAGATATGGTCCTGGTCATTCTAGAAATACAAGCCTTGTAGAGCATTAGAGCACAAACACAGATAACCACAAAACACACTGATACATGCATGGCAAGTGAATCAGAGAGAAAGTCTGAAGGGGTAGATTGTGGTTCCGTCACACAACAGGAAATACACAGGGCATTGACATTTTTTTCCAGAATTGCAGGCATGGATTTTATTCTCATTGCTCTACAGCTTGTGTTTCTTAGGGCCAAGAGGTCTTGAGTTAGAAGGGACTTTGGCTAGCATCTTCATTTTATAAGTGAGGATTCTGAGGTACAAAGCCCATAAGTGATTTGCTCTGAGTCACATGCTAGTGTCTGAGGAGGGAAGTGAAACCAGCTCTTGTTGTTCAGTTGTGTCCAAGTCATCATGACCTAGACGAGGTTTCCTTCACAAAGATATGGGAGTGGTTTGCCGTTTCCTTTTTTCCTTCTCCGGCTCATTTTACAGATGAGGAAACTGAGGCAGAACAGGGTTAAGTGACTGTCCCAGGTTACACAGATAGCAAGTATCTGAGGTCTTCCTGACTCCAGGCCCAGTGCTCCACCTAAATGCCCTAATGGTCTATTCACCTATATTGCATTTCAATTTTCTTGAAATCAAAGAATGTCAGAGCTAGAACAAACCAAACAAATCTCATCCAAACCACATTTTAAAGAAGAAGAAATTATGGCCAAAAAAGTCAGAGAAATTTTCCCAAGGCAAAACAGAATCAAGAGTTGAAACCAGTCTTCCTTCTCTTAAGTCTTTGTTAGTAGCGGTATTTCCTTTTAATATTTTGAATATCATGGCCACAACTGAATTGAAAAATGGAAATTGAAAAAAATTGGAATTGAAAAACTGTCGTAGATCTGTCAATGCTTGCAATCCTGATGGTAGAAGGTATCATTTGTATTGTTTAGAAAGGCTAGCAATCAGAGTAATGTTAGAGTAGGAAGGGACCTGAGAGATAATCGTACTCAAATCCCTTATTTTATGGAGAAGAAAGCTGTGACCTGGAAAAATGAGATGACTTTCTCAAGGTCACACTGGTAATGAATGACAGAGTTGAGATTTCAATTCAGTCTAGTGTTTTTAGTATAGCATGTTTCCATTACAGTAAAATTATGTGATTATGTTTATCAATATTTATTTATTACTATATGTTTTAACTCCCCAAATAGAATGTAAGCTCCAGAAGTACAGGAATAATATGTTTTCTGTTCCCTGCAATGTCTACCATATAGTCAGTATGCAAATAATTTATCATTGTGGTACTTGTGACAATTGTAATAACTTCCATTTATAAGGTACTTTCAATTACCAAATGTTATCCTGCTATGTAGGGAGATATTGTTCGTCTTGTTTATTTTTTTAAAAAAAGAAATAACAATGATGATCATGTTAACTTTTCTTTATGTTTTCTATGAATTACTTTGTTTGATATCACAGACTCTACAAGGCAAATAATGCAAAGATCATTATTTCCATTTTAGAAATGAAAATGATTTGGTTCAGTGACTTGAACAAGGACATTATTCTAGGCAGAATTCAAATATGAATTCATATCTGATTCTCAATCCATTTCTCTGATCAGGTTTTTGTAAAGGAAGGATTAGGATGGATTCTCCAGTATTTCTCATTTCATTAGGTTAGCGTTTCCCGTGGATTGGTCACATTGGCATGTTGAAGAATAACAGATAGGTATCACAAGTGTTCCACTGGTACCCTCAAAATTTAAAGTGGCCTGGAGTAGACCTCTGGGATGGTGGGTGGATAATCTGTGAGGGTTCAACAGATGATCAAGAGGATGAGAAGCTTGGATGGACAGGGCACAAGCTACATTAGTGCAAGCAATAAGCACATCACTGAGATCACATCAAAGTACAGAAAAAGCATACCATGTTTTAGAAATCTAATTTACTTCATAATAATGGATAGTTTCATGTTGTCTTGCTGTCTCGATGTGTAAAATTTTGTCATCCCAACTCTTTTTGGAGCATGGCTAATTTCAGCCAGTATACATAACCTGGATGACAGGGAGGGAGGGGGAGAGGGAGGAAAGGGCAGAGAGAGAGAGAGAGAGAGAGAGAGAGAGAGAGAGAGAGAGAGAGCTTGCCTTGGGGACAGGTGGGTGGGAGAAAGGAAGGGACAAGCTAGTTGTCTTCAAATTTCTGAAGGATTATTACATGGAAGATGGATTAGACTTGTTCTGCTTATCTTTGAAGAAAGAGCTAAGAGCAAATGGAAAAGAAGCAAATTTAGGCTCCATGGAAGGAAAGATGTTCACAAAGAGACTTCTAAAATTGAGGTGGGATAGCTGGAAATTTCCCTTCAAAAGCAAAGAAAGGCAGTTTTATAGATTTGATGTAGAAAGGATTCTGGAAGGAAGGAAGGAAGGAAGGAAGGAAGGAAGGAAGGAAGGAAGGAAGGAAGGAAGGAAGGAAGGAAGGAAGGAAGGAAGGAAGGGAGGGAGGGAGGGAAGGTAGGAAAGGAAAGGAAGAAGAAAGGAGCACATATTAAGTATTTACTCTGTACAAAGCATCATGGTGAAAATACAGAAAAGAAAAGTAAGTCAGTCCCTACTTTCAAGAAGCACACATTTTAATAAAAGGAGACAACACATAGAGGAGAATTCTGTAGGTCACTTGAAAAGGTCCACTGGTCCTTAGGGTACAGCAAAGCAGATGGTAAAGCATCTTTAGCGTCATTTCCACTGATAAAACCACATTCAATGAACCATCTGTTAGTGCCAAGGATTTTGGTAGTGAGAATGTTGATTTCCGATTCTTCAGTAGCTGTTTGTGGAGACAGGTTGGATTAGATGACCCTCGGGTCCTTCCAACTCTAAAAATTCTTTGATTCTGTGAATTCACAAAAAACAAACAAAATAAAAAACTATGGTTGTCTATTTTGGAAAAGTATCGTTTATTTCATCCTAAACTTCAGAGCTGGAGCCGTGGCTTCCTCTAATCTGCTCTGCCCAAGGAGGTGAAAGGGCTTCCTATGAAAAGTGCTCACTTGCAAAGTTTTCTGAATAAGTATCTGCTTTCAGAGGACATTCGGCTGGGAGTTCTTTGACTTGTCAGATATCCTGTGTGCTAAATCTGACTGACTCCCAGCACCTTACCCCAGCTGCCCTGCATGAGTGATGGCCAACCTCGAAAGTATGGGCTGAAACAATAAGGTAAATGGAATTTTCTCTGGTGCTATGTATAACTTTGTCTCTCATCGAGTCTTAAAAAATAATGAAAAGTTGCCCTCTAAACTACCTCCCTATGACCTAGTATTAGAATTTATCCCATTTTACTTTC
This sequence comes from Notamacropus eugenii, assembly GCF_028372415.1. Lineage (NCBI taxonomy): Eukaryota > Metazoa > Chordata > Mammalia > Diprotodontia > Macropodidae > Notamacropus > Notamacropus eugenii. The sequence goes on from NC_092876.1 coordinate 117,637,321, forward strand.
CTCTGTCAAAATGAGTTTCCCCAGGTTCAGAGTTACTCAGCTTTAATAAAAACTTTGAAAAAAATCCAAACTTTTAAAAAACACAAATTGGCAAAGGCCAAATTTCTAGCGGCAAGCCAAAACATGGAATGCAGCAATCCATTTTGTAAATTGTAGGTAAAACTCCAGTTGGGAAATCAAGCCATGTATATTTATTCCGTTCGTACTGATTCATCGTGTTTCTTTGTTTGTTTCTTGTGGTGGCTGGTTTCACCAGCTGCCTAGTCTTAACTCATTAACTCAATCAAGTCCATGCTGCCTATTCAAATGTCTCACTGAATCTATTTGTTAGAGAGTTTCTTTCATCCTGTTGGCCCTAGGGAAAATTTTGTCTGCATTAGAGACTGTTACAATCAGGATAGAAGAAACCAAGAAGGATTGGAACAGTGTGCATGAGAGAAGAGGAATGGGAAGAAAAAGACTAAATTAATAGTGAATGGGGAATACATAAAATACCTATAATTCCTGCTAGGTCATATACCTTTTTTTAATTAAAAAAAGTGGAAAAGACAATGAGGAGGGTGATGATAATTAACAAAATGTCTCAGACACTTGCCAATTGGGTGACCTTGGGCAGAGCACAATTTATATTTGGGTCTTATCATTAAAATAATAAAGTTGAACCAGAAGGTCTTTTGTTTCTATACAGCATATTTTAACAGGGAACAAAAGATGGTTTATCAGTCACTCAGTAATAGTAGATGTATAAAATGGATAATCAGATTAGAAGACCATGGAAGGAAGGAAAATAGAGTGTTCCTTGGCATCAACAGTTTTGATAATGAAATGCTAAAGATGCCAACACCAAAAAAAAATGTCCCCTTCTCTTTCAAATGCCAGAGGACATTAGTTTTAACACAAGGGAAATTAGAATGCTTCCAATTTGGATGGACTTATGTTTTCATCATTGAGAATATGGGTACTCTTATATGTACAAAAATATTTATATCAGTTTCTTTTGTGATGGAAAAAAATTGGACATTGAGGGAATGTCCATCAATTGGGGAATGACTGAATAAATTGTAGTATATGATTGTGATGGAATAGTATTATGCTATAATAAATAACAAGCAGGATGGATTCAGAAAAACTTGGTAAGATTTATATGAACTGATGCAATGTGAAGTGAACGGAACCAGGAGAGCATTGTACAGAGTAACAGCAATATTGTACAGTAAAGAACTATGAATGACATAGCTGTTCTCAGCGGTACAATCATCCAAGATGAACCCCAAGGACTAATGATGAAAATTGTTGTCCACTGCTTGAGAGAGACTGATGAACTCTGAGTGCAGATTGAAGCATATGTTCTCATTGTATTTTTCGTGCTTTATATTTTCTTTTGTAACATAGCTAACTTAGAAATGTTTTACACAATTTTTTGTGTATAATGAGGATCATATTTCTTACTTTCTCAATTGATGGGTGAGGGACTGAAAAGATGGAGAAGATTTGAAACTGAAAACAAAAATTTTATTCATATTTTTTTAAATGAGAAGATATGGGTACTTCTTCCACTGCTACAGATCACACCAATCCATGACTTCTCATCCCTGTAACTTTTATCTATGTCTTAAAGCAAATCCTTCACAGGCAATAAACCCTGTATGCTTGGGGCTTTTCTGTTCATCTCTTGGCAAGCTATGGGTCTCTTACTTATCCTATGTTTACTCCACTACTGACTAGCTCAGCTCCTTTTCTAGTCCTATTTTTCTTTGATACAGGATCTTATAACACTTTTCTTAGTCATTACTTCATTAGGATATCTGTGCAGCCTGTTTATTCTCACTATATCTCTCTTGTTTTCTTTTTGGTGATCTGCAACTTGAATTATTTAGAGATGACTAGGATATTCAGTACCTTTATTAATATATATCAAATATATGTCAATATATATCAAAGCACAGTTTGGGTGATATATATATATATACATACATATATATGTATATACATACATATGTGTGTGTATGTGTGTGTATGTATCACCCAAGCTGCGCTTTGAAGGAAATGAAAAATTTAGATGTTGAGATGAGTAAAGAGTAAATTTCAGTTATGGGAGGGAGTTAGCAAGAACATACAGAGGTAGGAAAGGGTAGGATTAAATCAGGAAATTGGTAGTAGGTGGCACAGTGAGCTTAAAATGGAATAATATAAAACAAAACTGGGAAAATAGATTGAAGCCAGATTGTGGAAACTCTTAAGTTTCAGGCTAAGGACTTTATGTTATGGTTTAAAGGCACTAGGGAACTGTTACATAGGACCCACCATCTCCAATCTCATTAACTCCTCCACTGTATCTGGAATACTCTCCCTCCTTCTGCCTTTAGAATCCATGGTTTTCTGCAAGACTAAGTTCAAGTGTCCCCTTAAATATAAGGCCATTCCCAACCCTCCAATGACTAATTTCTTCCTTTTAAAATTACAATGCATCCACTTGGTATGTCTTATATATACTACTATATGTATATGTTGTTCCATTAAAACATAAGCTTCCTGAGGGAAGAGACTGTTTTGCTTTCATCTGGAACATATTATTTGCTTAATAAATGATTTCTTGATTGGTGGTGAGACCTGTTCCAAAGATTAATTTGGCAGCTGTGTGTAGGATGGGCTAGAAGGATGAGAGAATGGAATTAAAGAGGCCAGTTAGGAGGCTATTAAAATAGTCCAGGAGAGATATAGTAAGGGCTTAAACTAAATTAGTGGCAGTTTGTATGGAAGGAAGGAGATACATGTAAGGTACTTGGAAGGTGCATATTAGGTACTTCATAAATGCCAGCTAAATTGAATCAAACAACCTAAAGAGTTTAAGGTAAAGTGTAGAGATCTGGAAAAGATTTCCCTGTTTAAAGTAAACCATTCCATTCAAAAATAGATCGAGGGAACATCTTTGTACAACCTGGATAAAAATCCCACTCTGATTCTCATCCTGGACATTTTCCCTTTTGTCAAAAGAAGTCAACCAAAAGAATTCTAGAAAAGAAACTTAATGACATCCCACTTGTGCTTCAAAGCATTAGTTCCTGCTTCCTGACATTATGATTTATTCCTTCTATGACCTACCTCCTCCAAAAATCTTTCCTTCCTTCATTCATTCAACAAATATTTATCATTTCTGATTAATCAATCCTATTTTCCAATCTGCTGACCCTCCTCTTCCCTTTAACTCCCTGTGATGAACATTGAGTTTGTCTAACTCTATAGATTCCATCATCCCCACTATTGGTTTCAAGTTCATGAAGGAAAGGGATGAAGCCTCTTCTTCCATATTAATCCTTGGTGACCAGCTCATTGCAAAAGCATCCTGTAGGAGAACTTTCTGACAGACTGACAGACTTGAAACTATTAATTATTTTTATATAATTAGGCAGGTCACCAATCAGGTGAATACAGCAATAGAAAATGATGCCACTTTAAAAAAAGATCCATAAAGATGTCATTCTATTTTAATCCCTTTAAAGCCAGGGGAGCCAGAATTTGCATAGGAGTTTAATCTGTTTTATTTCTGCACCAACATAAAATGGATTTGGGAACAGTCCATTGCCTCTCATTTCGAATTCCCTGAATTTATTCCCATTTTTTAAACCCCATAGTTAGAGTAGGGCATTTTGCCTTTGGATGTACTTTACAGAAAGGGACAGCCATTGGCTTGCAAAAACCTTGCTTTGCCCACCAAATGTTCACTGGCTCCATCCTTGTGTTTTTATGTCCTTCCTTATCCATTTCATAGTCATCTCTGCATCTTCCTGCTGCTGCCCATGAAATGGAATGTCTTATGCCACCTGACTACAATCCTTTATCCACTGTGGTCCTGTCCATCCTCAGGGTGGAGGAGAACCTTGGACTGAACTGGGGTTGTAATTCTAACTGTGCCAGAAGATGGCTTCATGACCTTGAGCAAGTCATATCACCTCTGTGAACCTCGGTTTTTATAATCCATTAAAAATGGGGTTAGAACTAGCTAATTTCTCAGAGCGTTGCCAGTTCTACTAATTCTAAACATCTGTGGCTTGAATATGAGGGCCAAGCTAATATGTATGATGCCTTCATAGCTAATAATAAAGAAGGAGGGGGAGGAGATGAGTAACTACTCGTATTACACAAGACTTCGAGGTTTATAAAGCTCTTTATTTGCAACAACCCTGTGAGATTGATAGTACAAGTATTTTTATCCTCATTTTAACAATGAGAAAAAGATGAAAGCAATCTGTGCTTGGCCCTGAGCTGTTGAATATTTTTATCAATGACTTGGATAAAGATGGCATAAATAATAAGCTTATAAAATTTGGAGATGAAACAAATTTGAGATATATAGCTAACACACTGGAATTCTATACAGTCGGGACCCAATTTTTTTTAAAAAAGATCTTCAGTATATTAGAGCAAGATAACTTAACCTGGGGTCCTGAACTTCTTATAAAATAAAATATATAGAATTATAATTATATTGAAATATTGTTATATATTGTAGCAATTAAATTGAAACATAGTATATGTACATATATATATAACTATTATATGTATTTATATAGTTAAATATATACATTGTGGCTCAGTCATGTCAGTTGTGATCTCATTTGGAATTTTCTTGGCAAAGATACTGGAGTGATTTGCCGTTTCCTTTTCCAGTTCATTTTACAGATGATGAGACAGGCAAACAAGGTTAAGTGACTCATCCAGGGTCATACAGCTAGTAACTGTCTGAGGCTGGACTTGAACTCATAAAACTGAGTCTTCCTTATTCCAGTCCTAGCACTGTGTGCACTATAGTGTCACCAAGCTGCCCGCATTGAAGCAAAGATGTGGTAAAGAGGAGGAACTGAGGCATTGAGTGGGGTCTAAGATGCTTCAAATAAATCTGTTGATGTTTATTAAGCGTTTTTGTCCACATAATGCTGAGAAGTAGAGAGTGAATGATATTATCCTCATCTGAAAGATGCAGGAGCTGAGATTCAAGTGATGTTTTGGTATGTAATTGGAAGAACACATCATAGCAGAAAATTGGATTTGTCTTCAGGCTTTGATTCATACTAGGTATGTGATTATTCACTAGAGTTCTATTCACTTTTCTTTCTCTTAACTTCACCTTCCTCATCACAAAATGAAGTAAAAAATACTTGTCCTACCTGTTCCACAGTGTTTCTGTAAGGAAACTTCAGTAGCTCCCTAGCCCTCTCCAGGATCAGATATAGAATCCTGTTTGGTGTTCAAAGCCCTTCTAAACTGTCTCTGCATAGACACACTGATCTTGTCCAGCCTACCACATACTCTGGATCCAGTGACACTGGCCTCCTGGTTCTAAGTTGAACAAAACACTGGATTTCCCAGCTGTGAGCATTTTCACTGGCCATCCCCCATGCCTGGAAGTTTCCCTATCTATCTCTGCTTCCAACCTTCCCAGTTAAAATCCCTCCTTACCAAGAAGTCTTTATGGATCCCCCATTAATTCCTTTTTTCTGTTGATTCTCTTGCATTTATCCTGTACAGAGCTCATTTGTTAATATTTCTTCTCATGTTGTCTGTCCCATTCCAATGTGAACTTCTCAAAGACAGCAACTGTTTTTGTTTCGGAGTTTGAGGATTTTTTTGTTTCTTTGTTTGTTAGTTTGCTTGTTTTGCCTTTCACTTTTCTTTATGTCCTCAACACTTAGCCTTCTATCTGGCCCTTAGTTGGTACTTAACCCATGCTAATCGATTGAGTGGCTGAACCTGAAATTACTTAAAGAAATGGAAATGTACCTTAAATGTCATAAGGGTATACAAGAAGATAAATAGAGTAGATCCTTTTATTTATTTATTTTGCAAACTTTAATTCCACATTATTGACTGAAAAGAAATGTGCATTACTTCCTCCCTGATGATATCTTCTCATCTTTGTCTAATTCTTTAAATTTGTGAGACATTTTCCTCACAATTACTCTTTGGAGCAAACTGTGCTAATAATTTTATTCCCATTTTGCAGATGAGTAAGGTCAGGTTGAAAGGCTAATTCAGTTCAATTCAGTCTGCATTTATCGAGTACATACTATGTGCAAATCACTTTTCTAGATGCTGCAGATACAAAGACAAAAGTAAAATAACCCCTGCCCTGAAGCTTAGATTCTTCTGGGCAGAGTGAAGGTCAATTCACTTCCCATGGTCCCATGAGTATTGTCTAAGATTCTCCCCACTTCATTGCTGTATAGGATATAGAGGTGAGTTACAGTGGTAGCTAGGTTGCATTAAGGATGGAACACTAGACCTGTAGTCAGGGAGACAAGAATTCAAATCTGGACTCAGATATTTGCTGTAAGACCTTGGGCAAGTCCCTTAACCTCTGTTTGCCTCAGTTTCCTCAACTATAAAATGGAGATAATAATAGGATCATTGTAAGGCTCAAATGAGATAATATTTATAAAGCACAGTGTCTAGCTCATAGTAGGTGCTGTATCAATTCTTATTTCCTTCCCTTATAGTTTACAAGGACAAACAAGATACATGCATAAATGACTCCAATTTAAGGTAGAATATGAATGAGTAATAAGAGCAAAACTAAAATTGTAGATGATTTTTGAGTATGAAAGGTAACTAGGAAGGTAACCAAGAAAAGGGGAAGTCCATTGTTCTGATTCAATTCCTGCCAATGAGTTACTGTAGAAATGGAATTGTATTATTAATGAGCATAAGACAGTCTGAGCCAAAAAGGAAAAATGAATATTGCTATGTGACTGTGGTCTCTCAATTCAAGAATTAATGGAGAATTAAATTTTTACATTTGTCTTAAGTCCCATAGATGGAAACTCATCCATTTTAACCCAGACTTAATTATATGGTTATAGTTTAGCAACAGTTAAATGATAATAAATCTTATTCCATACAAATAACTGATAAATGACAATTGTGGGTACATAAAATTTTAAAAATAGGATAAAAATAAGAAATTCTACATATCATAAATACAAGAAATGCTCTGCTTATTTGCATTCTATATGTATGTTAATGTAATATGTATTTACTCTCTTTCACACGCACATACATACACCCTTAGCCTCTTGGAATTGGAGAGGACATTGTTTCCTCTAATCTAAACTTTTCCTGGAAAAGAATCCTTTCCGGACATACCTGGAAAATGATCATCCAGCTATTGTTTGAGGACCTTCAGTGAGAGGGACCTGGTTACCTCCTAGAGATAGATAGATGGAATAGTAAATAGGGAACTAGCTCTATTCTCAGAAAGATCCGCGTTCAAATTTGGATTACTAACTTGGATGGTAAATCACTGGCAAGTCACTTAACCTCTGTTTTCCTCAGTTTCCTCAAATGCAAAACTGGGAATATGATAGTATCTATCTCCCAGGGTTGTTGTGAGCATCAAACAGGTAATATTTGTGAAATTCTGAGCACAGTGCCATACATAGAGTAGGTGCTTAATAAATGTTTGCTTCCTTCCTTCCCAGGGTAGCCCATCACACTTTTGTTCAACATTAATTATAAGGCAGTTTTTCCTTACATCAGGCCTAAATCTGATTCTTTCAAAATTCCACCAGTTGCTCTGAGTTTTGCTCTCTAGAGCCAATCAGAAATCTAATTTTTTGTACATGATAGCTGTTCAAATACTTGTAAGCAATTCTCAGGTCTCCTCTAAAATTTCTGCTGACTTAATAACCCCAGTTCTTTTAATTAATATATTCATTAGCTGTGCCTTTATATACATATAAAGATCACTTCTTTGACAGCCAATTTATGCTTTTTTTCTTCTCTTTATACTTCATGCTTTGTATGTGTGTGTGTGTACACATGTACGCACACCCAGAGTATACTCTACATTTTCTGATCATTCATCCATTCACTCATTTGACAAACATCCTTTTTTCCTGCCTATTATGCACAAGTTGCCATAGTTACTAAGGGAAGGGAACATGCATTTATTAGGCACCTACTGTGTGTCAGGTACTGTGCTACACACTGTACAAATATTATCCCATTTGATTCTAACAGTAGCTCTGGTAGGTAGGTGCTATTATAATCCCCATTTTATAGTTGAGAAAAGTGAGGCAGAAGTTGAATGACTTGCCCAGGGTTGCTTAGCTAAGTAGTATCCAAGGCCTAATTTGAAATCAGGTCTTCCTAACTGCAGGCCCAGCATTCTACCAATGGCATCCCCTAACTGCAAATGCTTTTAGAACAGTCTATCCATTTTATAGATGAGGAAACTGAGGCCCAGAGGCATTTAGTTGACTTTCCCATGGTTAAACCCATAGCAAGTATCAGAGATAGAATTTGAACCCAAATCCTCTGACTCCTACTTGGAGGTCACTATTATTTCAGGCACCCTTTTCTTTTTTCTTATAATAAAAAGTCTTTTTTCATGCTGTAGGATAAATGTAAACAAAAATTTAGAGAGGGTATGTTAAATGAAAATGCCTCATAGCAATGTATTAGTGGTAGAGCCAGAACTAGAACCCAGCTCCCATAATCTTATAGTCTAGTATTCTTTTCAAAACAAGCAAGCCAAAAGATCCTCTGCAGATGTAGGCAGTTATAGGTAGTCTCTCCCATGGAGCACAAGGCTCTGTGCATGCATATGTGCTTACTTTTGAATGACATTATGCAGCACTCAGTACTATGAAACAGCTGTCAAAGCAGACTTGGTTCTCTGCACATGGATGCTATAGTACAGCATTAACTGTTTCCTACTTACTTCTTTCTTGATGTTGTTTTGTGGAACTCATTTGTAGATGGGCAAAGGGCTCTGTTTTGTCTCGAGGACCCAATTCACTATGGAGCTAATATTGTGATTTAACTTGCTCTAGGAGGTGCACAATGATTAGCCAGGAAGAGGATACTAAGAAAGAAAAAAAATCCATGCATCTGTCTTTGTCTTCTCATATTCCTCTATAACATCAATAGAAAAGACTTTTTTATGGATTAGAGAAATAACCTATTTTAGAAGTTTTGTCTCTTCAAGTTAACATATCAGTGAAACCTTGTATAAGACCCCAGGCTTCAGTATAATCAAATATTCTCATCAACAAAGTAATTTCCTGATATTTTGCTTAAAGTAGGGACAGGATTCTGTAAAAAACAGATATTCACATTTCTTTCATTGTTTCATTAATATACAAATATAAGAGGAAATAGTATTTGGTCATAGATTTAACTTAGCAAATTCAAAATCAAAATGCTCATATTGAGAAATACTGAGAAAGGGCTTAATTTTGAGCATCAATTTAGTTGAATTATAGGATCATAGAAGTTCAGTCAATAAATATTGATTAAATACCTAATATGTGCTAGGTACTGTGCTGAGCCCTGGAGGTACAAATATGAAAGTTAGGAAAGAGAGGAAAGAGAGAGAAAGAAGGAAGGAAGGAAGGAAGGAAGGAAGGAAGGAAGGAAGGAAGGAAGGAAGGAAGGAAGGAAGGAAGGAAGGAAGGAAGGAAGGAAAGGAGGGAGGGAGGGAGGGAGGGAGGGAGGGAGGGAGGGAAAGAATAATCTTTGTCCTAAAGGACCTTACAATCTCATGGGGGGAGACAACATACAAAAGGATGTTGAACATAGGTGGGGGAGAATAATATACCCAGCATGGGGGTATGATGGAGAAATCCAAAGAAATTCAAGAGCAGTTCAGTCAATGGGAAATGAGGACCTGTCTGTCCTGGAATCCTTCCTTAAGTGGAAGTTTGGGAGTTCCAGACAGAGAGGAGGTAGATACTGATGAGATGTGAAAACCAAGGCTGATTTGATATTTCAGGATAATGAGACTTCCCAATGATGAGATTCCTGGGGTGTGATGGCATAACAGACAAGTTCAAAATCAGTGTAACTGGTGAGAAATGAGGGAAAGCTCGAAGATGGAAGAGAATACCTGAGATCATCTGTTATAATTCATATCTAAAGAAAAACGTCTTCTGTAATATACTTAACAGATTGTCATCTAGTTATTGCTTAATAGCCTCATTGAATGGAAAGCCACTCGTTCAAAGGCAGCCTGCTCCACTTTTGGATAGATCCAGTTGTTAGGAACTAGATAGCTCTGCAATTTCTACTCATGGTTCCTAATTCTACCATCTGAGCCAAGCAGAGTAATTCAAATGCTTCTTCCACTTGACAAATCTTCATGCTTTGAATGTCATGTTTATATTCTTCTTAAGTCTTCTCCTTAGTAATTATCCAGTTTCCTTCCAACAATCCTCATATGGCATGATCTCAAGGTCCTTCACCATCTTGGTCATCCTCTTCTGTTTGACAATATCCATCCTAAAAATACAATACTTAGGATGGATCTGAGCACAGTACCATAATTTGTATTCACAAAGTCAGAGTGCAATGAGATTATCATCCTCCTATCCTTAAACTTTATACTTCACTTAATCCATCCTAAGATCACATCAGCTACATGTTGCCTTCCATCTTGTTTTGTTGATTTCACTGGTCATTAAACATCCCCTCCCAGGTGTTTTTGTGGACTTCAGATGAGATTATCTTCTATTATAATTTGATTTTTTTAAACCCAAGAGAAATGTTTTATATTTGTGACTATTATATTTCAAATCAAGAGAAGAGAGAATCAACAAAGAACCTATTCATGCCCTGTGTTTTAATTAATCAGTAAGAGAGCCCTTGGTTTGATGTGATTTTATTTATGTATGAAATTCCCTCTCAGCTTTCACTGAGAGGAAGACAGGATCATGACAAGATTGGCTGGGTCTCTAAAGTTCAACAGATATTTATTAAGCACATCCTCTGTGCAGAGCAATGTACAGGTACTAGAAGAGATTGGAATCAACAAAATACAGCTACTCTTATTTGTTGAATTATAATGGAATCTATATGGCTCAGGGAATGGAGCATAAGAATTGGAGTTAGAAGAACTTGAGTTCAAGGATAACCCCAAACACTTATTAGTTGTGTGACCATAGGCAAGTCACATGATCTCGGTCTGCCCCAGTTTCCTCATTTGTAAAATGGAAATAATAATAATTTTACCTCTCCGTTGTGAGAATAAAATGAGATATTATTTGTAAAGTGCTTTGCAAACTTTCAGGTTCTATATAAATGCCAGTTATCATCATCATCATCATCACCAGTCGTAGCAGTAGTAGTAGTAGTAGTAGTTTGTTGTTGTTGTTGTTGTTGTCGTTGTTGTTGTTAAGATCTTAGAAAGGACCTGTGAGTCCCTCCAGTCTGATCTCCTCCTTTTCCATATGAAGAAACTGATGACTCAGTGACTTAACGAGGATCACTCAGATAATGAGTAGAATTTGGGATTCACATTCAGCTCCTCTAATTCCGGATATCATTCTTTTCCTTCTACATAACACACTTCTTTTCTACCTTGATTCAGAAAACTCAGAGTCAAATTTTGTTTCTGTTTACTTGCTACTTGTTTATTCTTGGGGATGACATTTAAAAATCTCTGAGCCCTCTTATCTATAAAATGAAGTGGTTGAATGATGAATGCCATTAAACTCCTTTCCCATTAAGCTCTAAATCCTATGATCACAAATGTATGCTTGCTTGTATATGTTTCTAATGCCCCTCACCCTACTAGATGCTCAAGTCTTGGAGAATGAAGACAATACATAACTTGTTCATCTTTGTGTTCCCTTCATTATATGACCCTGTTTTTTTTATAAATAAGTGCCTACTATTAGGTGAATGAACTTACTGAGGGGGAAGAAATGAACTATTAATGGGAAGGGACAGAAGTATTAGGAAGGGGGAAAGATATTTACCCAATAACTGTGCAGTAATGTAGTTAACTCCCCCCAAAATGGTAAAATGAGTCATAATATCTGGCATTTACATCATGCTTGAAGGCTTGCAAAGAGCTTTAAGTGTGTTTGATTTTCAAAATAATATTATGTAGTCTTGTTCCTATTTGCAGAAGATATGTCAGAAAAGTTAAATGATTTGCCCAGGGTCATATAGCAAGTAATTGCCAGTGGTGATACTTGAAATCAGGTCTACTGATGCCAAACCAAGTGCTCTTTTCAATATACCCCAATAAATATATCAGTACCATGCTATGCTGCTGTGATATTTGAGGAGATAGTTTTGGATGGGGTGGGGGTTGGGGAGAACTGGTTTATGATAATATAAGGTTATACTACATAAATCAAGCTGTCAAAAATATTGTGTAATTGTGGCCAATAGATGGCATTTTTGTAGAATGACTCTCTCAATTCTATGCCCTTGCTAGCCAATGAAAGCAAATCTGTAAGTATAATATAATTACTCTTCACCTCTCCCCTCCACCCTCCCCAGCCTCTGGGCTGTGGTCAGGGGTTCCTGTTGTCTCTGTTTTGCTGACTCGTTGAAGTAGAGATTCGCTGACTGTCTGAAATTCATCTGAGCTACTATAAGCCTCTCGGTCCAGACTCATTGTTTAATTTTTAATGAAAGGAAACTTATTTTTATCTTTGCTTCCCCCAAATGGCTTCCGTCTCAGTATCTATCATCCAATGATAATGAATTCTAACACTGCTTTTGCTGCAAGTTTTCCATGTGACTCTGGAGCAGACTCTTTGTTACTCTGGACCTTTTTTCTGGAGGTGATAAAGACACTGACCTCTAACCCAGAGGCATGGTATAAAATCAATAGTGAAGAAAACATACCAAGTTGCTCACTGGTTTGTGCCTCTCTGATACACTTATCATGGTCTATTGTGTATTAGAGTTCCTTGTGTTTATCTTTTCCTCCTAGTAACGGCAACTAGAAGACATAGCCCATAGAGTGTTGGGCCCTGAGTTAGGAAGATCTGGGTTCCAATGTGGTCACAGATACTTGTTAGTTGTGTGACCCTGGGCAAGTCACTAATCCTGTCTTCCTCATTTTCCTCAGCTGGAAAAAAAGGGAATGATAATAGCTGGATGGTTGTAGGGATCAAATGAGATAATATTTGTGAAGTGCTTTGCAAAAATTACTGGCACATAATAGATGCTTAATAAATCCTTCTTTTCTATTATATTGTAACATTCTTGAGGATAGGGAATTCTTCATTTTTGTCTTTATAACTCTGGGCCCCAGCATAGCTCCTAGACACAGAGAAGTTGCTTAACAAATGCTTATTATATTTGCTGAATTGAATTTCATTTAGGGGGGGAACCAAGTCTTAACTAAACTTTGTGCTGCCCATAGCACCTAGGGCAATACTATGCACATGGTAGGCTCTTAAGAACATGAAAGATAGCATTTCCCAAGCCTGAGAGAGGTCAGCACCTTTACACTAAGTCACTTCTGCCTCCTTTCCTTGCTGCCTCTTCCAAGTTGCTGTTGGTGGTGTCCCCTCCTTGGTCCTGCGCTCAGTGTGACAGTCTCTGTCTTTTGTGACCTCTGCCCTGCCCCAATAGGTGGGAGCTATAAGGAAGAGGGAATGGCTCCTGTCTTGACCACCAGGCCCTGAAAGGAGCCATTTGAGTCCAGTGGCTGGAAGAGATCAGGAAGACTGGAGATGGCTGTTGATGGAGCTACAACTTGGACCAGGCCTTCTTGAAAGCAATTTGGAACAATGTTGAGGAAATTATGTTTGCTTTGACCCAGCAATACTGTTACTAGGTGCAAAAGGATCAAAGAGAAATAACCCATACATAAAAATCATTGCTGCCAGCACTTTTTGTGGTGTCAAAGACTTGGAAATCAAGAAGATTCCCATCATTTTTGGAATGAGTGAACATGTTATGGTAAACAAAGACGATAGAAAAATATTATAAGAAATAACATATGAAACTTTTTCATATAACCCAAGGAAGACTTGTATGAATCCCTGCAGAAGGAAGCAAGCAGAGCAGGAGAAAAAATTATCCAATGACAATATTGGAAAGACAAACTTTGAAAGGTTTAAAAACTCTGATCACCACAGTGACCAACTATTTTTTTCAAGAGGATTCTACCCAGCTTCTGACGTTTATGTGATTAACCTTTATATTAGACCTTGGTGAATAATTTGAATTAATTTCTTTAAATATTGACAAATTTGACCACTTTGCTTTCCAAGTAGCTCTTAAAAGTATTCTTTTGCACCACAATTCAAAAGCATTCATTTTGTGACCCTCAGCTTTCCTTGTATTTTAGACATGACCGATGTGGGAATTTGTTTTGCTTGTCTATGACTTATTATAAGAATTTTGGCTATTCTCCCCCCAAGCCAACGTGAAGGGGGAAATGGGAATGCTAGAAAATAGATTTTTGTTAAGAGTGGCCCTATTTCCTTAGACTGAAGGAGGAAGGATGAAAAGAATCCCTTTTCATATGAACTTTCCTCCCTCCTTGTACCCTGAGAAGTCATACCCTTTTGTCTAATGTATAATAAGGGTTTAAGACTCAAGTCCTTGATTCATATCAGCTTTTTGGGTAAATGCTATGTAAAAGTGAATTAAACTGGAGAGTTGAGGCAGCCAAATACAAAGTAACCAAGACTAGGTTGTGTGTCAGAAAACCTGCATTTGAGATTTAGCTGTGATTTTTAGCGCTCAATTGACCTGAAGCATAATAAATCATGTGAATAAAAATGTTTGTAATTACCACAAAAAGAATGTGAAAGATAATTCATTGCATTGTTTTCAAGTTTGTAAGACTTCTAAATCTCAAAATGTCCTGAATCGATGATTTTCCAGAGGGAAGATAATTTAAAACACCATTATCAACAGCCTTTTCTAACCACTGAAATGACCACTCAGACCTTTGTTGCTCATTCATTGCAAGCTTCCCTGCAAGATTCCTGCACAATCCTTTTCACATGTTAAGTTAATTAGGCTACAGATTTTTGCCATTTAATTCCTCTTGGGAGGCAGGTTACCATAGAAACCTAGGATCAGTCCTCACATTTTTTAAACTTACATAGTGAATCCCAAGATAGAAAACAGTACCCATTTCTTCAAAGAAGGGGTGACTTTCTGTTGACCTGGGGCCTTTGAGAGGAGCAAGGACCAGACCACTTCCCTCTTGCATCTATATTCTCTATTCAAAATTCAAAAGCTTAAAACAAGATAATTTTCTTCTTCAAATTGTATCCTTGCTAGCACTCCCCTAAAGAAAAAAAAAATTAAGGAGCCAATGAGAGACACACAGGACCTCCTTCTTCTGTCATATTTGGATTCATCCATAAAGAGAACTCAACTCATGGAAAGGTCCCTGGGGTTCTAAGTAGGACCCTATTAATAGGCAACCTAATTAGAGGATATTTTCAGAAAATATAAGGTTATTGTACTAGTTTCAGAAGCATTATAGGGGAAATGAAAGACAGGTAGAATTGTTTAAAATAACACCATTAAACTTGGCATATTAAATTGTTGATTCGGTTAAAATTTCTTAATGCCAATGTTATACCTTCTCACTAAATTCTTTGTTTGGTATTTTCCATTCAAGAAGCATAAAGGATTAGACTAAAGAGAAGACCACACTAGGCTTGAAGTGATAATCTCTTATTTCAGCACCCATCTCTCTTCCATCTACTAGCTAACTGACTTTGGGCAAGGTCTCTGAGACTTCGTTTGCTGATTCATAAATGGAGAACATAATACTCATATCTTAGAACTGTTATGGGTTTTGAAAGTATCATATGCTCATAAAGGGCTCCATTTACATGTTCTTCCAGTTTAATCCAAAGAACATTTATTTCCCACTTCTGTTTCAAAATACTGTGTTGGAACTCGGCATCCCTGAACTTGAGCAGCTTATATTCTCCTCGGGGAGTCATACACAGAGCTAAGGTTTGCCCCTTTTACTTACCCCCAAGCAATAAACATAATTGTTATCCAACAACTTAACTACTGCCTTCACTTATTAAACACCTACTCTTTACAAAGCACTGTTCTTGGTATAGGATGGGGAGGAAAAAAAGATGAAATTAGATCTCATAGTCTAGTAGGGGACCACAAAACAGACACATATAACTGTAAGATAAAATGAAAAACACATATGTGAGAATAGTCAGTTAAGTTATTCAGTGGATAGAGCACTGGGCCCAAAGTCAGGATGAGGTCAAATCATCCTCAGACACTTACTAGCTATGCGACTTGGGATGAGTCATTTAACCTTTGTCTATCTCAGTTTTGTCAGCTGTAAACTGGAGATAATAAAAGTACTTACCTTGAAGGGCTATCATGAGGATCAAGAGAAAATATAAAATTCTTAGCACAGTACCTTTCATGTTTAGTAGTTACTATAAAAATGTTTTTTCCTTTCCATGAGAAGTAGAAAGCAGGTATTGACAGAAACAAGAATGTTGATTAAGATGACCAGAGAAAGCTCCAAGTACATGTTGTCACTGTTTGGGCTAGAAATAGAGATTTGAGAAGCAGTTGCATAGAGGTAAGAGGTGAAGTTGTGGGAACGTATGAGACTGCAAGAGACAGGAGGGGCTTTTCAAAGATAGAACCTTGGCAAGCACCAACTTTAAAGAGTAGAAATAAGAGATAAAAGGATAGATCCCAAATTTTGAGAACTAGGAGATGGTGATATCTCAGAAGTGAAGGGAAGAGAGGATCCAAAAGAAAGAGGTGATTCTCAAAGGAAACAGATTCATAAGGAGAATGTTATAGGGAAGAAAAGGGAAACTTGAAAAACTTTGTTTGAGGTCCATGCATTTTAACTCATTCTTAACTTCCTAACATATGTCTATCAAGTTTTACAACTGTTTTTGACACTGCTATCCATATATGAGGGTAACTAGGTGGCTCAGTGGATAGAGGGCCAGACCTGCAGTCAGGAATAAATGAGTTCAAATTCAACCTCATATGTGGTCTCTGTGATCCTGGGTAACTCACCTAACCGTGTTTGCCCCAGTTTCCTCCTCTGTAAAAGGAGCTGGAGAAGGAAATGGCAAACCACTTTAATATTTCTTCCAAGAAAATCTCAAATTGGATCATGAAGAGTCGGACACAACTGAAATGAATGAATGACAACAATCCATATATTATGAAGGTACAGAGGTCATGTCTAAAAAGAATTATATTCAATATTATTGTATTATTGAAACTCTTGGAGAATATCCTTTTGTAATCTAAAATTCTGCTTCCAGTTAAGACTCAGTATATTTTTTTCATTTCTGTGAGAGACATAATTAGATGACTTGAATTTTTCATGTACACAGTAATTTTGTTAAGAACTTATACTTACAATTTTTATTATTCATGTCTCCATATGCATTTGTCAAATAAGAGAATAGTTGAAAAGTACATGCTTTCTGTGTTTAATCTTTATGTAATCCCTGGGGCAAGAGTGAAAATGACTATGCAAACTGATGCCTAATGGACCTAAATGCATACTTTGAAATGTCTATGCATTTATTCCACATGCTACACCAAGGCAATTCTAATGCAAATGATATCACCTATAATGACATGAAGAGAAAAATAGCATCATTTTCATTCATAAATTGTGCAGAAATCCTTTGATTCTGTGAAATTGAAGTTCATATATAGGAAGACAGCAAAGTATCATGGAAATGGCAACGAACTTGGAGCCAGAAGTGTGTTCTAATCTTGACTTTGCCACATGTAGCTAGCAGATTAAGTCACTATGTTTCTCATTCCTTCAGTTTTGATTGTGATTGGAATCTGATAGCACTTTAAAGATTATCTAATCTACTCTATACAAATAAGAGGCAGAAAAATCTATTTCTAAAGCCTCTCCTTTGTATCAGGTACTGTATGTGATTTGCGCATAGATGTATGCATGTATGCATACAAGCATACACATTCATATATATGTGTGTGTGTGTACATGTATACATATATACAGAGATATCCTTCAAATCTAACCCTAACCCTGAGTGCACCTCTGACACCAACTCCACAGCTATATGTACACACACACACATATATATACATACATATTTATATATCTACATATACTCATATATCTACATGTACATATATAGAGGGGTGTGTGTGTGTGTGTATGTTTGTGTGTGTGTATGTTGTACAGTGAAGTAGAGAATAGAGAAGAGGCTTCCAAGTTAAGTTAGGAACACCTGAATTCAAGTTCCATTGTCACATACTGACTCTGTGATCCTAGAAGAATTTTTAATCAATCAATGTTCTAGACCAGAAGTATCAAACAGGTTTGCCTGCTGCATACTAGAAGTGCTGCAGGAACCAGGTTTAAATGCAATTGGGAAATATTTAACAAAATTAGTCAAAATACAATCAAATTTTTAAACTGTCAGTATGCAGTCCATAGAACCCTTTAGTGATAAGTGCCCCCTGTTTCTTTTTGAGTTTAATACTACTAGTCTAGATAACTCTCTAAGGTTATAAGGAGGAGATATCAACCTAATTAGTATAAAGTATTTCCTCACCTGAAAGTTTCCTGCACTAATGAATTATAGATCTAATCTTCATTGCATATACACACACGATTAATATTAGGCATGTTGATATGTTTGTAAATGTATATGTTCCTGTATTTGTATATGGTAAGTGACTACTATGGATTAGGCTGATTTGTTCGTTGCTTGGTTGATTGTTGTCCTTCATTCTTGAAGAGGACCAAAATAGTCCCTGAGAATCTAAAGAAAAAGAAGATGAGATAATTCCTAGACTCAAGAATACCTTACATTTTATTAGGAAGACAACATATGTGTGTGTATGTATGTTCAGTCTCCTCATCTATCAAGTGAGGGCAGTGATAGGAACTAGATAATAGCTAAGATCTCTTTTAGCCCTAATTATGTAAGTCTGTAGTCCAGTGACATGCTGATTACCCCCCATCACAAGCAATTGAGAATTAAATAATTTTGTTGGACAGCAGAAGTTTTCCTTTAACTCAGGTAGTATGAGCTAGTGCTGCTTATTGGTGCTTTAATGATGGATAGATGAGAGAGAGAGAGAGAGAGAGAGAGAGAGAGAGAGAGAGAGAGAGAGAGAGAGAGGTAGGTAGGTAGGTAGAGAGGTAGGTAGGTATCCTTTTACAATTCCCAACTACTTTCCTTGTCACTGTTTTTGAGGGAGATATTGAAAGTATGAGGAAATTCATTTTATTGAACAGGAGACTGAGACTCAGAGAATAAGTGCCTTTCCCAGAAACTGGAAGACGGTAAATGGTGGAGCAGAGCCTAGAATTGAGGTTTACTCTTTCTGCTATATCATACCGCAGCAAAAGCTAGTTCTCAGCCTCTGGGTGGTATAATAGAATGATTCACTGGCCATTGTCTACAGGAATTGGCTGGTGACCATTTCAAAAAGACTCATTCCCTAGGTTGCCAAGATTTGGTTTGATAAAGGTTTTTGCTTGTAATCTCTTTAGTTTGAGGTGTGTGGGCAATCAGGGAGGCTGAAAGCATGAACATTTGTTTCAATGCATAGTCTGAAAATACCATCTCATTTTTTTGTGGCCTACTGTGGAAACCCTTACAATATCCCAGAAGTAGGCATGGTTTTCTCTCCTGGTGTTCCCACTTAGTAGAAGATTGTGTTCTGACCAGTGTCCAATACATTCTTGTGATTGCTTCAGGGAAAAAAGTGATACTTTGCTAACCCTCCCACTGTGGTGTCAACTTATAGGAAAAGATTATCCCCACAGGGTGCCATTTTGTTCTTATTCCCTTACTCAACAACCATGCCACACTTATTTCTTTGACCTTTGTTAAAGAGCCCAGGACTGAAAGTTGAGAAATCTGATTTTCTGAGTTCTCTTAATATGTTTATTAAATATTATTCATAGAATTATAGAGTTATAACTAGAAAGAAACCTCAAAGGCCATTGTTCTAGAGATGAGAAGCTAGAGTTAAGCGAATACCCTTCTCACATTTAAGATACAGGAAACTGGGGCAGCTAGTTAAATCAATTCAAAAGCATTCAGTAAGTGCTTGTGATGCCCAAGAATTGTGCTAGGTGCTAGGAAAAGCAAAAATGAAAAAGTCCCTTAGTGAAGGAGTTTGCATTCTTTTGAGGTGGTAGAAATACAACATGTACAAAAATAAATAAATACAAGATACACGCTAAGTAAATTCAAATGTTAAGTATTTGCTCAGGGTCGTATACCTAGCAAGAGGGAAAAATCTAGGACTCAACCCTGAATAAGGCCACCAGGCCTATTCCCTTCCCTGTACCAATGTAACCCACTAAACCTTAGAAGAAAGCACAATTACTGCATGTGAAGATAACCTGAATTAATTCACCTAGTTATACAAATTTAACTGCCCCTGAAATGTAGCTGAACGTCCTGGTAAAGATAGAAGCATTACCTCAGCCTGTTACATCTGTCACTATAAAGAATTTGTGGGTCATAAAGGAAGATTGCAAGTGGGCCTAGAACTCCTTGGCCCACTTTGGTTTCGAATACAAGAAGGTGGGACGTGGAAAGTAGATTGGCTTAGTTTTGAATAGTATGGTTTTCTTTTCTTTTTTTAAGTGTGTAGCATTTTTTTCTCTCTATACCCCTTCTGCTGGGGGGGAAGGGGAATAATTGAACAGAGTGGTTTTCTTTAAATATTAAAATAGCAGCTGCATTTTAAAGGGCCTCTTGACTTTTGTCACCATGAAGTATAACAAAACATCAGTGTATTAAGCTTCCTGTGTTAGTGAGTGGAGGTACTAGGTACAACTAGCCTTGCAGGCTAGTGATCTCATTTTGCAGCTCACATGACAATATTGTATGGAACCTCCTCCCCTCCAAAACATTACATACATACATACATACACACACACACACACACATGCACACATGTACTTTCCATTTAGGAGATAGGCAGATAGATAGATAGATAGATAGATAGATAGATAGATAGATAGATAGATAGATGATAGATGGATAGATGGATAGATGGATAGATGGATGGATGGATGGATGGATGGATGGATGGATGGATGGATGGACTGTTGGATGAATAGATAGATAGATAGATAGATAGATAGATAGATAGATAGATAGATAGATAGATAGACAGATGATAGAGAGATAGAGAGATAGAGAGATAAAACGATACCATATTGCAATGGGAAAGAACACTGCATTTTGAATTGAAAAACCTGGGCTCAAATGCAAAATCTGACTTCAAGTCACCTTTCTAAACTTATTTTACATTATTTCCTTTCTACTTTCCAATTAAACTGTTCTACTATTTTTTTCTCCACACTCAGCTTTCCATTTCATGCCTCCTTGTATTTGTGCTATGTCCTATACGCCTAGAATATACTTCCTTTGTATTTTTCTGTTCACAGTCTTAACCTCCATCAGAGTGTCACTGAGGTACCATTTCCTCTGTGAAGCCTTCCTTGAGTACGCTTAGTTCTTAGTACTCAAATGATCTTGTGTTCATTTATAGCATACATATTTACTTCTCAGAATTTGTTCTTCTATAAACTGTAAAGTCCATGACATTAGAGTTATTTGATTTTTGGTTTTGTACCCCCAGGGCCTAGCATATGATCTGGTACAGAATAGGTGCTTAGTTAATCTATGTTGGACTGGATCATGGCTCTTTCATGTGATCCCTCAAGCAAATAAGTTCTTTTATTTCTCTGAAGTTCTGTTTCATTCTTTAAAACAAAAAATAATTAGATAATGCTCAAAGTTCCTTCCAGCTATAAATCTTGTGAGTTTTTCAAGGGAAGGATCCCATGATTTTCCCCAGACTGTCCCAGTTTTCCCTCAGCCAGGCCATACCTGAAAAAGATGCCAATACTGATATCAAGAAGCCTTAGATTAATATTTGCTAGCTATACAAGGGCAGCTTGGTGGTACAGTGGATAAAACACTGGGCTTGGGGTCATCTTCCTGAGTTCAAATCTGGTCTCAGACACTAGCTGTGTGACTTTGAATAAGGCCCAACTCCCCCATTTTACAAATGAGGATACTAAGACCCAGAGAAGTAAAATAAGTTAGCTAGGATCACACAGGTGATATCAAAGGCTCTATTTGAATTCACGTCCTCTAATTCCAGAGCCAGGGTTCTTGCCATACCATAATGACTCACAACTGGGAGCTGGTATAGTCATGGTTACTACTATGTTCTCTACCTAAAAGATCTTATTTGTTCCAGCTCCAAACTCTCATTTACTGCCTGTCCTCAAGAATACTAGACTGGTGATGGTGATTTACAAAGCAAACGAGCAAATAATAACTTTTAGTCTCTGTGTCCTAAAGTCCTTCAGTCACGTTAGATCATTTCAAATGGTGATATTTGGATGACCAGGTTTTGGCTTGCCTTGCTATTGGATATTTACCATGTGACATCATAGCATTGATTTAGAAGTGGAAGGCCACTTAATCCTACCCCTGCCAGTGTCCTATAAAAACCGCACTCTTCTCTCATTTTCTGCCCCAAATAAAAAGTGAAATTCAGACTGTAATGACTTCCACCTGGAAACCACCTTCCAGGAGTGTACGGCAGGGAGAAAGATAGTTAAGGAAACATTATTGCATCCCTTGCTTAAGGTCAAAGTGAATGTAGTGGAAGTCAGTGCATAATTTATAGCAGCAGGGGAAATATGAGGGGACTTTATCAGTGCTTTGTTCTTTTGAAGCATATACACAAAGGATCTGAAGTGATGGAAGGTGGCAAATAATATTTATGCCTCGGTGAGAAATATGAAACTACCTAAAGGACAATGCTTTTATCACAAAAGTTCTCTGATATTTCAGCATTTTTTTTTGTTATTGTCAGTTCTGTTTATACTTGGACTTAGCTTCCAGAAAGAAACTTTAGGGCATCAATGAAAGTGAATGGGAAAATAATTTTTTAGAGTCAGAATCATAAAATCAAAATTCATTTTCACTGAAAAATAGAAAATAAATATTGCTTCTCTCTGTCTTTCTCTGTTTCTGTCTGTCAGTCTGTCTGTCTGTCTCTCTCTCTCACTCTGAAAGAGCAAGGGGATTTTATACTCTACTTGAGTATGCCCTAAAAGAAATATTACCCTTCTATTATAATCCAATCGTGTTTATTTACTTGACTCTCCAATGTAGGAAGGCTTTAGGGCTCATGCCGAGCCTTAAATATTTTATATTGCAGTTCTTAAATCCTTAGTCAAATATAAGTTCTTTGGTGAAAAAGAGGATTTATATTTCATAAGGATTTTGTCCCTTTGTAGAGGAGAAGACAAAAAATCAAAGGGGAAATTGAAGTAGCTTAGGAGGATCTATCTCTTCCTCCCTCAGGCTTGGCTGATTCTGCCAGAGATTAGGCAGTAAATGGTTCAGCTCTGGGAGGTGAATTAATTCCTCTAGGCTCCTATTAGGCAAATCATTGTTCCAAGGCACTGCATGATGCTGTCTTAGATTGAAGGAGTTCATTATCTTTCCAAAGGTAAACAATTTATTCCACTGTGACTGGTAGGACAGATTCAGTCTGTAGTTAGTGGCAAATCTTTCTTTTAAACACAGAGCAGAAGTGGTGGAGGTGATAAAACCAGTCATTCAAAAAGCATTCATCAAACAAACCCCTCCTTTGGGCTCAGCTCTGTGCTAGGGGCTATGAGTCTACAAAAGAAATATAAGGCATGGTTCCTACCCCCCAACAAGTTAGCTGCAGAATTATGAAGACAAAGCTGGCATGTGGGAAACGAGAGTGGGTGACACAAGATGGTCAAGATGAAAGACTCCATGATGTGATACATTAGTGAGTGCTGTGGTTTCAAAGACAGAGAGGTCGCTGTGGGCTAGAAGAGTCAGAATAAGCTTCATGGAGAAGACTTGAGCTGGGTCTTGTAGAACTGGGCTTTCCAGTGGCACAGGGCTTGATCCTCTCCTTTGCACTAACCTCACTCTCTCTTGATTTAGAGTTATTTGTGTCCTTGTATCTTTCTAACCTTACACAGCATTTCACACATGACAGGAGTTAATTAATCAAACAAGTAATGAATCAGCAAACATATGTTAAGCACTTAACACATGGAAAATTCTCTGCTAAGTCATGGGGTTACAAAAAGAAATGCAAAAACATTTCCTGCCCACATTGAGCTTATATTCTGAAGAAGGAGACAACATGTAAATAAAATTGTGTGGTTCAAACACTTTGATCATGTCTGACTCTTCATGACCCCATTTGGGGTTTTCTTGACAGAGATACTGAAGTGGTTTGCCATTTCCTTCTCCAGTTCATTTTGCAGATGAGGAAATTGAGGCAAATAAATAGATATCTACAAAATATATACAGAGGAGATGGAAAGTAATCTTAGAGAGGAAAGCTTTAGAACGAAGGCTCTTTACCTGGGGTGTATGAAAGAGGTTTTAGAAAGAGTTCAGGAGGTCTATAAACTTAGATATGAAAAAAATACATTATTATTTCCACTAAGCTCTTACTTAAATTGAGCATTTCTTTCAAATATTTAAAATACATTATCCTGTGAAAAGATCAGTCCATAGACTTCACCAGAATACCAAAGGGGTTCATGCCCTTAAAAAGATTCAGAACACCATCTCTGGCAGGTCTTCTGTCTTCAAACAGAGGATTCCCAAGCCTTGAAAGCTCTTTAGCAAAGAGGATCTGTGATTACATCTGTATAGTTTTCCGTGAAGTGTTTCCAAAGATCCCTGATTCCATCCCTGGTACCAAATAGCATAATCACCTAGTTCCTTACTAAGAAGTCCCATGAGTTACTATGATAATAGCAACAATTAAATCATCACCTGGTATCTTAAATTATTGATGATAAACCTCCCTTTTACTCCAACCACTAACCTCCCTGGCTTCTTCTAAATCTCAACTAAAATCTTATTTTCTACAAGAAGCCTCCCCTAAGCCTTCTTCATTCCAGTGCCTTCCCTGTGAATTATTTCCTATTTATCCTGTATATAGCTTTCTTTGTATAAATTTGCTTCCATTTTGTCTCTTTCATTAGATTGTAAACTCCTTGAGGGTAGGGATTGTCTTCTACCTCTTTTTGCATCCCCAGTACTTAGTACAGACATATAGCAGGCACTTAATAAATATTTATTGATCAATTGATTGATAGTAGGGTTGGTCCTTAGAGGAGAGATCCATAGCGCGTTTCTAGAAGTTAGACCCTTGCAGAGCTTGTATTTCATTGCACAGGCTCAGTAACGCAGATGTCTCCAGAATGGCTCACCAACATGATGTGTCCAGGATGGTACATGAGTCAACAGAGTAAAGAATAAATTGGAAGTAGGAGAGAGCCAAGGAAGGCAGACCAGTTGAAAGGCAATTACAAGTCCAGGAAGGAGGAGGCTTTTATTATGGGGACACCCTGAGAATGGAAAAGAAAGGATGAAGGTAAAAGATGATAAGGTCAGAGAATCAATAGGACTTCCTGATGAGCCTGATAATATTATCTGAGAGGGGAAAGATATGGGCATAAGATATATACAGAGGCCAGGCAGCAGGCTTCTGAATTTCAAGATTTTTTAAAAAAAATTGGCAGCTATGTAGCTGACTACAAATGCCAATCTGTTACTTTTTTCCTCCCCCTCTGCTACCGTTCTAGTTTGCACCCTCATTAACTCACACTTGGATTTATGTTAGGCTTCTAACTGGTCCCACAACAGATTTTGCTGGCCCTTTATTTGCTGACCCAGAAGTGCCCTGAAGGGAATGATGAAATGATATAAAGACCTGGCTTCATTTTGCCAGCACCTCTGAAGCATGTCTAGTTGACATCTGCTAACTCATTAGCAGAGGTGTCAGAGGTTTTCTGTTGTCAGGTAACTGTACCCCCTGTTACAAGAGGGGTGTGCAGAAAAGCACCACTGACTTCATGTATGACCTTGGGCAAGTCCCTTACCCCTTCTGGGTCTTGATTTTTTCATCTGTATTATGAGCTGGGTTGTACTATACAATTTTCAAGGCCCTTCCAGCTCCAAATCCTATTATTGTAAATAGCACATCACAAGTTGATAAGAAGTTTGGAAACAACCATTGACACTATGTCAGGTGAAAATATGCACCATATGGAGCTTAATAATATAACTACTGAGCATGCAAACCCATGCCAGGTGTCTAACTGCTGAAAGTAAAATGGGAGGCAAGAGAAGAGACAACACATAAAAGATGTCACTTGTGACCAGATTCAAAAGGAAAGAATATATCAGATCTCTCTCACAGCCTCAATATATTTGTCTATAAATTATGAGGTAAGATGAAACTTGTATTTGTTTTAAGTTTTTGATACATATGAACCTTACACAAAACTGACAGGGCTAAATACAGATCCAGTATTCAAGGTCCCTTTATTGTTGGGAGGGTGAGGTGATTTACAGACAGCTGCCTACCCTGGGCACTTTCACAGTCTGATCCCCACTCCTACCTCTACCCAGTCGCTGTCTTCTGTGCCTGGAATCTCTCTGTCTCCTCATCTGTATCACCTACCTTCCCCGGCTTCCTTCAAGTCCTAGCTAAAACTCCAACTTCTATAGGGAGATTTTCTCAATCCCTAGTTTCTTCCATCAGATGATTATTTTCCATTCATCCTGCACATCACTTGTTTACATATAATTGTTTATGTATTACCTCCCCTAATATATTGACAGTTCCTCAAAGGCAAGGACTATCTTCTGGCTTTCTTTGTAACCACATTGCTCAGTATGCTGTCTGCTACGTAGTAGGTACTCAGTAAATGTTTATTGACTTGCTAATTGGCTGACTACATCCATACATCCATCCATACCTTGGGCAGCTAGGTGACTCAGTGGATAAAGTGTAGAGCCAGAGTCAGGAAGACTCATCTTCCTGAGTTCAAATCTGACCTTAGATATTTACTAGCTGCGTGACCCTGGGCAAGTCACTTAACTATATTTTTCTCAGTTTCTTCATCTATAAAATGAGCCAGAAAAGGAACTGACCAACCACTCCAAAATTATTTCAAGAAAACCTCAAAACCATAAAGAGTTGGACATAACTGGAAAAGACCAAACAACATAGATACATACACACATATAACTACTGTTGTCATTCCAGGAATCATGTTTTGTGACACTATTTTTTTATGGTTGCTACAAAACAATATCTAAAATGACACAAATATTTATTTAAAAGATGAAGTAGGGAAGAAAATGAAATGTTATGACAATGTGACCATTAGTTAATAGACTTCTGAAGCTTGGCTGAATACTTTTAGTTTGAAAATCATAGAAAGCTATGTTTGGAAAAAAAAAATTATAGGAATGACTCAAAGTTAATGTTGCCACAGTATTCATCCATCATTCTACTCCTTGTTTTTTTCATTCATTTTAAGCATTTACTAAGTATCTGCTCCATTTCTAGGTACTGGGATATTAAAGCCACTATTCCAAGAGAGTATACTGCTCCATTGCCCCTTCTTAGCAAATAACACAGGATCTTTAATCCATGGACAATATTGGATTACAAATTTACAACAGGAGGTGACCTCAGATTTATACTCATTTATGGATGAGGGCATTGAGGCTCAGAAGGATTAAATGATATGCCCAAGGTCATCCAAGGAGATTGGAAGTGGTATAGCTGGGATTCAAACTCTAGGTTCTCTAATGACAAATCTAGCATCGTTCCTACTGTACCATGTTTCATCTCTAATATCCTACAGTTGCTGAATACCCCAGAATAAGCAAACAGCTTTTCTAAATAGATATTTAAGAAAGATTTGCCATTGTGTGGACTTTCAGGGGAATTTCTAGCTTAGTACAAACAATGAAAATTGATCAAAAGTGACAGATAAATTGGAAATATAATTCTTAAAAGTAATTATAAGGTCATACATATAGGAACATTTCTGCAAATAAAGTGGAAGTAAAATAGTAATTATAATGATAATACTACTAATAATAATACCTAACATTTATAGAGTGCCTACTATGTGTCAGGCAGTATACTAAGAATTTTATAAATATTATTTAATTTTATTCTCACAACTTTTCTGGGAAGTAGGGGCTATTATTATCCCCATTTTACAGGCGAAGAAACTGAGACTGACAGAGAGGTTATGTGACTTGCCCAGAATCACACAACTAATTAAGTGTCAGTGACCAGATTTGAATTCAAGTCTTCATGACTCCAAGCCCAAAGCTCTATCTATGGTGCTCTCAAGAAACATCTAGGAGGAAAACATAACACATAGATAATTCTATAATAATTCTATAAAATAGAAATTGAATGAATATACACAGGGTCTGTTGGGAAAAGGATTGATACCTGGACTAAGATTAGGAAAGGGCTCCTATAAGAAGATATAGCACCCAAGTTATGCTTTAAAGTCAATTAGGGATTTCAAGAAGAAGAGTTGAAGAATATGAACATTTCAGGCATGAATGAGATTCTGTAAAAAGACCCAGAAGTGGGAGATGTAATATTGTTTATTGAAAAGCAATAAATAAGGAAGTTAGGCTAAAATGTAATATTCATGAAGGAGAACAATACACCTTAAGCATGGAAAGCTAACCTGGAGCATGTTTATCAAAAACTTTACAAGCCAGAGGAGTTTATATCATATTCTATAAGTAATAGGAAGCCACTGAAGGTTTATGAGCAGGGCATTATCATAACCAGTCTTGTGTTTTGGGTACATTAATTTGACAGATTGGTGATGGAAGAAATGTAGAGAGATAGGTCCAGAGACTAATTAGGACATTAAGGCAATAGTTAAGCAATAGGTGATACAGGAATTAATCAGATTGATGGTTGCATGAGTAGGAAAAATGTAGCAAATATAAGAGATGATATGCAGGTAGAATGGGCAAGACTTGGCAGCTGGTTGGATATGGGTCTTGGGCTAGGTAGGGGAGAGCAAAGAGTAGAGAATGATTCCAAGATTGGAAATCTGAGTGACTAAAAGGATAGTGTTGCCTTATATAGAAGTAAGAAATTTTGAAGAATAAATGGATTTAGAATGGAAAGTAAGTTCTAAGTTGAATCAGTTATGAAGGGAGAAGAGGAAAGGAGGAGGCAGAAAAGGGTAAATTACATCACATGAAGAGACACAAAAACATATTATAATAGAGGGAAAGAAGGGAGGGAGATGAGCATTGCTTGAACTTTACTCTCATTGGATTTAGTTCAAGGAGGGAACAGCATTCTCAGTTAAGTATAGAAATCTAACTTACCATACAGGTTGTAGGAGGGGAAGGAGGAAAGAAAAAGGAGGGGTGGTTAGAAAGGAGGGAAGAAGTAGTGATGGAAAAGGGAAAGAAAAGGGAGGGGGCTGAGAGAAGGGAGGGAAGATGGTGGTCAAAAATAAAACTTTTTTGAGGGGGGGAAGGGAGAAATAAAAGCATAAATGGGGCGGGGGATAGGATGAAGAGAAGGACACAGACAGTAATCATAACTGTGAATGTGAATGGGATGAACTCTCCACAAAAACAAAGGCATATAGCAGAATGGATTAAATGCCATAATCCTACCATATGTTGTTTACATGAAACACATTTGAAACAAGGGAATACACACAGGGTAAAGGTAAAAGGCTGGAAAAGAATATATTATGCTTCAGCTGAAGTAAAAAAAAGCAGGGGTAGCAATCTTAATATCAGACAAAGCAAAAATAGATCTAATCCAAAGAGATAAGAAGGGAAACTATATCCTGCTAAAAGGCACCATAGACAATGAAGTAATATCCATTACTAAATGTATGTGCACCAAGTGGTATAGCATCCAAACTGATAGAGAAGAAGTTAAGGGAGTTATAGGAAGAAACAGACAGCAAACTATACTAATGGGGAACCTCAACCTCCACCTCTCTGAACTTGATAAATCTAACCTCAAAATAGACAAGAAAGAAGTTAAGGAGGTGAATAGAATTCTGGAAAATGTAGATATGATAGACCTCTGGAAAAAACTGAATGGGGATAGAAAGGAATATCCCTTTTTTATCAGTGGTACTTGGCACAAACACAAAAATTGACCATGTACTAGGGCATAAAAATCTCACAATCCAGTGTAGAAAGGCAGAAATATTCAATACATCCTTTTCAGATCATGATGCAATAAAAAGTATATGTAATAAAGGTTCATAGAAAGATGGACCACAAATTAATTGGAAACTAAGTTGCATCTGTTAAATTTGAGATATCCAGTTAGTAGTTGGTGATTGGATATAGATGAGGGCTGGATCTTTAGAATGAGGAGTCATCTGCATAAGAGATCATAATTGAACTCATAGAAACTGATTATGAGAGAGAGAGAGAGAGAGAGAGAGAGAGAGAGATTCTAAGACAGACCACTGGATTATACTTTCACAGGGGCAGGATATGATTGACAGTTTTAAAGAGGACTGAGAAGGACTGGTCAGACAGATCAAAAGGGAAACAGGAGAGAGCAGTGTCACAAAAATTCAGGGAGAAGAGAGTGTGACTGTTATTATTGTTGTTGTTGTGTTCATCTCTCATTGCCAAAGAAGACCATGGCATCAGAGAAATGATGACATGACTTGCACTTGACTGTGTTTTGAGTGAGTGAGGGCTGTGCAGGTCACCAGTCTCACTTCTCCTCCAGAGCCATCTGAACCCAGTGACCAGATATTCGTCAGGATGACTGGAGATGACCCAGGATGCACTGGGAGACCTTGGGCCCTTTAGGCCAATGTCTTTGCAGGTACTCACTTAGGGTGAGGTAATGCTAATTCATTGAATAGGCCTGTTTAAGAAGTAGCCAGGGCATGGCCCCATTAATGAGACAAAGAGAAAGAAAGATGTCAGGCTGGGAGGGAAACAACAGTTATGAAAAAATGGTTAGTGAAGTCAAAAACTGTGGACAGGTCAAGAAGAATGAGTACTGACAAAAAGTCATTTGATTGAGCATTTAGCAGATTGTCAATTACCTTGGAGAGAGCAGTTCCAATTTAATAGTGCAGTGGCTTATAAGTTACCATCAAGAAGAGGTGGGAAGAAGTTGAAAAGTGAGAGCAAAGTAAGGAGACAGAGTGTAGTTAAGTTTTTCTAAGATTTTAAGTGTGAAAATGAGAGAGAGAGGTATAGGATGATAGCTTGAAAAGATTACAAAGTCAAGTGAATATTTATAAGGAGTATCTGAGAACATTCTTTGACAGTAGTGAAGGAGCCAGTGCATAAAGAAAGGTTGAGGACTGTAGTGAGAAAAAAACATGATAAAAGGAGGCACATTCTTATACGAGAGAGGATGGCATGGGGCCAACATAACAAGTAACACAGTTGACCTTGCCAAGGAGAAGGGTTGAAACTTCCATGGCGGAAGTAAAGAAGAAAAGAATGAGGTATGATGTTGATGGTATTTGAGGCATTGAAGGCAATGTGGTGACAGGTGATACTTATGACATTGGCAATGTCATAATCAGCCAGGATGTTAACATCAAAATCGTAGAGTCATGGGGCCTGTTTCAGAGCTCACCAAGTCTGACTATCTGGTTTTATTGATGAGGAAATGGAAACTCATGAATGTGAAATGAATTACCAAATGTCACTAAGTTAAGAAATAGGAGAGTAAGGACATGACCCTAAGTCTTCCTATCCCAAATCAATTGATCTTTCCACTATACCATTCTGCCCTCTACTTAGGGAGATCTCCCCTTGCCCCCTGTAATATTCAATCTCTGCTTTCCTGAAAGCCTCATCCCTGAAGGACCTTTCCATCCAATGGAAAGAGAAAACATATGTACTAGAAACAATTAAAAAAAAAACTTGTATTACCAAGTGAGCAAGTTTATGTTGGTTTAGATTATAAACTCTTTGATAATAATGTGCTATTTACTTCAAGGAATAATAAAACCTTAGTGCTGAAATGGACCTCTTAGATATTCAATTCCAATGCCAAGATGAATAGGCATACCTATCAACTCCCACGGATTCAATTACAGTCTCCTATGCAGATGATTGCCAGATTTACATGTTCAGCACTCATCTCTCTCCTGAGCTCTAATCACTAACTACCTGCTGGATGACTCAAACTTAACAAGAGATACTCTGGATATTTACCTAACGTGATCACCAAGATTGTGTTAAAAGTCTTCCCTTATTTAAGTACCCACTGCCTCCTGAGAAAGTGTTTTCCACTTCAGAGCTTTGCTAATTGCTCAGATATTTTTTAATCTTGATATTGAGCCAAAATCTGCCTTTTCACAGTTTTACCCGTTACTCTTTTGGCCAAGCAAACCTATTCTAATGCCTCTCAATATTCTGGCCACCTTCCCTGGATATTTCCCAGTTTCTCAATATCCAAACTCAAGCATGATATTCACAATTGAACAACATAATCTGCATGTGATCTAGCCAGAATACTGACCACAGTACAATGAGATTATAATTTCCTAGACATTTTGCTCTTGTTAATGTAACCTCAGATTGTATGCTCTTTCTTGTCAGCCAGATCACACTGTTGGCTCATGTTGATCTTGCAGTCGACCAAGGCTCCTAGGTCTGTTTGACATGAGCTGTCATCTAGGTACGCCTCTCTTGTCCTATACTTATGTAATTCTTTTCTTGAAGGTAATTTTAGGCCTTTACATTTATAATTATTAAATGTCAATGTTCTAATTTTGGCCCATTATCCTACATTTTCAAGATCTTTTTGAGGTTCAATTTCCTCAACCCATATACTGGCTAATACGCCCAGCTTTTTTGTCATTTGCAGACTTGAAAAAACATACCATGTGTGTCATCATATCGGTAAATGATGACAGAATGAGTGATTCAATGAATAAATGAATGAATAAAAAGTTCTCCTTTATGCCAAGCACTGTGCTAAGTTCTGGGAGATAAAAGAAAAATGAAGACAGTTCCTGCCTTTAGGGATAAGGAAATCAAGGGTTCAATTCCAGGAAGGCAGGATTCATTACCTGAGGTCTATCAACTATTAAAAAATACTTCAATAAAGGTATTTCAATAAAATTGGTTTCCTTTGTAAACACAGGAGTTTTATTTGTTGTATTTGAAAATGTTATTCAGAGAAGGAGTTCATAGACTTCCCTATACTGGCAAAAAAGACTGTGATGTTAAAAAAAAGGAGGGGGGCAAGGTTTGTGACACCAAATACCCTTGTACTAGAGCGAGATAACATATGTAATGGAATGATAGCTGAAGATTGGTATTTTGGTTTCAAAAAAAATATAGATGGCAAGAGTTGCCATAGGGAAATGGATTGATATCAGTAAAAATGGCAGTATGGATCTGATGGATCCAGGACTGAAAAGTAGAACAGGAGGCAACATGGGGGTTACGTGAGCAGTGGCAAGAAAGTTAACCGGTGTGCTGTCCAGGTAGAAAAGTGAGACATGACTAGAGTCAGCCTGACTTGGTATAGTAGGCCACATAAGGCAGACACCAGTTGGGAGAGCAAGGCCCCAAGGTGTGAATGTTTCAGAAAAAAAAGATTAGGGAAAGAGTCCTGTATCATTCTCCTATTAATTTTTCTAAAAGTTAACATAGATCCATTAATCTCTTTGAGGTAGGTGATACAAACCATTCTGTACTATGATCCAAATTTTATCTGTATACAAGAAAACTAAGATCCAGACAGCATGTTATCACTCCCACTTTTGATTCCAATTTTCAGATAATATAAAGCTCATCTGGATTTATAATTTGTTGGTTTAAGGGACTCCTGACTTATGAATTCCTTCTAACAATGTTGGTACTTTCTCTGAAACTTGTAGTGTTAGAAAGTCATTAGATCATTGAGAAGTTAAGTGACTTGCCCAGGATAATATAGCATGTCAAAAATAGGACTTAAATCCAGACTTTTCTTCCTCCCAGATCAAATCTCTGTCCAGCACTACAGGTAAGGTGAGAAAGAGCACCCAAAATAGCACAGACAGAATGGTGAGGAGACAGGAGAACATTCCATATTACTTTTAGTTGAAGGAATCAGGGATTTTTATCTTGGGGAAAAAAGAAAAGACTTAGGGGAGCTATATCTGCTATTTTCAGGAATTTGAAAGGCTGTCTCCTATAAAATGGATTAACCTTGTCCTGCTTGAACCTAGAAGGGAGAACTAGGAGCAGTTGGTGGAAATTTCACAGATACAGATTTCGGCCAACATAAGAAAAACTTCCTTATAATTATAAATATTTAAAAGTAGAATAAACTGCTTTAAGAGGTGTTAGATTTTGCCCCTTCTCATCCCCACCGTTGGAGATCATCAAGCATAAAATAGATAGTCACTTGTCAGGGATGTATTAGAAAGGATTTTCATTCAGATACAGAGGATGAATTAGATGTCTTTAAGATCTCATTCAGTTGGTAAATTCTCAGATTCTGTGACTACAAGTCTTATCTTGAAGGCCTTTTTGAGCTTTTAATTCCATGACCCTGTGATATTATAAACTTTAGTACAAATTTCAGGTGAAAAATAAGAAATTAATAATTACTAATAGACAAAATATGGTATATTTTATCTTTCTTTTTTTACTTAATTTCATTGCAGTCCCTTCCTACTATATGTGTCTGTGAGAGGGCTCTGGGTGTGTTTGACCCTAGTGATGGTTATGAAACTTCTTTTTCTTGTTGTGGTGGTGGTTGTGGTAGTGGTGTTTTTTCAGTCCTTCCAGAGTCTTTGTGACCTCATTTAGGATTTTCTTGCCAAAGATACGAGAGTGGTTTGCCATTTCCTTTGCCAGTTCATTTTACAGGTGAGGAAACTGAGGGAAACAGGGTTGGGTGACTTGCCCAGGGTCACACAACTGGTAAGTTTCTGAGGCCAGATCTGAACTCAGAAGATGAGTCTGGTACTCTGTCTACTGCACCATTTTGCTGTCACAGATATAGAGATATGTTCATTTGCATCCCAAATCTCTACTAATGTAGAGATTAGTAAGATTGTGACAGATTATGGAATGGTTTGGATGGCAACCTAAGAAGAAAGCTACAATATCCTGGAAGCAATACGAAGTCATTGAAAGTTCTTGAGTGTAAGAGTACTTAGTCAGGCTTGTGCTTTAAGAGTACTTGGTCAGGCTCGTGCTTTAGGAAATTATTTTGACAGCCATGTGAAGGATGAATTGAAGAAGAGAGAGTCTGAAAGCTGGGAATTCAAATAGGGCATTGTTGAAATAATCTATACAAGGGATAATGAGAATCTAAACTTGAGTGGTGGCTAGATGCAGTTAAAGAATAATATCAGATAAGATATTTACAGCACTTTGCCCACCTTTAAGTGCTGTTACATGCCAGCTGTTATAATACATATAAATACATATAATAAATATAAATACATATAAAAATACATATAATACATATAAATTCTTGTTCAGTTGTTCAATTGCTTCTGACTCTTTGTAACCCCATGGATCACAGTATCTGTAGGGTTTTCTTGAAAAGTATACTGGAATGGTTTGCCATTTCCTTCTCCAGTGGATTAAGGCAAACAGGTTAAGTGACTTACCCAGGATCACAAGCTAGTAAATGTCCCAGGTTGGATTTGAACTAAGGTCTTCCTGACTTCAGGCCTAAGTGCTCTATCCACTGAGTTATCTAACTGACTTTCTATATAAATTACTCACAGAAATAGAGGTAGATGTCAATATAGAGATAGATGGAGTTAAAGACCAATGAGAATGTCCAAAGTTAATTAGAATTTGAAGAACTCAATGAACCTTGGAGATCACCGGACATACAGTTGAAAAGTTTCTTTTGTTTGCTGGCAGGGAGCAAACCAGTCCCCATGGCACACCTTGAGTCTGGGATAGTAACGCAAAAGGATTCAGAATGCTCTCAGGCACAGAGGGAGCTGCAGGTAGTTGTACCAACAAAGGTAGCTTTCAGGGTCCTTGGAATAAAGATCGACTTCCTGCTGGATTCTCAAATTATTCCAGGCTTATGAAAAGATATTGTGTGTCACTATGCGTGCTTTAAAAAGCACATTGTAACTGTGGAAAATATGAGTGACCTTTCCTTGAAAGAGAAACATTTTGTTGCTGTTTCTTTTTTATTTCCAAGTTGCCAGTTTTGATAATATGGCCCTGAAATGATCATTACTGTTAAGGCATTTGACACATGAAGCTGTGCTGGATTATTATCCTGTCCCCATACACACACACACACACACACACACACACACGCATCACTCCCCTCTCCCACAGGCTCTTGGCTGGCTACCTCAACTCTCATTATTCTTTAAGCCAAGAAAAGGAAATAGAAGTGGGTTGGGGTGGGAGGTGTGCTTCAAGTAGTTATGGGAAAAAGTGAGAGGAAACAGAGCAGCACTTCCTTCTCTAGCTAAAGTTAGGAGAAATCTGGCTGTGAGGGACAGGGAGGCTGGAAGTGAGTGGTAGGGGGTGGAAATTGACCATTCTTTATGCTACCCTTGATGAAGACTTGAATAACTGTGTCATGGAGTGCAGTGTTGCAGAATAATTATAGTAACTGTATTTACATAACCCTTTAACATTTACTAAGCATTTTACAAATCTCTCTTTCTTCATGCCTGAGCTTACTTTAAGACTTAAAATAAATCCCATTTTCTGTAGTAGACTTTTCCCATCCTTTCCTACCCCATGATCACCACTAGTACTTTTCCTCTTAGGTTACTTTTCATTTATACTCTGGATCTATGTATATTGTGTGTAGATATTTTTTTTGCATGTTAATTCCCAATTCGAATGTGAACTCCTTGTGGAAAGGGACCATGTATTTGTCTTTCTTTGTATCCCCACTGCTTAACTACAGTCTAGCATATAGCAAATACTTCATAAAAGCTTGTTGACTTGACTTGGTAGTGCCTCCTATGAGCATCACATCAACCTTGTAAAGCTGATTCTACAGGTACCATTATTCCCACTTTGCAGATGAGGAAATTGAGGCTCAGATAAGTGATAGTGAGATTAAAATTCTAAATCTTCCCGATTCCATCACCTGTACTGAAAGTACTGGGCTAGGAGTCAGAAGATTTTGATTCTAAACCTGTGTCCTTAACTTCTTATGTGACTATGAGAAATTCATTTTCCTGCTCTGATCTTCAATTTCCTGTTCTGTAAAATTAGTACGTATAACTAGATAAACCCCAGAATTTCATCTAGCTTTAGCAGTGAGTGACTAATTTGAGAGGCTGTTCTCTTTTGCTTTCCCATGGTTAAGAGAACTTTGACTGAAGTTGGATAATTTTCTTCAGTGATTTGTAGTTTTCTGAAAGGCTTTTGAGGGGGAAAATAATAGACTAAAAAGTTTTGATGGGTTACAAAGCATACAATCACAGGTTTTAGACAGTAATGAGTTGAAGTGAATTGAATGTCATTATATAAAAGATGTGGCCAAAGGGTCTATAGACGTCTAAAGGAAAATTAAGCTCAGAGGTAAAGAAAACTATCCATAGAAAAATCATCTTCAGTGAAGTATGGTAATGGACATGCCAATTTAGAGGAACAGAGGGCTATATCCCTTAGAAAATTCAGCTGAAAATTCTATACCAAGAATTGGGTAACAGACAGAATTGCAATGAGAAGAATTGTGCATAATTATAAGCATGGGAAAGCTTATTTGATGATATGGGCTCTGCCCATAGAGTTGTTGAGAAGGAACAATCCTTGACTCTAATTATAATCAATTTCACCTTAAATATGCTTATTCCATGGTCTTTTTCACTCTTGCTGCCCCTAGCTCTAGATGTCTTGAAATAGGAGAGGGAAAGCCTTTAAGAATATCTGAGAGACTTAAATGTTAGATATTAATTCTTATATAAGAGCTTAGCACACTTTTATGTGACACTTTCAGGCTTACAAAGCACTCTGTGAGGTTAGAGAGGTACACTTGCTAATTGCTCCACTTTACAGATGAGTAAATTGAAACTGAGAGGGGTTAAGTGGCTTCTCCACACTTCCATAGCTAGCAAGTAGCGGATGCTGAAATCTTGATAATGAGATGCTTTGTGCTCTACAGTCCATCAGACAATCCTTGTGCCTTCTAGCTTTCCAGACCTGTTGTATTCTATCTAGTACTTCTGATATTAAAATCAAACAGGAACATCAGAAATCTTATGAAATAGTAGCTGCCAGCATCATGGCACTGGTCATCTTCATCCTCATCCTCCTCCTCCTCATCATGCTGTTGTTCATTTGTTTCAGTTATGATTTACTCTTTGTGATCCCACATTTGAGGTTTTCTTGTCAAAAATACTGGAGTGGTTTGCATTTCCTTCTCTGGATCATTTTACAGATAAGGAAAGTGAGTCAAACAGGGTTAAATGATTTACCCAGGGTCACATAACTACTTAATATCTGAGGCTAGATTTGAACTCAGGTCATCCTGACTCCTGGCCTGGCACTCTATCTACTGCATCACCATGCTGCCCCTTATCATCATCATAGATGGACGTGTTTATATCATTGTGAGTTTCATGAATGTTTACATATGTTTTCTTGTTTGATACTCTCAGCAACTCAGTAAGATAGTGGCTATACTTGTCTCCATTTTACAGATGTAAAAGCAGGCACCCCAACATAAACAGGAGGGCCTGCTATCAGGCAGTTTCTTTGATCTGCTTTTCTAAAAGGAAAGCAACTTGAGGGGTCAACAATCACTTTAATCAAGCACTTAGTTCAGAAGAAAAAGTCAACACCCTGAACTTTAGAGATAATGCAAACGGAGAAATTAATATCAACAGGTAGGGCTTCTAGCTGCCTGATCATAAGCAATACATACATTACAGATCAATGTCTGACCGTACATACCTAGTTGCCAGAGAAAGAATCACTAACATGTGAGTTTTCAAAGTGGGGGCCGGAGGTGGGGGGCAGGATACTTAAATGCTGCCCTGAGTCTCTCTGGCCAAACAAACACTTCCAATGAGTAAGCCTCAAAGTAAAACCTCATCTAAGAGTCTTTATACATTTTTCAGAGCCAGAGGGCACAGAGCCACAGCCCTTGAGAACCAGTGCCTCATTAACAAAAGGTGTGGGCTTTCCTACAAATCTCCCCTAGTCAAACTCCTCTTAATGGGCAGACCCAATAATGGATGGGGAAAATCTTTAATCTTATTAGCATTACACAGATGAGGAAACTGAGGTAAACAGCAGTTCAGTAACTTACCCAAGATCAGTCATAGAGCTAGTAAGTAATTTTTTGTCAGTCAGATTTTCCTGCCTGAATGCCTGGTATCATATCCGTTGGATTCCCTACCTGCTTCTAAAAATGCTTTCAAATAACAATTGTTTTTGCATGTTGCTATACCAAGCTACAGTCTGAATTTGCAGTCAGGGGATCTGGGTTTAAATCTTGGCTATGCTACTTATTAGCCAAATTACACTGGGTACTTCAGTCTTCTATTCTGGAGCTCAGTGCTCTCATAAGCAAAACAAGGGGTTTGAACTCACAATCCTTTCAGCCACAAGTTCTATAACTCTAAGTCACTGATCAGTGTTCTCTTTTTTCAGTGGTCCATTTCCCTCACTGGTCAAGATTTTTGTGTCTAATGACCCTTTAAGCCACTCTTTGCCAAGGTAACAGGACGATGAGGTCTGCAAGAGTACTTAGCTTCCTACAGTGATACTACTAAATGCCAGTGTTGCGCTTCTGATTTCAGATCAGATGTGCCAATTTCTAGTATACTCTGTTAGCTACTCAGTCCAAGAAGAGATTAGCTGCTACTGGAGAGAAATATTTCATTTTTTCAAGGGTTTAGCCATTCTTCCAAAAAAGAGACCTTTGTAGGACTGAGTATTCCAGTGCTTCATAAATAATATATACTTAACAAATTTTGGTGACCTTATAAATCAGAACATCAAACAATTGTTGTTTCACTGAGTATATGTTTCACTCATTTAACCTTAAAATAAATATTTATTGGGTGTATAAAATGCACTGTCGAATGGGTTCACTTGGCTGGGGGTTACAATGCTAAATCACATACAGAATCTGAATATAAAAGAATGTGACTTTTTGAAAGAGAACAGAGAACTTCAACATCCAATTTAATGCTGCCTTTTTAAGTGATCTCATTAAGAAGTTCATCATTTCTTCCA
Organism: Notamacropus eugenii; assembly: GCF_028372415.1. NCBI lineage: Eukaryota > Metazoa > Chordata > Mammalia > Diprotodontia > Macropodidae > Notamacropus > Notamacropus eugenii. Next base: position 117,677,136 of record NC_092876.1, read on the forward strand.
GCCTGGCCTAGAATGTACCCTACAACAGTTTTAAGGAGAGATCAGCAATCTTCTGCTTAAGTTCAATGAAGGGAGCTTGATTTATAAGGCAACTCATTCCATTTTAGCATAACTGTAATTGGTCAGGAGGTTTTCTTTTCATGGAGCTTAAATCTGTATTGTCTGTACCCTTGTTCTTATTTGTGTCCTCTAGGGAGAAGTAGAGCAACATTAATTCCTCTTCCATATGACCCTTCAAATACCTGAAGACCACTACAGAGTGAAGACACCTTCAGTTTTCTTTTCTCCTTCCCTTAAACTGATAACCATGTGGCATCTTTCCTTCAACACCATCCTGGTCACTCCTCTGAGAGTTCTCCTAGTTTATTAATGTCAATTATTTTAAAGGTCTTGTATATCTCCCTACAAGGTAGTGGAAAGCAGAGACTAGCCATATCTTTTAATTTTAGTGCAAATGTGCGTAGCATGTACTAGGTGGTCAATAAATGTTAATTGTATGTATTCAATTATGTAAATTGTTTGTGTTAAATTAGTATTAATATAATGACTATCCATGAATCCTGAAGACTAATGATAAAACATGCTATCTATGACAGAGAGGTAATAGATTCAAGGTGCAGAATAACATATACACACGCATATACATACACATACAGATATATCACTGATGGAAAATATATAAATATATTACATTATATATAATTATATGTGTGTGATATATAATTATATATAATATAATTAAATTATATAAAATATATAAATATTTATACATAAATATAAATAAATACAGCCATTGATGGGATTTTGTATATAGATACACACACATATATGTATATAAATGTGTGTATATACATATATGTGTGTATGTCTATGTCTGTGTATATAATGTGATCTATAGCCATCCATGGAATTTATTTTCCTTGATTATACATATTTTTTGCTAGAAATTTGTTTTCTATTTCTTTTATTTCTCAAGGAGATGGGAAGCAGAAAGAAGGAAAAAAAATTTCTCTTAATTTTTTAGAAAAAAGAGAGATGGAGTATGCTATAGATGTGAAATATTGATTTATTTTCAGATGAGATCGCTATATTATTAGCTTTATTTAACTGTTTTAGTTTGTTACAAGAGATCTCTCCTTACGTGGTACTCAGCTGTAAACACAAATATAAGCAAAAAGAACTCAGAGCGGTGGTGTTAATAACACTGTGTAACTACTGAAAATGACTGTTTGTTGTTCTGCAATGAACTAATGTCCTAGAATGAACTAATGTACTTTTGAAAGTACATTAAATTTTACTAGATTGATGTCTTTTAGATTTTCTATGTTTTATCCAGACGCTAAATAATTATTCAATACTTGCCTAGCTCTGTCTTCAGTAAATAAATCAAACGTCAGACATTTATTTATTGTATTTTATACTCAAATGCCAGAACATAAATACAAAATAGAGAAGAGAACCAAAAATATATAATAAACTTAAATGTTGGAACTTAAATACAAAATTAAAAAGTAAAAAACATGTCATGTGTATAGCAGAACATGATAGGACTCAAAGTATGTAACAATAAATTTTCATTTCAAGATAGCCTCTATGATAAATAATACTTTCACTTTCTCTTCTATTTTTTCATTATTCATTATTATTATTTTCATTTTCATTATTCATATTTTGGTTAACTATTTCTTCATCTCTTATAATTTCTCGGGCTTCACTTTGCCCAGTTCTAATTTTCAAAGTGTCATTTTTTTCCCTGAAGATTCTATATTTCCTGTTCTAATTGGTTGACTTTCCTTTCATAATCTTCCTCTTTTTCCTGGATTATTCTTATTTTTTCTTTAGTTTTTCCTCCATCTCTAACATTTGGCTTTTAAATCCTTTTTTAAGGTCTTCTGGAATCTTAAAATTCTAAGAATTCTTTTTGGGCAGGTGACCATTTGACATTGATTACTCTTTGAGGTTTTCTTTTCTTAAATATCCTCCTCTGGAAGATGACACACACCCCCTTCTCTATTTCCATAATAGCTTTCTATGGTTGGATTCTTTCTCCTTTGTCTGTGTATTTTTGTGGTAATAGCTTAATTTTTCTAATCACCTCTAGACCTGGGGTATGGGAAATGGTGCCTCTTGCCCCAGATCTTCAGTTCTCCTTCTAGCTTGGAACCAAAGTCAAACCTCCAACCTCCTGTAAGTGCCCACAGCTGGGGGCTTTCTACCCCACTGCTTCTGTGCTGGTTCCTTCTCACCCCTGCAGCTCTTCACAGCACAGCTGGATCTAGCCTTCCTTATCAGCAGAGGATGCCTTAGTCTTCCCATGCTCAAATGTCCAAGTCCCCTCACTATCCCAGGGATGAAAGTTCCTGTGGCTGGTGCCAAGGCAAACTCTCAGACCAACTAACCCCAGAGCCTGCCTCTTATTGTTAAAAGGGAAGCTAGCCTGGGATTTTTTACTCTTCACTTGGATCAAACATAGTCCTAGGATTTTTCTTCTGATCTTTACAAATTGTTCCCAGGAGACCCTGGTTGTGCCCCAATTCTTATTGATCTCCACCCACACTTTATTCGCCCTAAGGTGCTATTTTAACTCTTTTATGGGGGAAAATCTTGAGAACTTGAAATTTTCTGACCTACTCTGCCATCTTCCCAGAATCCTCTTCCAAACATCAAACATTTATCAAGTGACTATTATTTACCAAGCACTAGGAATACAAGTTTTGTAGTTTGATCATTTCAGTCATCTACAACTCTTTGCGACCCCATTTGAAGTTTTATTAATAAAGATACAGGAATGGTTTGCCATTTCCCTTTATGGCTAATTTTACAGATGAAGAAACTGAGGCAAAGTTAAGTGACTTGCCCAGCGTCATATGGCAATAAGTGTCTGACACCAAATTTGGACTCATGAGGATGACTCCAGGGTAGGCCCAACATTATCTACTTTACCACTTAGCACTCACAAGGAGATTAGAATGTAATGTGAAAACAAAAACTACATATATATGTCATCATGAGTGTATTATACATATATACACATATATCTATAAGGTGGCAAAGAACTGAGACTTAGGCCTGGGGATGACAAGGGCAATAAGTAACAGAAGTCAGCACTTCATTACAATACAAAATACAAAGCCATAAGTACTGACATTAGAATTGGAAGGGACTTGAGAACTTATTCGTCCAATTCCCTAATATTATGAAGAAAAAGCAAGTCCAAGAGAAACTAAGTGTGTATCTCAATGTCACATAACAAGTAGCTAACCATCAGTTCAGCCTCTAGAGCCAGGATCCTTTCTACTATGTCACTTTCTTTTTTTTTTCATTCTACTCCTCTATCTAGAAATTCTCAGAGGCTATTCATTATATATAGGATAAAATCCAATATCCTTAGCTTGGCATCCAAAGCCCCTTTGAATTCACTAAATGTATTAAACACCTGTGCTCAGTTATTTGAGACATGTCTGACTCTTCCTGAAGCCATTTGGAGTTTTCTTTGTAAAGATATTGAAGTGTTTTGCGATGTCCTTCTCCAGTTCATTTTACAGATGAGGAAATTGAGGCAAACTGGGTTAAGTGACTTGTCCAGGGTCATACAGAGGTGAAATTTTAACTTAGGTTTTCCTGACTACAGGCCTAGCATTCTACCCACTGTGCCACCTAACTGTCCATATTAAGTACCTACTATGTGCAAAACCTGGATAACTCTCTAAGACAAGGTTTTTCTAACCTCAGCTCCACGAGCTCTCTCCAGATCTAGATCAAGATAGAGCTAGAGCAGGTTTAGACATACATATACATATGAGCATGTATGTGTGTATACACATGTACATGTATGCATACACATGTGCATGTTTGCTCCTGTAACATGCACACACATACTCTAAGACAATAGATTACAAGGCATGTGCCAGTCTTCAAGGTTAGAAAGAGCTCTCACACCAGAATTTCCCTGTTCCAGTGAAATCACAAGTCAACCAGGCCACCATTTGCCAAGCTGAGTTCTTTACCCTTATGGAATTTATGATATAGATTAATTACTCATGCCTGTTCACTAGGTACTTGGACATATACGGCCATTATACACACACATGAACATATATACGTGTGTATGTATATAATAGGTACTTAATATATGTTTGATGATTTATTTACTGAGTATAAAATTAGGTAACTATTGAATAATAAATCTAAAATTGTTATTATTGTTACTATTATTATTTAAGCCATTTTAATGGAAATCTGTCTAAGATATTTTGTGTTTCCCTGCCTTCTTAAGCTGAGTAATAAAGCTGAACCATTTGGGATGACTGTAGGTCATCATTATAAAGGTTGATCATTGCTCTTAGAGCCAGTACAGCTCAGGCTAGCTCTAGATTTCCTCTCCCTGATTTCAAGCTCTCAGTTATTCCTTTCTCTGGTGTGCCTGGTACCAAGTCCTCCATTTCCATTCTCTTAATTTCATCATCCTAAAACTTCAGTTTTGTCCTCTCTAAAATAAAATCTATATTAGATGACCTTTCAGTTTCCTTCTAAGGCTGTATGAATGGTCCTATTAGTAGTAAAGACAAATTTGAGAATCCTGAGCCAGTAGGCTTGATTACACTCTGAACTCAGACATGTCATTCATCTTTGTTCAGTAGATGAGATGAAAAATAAAGCTCTGCTTTAGAAAAGGGAACTCTTTAGATGGACAATAAAATAAATCAGACCTTTAGAGAGAGGATAAGAGCAACTAACTTCCACGAATAAGAGGAAAACATCAGGAAGTAAACCTCTAAAGCAAAAGAATAAGTTCTAAATGGGACAATCAGAATTTGTGATAGGTTAGAACAGCGACAGTCATTAGATCTTCTAAGTGTTCCATTCCAAAATGTACTTGGCAAGAGAAGGTAGAGTTTATTGGCCCTCAAAGCCACAAGATCACAAGCAAAATTAAACCTAGTATGAGAGTAGCCTAATACTTAAGGTAGCTGAAAATCAGGAAATAATAGCCCCAGGTAGTGATTAACAGCTGGTAAGTGTGCTTTTCCTCTGCTGGACAAGAGAGAGAAGAATAAAAGGATGGCAGGGCAAAGAGCCAAGGCCATAATGCTTTGGAAGGCAGTCTTTTGTTTTGTTCCGTTTTTGGTTTGTTTGTTTTTGTATAGTGACTAGAGAGGAGACTTCAATATCATGTAATCCCAAATGAAGTCCTGCTTCTGACACATGATAACAATGTGACTCTAGACAGCTCACCTCACCTGTCAGTGCCTCAGGACAGTCTCTAAAACATAAAAATTGCAGAATACTTGCCATTCTGCATCAATGAAAAATTTTCTTTACCAAGGAATTCCGCATACAGATGAAATCACAGATGAAGTTCCCACCAAATCACACATGTAATTTATGACATGCTTCCTTTTACCTTATATGTCTATTAAAATTGTGAGCTTTTGGAGGGTAAGGGCCCCATTTATTTTTATGTATCCCCCATACCACCTAGGAGAGCACATTCAAAATGCAGTTGTTACCAATGATAATAATAAACGCTAGTACTTATATACTGCTTTAAGGTTTGCCAAAAGCTTTGCATATACAGTCTCATTAGATCCTCATTACAATACAGTAGGTTATGTTCTCCTATATCTCATTTTATAAATGAGAAATATGAGGCTGAGAATGATTCAGTAAATTGCCCAGGGTAGTAAGTGATTGAAGCAGAGTGGAAATTCAAATTTTCTTAAGTCAGAATCCAGCACTCTATCCTCTTTGCCTTCTCTGTCCCAAACCACAGTGGGTATGCAAAGGCAAAACTGAAACCATCCCTGCCCTTAAGAATCTCACCTTCAGCTGAGGGTAAAAGTAATGTGTGCACAGACAAGTAAATATAACATGGATGCAAAGTATAAATAAAGTAATATGGGGGAGGGGTGACAGAGGCAAGCCTACAACAGGGTAATCTTTAAATATTTAATGAATGAAGGATGATCAAGAGACACGAAAATTACTACTAAATTAAGAATTTGTCTCTTTGTTAATTATAAAATTTCTCTATCCCACCCTTGATTTTCCTATTTTTTTTTTTGCTTTTAATGTGGAAAATGTTGTAGTATGTGTATTTGACTGAAGTCCTTCAGAAAAAATTATGCTTTTCAATGTTATCTTTTCAATCAACGAATAAACTTTTCCTCATTTTTTTCATATTGAACAGTGTTAGAATCACAGTCAGATATAAACATTACAGACACATGTGGGGAAGATCTTTGAGTCTCTCTTCCTTGACAGGCATAAGGTGATCTCTTTTCTCAATGAATCTTGTTTTAGAGTTTCAGCTGACTGTCAGGACTACTTGGAAAACTATTTTGCAGCTCATGAAGCTCCTTTTCAAAAAACTTTACCTGCTAATCAGTTGGGGTATAACTGAACAAGTTGTGGTATGTGGTTGTGATAGAATATTATTGTGCTAGAAGAAATGATGAGCAGGATGCTTTCAGAAAACTCTGGGAAACCTTACAAAAACTGATGCAAAGTGAAGCAAGCAGAACCAGGAGAACATTATACATAGTAACAACAATACCCTATCAGTTGTGAAATACTTTACTAGTGTGATCAAGACCATCATCCAAAACATTTACAAAAGGCTCATGATGAAAAATACTATCCAACTCCAGAGAGAGAACTGATGAACACTGAGTACAGATTGAGGCATACTTTTTCAACCTTATTTTTCTCTTGGGTGTGTGTGTGTTTCCTTTTACAATATGGTTTTTATGAATCTATCACTATCATTATTTCTTACAGTACAATAATATTTTATCACAATCATGTACTACAACTTGTTCAGGCATACCTCAATCAATGGGCATTTCTCAATTTCCAATTCTTTGCCATTTCAAAAGGAGTTACTATAAATATTTTTGTACATATCAGTTCTTTTCCTTTTTTATTTGATCCCTTCAGGATATAGACCCAGTAGTGGTATTGTTGGGTTAGAGGGTATGCAGTTTTATAACCCTTTGGGTAAAATTTCAAATTGTTCTCCAGGATGGTTAGTCCAGTCCACAAGTCCATCACAGTGCATTAGTATATGTATTTTTCCTCATCACCTTCAGCATTTGTCATTTTCCTTTTCCATCACATAAACGAGTCTGATATGTGTGAGATGTTACTTTAATTTTTTATTTTTATATGCATTTCTCTAATCACTAGTGGTTTAGATCATTTTATATGATTTCTTCTCAAAACCACCTGCTCATATCCTTTAACTATTTATCAATTGAGGAATGGCTCTTATTTTTATAAACTTGGTTCACTTCCCTATATATATTTGAGAAATGAGGGCTTTATCAAAGAAACTTGCTGTAATTTTTCCCCGGTTTCCTGCTTTCCTTCCAATTTGAGTAACATTGGTTTTATCTGTGCAAAACCTTTTCATTTTCATGTAATAAAAATCATCCATTTTACTTCCTGTGATCCTCTCTGTCTCTTGTTTGGTCATAAAGTCTTCCCTTTTCCATAGATAGGGTAGCTAGGCTGCACAGTGAATAGAGTGCCAGGGCTAGAGTCAAGATTATGCATCTTTGTGAAATCATATCTGTCCTCAGATATTTCCAAGCTATGTGACCCTAGGCAAGTCACTTAACCCTGTTTGCCTCAGTTTCTCAACTATAAAATGAGTCAAAGGAAGAAGTGGCAAATTGATCCAGTATCTTTGCCTAGTAAACCCCAAATGAGGTCAGGAAGTGTAGGAAACAACTGAAACACTTGAAGAACAAAAATATGCACAGATCTGACAGGTACATTTTTCATATTCCCCTAATCACTTATGATATCATCTGTTTTGCCTAAGCCACATACTCATTTTGACCCTACCTTGGCATATGGTGTGAGAAGCTGGTCTGTGCTTAGTTTCTGCCCAATTGTTTTCCAGTCTTTCCAGAAATTTTTATCAAATAGTGAGTTTTTGCCCCCAAAGCTTGGATCTTTAGATTTATCAAATTTTAGATTACTGTGGTCATTTACTATTGTGCATTGTGTAGCTAATCTATTCCACTGATCTGCCATTTTATTTTTCTACATTTACCAGATTGTTTTGATCATTTGCATTGCAAAATAGTTTGAAATCACTTCTAGGCTTCCTTCTATCAGATTTTTGTCATTGACTTCCTTGATATTCTTGACCTTTCGCTCTCTTCCAGATGAATTTTGTTATTATTTTTCTAGCTACATAAAATAATTGTTTGATAGTTTGATTAAGTAAATTGAATAAGTAAATTAGTGTCTAATTAGTTTCAAAATCTCTCTACATCATTATTAATCTGATCTAAAATTCACATCAATAATGCTTGAAAAACTCAAAAATATTTCTCTGCTTAGGATCATGGATTTGGAGCTAGAATGAGCCTCTGAGATCTTCTCCCTTTCTCTATCACCTACCCTAGTGCAAATGGTTACGGAAAATGTTCTGATTTATCTTCCAGGATTTAATACAAAATCCTCTGGTATTCAAAGCCCTTTTTAACCCAGTCTCCTACCTTTCTAGTCTTCTTATATCTTACTCCATAACATGTACTTTGATCCAATGACAATGGCCTCCTGACTGTTCCATGAACAAGATGGTCCATCTCTAAGTTCTGGGCTTTTTTTTCTGGCTGTCTCCCATGCTTTGAATGCTCTCCCTTATCAACTGCCATGGGAAGGTAGTCCCTTTCAGTTTTCTATCTGTGTAACTATTTTTATTATCTTAAATGATTCTTAATTTTATCTGGAATCTATGTCTTAAATAAGGTTTCTTAACCTTTTGTTGGTAGCATGGACTCATCTGGAAGTCTGGTGAAGTCTACCTCAAAAGAGGTAGCCATTTCTTTTGTGGACAGATTGGATTGGTTAATTTTTTTCCTTCTAGTGAGCTGCCATCTTCTTCCCTCTCTCTTTTAGTAGTGGATTTTGGTCTAAGTGAAACTAGTCCACTTCTACATAAGAGTACTTCAAATACTTGAGGAAAGCTATATCATACCATTAATCCTTTCTACCTAGCCAAATCATCTCTTACCTAGGTTAAATATGTCTTTGTTCCTTCAGCTGATCATTATGCAACATGGTTTCAGGTCTGCCTACCTTTCTGATCACCATCTTCTGGACAGATTTCAACCAATGTGCTTCCTAAATGGTTGTGCACAGTACTCCAGTATTTGATTTTTAAGAGTAAATTTTGTGTAGGAAAAGGAGGTTTCCAAGGGGCCACTCCATCAAGGACTTGTAATTTCACTGACCTCAGATCATGACATGTCTTTATAATTTGTTGTTTTAAATAGTTACCTAATGCATAGTGAGTTTAAATTGTTTTTCCATATCAAAACAGATACTGTCAGAGATAGGATTTTTTTTTACTTTCTTTTTTTAATCTTACTAAATATTTTATTTTTCCCAATTAGCTATAAAACAATTTTAACATTTTAAAAAATATTTTGAGTTCCAAATTCTCTTCCTTCCTGCTTCTCCAAACCATTGAGAAAGTAAGCAATTTGACACAGGTTATACATGTGTAATCATGTAAAACACATTTCCATGTAATTTATTCAGTGAAAGAAAACACAGACAAGAAAAAAACAGTTAAGAAAAAGTATCTTTGATCCACATTCAGGCTCTACCGGTTCTTTCTCTGGAAATGGACAGCACTTTTCATCATAAGTCCTACACAAATGTCTTGGGTCATTATATTGCTGAAAATAGTTAAGGTATTCATAGTAGATCATCATACAGTATGGCTGTTATGGTGTACAATGTTTTCCTGGTTCTGCTCATGCCAGTTTGCATCAGTTTGTGTAAGTCTTTCCAGGTTTTTATGAGAGCAACCTGCTCATCATTTCTTAAAGCCCAATAGTGTTCCATCACAATCATATAAAACAGCTTGTTTAGCGATTCCCCAGTTGATGGTCATCTCCTCAATTTCCAATTCAATGCCACCATTAAAAGAGTTGCCATAAATATTTTTGTACACATTAGTCTTGTCTTTTTTGTTTTTTTTTTCACAGAGAGGGTTAGAGGTTAAGAATACATAGGTTAGGGGTTAAGAAACACAACTTTTTTCTCACTGGAATCCTGGGAGGCAACCATTTGATGATGGTTATTGTCCTTTTTTCTAATCTACGGAAAGATCCTCCTGAGTGGTGTTCATTCAATAAGTCATGTCAGTCAGTAACTTATTCATACTTCACATGGATTGTCACCAAATAAGCTTAAATTTGAAAGCTACTCTAAGATGGAGAGGATGCCAACCCACTCATCAGTCACAGATTATGTCTGACTGAAAGAGCATGCCTACTGGGAAATATACACAGAAACTGATCTTGCTACTCTGACAGCTTGCAATTCCTGTTGATCAGGTCAAGGATCACAGCTCTGTTAATTGGCAACAATTTCTTGGATCTGAGGACATCAGCCCCAGGGGCTGCCTTGCTGCTTGGAGAGATTTCTTCCTGGGGAAGAGATCTGGTGATCTCTCAGAGCAGCTGACACCTGTCTGTGGGTGATTGTCAGGGAATGACAGTGATTCATCCATGGGGAGCCTACAGAGATTTTTCCCCCTTTCTAGCTATGTTTCCCTCCCCTCTACATTGTTGTCTGTTCAGAGAAGGAAAGCAGTGACTAGGGACTGCGGAGAAAAGGTGTTGGAAGTAATAAGGGAAGGTGTGAATGCCTTTGAAATTACTTCCTGCTAGAATTTAGATGAGTCTTCTCTAAAGAACTTTGATGATTAGGTAGAATCCATCTGGCTCCCAAACTTTATTTAAAAAACAAAATATCTCTTTGAACACATTGTGATTTGAAACACATGCTGCCTTAACTCTGTAACAACCTTAGAGTTCCTTTCAGTCACTGCTTCCCAGAGACATTCACACATCCTCAGAGTACATGTGCATATGTGCTGGAGGTGGGAGGAGGGCTGAGGAAAGGGGTGATAAGGAAAGTCTATCAATTCATTTCAAATTATCGCAAGATTTAAAATTGGAAGGGACATTGGAGTTCATCTAGCTCAGAGGTTCTTAACCTGAGATCCATAGATAAAGGAGGGGAGAAGAGTTGTGAACTTGAATGGGAAAAAAAATTACATCTTTATTTTCACTAATATCTAAGTGAAAATTGACATTTCTTTCAATTATGTAACAACATCATTCCAAGAAGAAATCTGTAAGCATCAGCAGACTGCCAAGGGGGACGCAATGCAAAAATGTGTTAAGAACCCCTGGCATTGCCATCTTGGGGAGAGGGAGAGGGAGGAGAGAGGGAGAGAAAATAATTGGAACTCAAAATCTTATAAAAGTGAATGCTGAAAATTAATATTTAAAAAAACCTCATGCTGTCATTCAGTCACATCATTTTATATCAAATGAATCAATCCTAAGAGTAGCAGATATCTTCACACTTTCTCCATAACCTGCCAAGCAAAACAATTTAATTCTGCCTTTCACTGTCTACCCTCTGAGGCCCTTCCTTCTGATTGAATGGCTCCTTCCAGAAACTACTTTTATGTCAGGGACCCAGACCAGCCATCTCTTCATTTCTCACCAGCTTTCACTATGCACTTCTCTATCATGCTCTGTCCCTGGTACCTTGCCTCCTCCTCCGCCTTTCAGCTCCTTTTCATGTGTTGTCTTTCTCTATGAGAATTCAAGTTTCTTGAGGTCAAGGACTATCTTCTGCTTTATTTGTATCCCCAATGCTCAGCACAGTGTCTCTCACATAGGAAAGGCTTCATTAATGTTTATTGATATATTGACTTTAACTGGAATATTTGAACTCAACAGTGTACCTTTAGAGCAAGACAAAAATGCTACTGACCCCAGTCTTTACCATCTGGAACCTGGGGTAGTTTCCACTTAAATTCTGCCTGCATGGCAGTAGAAATAATATTTCATTTGTGTTCATTTAGTAAATGTAGGCAGGATTGTCACCTTGCCAAGACACCTTTCTTAACTATGCCAATTAAAAGTGATCACTCCATTCTCAGATTTTGACACTTTTCTTAACCATACAGTTTTAAAATGATCACTCCATCCTCAGATTTCTCCTGTTATTTGCTTATGAGTCTTTGACTCCTTTGTGTTGGTAAATTCCTTAAGAACAATCTGTACCTTATCTATCTTTGTATTTCTCAGTGCTTGTCCAAGGTACTTAATGAAGTTGAATTAAATCAGTGAGCCAAAAAAACATTTATTTAGGGCCTACTGTGTTGGGCATTAAAGATCTGTATACAAAGAATGAAACATTTGTTCTCAAGGAGATTACATTTTAATAAATCATTGTATAATACTGCACTTACCTCCTGAAGTGACTGTCAGTCAACAAGTATGTGTTAAACTATATGCTTAACTATGTGCCAAGCACCAAGCAAAGCAATGGGAATACACAGAAAAGAAGAAAGACAATCCCTTACCTGCCTTCTGAGGCAGGAAGAAAATATATAGAAGGGATCTGAGGTTGGGGGGAAGGGTGGGGAATGGGTGGTACTGGATTAAAGGTAAAGTCCAAGTCTGGAATGCAATTTGGAGAGGAATAAGTTGTGGCCTGGGGACCCTCTCCAAATGGAGTTTCTGGGAGGAGCCATCCAATCAGAGGTATAGTCACAGGAGATGGGGGAACTTTAGAGGTGTGAATACAAAGCTGAAGTAAGCTTCCAGGATGTTGAAGTTTCTGGGACATGGTAGACAAAGTCTATAGTACAGCCTGGAGAGGAATGAGACCCAATTTAGAAGGCATTGTCCTTGCCCTTGTCACATTTAAAGTCAAAGTGAACATACTTTTGGGGGGTCCAAATCCCTAATTTCATTACAATGAGGGCTTTGCTTTCCCAGAGTCATGATAGCCTAGAACATAGACCTTTCTCCAAGACTGGCCCTTTATCCACTAAGCCAAAATATCTCTTGCAAATATTGATGTGTTTTATATGTAATACAGATGGGAGAGATGGAAGCTTGTTTTCTAAGAGAAAACCTTAAAAGGAACTAGAAACCTGGCAAAGGTCTAATAGCTTCATTTGGAAACTGCACAGAAATGCAAGCCCCTGACAGGAACCATAAATTTGATCTTTTTTGGAGAAAAAAAATAACAATTGCTTTTATTTTTTTCCTTTTCTCAGGAACATTTTCTGATGTACTACTAACCCCTCTCTCATGGAAATCTTCCTTTTTATTGACAATACAAAACTTAAGAAAAATCAAACATAGAGACCATGTAAAAATGTATTTGTGGAATAATACATTTTGATCAGTTAGGATTTATACTAGTGTAATGTTAATTAAATCTTCACCACCTATTAATAGGCTTCAAGTACCTTTTGTTAATTTCTATTGAGACCCTAGGTCAGAGGATAGGCCCTCCAGCTCTGAAAAGTGTATAAATACTCTGAGGTGAGGTTTTACTTTCTGACATAGGAAGTGTTTGTTTTGGCCAGAGGACACTCTGGGCTGCCTTTAAGGAGCCCCCTGCCTTTGAAAACCCACATGTTGGTGCTTCTCTCTCTGGTGACTATGTATGTATGGTCAGACAGCTGAATCTGTCTGTTGATCGGTGAGGTATGTATTGCTTACAGTCAGACATTTGGAAGCCTTGTTGATCATTGTTTCTCGGTTTGTATTTTCTCTGAAGTTCAGGGTGCTGACTTTTCCCCCTGAACTAAGTGAATGATTCATGATCTTGATTAAAATGATTTTTGACCCCTCAAAAGTTATGTTCCTTTTACTTTTTTCTTTAATATATTTTTATTTCATTAAATATTTCCCAATTGCTTAAATTTTATTAGTTTATTTATTTTTTGTCTTCAACATTCATTTCCACAAAATTTTGAGTTCCAAATATTCTCCCCATGTCTCCCCTTCCACCCAAAATGCCTAGCATCCTGATTACCCCTTCCCTCAGTCTGCCCTCCCTTCTAACACCCCTCCCTTCCCTTATCTCCATCTTCTCTCATCTTGTAGGTCAAGATAAATTTCTATACCCCATTACCTGTATTTCTTATTTCCCAGTTGTATGCAAAAAAAATTTTCAACATTTGTTCCTAAAACTTTAAGTTCTAACTTCTCTTCCTTCCTCCCTCCTCACCCATCCCCATTGAGAAGGCAAGCAATTCAATATAGGCTATATGTGTGTAGTTTTGCAAAAGACTTCCATAATAGTCATGTTGTATAAGACTATATTTCCCTCCATTCTATCCTGCCTCTCATTTCTTCTATTCTCTCTTTTGACCTTGTCCTTCTCCAAGAGTGTTGACTTCTAATTGTTCCCTCCTCCCATTTGCCCTCCCTTTCATCATCCCCCCCACCCTGCTTAGCCCCTTCTTCTCTACTTTCCTGTAGGGTAAGATAGGTTTTTATACCAAATTGAGTGTGTATGTTATTCCTTCCTTGAGCCAAATATGATAGAGTAAGCTTCACTTTTTCCCTCTCACCTTCCCCCTTTGCCCTTCCATTGAAAAAGCTTTTTCTTGCCTTTTTTATGAGAGATAATTTGCCCCATTCCATTTCTCCCTTTCTCCTCCCAATATATTCCTCTCTCACTCCTTAAGTGTATTTTTCTTGATATTATCCCTTCCTATTCAACTCACCCTGTGCTCTCTGTTTATATATACATACACACAGACATGTGTGTGTGAGTGTGCATGTGTGTGTATGTGTATGATCCCTCCAACCACCCAAATACTGAGAAAAGTTTGAAGAGCTACAAATATTATCTTTCCATGTAGGAATGTAACAGTTCAATTTTAGTAAGTCCCTTATGATTTCTCTTTCCTTTTTACTTTTTCATGCTTCTCTTGATTCTTGTGTTTGAAAGTCAGAATTTCATTACAGCTCTGCTCTTTTCATCAAGAATGCTTGAAAGTCCTTTACTTCATTGACTGAAGTATTTTTTCCCCTGAAGTATTATACTCTGTTTTGCTGGGTAGGTGATTCTTGGTTTTAATCCTAGTTCTTTTGACTTCTGGAATATCATATTCAATGCCCTTTGATCCCTTAATGTAGAAGCTGCTAGATCTTGTGTTATCCTGATTGCATGTCCACAATCTTCAAATTGTTTCTTTCTAGCTACTTGCAATATTTTCTCCTTGACCTGGAAGCTCTGGAATTTGGCTACAATATTCCAAGGAGTTTCTCTTTTTGGAATTTTTTCAGGAGGTGATTGGTGGATTCTTTCAATATTTATTTAGCCCTCTGGTTCTAGAATATCAGGGCAGTTTTCCTTGATAATTTCATGAAAGATGATGTCTAGGCTCTTTTTTGGATCATAGCTTTCAGGTAGTCCCATAATTTTTAAATTGTCTCTCCTGGATCTATTTTCCAGGTCAGTTGTTTTTCCAATGAGATATTTCACATGATCTTCCATTTTTTCATTCTTTTGGGTTTTTTTGTAATTTCTTGGTTTCTCATAAAGTCATTAGCCTCCATCTGTTCCATTCTAATTCTTAAAGAACTATTTTCTTCAGTGAGTGTTGAACCTCCTTTTCCATTTGACTAAGTCTGCTTTCTAAACCATTCTTCTCCTCATTGGCTTTTTGGACCTCTTTTGCCAATTGAGTTAGTCTATTTTTCAAGGTGTTATTTTCTTCAGCATTTTTTTGGATCTTCTTTAGCAAGCTGTTGACTCGCTTTTCATGATTTTCTTGCATCGTTCTCATTTCTCTTCCCAATCTTTCCTCCACATCTCTTACTTGATTTTCAAAATCCTTTTTGAGCTCTTTCATGGCCTGAGACTATTGCATATTTATTTTGGAGGTTTTGAAAGCCTTGACTTCCTCTAAAAGTATGAATTGTTCTTCCTCATCTGAAAGGATGTAAGAAAATACCTGTTCACTAAGAAAGTAACCTTCTATAGTCTTACTTTTTTCCCCCTTTTTGGGGACATTTTCCCAGCCAGTTATTTGACTTTTGAGTCCTTTGTCAAGAGGAGGGTTTACTCTGGGAACCTGTAAATTCTCAGTTCCTCCAAGGTGGCACAATCAAGGGAGAGGAGTTTACTCCTCTCCTGGCCTGTGCACTGGTCTAGGAACAACCAAAAACTTTTCAGCTCAGAATCTGCAAGTAGTAGAATTCCCCCTCCACAACTGCCTCCAGCTCCACCAGGCCAGCTCTCCTCCTCACTACCAAGTCACCCTCAGGGCTGAGATTCAGATCAGCTGCTCAATTCCCCCAGGGGCTTTAGGCTGAGGGCTCCACAAATGGACATGGCTGCTGCTGCAGCCAACACTACCTGGGGCCAGGGCTAGGGGAGGACCCTGTTTCTTTTCACTGAGGTGAAAAAGCTTTCCCACTGACCTTTGAAGCTGCCTTTGGCATTTATGAGTTGAGAGATCTGAGAACCACTGCTGCTGCTGAGGATTCCACTCCTGGGCCTGTTCTGCTCCTGTTCCTCCTTGTGCTGAGAGGCCAAGACTGGGCTGCTCTCTGCTTGATGCCCTGTACAGCAGACCTTTCCTGTCAGCCTTCCAGGCTACCTTGGGCTGGAAATCTCTTTCACTCTGTCATTCTGTGACTTCTGCTGCTCTAGAATTTGTTGAGAGTCATTTTTACAGGTATTTAAGGGCTGTGGGGGAAGAGCTAGAGTATGTGTGTCTTTCTACTCTGCCATCTTGGCTCTACCCCTCTGCTTTCCTTTTAGAAAAGCAAATCTAAAAACCTGAAAAGCATTTATTCCATTTTCTCTCTTGACCTGTTCTGCCACAATAGTGTTAGCTTCTGATTATCCCTTTCCCCAATTTGCTGTCCTTTCTATTATCTTTCCTCTCCTATCCCCTTCCCCCTTGCCTTCCTGCAAGGTAAAATAGATTTCCATATCCAATTGAGTGTGTGTTATTCCCTCCTTAAGCCAAGTCCCATGAGAGAAAGGTTCAATTATTTCCTTTCATCTCCCCCCTGTTCCCCTCCATTGTACAAGCTCTTTCTTCCCTCTTGTAGGTAAGATGATTTTATACATTCTGCCTCTCCCTTTATCTTACTCCTAGTACATTCCATTCACCAGTAATTTTTATTTTTTAGGTATTCTCCATATATAGACACATACAAATATACATACACACATATACACATGTATATATACAGATATACATACACACATACACACATGTACATACCTATGCATATATAATATACATACATACCTATACACAGCTACATATATATAATCCTTCTAACTGCCCCAATACTGAAAAAGGTCTTATGAGTTACAAATAACATCTTTCCATGTAGGAATATAACCAGTTCAACTTTAATGAGTACCTTAAGGTTTCTCTTTCCTGTTTACCTTTTCATGTTTCTCTTGATTCTTGTATTTCAAAGTCAAATTTTCTATTCAGCTCTGTTCTTTTCAACAAGAGTTCTTAAAAGTCCTCTATTTCATTGAAATTCCATTTTATCTGTTGAACTGTTATACTCAGTTTTGCCGGGTAGGTAATTTTTTGTTTTAATCCTATCTCCTTTGACCTCTGGAATATCATATTCCAAGTCCTTTGATGCCTTGGTATAAAAGCTGTGAAATCTTGTGTTATCCTGGTTGTACTTCCACAATACTTGAATTCTTTATTTCTGGCTGTATGTAATATTTTCTCCTTGACCTGGGAGCTCTGGAATTTGACTACAGTATTCTTAGAAGTTTTTCATTTGGGGGTCTCTTTCTGAAGGTGATTGGTGAATTCTTTCCATTTCTATTTTACCCTCTAGTTCTTTAGTATCAGGGAAGTTTTCCTTGATAATTTCATGAAAGATGATGTCTAGGCTCTTTTTTTGATCATGGTTTTCAGGTAGACCAATAATTTTTAAATTATCTCGCTTGGTTCTATTTTCCAGGTCAATTGTCTTTCCAATTCAGTATTTCACAGTCTCCTATTTTTTCATTCTTTTGATTTTGTTTTATAGTTTCTTGGTTTCTTATAAAGTCATTGGCTTCCATCTGCTCCATTCTAACTTTTAAAGAACTATTTTCTTCAGTGAGCATTTGAACCTCCTTTACCATTTGGCCAATTCTGCTTTTGAAAGCATTCTTCTCCTCATTGGCTTTTTGGACCTCTTTTGCCAGTTGAGTTAGCCTATTTTTAGAGGTGTTATATTTTCTTCAATATTTTTCTGGGTCTTCTTCAGCAAGCTGTTGACTCACTTTTCATGATTTTCTTGCATCACTCTAATTTTTCTTCTCAATTTTCCTCCACCTCTCTTACTTGATTTTCAAAATCCTTTTTGAGCTCTTCTATAGTCTGAGACTCTTGCATATTTTTTTGGAGGTTTTGGATGTAGAAGACTTGACTTTTATGTCTTCCTGTGATGGTATACTTTGTTTTTCCTCATCTGAAAGGATGGAAGAAAATACATTTTCACCAAGAAAGTAACCTTCTATAGTCTTACTTTTTCCCTTTTTGGGGTATTTTTCCAGCCAGTTACTTGACTTTTGAGTCCTTTGTCAAGTGGAGTGTGTACTCTAGGGACACGTAAGTTCTCAGTTCCTCCTAGGTGGCACAATCAAGGGAGAGGAGTTACTCCTCTCCTGGCCTGTGCTCTGGTCTGAGAACAACCACTAGCTTTTCTGCCGAGGATCTGCGAGTAGTATTCTATCTCTAGAATCTCTAGCAGCTCCACCCAGTGCTCCTCTTCACCTCAAGAATGCCACTCAGGACTGAGACTCAGATCAGCTGCTCAATTCCCCCAGGGTCTTTAGGCAGAGGGCTCCAAAAATGGAAGCTGCTGCTGCAGTGGCTGCAGCTACCCTGAGGACGGTGCTGGGGCTGGACCTCTGTTCCCTTCTTACCTGGATTAAAGAGCTTTCTTATTGAACTTTGAAGCTGTTTTTGGCATTTGTGGGTTCATAAATATGGGAACCACAGCTGCTGCCCATGATTCCACACCCTGAAGCCTGCTCCAGACTTGTCCATGCCACACACCAAGGCTGGGCTGCACTCTGATCTGAGCCTGGTGTATTAGACCTTTCCTATTGGCCTTCCAGACTGACTTTGGCTGGAAATTTCTTTTACTCTGTTGTTTTGTGGCTTCTGTTACTCTCAAATTTGTTTAGAGTCATTTTTATAGGTATTTTATGAGCTATGGGGTGAGAGCTATAGCAGATTCATCTTTCTACTCCACCATCTTGGCTCTGCCCTCATATAAGTTATTTTTGATTAATTTTTTTTCTTATTACTAATCATTTGTGATTTTCACATATTTCTACTGATAGTTTTCATTTCTCTTTTTGGAAAGTTGTTCATAGTTTAATCTTTTTTGGAGAGGCAGTATAGTAAAGTAGGAAGAGATAATAGAACTGACATCAGAACATATATATATATATATACATATATATTCATATATATTTGAACCCAGTTTCACCATTTTTCTTTTGCTTACTAACTGTGTGAACTATGGAATGCCCCTGAAGTACTCTGACCCTTTGTTTACTCACAGGTAAAATATGGATTATAGCATTTACTCATAGACTTAGTGTGGGGGAAAAAGATACCAAGTAAATTAGAAAGTTGTATTCTTATGTATTGCAACAAATTTAAAGGACAAACCTTGGAATCAACAAGAAAGGTCTATGTTCATGTCTAACTTTGTAATTGTGGACAAGTCAATTAGCCTCTCCATTCCTCTAGTAGCTTTCTGACACTATAAATTACTAATGAGTTATTGCAATCTTCAGTGATAGGAATTTCCATACTGGAAGTTCACTACATTGATCCAAACACAGGCCTGGACCTGAAGAATGATGATAGATAAATAGATAAATATATACATACATACGTGCATACATGGATGATAGTCATGCTATAGTTATATATGCAAAAGGATTCATTTTAACTTTACAGTTGTTCCATTGTACTTAGCCTTTTTTCAGTTTTATTTACCTTAAAAAGGAGAGTCACACAACTCTTTATAAGTTCGAAATGATCCCATAATGACATCAAACTCCTCAGAGTAGTTGATACTTTGGCTTACTTCCAATGTCTGTTGGTTTTGTCCCTATGGTGTTGTTTTGTTGACTCCAGAGAACAGATCTTCATCAAACTGATTAAGCATCAAATGTGTAGTGAATGCAAGATCCTCTTTCAAACTAAAGCTTTAAGAGGAAATAAGACTACTTATGCTAATTATGGAAATATTTCTTTACATATTATAATGCTTCTCAATCAATTTGTTGTATTTTAATGAGATATTCCTTCTTTGGGGAAAGGAGATGGATTGAGTTAAGTCAAATCAAGACAACAACATGTATATTATATGAGTGTGTGTATACACATATACATATACATGTATGTATGTATATACATATGTGTGTATGTACACACACCCATTTTTTTCCAGGTGCAGTGCTAAGTATATACAAAGAAAAGGGGGTAGGAGTCCCTGCCTCAAAGAGTTTACAGACCTTTGTTGAAGAAGACATGCAAAAAGCTATATATAAACAAGACAAAGAAGAAAATTAGAAATAATCTCAAAGGGAGAACACTGGAAAATGAAATCCTCAAGGATTTCAAGGAGCTTCAAACTCAAGGAGCTTGGTTTGGTGACAAATGCTAAGAGGTAGATCGGTTGTCCCTTTTTAGTTATATAATAATGGGTAAGTCACCAAAGATCTCTAAGCTTCACTTTTCCCATGTCTAGGAAAGGAAGAATCATACTTGTATTTTCTGTTTCATAAGAATGTTGTGAGGAAATGCTTTGCAAACTTGGAAGCATTGAATAAATATGAGTTATTAATTTTTGTAAAATCTGCACAAATAATATAGCTTCCCTAAAACATATCTTGCATCAGAAGGGCTTGCCAAG
Source organism: Notamacropus eugenii (assembly GCF_028372415.1). NCBI lineage: Eukaryota > Metazoa > Chordata > Mammalia > Diprotodontia > Macropodidae > Notamacropus > Notamacropus eugenii. The sequence continues at coordinate 117,697,913 of NC_092876.1, forward strand.
TCTCTATCTTTATGAACAAAACATGAAATTGTTTCTTAAGAATAAACATTTTGATACACCTATCATCTTAGAAATTAATACCTCATTTTATCTTTCAAAGAACTCTCAGAACTGTGGGAAAGGAAACTCTCAGTCAAATGCTGTTTCCTGACCTTCACTTTGCTAGCTGACAGCTAGTGCACAAAACTATTATCACTCATTTCCCAAATTGAGTAGCAAGTTGATAACACTGAGGGAACAAGTGAAACTTTAAAGAAATCCACGGTCAGTCACATCATTTCAATTTATGTTAACTGTTTCTACAGGGCAATTCTGGGCTGGGATTCAGTATTGCTGGAGGCACAGATAATCCCCACATTGGAGATGATCCTGGCATATTTATTACAAAGATTATACCAGGAGGAGCTGCAGCAGAGGATGGCAGACTCAGGTAAGACCTGAGGGAGTAGTTATTTGGAAGGGAAATTTGTGGCACTGAGGAACTATGTTTGTATATGGACTTTTCAGACTAATAGTTTTTTGGAAGAATGTCACATGGAAATAGAAGACATTCAAAGCAGACTTTCTGGGGTGACTGTCAAGAAAAGACTGAGTGGGAACAGGACATTAATAACTGGGATGTATGATCATTTTTCCTCCCATCACTCAGAAGAATCAACATCTGCGTTTATAAAAGTTCACTGGATTTCTATTTATCAGACCACCAATAAGCATTTTAAAGCATATATTCTATGCTCAGCACCATGATAGACTGTCTGATGAATATAGTGAAGGTGTGAAACATTATACCTGTCCTCATAGGGCTTCCAGACTTGGTAAGAAGATAACTTACTGAGGGAGTAATGAGTCAATGATACAAAATATAATAAAATTAAGGAAAAATAAAATAAATTAAATTAAATTAAGGAAAAAAGTGAGATACACTGTCAGTTAGAGAATAGAAAGATAGGTGGAAGCCTATAGTAGTCAGGAATAACTGTGAAGAGAGAAGTGTATGAATTTATAATGAAGGAGGCAGGTGAGCACCTGAAGTAAACAGATCAATATGTGAAGCTTTGTAGAATGAAAAGAGCTCAGGGAAGATGGGGGTTTGAATCCCAGCTCAATTACTAGCTGAGTGACCTTAAGAAAGTCATTTATGTTCCAGGAGCCCCAGATTCTCCTTCAGGAGAATAGTAATAAGATTTGTATTACTTACCTTGTAGAGTTGCTGTGAGCACAGTGCCTGGCACATAGCAGGTGTGTAAATACATAAATGCTTATTCCCTTCCCCTTGGATTATTAGAGAAATGTCAGCTCTTAAGTATACTGAGAAGTTCATTAGAATAGGAAATAAACGTCATAGCCTCTAGTTTTGACTTCGCCACTCATTAGCTTTATAACTTTGGGAAAGTTAGATAACCTCTATGGGCCTCATTTTACTTAGGTGTAGACAGTAGGATTTGATTTCATAATCTTGAAGCTGACCTTTGCCTGTAGAAATCTGAAGTTCTATAAATGGTACAAATGTGGGAAAGAGCAAGGGAACCAAAGGAAACTGAGGAGACCCTCTTATCTATGGCATGCTGAATAGAGCACTGGACTTGGAGTCTGAAAGACCTGAGTTAAAAGCCATCTTCTGATACTTAATCATTGCATCATAGCTGTGTATCCCTTGGCATGTCACTTGGCCTCTCTCAGCCTCAGTTTCCCCAAGTGTAAAATAAGGGGCTTGGACTTGAGGACTTCTAAGCTCCTGCCAGTTCTAATTCTTTGATTCTCTTCTTTTTTGACTAAGTCAGAAGATTCCTTCTGTGGGACGGTGGATGATGATATTGTATGTAGTGTAGTGAGATGCTATGCACAGCCTTATGCTGGATACTGTGGGAGATCAGAAGATGGCCAGATCCTTGCCCTCCAGAGACAGTATTTTTAAGGAGATACGGTTCATACCATAGGGCAATTGGAGGATAATATAAAATACGGAATTATCATAACAAAGATAGAGTGGTGTGATTGGAAAAGGATTCTTTGAGGAAAATTCAAAGTGGACCTTGAAGATGACAGGTGCAGTGACAAAAAGCAATGGACTTAGAATAAAAACAAAACCAAACGAACCTGGTTCTAGCTTCCACTCTGCTCTTGATGGGGTATAGGCTCTGGGAAACCCCTTGAAGTCAGTCTTGGCTGGAGAAGAATTTGAGATTGTCAACATTTCTGGTCAGGAAACCATATATGTTGAGGTTTGGAGTGTTTGGGATCCCAAAATACCAACACCCCAGTTCCTGCCCAAGTAAATTTGACTCAAGCCTTCTTTAAGCCAAAGAAAAACAGTTTATTTAAGATATGCCATATTGGGTTGACTCTTAAGAAACCTCACCATTTGTGATGCTTATATTGACAAGCAGGCCAGATAGAATCTGAACCAGATTGAATCTGAGTGCCTTCATGGAGGCAGGATGGAGTTAATATACAGAAAGATTGTGGAAGAGATCAAGGGGTTGTTCTAATAGTCTGGGGTGATGGGAGGAGGGTTTTGGGAGGGTCTTGAGGAGGAGTCTAAGGAGGATCTTGATGGCACTGGGGTGATTGGAGGTCAAAACCAAGAGGGTGGGATTTTGATGTGAATCAAGATTGGGACACAGCTGAAAGCAATCTGGAGGTAACAGATAATGGAGAGCTAGACTAGGTTAAAGGTAAAGAAAGGCTTATGACCTCAGGTGAACTCCAGACCAAATGGGAAGGAGAGTTCCAAGGGATTCCCAGACAATATACCCCATCACTCTTACCTTATGGGATAACTTTGATCAAGTCTGTAACCCCTTCTAAATCTCACTTTCCTCTTCTATAAAATGAGGATGTTTGCTAGAGTAGAGGTAACTGCCCTTTAGGTTTTTGTCTTTGAGGAACCATTTGTCAAAACCATCTATGCAGAGATTGCCATTTGTTAGTAAATCTACTATTAGCTCCCATTGATGGAGAAAATGAACAATGACAAAAAGCTGCTATGTATTAAGTAAGCTCTTCAATTACTTTGCATTGTATTCGTTACAATAGCCTCTCCAGACATTTGAAGAATACTGTCATATTTAGGTGTGACATTATTCAGGCATCAGAAAGTTGTAGTTCATTATTATGCTGAATCACAATGCATACTTTTTGGGGCTGATTAAAGATAAACATCGACAGTAATACATATGGAGAAAAAGAAAAAGAGAGGCAGAGCAGAGAGACAGAGAAAGATTTTTTGAATGACTTGTAAGAACTCTCCCCCATCCACCATCTTCTAAGGATCTTGAACTAAATGACCTCTAAGATCTTTCCTTTTTCATCTCTAAATCTGTAAGCCTAAAATCTAGATAGCTGTTTGCTTTGTTTTTTGTTTCTTTGTTTGTTTTTCCTTTTTCCCAAACAATGGTAACTAACAAAAACTGTAGTTGGGGCAATTTCACTGGGAAATGGGGATGGGACTTAAGAAAGAGGGGATAGCCCCACTCTGGAACAATCATTCCAAGATATGGCAGCATCCATTCTCCAGAGAATCCTGACCTTCACCTCTGCAGGAGTTCAGAGAAGGGGGAGGAAGGAAGGTGTTTGGGAGGTGTTCCACAGTGAGAGGACCCTGTGGTTTGCCCCTGGCAGGTCAGCCCTATTGTCTTACTCTGGAGCAGGGATCGCAATACAGCCTGTTTTTGTACAGTCCACAAGCTAAGAATGGTTTTGACAGTTTTATATGCAATAAAACTTTATTTTAAAATATAAAAGCTATTATTAACTCTCAGACAGTGCAAAAAACAAGAATTTTGTTGACCTCTTCTTTAGAGGAACGCAAAGTTCCACAGACAAGGCATTCCCTGAAAAGTAGGGAAATATCCTGAGAGAGTTAAATGGTGCAGTGCGTGATAGAGTGGCCAGACTTGTAGTCAGGATGACCTGAATTCAAATCTGGCCTCAGACATTTAGTAGAAGTGTGATCCTGGGCAAGTCATATAACCTCAATTTGCCTCAGTTTCCTCATCTGTAAAATGGTGATAATAATAGAATCTACCTCCCAGGTTTGGTAGGATCAAATATAATTGTAAAGGGCTTTCCCACAGTGCCTGGCACATAGTAAGCACTCTGTAAATGTTAGCCACTGTTATTATTACTCTTATTAAGTACCATGCCCTGTCATATGTTTTAGTGCCCTGAGCAAAGCACCATTTGCCCAAGCCTAGCTATGACTGTGTCTATTAAATTGCAAGCTCTTTGAAGTCAGCCAGTATGCCTGTACATATTTATATCCTCAACAATTTAGCCTAACACAGGGTCTCACACTTTAAAGATGTTCAGCTGATATGTGAATAAATTAACTAATTGTTAAATCACAGCAAACCATTTAAATTTACTAGCACCTTTCAGGACATGTAATACATTGATCTAGCTTTTGACAAGCCAGGACTTGCTCTATGCTATAAGGAAAAAACAGATGAGGACTTTAGGAGAGGAAATAACCTTTATATAACTGCACATGAGTTGTTTATTTTTATACAATTACAATATTGTTTTTGTGAGCTAATCCTCAGGCCTAGGGAAAGGCCCTACAGAATTTTCACATTAAAAGTTTGAAATTGTGGAAAAAACTTAAATAGAATGGACAACTCATTTTACAATATTTTCCTTCTTTTCTCCCCAAATTTATTAATTTATTTGTTTTTAGTTTTCAAAAATCACTTCCATAAGTTTCAAATTTTCTCCCCCTCCCTCCCCAAAATGGTATGCAATCTTCTTTGGAGCTCTACACATACATTCCTATTAAACACATTTTCACATTAGTCATGTTGAATAGAAGAATTCAAATGAATGGAAGAAACCATGAAAAAAAAAACAAAACAAAACATAGCAAAGCAGAAATTATTCTGCTTCATTCTGCGTTCAGACTCCATAGTTCTCCCTCTGGATGTGGATGGCATTTTGTTTCATGAGTCCTTTGAAAATGTTTTAGGTCTTTGCATTTCTGTGAAGGGCTAAGTCTATCAAAAACAGTCCTCTCACACTGTGGTTGTTAGTGTGTATAATGTTCTCACTCTGCTTACTTCAGTCAGCATCAGTTCATGTATGTCTTTCCAGGTTTTTTTGAAGTCTGCCTCTTTGTCACTTCTTATAGCACAATAGTATTCTATTACATTCATATACCACAACTTGTTCATTCCCCAATTAATGGGCATCCCCTCAGTTTCCAGTTCTTTGTCATCATGAAAAGAGCTGCTGTAGATATTTTTTGTATGTGTGGGTCCTTTTCCCATTTTTATGAACTCTTTGTGATATAACCCTAAAAGTAGTATTGCTGGGTATGTACATTTTATAGCCCTTTGGGCATAGTTCCTAGTTGTTCTCCAGAGCGTTTAGATCAGCTCACAGTTCCACCAACAATGAATTAGTGTTCCAACTTTCCAATATGTATTATTTTCTTATTTTGTCATGTTAGCCAATCTAATAGGTGTGATGTGGTACCTCAGAGTTATTTTGATTTGCATCTCTCTAATCAGTTAGTTATCTAATCTAATTTAATTAGTTATTTAGAACATTTTCTCATATGACTATTGTCCACCTTTAAAATGTGTTTAAAAGAGGCAAACAGGTTAGTTTCATATTGTTTATTCCCTTAAAGTTAGCAATTACATTATCATGGAGCTAGAAGAAAACCTCTGACTGTTTGATACAAGAATGTCCAGGCTTAAATCTGTTTCAAGACAATCCAAAAATTTCTGTGTCCCACAGATTTATGATCTCTATATGTGTTTAGCTATACCATGAGAAAGGAATTTTCTTAATTGAAAAAGTTGTAAATGCAATAAAATAAGAAAGTTGGCAAAGTTTCCATTGAAATTATGACCCAGGATGTCTGTGGGTTTTTTTTTTACCATTAACATGCCATAAAATATTAATATACAGAAAAAGTGCCATTATTCAAGATAGTGTTTCGGGTTAAGAGTCTCATAAATTATGCTGTCAGCTCCTTCTGACCATGTTGACATAGGAGGAAGTATTCTCTGAGTTTACTTCACAGAACAATGAGAATATTAGGTCTAGGCTCTCCTTCTGATTGATTAACTCAAACTCTAGACCTTATTAAAATCCAAAAATGATATTAAATGATTATCATTTCCTCATTTTGATTGGCAAGCTGAAGGCTTCACCTGGAGACAAAGGAATGTATGGAAAAACCTCCCTCTTCTTTAGGGATGGTGGGGGAGTTCTAAAAAATCCTTATCTAGTTGGATTTGGGTTTCTTCCCAACCACTTACTGAAATAGGGGACACTAAAGATAAGGCTGAATTCTTTGTCAGATTCATAGGGTGAGTGGGGAGATGGGAGAAGGGGTTGCTCTTTCCTTGTGACTGGACATCCCCAGAGATGGGCAGCCACTGCAAAGTAACTGCAAACAAGCAGGCTGTAAGGGAGATCAAGGTAGGGAGCATAAAGCTACCAAAGATATAAGTAACCAGTCCAGGGTATGCAAAGGGGTCAGGTAGGGAGGGAACTGTTCTTCACGCAGGTCTGGTCCAAACTCTTGGGAGAGCTGTCTATGTCTGATGTCATCTTTTTCAGGCTCTTTCAAAACCAGAAGGCAAGGTTTACTATAGGCTCAAGGGTCCACTCAAGGGCAGGGGCAATAGATGTGACAGATGGATCAAAAGTTCATATAGTCAGATAGATCTGACAGGGGCTCCCACTAAACATATGATTTGATAATTGAGAGGAAACAGCACAACATTACTAACATAGCTAAAGGCACATAGGAATGGTTCAATTTCCCAGCAATGCATGGATATGTTCAAATAATACAATAAAGTTTTTCTCAAACATTCACAAAATTTCATTTTTGCATTAAGTCAGGTATAGATTAAACTTAGATGGCTCACAATAGGCTAGTTTTGAGAAGGAAGATTTACATGTATTAATTGCTGTTTCTGTCTTGATCTAAATCTTGAATCTCATATAAGAATCTTTTTAAAATGTGAGGGTCCAACCATGAAATGAGTTCATCTGCCTTTAAAAAATTATCAGTCAGATACTTTAATAAAGAAAAGATAATCTCACTTTTCACTATTATCTTTTACAATATTTATGCAACAATCCAAATTTGAGATCTTCTTACCAAAACGTGATAAATTTTGGAAGTCATTCATATACATCTGTACATAATTCTTAGAGGTATCAGTCTGATTCTGTTGTTTTTCCTCAAAAATTACTATCCTTTTACATTAGACATCTGTCACCTTAACATCTTTATCTTCTTACTTGGTCTAATCATTTCCTCCTTTGGAGGATGCTATCTCTATGATTATTTGTTTATTTATATAACCATGAATATAGGTGAAATTGTAAGCTATTCATTCTTGCTTCCTATTATATTAATTCAGAGATGTTCCAATGTCCATCTATTTATTTAATAGATTTAGCCTTGTAATTACCTGATTATAGAAATTTGATATAAAAGAAACAGAGAGACAATGTCATACAGCTTACACAAGGAAAGGACTTCCTAAGTTCTGTTTGATTCCAGAAATGATTCATGGCTGAGAGTCAATTATGTAATCACTAGGTGCTGAAAGCAGGACCTGGGAGTAATCAGTTGGGGAATTTCCTCTTTCAGAAAGAAAATAACACATTTGGGAAATAGAGTTCAGGACCTTCCTAGGTATTCACCTTTAGCACTTCTCAGCCTGTAGTACATGTCAGTTGGCCTTATGACAACTTAGGCAACTATTCCTGTAATCGGAGCTTAAAACAATAGTAAATTGCAGTCCCATAAAGTCTTAAACAGCAAATAAATATTGGCTGGTATCCTTCAGATAGGGCCATGTCAAATTTGATTGAGCTATTAATTATCAAATCAAGTTACATAATTTTTCTGTGCTTCTTAAAATACTTCCTCACACTCTCTAAACATGTTTAAACCATCTGAAACTGATCCACAGTAACTATCTGAAGGACAAGAGAGGTTTGGATCACTCCCATTTGTTCCCAAATTTTTTATCTGTCTTCCATATCTTCCATAGTTTCAGTCAGACCTTTATTTATCCTTCCAAATCTCTCAATCCTATTCTTCAGATTATGCAGTTTTCCTTTACATTTTAGCAATATGACAAGATAGCTCGTAAGTTATTACTTTTTACTAGCATAACTGTATTGGAATTTCATTCTAGCTTAAACAAAGTAAAGAGGTTAATGGCACCTTACAGACTGATGGATTTGTGTCATTGTTTCACAAGCTTGTTTATTCTTCCCTAATCATATTCACTCTGGAAGATTGAGATACTTCAGGAATTAAATCATATATACATACATACACATATGTATATATATATGTGTGTGTATGTTTAAATACTAATTTTAACTTTTGCTTAGGCCATGGAATGACTACAAATTCATATCAAACCAACACAATCTCTTCTTCTTTAGAGCTTAATTTAACAGTAAATTATTTTGAAATTTAGTAGGCCTTCTAAAAATCACACAAGATTTTTCAAAATATTTCTTCTAAAAGTATTTTCCCTTCCTTAAAAACAATTTAAAATTTATTCTGATGTTCATTAAACATTTGTGAAGAAAATTAGTTGGAAACTTTTAAAATGATATTCCATTAAATTCCATTCCATTCTATTAAAGCAAAAATAAACCTTTAAAACTGGCATTCGTTTAACTGTGTTGCTGTAAAGTAACATAAATTCACAAAGTATTATAACAAAACTAAATTCTTAGTTATTACAGAATTCTTAGATATTACAAAGCTCCTTAGTCAAAAAGGTTTTTGGAGAGGAGATTTAGTTTCTAAAAGTCAAGAATGATATATCCAATTAATTTAGCCTTATCACAATAACAAATTTTCCTTAAATATATCACTAGAAATTAAGTACACTCTGACATTTTACATAGGTAGTCCATAAACCTTCAAATTAACATATGTGAATACATCCTTAGATGAAACAGGTTTGAAAATTACATCCCAATTTTTTTAAAGGATTCTCATTTGCTCAATATAAATTCTATAACAAAGAAACTTTTGCAGAGTTTCTAAGAACTTTTGGTTAATGCATTTGTAAATAACCTTGCATAATATGTGGAAAGTTTAACTTTAAACCACCATATGTATATGTATATATATATATATATACATATATATGTATATATATATTTTCATAATAGTCAAGATTTCAAATGGAAATATCTGCTATCATAGTAAATATCAAATTACCTAATTTCATCACTTCCTTTTAAAAGTCCAACTCATATGCAACAAGATCCAAATAAAAATTGCTTTGACAACATTTCTACCTCACAATGGCCTCTCAAATTTCACAATCGAAGAGAATTTTGGAAATACAATCTTGGAAATACAGTTTTAGTACAAACAATGAATTTAAATATGATAGCAATTGCATTTCCAGATTATCACATGTATAGATTATTCATCTTATTACTTTTGGATGTTCAAAAATCAATTCAAAGTCGACAATTACATTAAATTATAGAGAGATAATAATAATATTGTGTGTAATATATACCAGCCATTATGTTACGTATTTTACAATCATTATATAATTTTGATCCCACAACAACCATTATTATTTTTCCCTTTACGAATCAGGAAATGGGTCAAACACAGATAAAATACTTTTTTTGCAACTGGAATAGAAAAGTGTGAAGTTTACCAAGAGCAGAAAAGATGATGTCCCAGTGGTGATAATTCTTGTAAGCAGGGCTTAGTGAATTTCCACCACAGCCTTGGTCCATTCTCCTTTCCCTCTCCCCATAGCTGCAGAATTTAATAAGCCTGGGGCTTTTTGCAGCTGCTGGCACAGGGTGAACAGTATGTATATGACCTAGATGACATTTCCAAGCTTTACTTAGGAAGGTGGGCTACAAGCTGCCCAAGGGCCCAGGACTGTTAAAATCATTGCTAGTCTGCAAATAGCTACCCCTATACTTCCCCTCATTCTCTTCTCTATAATGTGATCTGGGATGAGAGGGGTTAACATGAATCCTTGTGGCTCTTAAAAATCCTCATGTTGAGATACCCTCTTAACTCTTGAGCAGGGACTGAGGAATGCTAAGTGATCAGGATTGGGAGGGGGTGTTTTAGCAAATTGAGTTCCTGGAGTTACATATAGTCTCAGGAGTTTCTTTACCAATAATTCCAAATGATCAGTTTCCAAACATTTTAATGATTAATCTCACAACCTACAAAATTTGCTAAGATGATTTTAGCTAAGATGATCTAACTTCCCATTATAATTCCAGGTTGGCCAGACTGAAAAAATGAGGAAAAGTCTTACAGTTTTGGTTATTTCCCTAGCTACAGCCCTTAGAAGTCTCTGGCTGCCTGCATTTTAAATTTTGCAAGATAACATACTCATTCACAGCACACATGATGCAGACAGAGACATACATTGACAGACAAATTGACAATTAATGGTAGGACAAATACAGAACACACAATTAACTATAGAGAGGGAGGGGGAATCAGAAGCTTGTTAGAAATTTCTGTCATGAATTGGCTAGGCCTCCTTCCCTGGTGTTTCTTTTCATTAATTCCCTTAATATTCTGGACCTTTATTCTTCCAGATGAATTCTGATATTTTTTTCTAGCTCTAGAAAATAATTTTTTTGATATTTTGATTGGTATGGCACTGCATAAAGGCACTGATTTAGGCAGAATTGTCATTTTTATTATATGAGCTCAGCCTACCCATGAGCAATTGATGTTTTCCAATTATTTTGATCTGACTATATGAAAAGTGTTTTGTAGTTGTGTTTATGTGGTCCCTGGGTTTGTTTTGGCAGGTAGACTCCCAAATATCATATAGTGTCTACAGTAACTTAAAACTGTAATTCTTTCTATATCGTGTTGTTGGACATTGTTAGTAATATGTAGAAATGCAGATGATTTATGTGGGTTTATTTTATATCCTGAAACTTTGCTAAAGTTGTTTACTATTTCAAGTAGTTTTTTACTTGATTCTCTAGGATTCTCTAAGTATATCATATTGTCTACAAAAGAGTTATAAGTTAGTTTCTTCTTTGCCTATTCTAATTCCTTCTATTTCTTCTTTTCAACGATTTCCTTCTTATAGAGTAGAGAAGGGAACTACCAATCCCTGTAAAGATCTGATCCCTACTTCAGAATCAAAATTTCAAGTTTAAAAGGAACTTTTTAAAGACTTGACTCCAACTTCCTTTTTGATGTACAAGTCCCTGGAACAGTCCTATAGCCAATCAACAGTTCCCTGCATGAACACTTGGTGAGAAAGGATGAGAAATGTATTGCTTTAAAGGATGTTTCATTTCTTGGTGAGCTTCTTTATAGCAACATATATTAAGTACTTAGTGTAAGCAAAGTGGCCAAAGTTTTACGGAACAAATCTTTTTATTAAGGGAAATTGTTCTGTGAATTTCTATGAAGGTCCAGGAAACACAAAAAGGTTAAGAATCCAGGTCTATTTATTTCTTCTCTCCTTTCTCCTTCCTTCTTTTTCTTTCTTGATGGTCATTCACCTCAACTTCACCCCAGTAGTCTTTCTGGTTTTTTTTCCCTCTGTTTCCTGTTCTGCATCCTTTATATCACTCCCATCCCCTTTCTTTTAACTGGCTATAAATAGAGGAATGAAATATGTTGGAAATAATCTCAATTACGCTGTTAGTAAAACTTTGAATCCTCACATCTTAACTTGAAAAGAGAGGGATTAAACTTTTTTATTCATTTCTTTTTCAAAAACAAAATTCCCAAAGAAACTAAATTAATGGTCTTTGTTACTTGAATGCAACCTTCAGTCTTTTCTATGAGTCACTGACTCTCACTAGGGAAAAATAAAAAGTTTTCTTAGCTCTCTTGTAAACTATAATTCAAACACCATTGTATAATCATGAACTTAATAGGTCTTCATTCAAGGCAGCAGCTATAAGGATCTTGATATTATATGTGTACAAATGCCTATTCTAATAATAAGAGATTTATTTAAAGATACATTGTTTTAAGAATTAAAGTTCCTTTTTTTAAATATAAACCATTATTCTGTGATCTCAATGGTACTCCAGGGGAAAAAACAATTATGCAACATTACAGGAAGTACTAACTGAGAAGGTGCGACAAAAGAAGAACTAGCTTCTTTTCTTCATAAATATTTTCTCTAAATTTAAAGATGGTTATACTAGGTTATATTATGCAAAGCTGAGTGGGTATTTGCTTTTCTTTGTTCTGATGCAAGGGAAGAAACTCATTTGGATTTAAAAGGTAAAAGACACACACACACACACACACACACACACACACACACACACACACACACACACACACACACACACACACACACACACCTCTACCTCTGTGACTTTGGAAAAAGTGCTTCTTCTCTCTTGCCCCTATTTACCTCCTAAGGAAGAATCTGGACAAAAATTAGAATTCCTAACCCTTGGGTTCATGGATCTCCTTAGGGTTGGGAACATTTCACCATGGACCTCTGGCAATAGGATTGACCGCTTTGGATTCACTCAAAGGGTTGCAGCTGAGGACCTAGAGGACCACATGTGTCCTCAAAACCACAGTCTCCCCATCCCTGATTTGGGCCTTCCAAAAATGGGCTTATTGTAGGTTGGATCCTCTGGGTACCATTATTGGCATTTCGTGCAGGGGAAGAGCTGTCAAAGTTTGGCATCTTCTTGGCTGAGCAGTGACAGAAGTTTATGTAACAAAAGAAACGTGTAACTACTGGGAAAAGAGAAGGCTGTTTGTCAGGAGCCTGGCAAGTGACAGGATTTAATTTCCCATTCCTTCTGTGTGAGCATTTTTTAGTCCTCAACCCTCTGAAAGAAAACCTGTCTTCCCTTTGAGTTCATATCTCTATTGTCTCCTTTTACAAGCTCCTGCAGGAATTTTCTTTTACAACGCTGAGAGGGGGACATTGACTTTCTTCTGTCCCTGCAATTTGTTTTGTGCTTGTACAAAAGACTGCAAGTGAGTCAGCAAGGGGGGCTACTTGAATGAGATTTGATTCCACTAACTCTGAAGGTGAGAAGATCCTTCTAAATTTCATGGATCAGAGGGTCGGAAAGTGCCTAAAAATTGATAGAATGATTTGTCCAACTGTCTGTTTATTTTACAATTGAGGAAATGGAGATTTACAGAATTGAAATGTTTTGGGCAAGATCACACAACGGGTCCAAAGCAGTGTTTCAGATCCTATTGGTTCCCAGATCAATACTCCATCTAACCTAACAATCTGTTTCCTTTAGGGTTTAAGGTCCAAATACTCTCAGGTAACTTTCAAACAGGGCAGAGGAGGAAAGATTGTTCAGGAACTCTAAAGCACACACACAACTGAATAGAGCAAGGCTCTTGTAAGTAAACAATGAGAAAGACCAAGGAGAACCTTGTCTTCCCATCTAGTAGCAGTCTAAAGCTCATACTTGTCATTGGCAAGTACACAGAAAGTACTGGTGTCTTCATCCTGTCCCCAGTCTGCAGTGCTTGAGAAGAAGCTAAGGTAATGCATGGAAAGAAAACGGGAAGGTAGTTGGTGAAGTGGATAGAGTGCTCGTCCTGGACTCGGAAGAAACTGAGTTCAAATCTAGCCTCAGACACTCAGCTGTGCGACCCTGGGCAAGTCATTTAACCTTGTTTGTCTTAGTAGGAAATGACAAGCCACTCCAGTATCCTTGCCAAAAAAAAACCAAATAGGGTCACTAAAGATCCCATGGGACTGAAAGAAAGGATTCAACCACAATGAACAAAAGACAGCCTTTGATAAGTGACCAAGGAAGACATTGAAAGCTTTCTGAGGCTCGAAAAGTGAATCTCACTATTGAACTTCATCATTTTGAATGCTATCAGATTGAACCATTGTAAGCCCTTAAGTGTCTAACCTTTTTTTAATTTCCTATCTAATTGCATTTGCATTGTTGTACCAAATTATAGTGATAACACTAAATTGTTCAATTAGAGGCAAGGAATTTGAATGTCTCTGGAGACTTGTAAACTTTTCTTATAGTATGACTGTAGGATTAGAATGAGAGCCTAGGAATCTGCCCCTTAGAAAATATCTTTGAAAAGGAAGCCTTTCTTATTTTCCAAAGCAAATGAGGTATCCTCCCTTCATCTGTGATAAATTAGGGAATTTTGGAATTTCTGATTTGGAAGAGTTCTCTGAGTCCATTTCCACCCTCTCCTTCAACAAGGCATCAACTCTGTAAGCTGAGTTCTTAGCCTTGGCTCCATGAATTCCCAAGAAGAACATGAATAAAGTTCAAGAGATCTGTGTACTTGGGTGAGAAAAATAAAACTACGATTATATTTCAATATTATTTGTTTCCTTCATAACCCTATGTATTTTTAATACGTTAAAGACATTCTTCTGACAAAGGGTCCATGAACTTCATTAGATCATCAAAGGGGTCCACAACACAAGGACCCTGTTTCTATAACATCCCTAACCAATAGCCATCCAAGCTCTGAAAACTTCCATTGACAAGAACCTCACTACCACTGAGGGCAATTGGCTCCTGTTATAGACAGTTTTGTCTTATAGACAGTTCTTATTGAATTGAAATTTACTAGTTCTTTCCTCTAATTAGAAGACCTAGATTCAAATCCAATTCTTACTATTATCATTTCTTACTACCATATAACCCTAAGAAAATCATTTAATGTCTGACACTCATTTTTCTGCTCTATAAAATTATGGGGTTGAATTGAATGATATTGAAGGTCCCTTTTTGCTCTAAATATATGATCCTACTTGAACAAACTCCATTCAGCTTGTATTAAAAAAAAAAAAAGACAATCTTTTAGATAGTTGAAGGCAAGAATTCTGGGCCATCTGTGTCACTTAGGGGTTTGATTCCAAGTTCACTCATTTACTATCACTTTGACTTTTAGCATTTTACCTGATTGGGCTTGAATTTTTTTATCTATAAAATAAAGGGGTAAGGCTCTAATATACCTTCCAGCTCTAAGATTCTATGTTCTAAGTTCCCTTTCAGGCCTTACATTCTGTGTTATAATACTTTTTCCAGGTCTAATATTGTGTGATTCCATTATCTCTGTAGCAGTGTTTAAACCTCTTTCTTTTATGACCAAATCTGATTATTTTACAGATTCACACATTCAGGTATAAAGCTGCATATTCAGCCATAGAGATGGTTCCCTTCTAATTCTAGAATGGAGAACAACTTTGTCCTCCTGAATTGTTTGTCCTTCATTCCAAAAGAGGATCATGACAGGAAGAAGATGTCATGACTTGCAAGTGAATTGGATTTAAGTGAGGCAAAACAGTGCAAAGTCACCAGCCTTACTCTCTCCTCCTAAGCCATCTGGGTCCAATGGCAAGTTTATAGAACAGGACTACTGGAGATGGCCCTGGACGTAGTCCCTGGATGAAGGATGACACCTTGGCACTTTTAAGCTAAGATCTTTCCCAGGTCTCAGTTTGACTGAGGCAAAACCCATTCAATGGTTAAAGCTAGGTAAGAAATGAGGCAAAAAATGACCTCTTTGACCTAGTCAAAAAAAAACAAAAACAAAAACAAAAATCTGGGAGGGGAGTACCCTAGGGTTCTTGGCCAAAACAGAAATAATTACTATTTACTTTCACTCTGAACCATCAGAGTCCAAGCAATGACCAAATGAGGTTTCATCTGGGACCTATTGTTGACCAATCAGTGAGAGCCAGAATGATTTAGTTTTAAGGCATGGTCCTTAAAAAAGAAATGTAGACCAAGGTAAAATGAAGAAAAACCAACCGTCCTTGCCTGCTCTTTTCCCTTAATAATATTCAACTTGAAAAAGGATTACACTTTGAAAGGGTAATCATTTTGCTATAACCAGAAACCAGTGAAAAAGCAGGAAAACTCAAATCCCAAAACAGCAAAGAGAGTCTTAGGAAACTTATAGGAGACTAAAGCACTGAGCTCCAGCTTCACATCTGGCAAAATACCAAACAGAATAGCAGCACTGCAAAGGAATATCATTAACACTCATTTGTCCCATAGTTTAAAAGATGGGAAAGAGGATTGAGTCCCTTCTCTATCATGAGTTTATGATCTATTCATAGAATATCAGATTTGGAAGTGACCTTTGAGGTCATAAAACCTTATGCAAATGTGAACAAGAATTCTCTCTACAATATCCCAATGAGTTCAGCCTTTATGGAGAGTGGAGTACCTAAGCTGTGTCATATAATCCTGTATTTTGGATATTTCCTTATGTACAGTTTAGTGAAGTCAATCCAAGTTTTTAGACATTGGGTCTACCTGTGGTAGCTAGAATTTTTTTTTTTGGTCCATCCCATGAACTCATAATTTCAGAAGCGTTCTTTCTATGGAATTTCTTCTATCAACAAAAATTAGCAACTGGTCTATAACTTAGAGCTATATAGTTACCTGGTACACTAAGAGGTTAATGAACTTTCCCATAGTCACACATCTAGTACATGTCATAGACAGACCTTGAACCCAAAGTACTTCTCTCAGGCTGACTCTGTACCACAGGGCCTCTGTCAAGATCTACTCTACAACACACACACACATACATACATACATACATACATACATACATACATACATACATACGTACACACATACATGTACATTCATTGATTATGGCAATCACCATAAAGACAATTTTCCAGAAGATATTTGGTTTGGAATTTCAGAGTCTATAAAACTGGAGCCATTTTTATGGGATTTTAAAATACCAGTATAAAGTTTATTTTTTTCAAAAGCTGAAGTATGATAGCATGGATAAATTCTCGGACCCTAGATATACTTATCTATTTAATATCTTTATTATTCCAGATATAGATTATTCAAAGTTCTGTCTTGACAGAGTAGCACTTTCTTTTATTGAACATCGTTTTGGCACAATTTAGATGATAGCTGATGGAAAGTTTCATTTCAAGTTGAAAATAAACAGGGTATAGATCAATTGGAAAAGGCACTGCATCAAGAATCAGGACTCCAGGGTTACAATCCTGAATCTACAAATAGATGTGTGACCTCAATCAAGTCATTTAACCTCTTAAAGTATCAGTTTCAGTATCTATGGAATGAAGAGTCTGTACTGAATTATTTCCAAGGTTCTTTCTGTAACTATCAGTTATTGAATAGCACAAGACAACCATTGTCTCTAAGTTATCTGTTTGTCTGGAATGCATTGTTCATCCCAACCTTCACTCATGCTGGCAGGTCAGAGGGTTTACCCAGAGGGGCAGCCATATAGCTACAACTCAACTTTTGAGTACTAGGAGTAACCCTTGTATGGCGAATCTCTACATCCAGTACTTATGGTTGTTGTAACCAAGCCCACCTGGGGTAACTAAGCCCCCACTGATATATTTCCACTGTAAACAAATCAATAAGATTATACCATTAACTTCAGTCATGAAACATTTATTTAACAGAAAGCAAAGAAAGGATAATCAAAATACAATATTCCAGAGAGAGCATCTAGGTGGCACAGTAGTCAGAGTGCTGAGCCTGAAGTCAGGAACCCATCTTCCCAAGTTCAAATATGGCCTCGGACACTTATTAGCTGTGTGACCTTGGGTAAGTCACTTAAGCCTGTTTGCAAAAATCTTTCCCCAAAGTGTGTGATCCTCAGAGATATTCAGGTCAGCTCTCCTGACTAGACCATGGAGGATTTCCTTTGTATTAATCTGTAGATGGCAGACAAGTCTCTCCTTCACAGATAACTTTGTAAATGAATAATTTTTTTTCTTTGTTCAGTCAGCTTCCAGCAGAAAATCTTTTCCTCCAATCATTTCAGCTCTCAGAAGCAGATTCAAAACTTATCTTCCTCTAGTCAGGAAGGAAAAAAATACAGGCTCTCAGCTCCTCCTAGTTTTAGCTGCTTTTTCATGAGTTGTCAACTCAGTTATATTCAGATAGGCTGAACTCTGTTCAACCAACAGAGAACAGGACCAGCTCTGAACTCCCCACTCAAGTAGATTTATCTGGGGTCAGCTCTTCAAAAAGCAGGGGACAGTATCAGTTCACTCTTTTCTGTTTTTATCTACACTGTTTCTTCATTTGCTTTTTCTCCTGCCTCAAATCAAGATCTCTTTGCATAAAGTACTTCATTTCTATCTTTTGGTGAAAAACCTACCAGACATACAAAAAAAGGCAACCTTCTATTGTCTCGTAGTTGCCAAAAATCTATAGTTATCAGGGTTTTCAGGGATCCTTTTCAAAGTCATCGTCACAATAAGATGTACAATAGATTCTGGAAATGAAATCTTTGCTTTCAGTAATGCTTTTTTTCCCTCTGAGAGGTTCTTTCTCTCAGGTCTTTTCTGAATTATTCATGTTTCTCCTCTTTTCTGTAATAAATATTTTCGAGATACAATAGAGAAGGTCAATCAGTCAATAAACTTTTATTCAGTGTCAACTGTGTGCCAGGCACTGTATTTACAAAAAAAAAAAAAAGGTAAAAAAGAGTCCCTGCCCTCAAGGAGCTTATAATCTTGTGAAATGTTTTAAATCTAAGCATTTTACATTTTGATGGCAAGTATAGGGCTAGAAAGAGACTTGGATGTCATAGGATTAGAGTCAGAAGGGAGGCTAAAGTTTGTCTAAACCCAATTTAGATATGGAACTGGAAGCCCCCAAGAGGTTAAGTGACTTTCCCATGGTCACAAAAGTTGTAAATGTCAGAGGTGAGATTAGAACCCAGGTTCCTTAACTATATTATTAATTTGTCATTTGTACCCTTGGCAAATTGGTAAGTTTGTGTCTAAAAAGTAACTCCATTTTATGAGGCATACTGAGACAAGGATAATTCATGGTTTTTATTCAGCAGAGCCCTATACCAATTCAGCCTTGATTAGACTTTAATAGTCCAGAACTTTATTATAGCCCTGGAGTATTGACCTGATGACTCTCTTATTTGTTCTACTAGTTGCTGTAAAGAACCAATAAATCTTCTAAAGTTTAGTTTGGAGTTTTAGAGTTCATTGTTTTAGAGCTCATGTTTGACCAAATGGATTTGGGGGATATATGTTTAAATAAGAATGGTTGGCAAAAATTAAGGACTCTTAAATCATATGCTAATTTAAAACTCAATAATAACCCTATTCTTTAATAACTAGAATACCTGAACACTGTCATAAATTACATCTGTGTTTACAAAAATGAAAGAGCATCATTACTTTTGTGAGGCTATAGGTTAAAGTCTTTGCAAGGTGGATTGACAGCTGGATGTCAAAAACATAATGACATGAAAACTCATTCCTCCAATCTGTAGCTCTTTTTTATCTGGGAATAAGGGATGTAACTAAAACTGTTGAAACAACATCAGCAGTATTTCTACCCAGTACAGAAAGTGCCTGTTCAGGAATCTCAGGAGAGAAGCCTATTTTCAGAAGGACCACAAGCTAATTTTGAAGTCTTAACAGGCTCAGGAAGTTGGGATGAATATCTGGGCTTTTTCTGTCATTGTAAGAATGCAACTTAAATCTTCCAACCTCAAAATGTGGTTTGTCCTAGTCCTTCTCTGCATGACATCTCTAAAATATTATGCAGCAAATTCAATAATGAGAGCCTTTTAGTGATGAGAAGTAAACTGCTCCTACTAGGTATTCAAGAGCCATGTTCAAATAAGTCAATATCT
The DNA here is from genome assembly GCF_028372415.1 of Notamacropus eugenii. NCBI lineage: Eukaryota > Metazoa > Chordata > Mammalia > Diprotodontia > Macropodidae > Notamacropus > Notamacropus eugenii. Next base: position 117,717,537 of record NC_092876.1, read on the forward strand.
TTTGGGGAGGCAGTGAGGGTCTTTGAGTTTGAACATGCAATCATAATTCTTTTTGGCCATGACTTCTCATGTAGCAATCACTTGATTCATTGATAGCAGAATCCGCCTTCACCAATGCCTACATAAATAACATTTGCTCTCTTGTCATAAAAGACCTCATTAAGAGTGACTTTGGACAACATAATTATTTCTTTGATAGTTTTCTAGGAGGGAAGTTTTCATGTTATCTTTACATGGCTCATGATACTTGGTACAATGCTTTACTCATAGTAGGTATCCAGTAAATGTTTGTTAAATGTGTCACTATCAGAACATGACTAAACAATAATAAAACAGCAACTACAACAAAAGAGTTAAGTGCAAAAATACTTTCCCTACCATAGTTCAATTGTTTTTATCCTGTTAAGAATAGTAATAACTCATATTTCTATAGCATTTAAGGAAGCTTTCTGCAATATCATCCTGTGTTGTAGTACAAGTATTATGCATGTAATACAAGTATGTATATATATACATATATATATGTGCATACATATATATACATATACGAATATGTGTGTTGTTCATTATTTGTACTCAAAGAGTATTACAATATTGGGGTCAAGGTAGAGTATGTTTGACTGTGGCTGATCAGTCCAATATGAGGTTGGAAGGTCCTAACATAGATCAGTCACAGATTGTTTGTTTGAACACTTGGTTTGGATGTCTCTAGATTTGTACATCTCAAGTTTCTTTTGTGCTACTGAGATTCTGCTTTGTTCAAAGACCACAGTGCCTTCTTTGATGTAGGCACACTATGCTCAGCAGTACTGTACTAGCAACTCCCATGTATCACAATTGATACTACATTTCTTCAGAGAGACCTGAGAGTGTCCTTGTAGTGCTTCTTCTGTCCTCCATGTGAGTACTTGCCTTGTGTGCATTCTCCATAAGATGATGTTTCAGGCAAATGTACATTTGGCATTCAGGCTATGTGGCCAGCCCATCAGAGTTGCACTCTATGCAGTAGATTTTGAATGCTTCAAAGTTCAGCTCAAGAGAGGACCTCAGTGTACAGTACTTTATCTTGCCAGGTGATCCTCAGAATCTTCCTAAGACAGTTCAAATGAAAGTGGTTCAATTTTCTGGAATGGTGCTGGTAGACTGTCTAGTTTTCACAGACGTAAAACAATGATATTATGTATTAAGTATGTTAAGTATTATGTATCTCTGTTTTAGAGCTAAGGCATGACAGTTAAGTTCATACATGCATCTAGGTCTGTTTGAACCTTGAGGCTCTTTCTTTTTTACATTCTAATTTATTATTTATTTTTAACATTCTTTTCTTTTTAAATTTTGAGTTCCAAATTCTCTCCCTCCCTTATATCCCTGTCTCCACCCACTGAGAAGATAAGTTCTCCATGTGAATTCAGGCAAAGTAAATGTCCATATTATCCTTATTTCAAAAAAAGCAAGAAAAATAAAGTGAGAAAGTTATACTTCAATTTGCACACCTCAAGTGCTCTTTCTACTATAACATTACCTCCATGAAGAAACCTATAGACTTTTTAAAATTTAAAACATTATCAATCCAATATTCCATGTCCCTCATCTTAAAGAGAAAGAAAATGAGACCCAGAGAAGGAAAGTCATTGTTCCAAAATCACATTTCAGGAAAATACGACAGAACCAGTAATTATCTTTGCTCTTGAATGCCTGCATGTAAACTCTCTGAGTCTCAGTTTATTCTTCTGTACAATGAGAGGTTGGACTATATGATCCTTACATTCATTTCCAGCTTTTAATCCTATGGTCCAACCACATTCCTACAAATCCAGTACCTAGGTTTAACAGTCAAATTCCATATTGACACTGAAGTTTTTTCTGCTCTCTATGTCATGTTAAAGATGGAGTGGAATTCCTTTGATGATAAAATGATACAAAAACATGGATCATGATGATCAAATAATGAATCATTAAACTTTGACTTATCTTTGATCACAGAAGGTAACTGGCCCCATGAGGTGCTGTCTTTGGTGCTGATCCCATTGGGCAGTTAAGAACTCTATGTGCCCTGCTGGTAGCCAGTGACCTGTAAGTAATCATCTCTACCTATATACCTTTGGCTGTTTCAGTGAAGTCACAGTGAACTATCTTTGCCCAGCTCTAGAGTGGGCCCTGCCTGGCAGCCCAACCAAGCAGTGCTACATCTTAAAACAACAACAACCAACAATCAACAAAGTTTTATGGATGCCTTTGGTTTTTATATCCAAGTTATTTCCAGATTCAGTCAACCCCCTCCAATCCCACATTCCCCACCCCAGAATTGAATATAGCTTTGCAATTAAGAAAAACAAGAAAAAACAATTGCTATATAGACTGTGTCCAACTATTTAGGCAGCATTATACCTTCATATAGTTCCTCTACTGTGCTGCAAAGATAAGCAAACCATGTTCTAGTTTCTGTTCTCTGGGATCAAAATCAGGCTTAACAATTACTTAGGGTTTTACTTCCTTTAAGAATTCTTTTATTTTAATTTAAGTCCTTCTGTATATTATTCTCCTTGTTCCATTTATTTCACTCTGTGTCAGCTCAAATGAACCTTCTGAGCCTTCCTTGAACTGATCATTTTTATCATGTTATTCATACAGTACTTTAATATTTCATTACAGTCACATGCCAAATGTTGTTCAGTCATTCCCCAATATTTGGGTGCCCACCTGGTTTTTAGTTCTTTACTATGACAAAAAATTAAAGTTAAGCACAAGGAAAAAATAAATGATGCTATGTATTTTTGGTATTCATAGGACCTTTCTGTCTTTGAACTCTGTGGAAAAAATACCTAGAAATGAGAAGCTCCCCTACATCCTTCTGGCTATCTTGATATAGATTTTTTCCTTAATCTAACTGAAGTTTTATTTACCAGGAAAGTACGAAATTGGTAAATATTTGACAGAACCACTTTTCTGAGTAATCCTAAGTCTATTTGCTATTCTTTCTATTTCTTTCTATTCTATTGCATGCTGTTCATGTCCTGCTCATGGGCATTGGGTTAGGCAGTATGTGTTTGGTCTATATCCATAGCTAATGAGATGCCCATATGGAAGCCCAGTATTCTATGTGTATGTGTGGAGCTTAGCAGAAGCAGAGAGTGACTGTAAGTAGTCAAAAATATATATGGATGACAGAGATCTGTGGTGATTGTCATTAGGCTAGCCTGTCTCTAAAGTCATACTTGAGTCTTAATCAGAAGCCTTACCACCAGTTCAGAGAGGAGTTTATGGGAAGAAATAAGACCAGAAATAGGAACCAGTAAATTTTTCCAAGTCTGACTGTATGCTAGGAGATGAAATTTTCACATGGTCACATATCTGCCCAGATCATTCTACTGATCATTCTTTCAACCCTCCATTATCCTAAAATTATTGTCATTATTTCTCTGATGGCATGGTCTTCTTTGGCAATGAAGGACAAACACACACAATCCTAAGGTTATGTATTGTTAAAGCTTGAATGGACTATAGTGACCATGTAGTCCAACATTCTTATTTTATGGATGGAGAAACTGAAGCTCTGGGAAAAGGGTGGTAATTTGCCCAAGGACACAGAGCAAAATGTCAGAGCCAGAGTTTCATGAATCTTGGAGAAGAGTAAGCTTACATAGTATTTGCTCTTTCTCCCTTCTCAGAGCCCAGTTCCCTTTGCTTTGGGTAGGATTGGCAACAAATACTGAGTGGGCAAAACAAGGGGGATACTATGCACATCTAAAAGCCAGTAGACTAAGGATGTTCATAAATAATCTTGGACTTTTTGATGAAACCAGATCTTTTCAAGAGTTGATGAAGATAAGATAGGAGACAGGTAGTGCCATTAACTATATCAATCTCTGAACGGCTATTGGAGATGCAGGTTTGCCTTGTATTTAGGACACAGACACTAGAACTAAGTATGCTAAAGCACTTAACTTCCTATGGCCTTACTGATAATTGAAACTTTCCTAAAATCTCCTTCCCTCTCCCCAGCATTTAATTTCTTCTCTGTTTGTAGACTGCTGGTAATGGCAGTTCAGTCTCTAATTTGTAGTGAATTAATAAGAACATTTTGACCCATTAAAAATGCTTGCTTTGCAGAGATAGTAAATTAAAGCATAAATTATTGACTATTTGCTGTGACCTAGTTTGGGCTAAGTAGAATGGAAGCTTCTTCACTTTTCTCATTTAAGTCACAGATCAGTGTATATAAAGTATGTACAGGATTATTTTAGATATGTAGCAAGAGAAATTCTGTTCTAGTTGGTCAGTCATTTCAGTTGTGTCTGAGACTTTATGACCCCATTTTGGGTTTTCTTGGCAAAGATACTAGAGTACTTTGCGATTTCCTCCTCCAGCTCATTTTACAGATGAGGAAACTGAGGCAAACAGGGTTAAGTGATTTACCCAGGATCACAATTCTGTAGCCAGAATTGAACTCAGAAAAATGAGTCTTCCTGACTCCAGATCCAGCACTCTATCCACTGTGCCACATACATTCTAGTTAGAGGATTATAAACTGTTAAATTTGGACAAAGTTTTAGGGCTCAATTTTCCAACCTCTTCATTTCACAGATGAAAACACTGAGAGACCCAGAGAGCAGAAGCAACATATTGAATGTCACACAGCAAAGGGGATTCATTGGATTGGAACCAATGTTTCCTAAGTCCTTAATCAGTATATTTTCCATGAAGTCCACTTTATATTATTAGTCATTGGCATGTGACAGGAACTATGGTTTGCTATATATTTTTCTTCCCTATGCACTTTTAAAAAATCATCTTGATGATGATGAGGCAGCATGCATTAATATATATTACATGTTCCATTCTATTTTTTAACCCAGCATTCTGGAACTTAGAACCCCCAAGACATGTTGGGTTGGAAGGGCCATTGGTCTAGGAATCCAGATGCATAGATTTTCATTACTGCCTCATGACTTACTTTGTGGGTGATTTTCCCAGAAGAAATTAAGTGAATTGTCGAATTTTATGCACGTATTAAAGAGCATAGGCAGAAATCCAGCATAAACCCTTTAACTGTAAATTCTGATCCTGTTTCCTTTCTACCACACAATCCTTTATTCAGAACAGGTCTTACACATAGACTCCAAAGGATTAAATGGAATGAGAGCATTGCAATGTTCATATGCATTAGTAGGGATTTTTTCCCCTCAACTCAGAGAGGTGAAAGGCAATGATTTGGCTTGATTTCCATAGGTAGCATACTGTATCTGGAATCAGAAAGACCTGAATTCAAATTCAGCCACAGATTGTGTGACCCTGGGCAACTTACTTAACCTCTGTTTACCTCATTTTCCTCATCTGTAAAATGGGGATAATAATAACATCTATAACAACTTTGCAGGATTGTTGTGAGGATGAAGTAGGATAAAAATTATAAAGTGTTTAGTTCAGTGCCTGAAATATAGTAAGTTCTACGTAAATTTTCATTATTATTATGTGGTATCTGTCATTAATGGAGCCCTGGGAAGTCTCTACTCCTCTCTTCATCTCCCCCCCAAAAAAAGACCTTCCCCACTAATGTTTTTAAAAACATTTTTCTTCCCTTGACATCCTTTCTAAAAATGTGAATACTCTTGGGAGGGCTAACACATTAAAACCTTTAGTGTTGAGTAGTTTCTAAGATGCTTTGGCCATGTCAGGATAAATGGTCTAGTTTGAGAATCCTAAACCCATTAGAAAGCAGGACAGAAAAGAAAAATAAACAAGGATAGGAAGGAAGAAAGGGAAGAAATAGTAGGAGTTGTAACAGTAAAGAATAATAATAACTTTATATAACCCTTACTATGTTCCAGGCACTATGCTGAGTGCTTTACAATTATTATTCTGCTTGATCCTCAAAACAATCCTGAGAAATAGAATTAATATTCTCATTTTGCAGATAAGGAAACAGAGAAAAATGGAGGTTGAAAGACTTGCCCAGGGTCACACACCTAGTTGGTATCTGAACTCATAGTTTCTTGATTTCATGTTCAATGCTGTATCCACTGAGCCACTTTTCTGACCGAAAAGTAGAGAATACAAAGCAAGGGACATTACAGATAAAATTGCCTAGGGTAGGAGCAGCTCTAGATCCAAAAGAATCAGAATATTTATAATTATTGCTATTCATACTCATTTCACATGCATTTCTGAGACTGGAAAAGATGATGTTGAATGAAAGGATAGATAAACTATCTATTTCAAGAGTGTTTGCCTGACACATATTGTTCATCAATTCAGTTGTGTCCAACTCTTCATGCCACCATTTGGAGTTTTCTTGGCAAAGATACTGGAATGGTTTGACATTTCCTTCTCCAGCTAATTTTACAGATGAGGAAACTGAGGCAAACAGGGTTAAGTGACTTGTATAGCATCACATAGTTAGTAAATGTCTGAGGCCAGATTTTAACTCAGATATTCCTTATTCAAGGCCCAGCATTCTATCCATTGCACCACTTAACTGTCCCATGTTTGCTACATAGTAGGTAGCTAATAAATACCTCCTGTACTGGAGAAGCTATCGAGCACCCATGGAATGCTTAGAACTGTGGACAAAAAGAGCCATCCATGTTCTGAGTACCTTCTTTTTGTTCAGATACTATATGGGATACAGAATAAAATGTCACAATAGCTACCTTCAAGGAGTTTATAATCTAAATTAAAGAAAAAAAGTAATAAGCAAGACCCAAGCAGATTGTAATGAAAATAGTAGAATTAGATGATTATTGAGTTCCTTGGGACCTACAGAAATCAGTGAGTATGAAAAGGGGGCTTTAGGTAAACTGGAAGCTTGTTCTCATTTAGTCCCCAAGATATAGGAAGGCAAGAAGATAAATTTCATGTTCCTGAACAGAAGTATAATGTCTGGAGAGAAGACTCTGTCCTGGCTAGTCACAGCTGCAGCATCATTTTCTGAGCACCACATTTTAGAAGGGTCAATGACAATTTGGAGCTTGTCCAGGGAAGAGTGACTTGGCTCATTAGGTCACTGGGCACCATACCATGCAGATCGATTGAAGTTACTGGGGACATTTATCAGAAAGAAGATAAGACTTAAGGGATGTTTTTGCATATAGTATTTGAAAGGTTGCTATGGAAAATAAATTAGAATTATCTTTCTTGGACTCTAAGAACAGGACAAGGACCAGTGTGTGGAAACTCCAAGGAGGCAGATTGTAGTTCAACATGAGTCAGATCAATAAGTGTTTATTAAGCACCGATTGTCTGCCAGGCACTGTGCTAATAGGCAGAGATACAAAAAGAGACGAAAGCAAACATCATACACACCACTAGATTAAAACAAAATTGATATAAATTAAATTGGAGATAAACTCTTGGAGGAGGCAATCTAAGGGATCTCTAGGGGATCGGGAAAGGCTCTTTGCAGAAGGCAGGATTTGAGATGACACCTGAAGGATGCTAAGGAAGCCAAAAGGCAGCCCAATAATTGTTAATATATTAAGATGAAATGAGATTGTGACATGCCTGTCATTAGAAGTCTTTGAAGCAAGTTAGTAGGGTGAGAATATGAGGGACTAACTGGGAGAAACCCAGAAGCCATCTGATCCCTACTTTGCCTGAATAAGAATACCCTCTGAAATGCATTCCCAAACCATTTATTAAATATCTATCATATGTCAAATATTTGCTAGATGCTAGGAATACAAAGGCAAAAATAAAACAAGCCTCAACCTAAAGGATTTTTTATTTTACTAGAAAGAAACAACATATAAATAGATAAGTAAAATAAATATTTTTTTATTCTTAGTATCAAGCCTAAAGCTTTCCTTTTTTCACTCATTGCTCCTAGTTCTACTCTGTGGGACCAAGCAGAAAAACATCTAGTCTCTCTTCCATATGACAAACCTTCAAATATTTTAAAACATTTGTTATCTCCATCCCCTAAACCTTTTATCCTCCAGATTAAACAACCCCCAATAATTCCCAGCAAGCCTTGTAGGACGTTCTCACCTTCCTCTGGACTCTCTCCAGTTTCTCAGTATCCTTCCTAACCGATAATACTGAAAATTGAGCACCCTGAGAGATATGATCTGACCAAGGAAAAGTCCAGCATCCCAGTCACTTTCCTATTCATTCGATCAACTATCATTTATTAAGACCCTACTATACTCCATTGTTCTAAGTGCTGCGATACTATTACATTCAAGTTTTGGTTTTGTTTCTGTTTTGACTGCTGTACAACATATTTGACTTATATCGAGTTTACAGTGAATGAAAATACCCTTTTTTATTTGTTTGTTTTTTATGAAGAGCTGCTTCCTATGTATGTCTTCCCCATCTTTTTTTTAATGAATTCTACATATACATTCTTATTGACCACATATTCACATTAGTCATTTTGCACAGAAGAATTAAAACGAATGGGAAAAACCATAAGAATAACCAAAACAAAACAAAACATAGAGAAAATAGTCTGCTTCATTTTGCATTCCAATTGCATAGTTCTTTCTCTTAATGTGGATGGCATTTTGCCTCGAGTCCTTTGGAAATGTCTTAGGTCTTTGCATTGCTGTGAAGGGCTAAGTCTATCAGATAGATTCCTCGCACCCTGTGGCTGTTACTGTGTATGATGTTCTCCTGGTTCTGCTCATTTCACTCAGCATCAGTTCATATGAGTCCTTCCAGGTCTCTCTGAAGTCCTCTTGTCCGTCATTTCTTATAATACAATAGTATTCCATTAATGTCTTCCCTATCTTGTACTTTATTGAATTCATGCATAGGCCTTTATATTTATTCCTGCTGGATTAAATATTATTTTAAATTAAGCTCAGTGACCTATCTTGTCAAAATGTTTTCAGATCTTGATTGTCATATAGCATGTTAACTACTCTTTCAAGCTTGGTGACATTCATACACAATGGAGTCATGGAGTATAGTCAATTATTTGGAAAAATTTGGTGGAGAACTAGGCTTTAAGTTGGATTGATAGCTTGAATAGAGTAAGAGAGTTGATAGTTTGTCAAAAGATACAAGTAAAATTGATATAGAGTAAAATTGATAAATAAATAGAAATTAAATTAAGATTAAATAGAAATTATTGAAATTGGAAAAGTTTATTGAGAGTTAACTTTAAAATTAGTTTCAAATACAGAAATGATTGAAATGGGAAAGATACACATTAGCTGCCCTTCACCCCCACTGAGTGTATAATATCTCCTTGAATATGCACAGGCTTGAAAATTTATAACTCACTTTCCTCATAAAAAATTTGTAAGGTACATATAGTTTTAATTTTAGGGATGCAGAAACTGAGGCTCTAGTGAATTGAATTGCCTATATTTATTCTGCTTGTGTAGGAAAAAATCTAATGATTCTAACTTAAGCCTCTTGATTCTGAATCCAACATCTTCCACTATAAGCTGCCTCAGGAAGACAGGATGCTGACATCCAAACTGAGTTACCAAGAGAAATGATCTAATCTCCTTCTTAAAAGATTTCTGGAAGAATAGGATTAAATATAGATCCTTTAGGGAAAATTAAGATAAGAGTCCTCTTGGGAGATAGTATGTTGGGCCTGATTGTATACCAAGGTTATTCCTAGTCCTATGATTCTTTGTCAGACTTCTCTGTCCTTCAGTAAGCTTGTGCTGCACTGGAAGCTGAGACAACTGGATTCTATTCCTGCCTCTGCTACTATCTGTGTAATTTGGGCAAATCACCTAAGCTTTATTTGCCTCAGTTTCTTTATATACAAGTGAGAATCACAATGCTTCCATTATCTACCTTACAGATTCATTATGAGGAAAGAACTCCATAAATTATCAAGTACTATGTATCAGTGATGATGACAAAGAAGATGATGAAATTGCTGACTTGTGTTTAATTTTTCCATCTATGAAATTGTCTACCTAAGAAGATTGGTTGTTGGTTTCCCCCTTTAATTTTCAGAGAAAGCACCTAATAAGCTGGCATGGTCACAAAAATCACAATTTCTGTTTCCATATTTGAGCACCATGATCTTCCCCAGTTGACAGTTGCAGCAAATCCTGCAAGCATTTAATAAGGGAAATGAAATGACAAATGGAGACGAGACCACAGTGGATTCACTGCAGGAGATGGCTTCTTTGATTCATAAACTCAAACTGCTCTCATCTGGAATTAGAGATTAGAGAAGAGGCCCTGTTGTTAGATTCTAGAGTAGAGGCCCATAATTTGAGCATCGCTGATGGGAAAGGAAGAAAATAATAATCTAGAGCATGAACCAGACTCTGGAAAATGGTATATATATATATATATATATATATATATATATATATATATATATATATATATATATATATATATATATATATATATATATATATATATATATATATATATATATATATATATATATAGTTAAGAGAAACATATACATGTCATCACAGTCCAGAAACAAGGGTTTCCTATTGTTCAATACCACAGAAATTAACAAAGACCTATATGCCTTTCAAGTGAATGAAAAACACCAACGTCTGGAAAAATGGGAGCCAACCTGGGCTTTAGGAATCAGAACTAGAGGATAGGGGAAATTTTAGGAATTTTCTATGCTTGAGGTTGTATCCTGTCAGAGTGTCTGTAACCAGGAAAGGACCTCAGGGGTTTTGTCATCCAACCCACACCTAAACAGGAATCCCTGGTAGTGAGGAACAAGTCAGAAAGCATTTATAGGAAGCACTTACCACGTTCCAAGAACTGTGCTGAGCACTGGGAATACAAAGAGACAAAAACAACAGTTCTAACCCTCAAGGCGGAGGAAGACAAAACACAAAAAGAAGCTGAAATGAATGGTGGGAGTGGAGAGACATTGTCTGTGTATGAGTACAGGGTGGAAAAAGTCTAGAGAGTCAGGAATGGTACCTGAAGAGGAATGAGGACATGGATATTTCCTTTAAAATGGAGGTTCTGAAAGAAATCAACCAAGCAGAAGAAGGAGCCACAGTGGGGCGGATAGCACTTCCAGAGTGAGAATTTAAAGGATCAACTGAGTTTTCAGGGTGAGAAGGCTCTTCTCTGGCATGGTAGAACATCTGTTAAAATTTCCTGTAAATAATAACACAGCCTATACTTCAAGGCACCCAGTAATTAGGAAAGTGCTAGCACTCAAGTTATCCATTCCATTTTTTTCCTGGCTCTAATTGTTAGTAAGTGACTTTTGGCATCTAGCCCAATTCTGTGTCTCTGCAGCTTTTCCCCATTGTCCCTAATTCTGTCCTCTGGAATCTTTTTCTCTAAACAAACATTCAAATACATGAAGATAATCACTTTTTCCCTTGTTTTTCACTTCTGTAGATTTCCCATGTTTGGGCTAAAGTTCAGGTATGAGTGAGATAAGATGACCTCTAAGATTTCTTCCCATTCTGAATCTTTGATGCTATATATGAGGTAGAGTTCTCCCTCTTTCAGACTGGAATATAGCCCATCTTAGTCAGCTTAACTTCACTTCTCTTTTTATATTACTGTAAGAGTCCATCCCATTAGTAGATTGTGTCCATGTTTTCAAACCGATAGCTTGTTTATTTAATGGATGGCTAAGGACTTCATTAAGGGCTGCTAGCACATCCAAACAGTGTTTGTTGAATCTGGTAAAGTGATGAGTTGGGTCAGTATTTATTTTTTTGTTCCAATGTACATGTGCTACCAGCTCCTAATGAGGACAGTTACATAAACAAGCCATTAGGTCTTGAACAGGAATATAAACACAGCCATGATTCACTGGTCAGTAGCTGAATGGTAGCTGATTGATGGACTTTCAGAATACCCTGTGTAGACTAATAATGCCGTAGGAAATGGCACTGGAAAGGGGCAAACAGATTTAATTAAGTAGACAGAAAAAAGCACTGATGTTTAGGGATTTATGCTAAATTTCTGTTTTTTTAATTATGTACTTTTTATAATTGAGTAATTTTTTCTTTGCTGGTAGGAAGGGCTTTTTTTCTCTCCATGCCTCCTTTCTCTCTCCCCTCTCTTTCCCTCTTTCCTTCCCCTTCTCTCTCTTTCATCATAGAAATGACAGATCCAAAACATATATTATTGCTTTTACAACCTTTTGGTGAACCTGGGACTCACAGGGAGTAAGATCTCCCTTATTTTCTAACATTTACGCTGTTCCTGTTTTCATTATGGTTCATGTAGACACGGCAGTTCCTCGTTTTTATGAACAGATTATGAAATTGTTTTAAATGATTGATTTATTTTCTCCCTAAGTGCATGCAAAGCAATTATCCCAACTCTGTGGCTTCCATTTGCTAATACATTACTGAACTTCATCTCTAGGCATTAAACAGCTTATCAGACCTCCCCCTGAGTATGGCCCTTTGGGCTATTATTCCTTCATTTGTTTGCCCACTTAAGGAATATTACTGGGTGGATATCAATTCAATTGAAAATGTGTTAACTGCTTGGGTTTTACAAGGCAGGTGCACAGGGTAATGGAGATACAAAAATGGAAAACTACATGGTTGCTGCCCTAAAAAGAGCTTTCAGTGTAGCAGGAGGAAAGGGAAATAAGGCATGTACACTTCAGGGGATAGGGAAGAATGAGGAGTGTTTAAAGGGGGTAGTGCCTGATCTGGGCCTTGCAGAAAGAGGAAGATTTTGATAAGAAGAAATCCATGCTCCTACAAGCATTTTATAAGGGCCTTCTTTATAGAAGGAACTATATTTCGCTTTAAAGATACAGAGAAAAAACTTCTTCCTTCAATGGGGATATGTTATAAGAATAAGTAAGTGTATACATGATTGCTTGAGGAGAAAGACAGCTAGTGTCTAAGGTTATCAGGAAAGGAATCGTAGAGTACATGATGAATCACCTAAGCATTATGGAAGTTGGGCATGCTAAGAGATTTAGTGCAGGTATAGTCCAAGAGCACTGGTATACCCAGATAAAAATAGATCATTTAATGAACAGTAGTCAGTAACCATGGGCTATAATAATTGTTTGCCCCTGTAGCCTACCCTACTGAAAGGTATAAAAAGGTATGAACATTGTTTTAAGATGGCACATAACATATATGTGTGGGTAAGTGGTACTGGTACAAAAAAAAAAAAGCATACATAAGTTAGAAATTCTCCCAGAAGCATTGATCTTCAGAAGCTAACTGCACTATTAGTAGAGACTGAATAAAGGTTGGTTGAAGAGAAGAGTAGGAAGAAAGAGGTTGGATCATATATAGGAATTTTTTTTTCATTCTTTCAATGATCTCAAGCTGCTCAGAACCGGTAAATCTTTTTAAGTTTAGTATTTTCCCAGTGATGCTATTTGGCTCTGAATCATGAAATTCTATTATCTCAGAAGAATTATGGTGGCACTTGAGAGAAGAAACTTTTGGAATAGATGTTATGGGAAATGAGATAAGAAGTTGATAATAGTAATATTCAATATTGTTATTCGTCCATGTCCTCTCATCCTAAACTATCCTTATCAGTATCTTCCTATTGATCCTTCATCAGAGGATTTACTCCTTCCTCTGGCCCTTCTTCCAATTCTTTTAATATTTCATGGATACCAGTGCAAAATATTGACCTGTCCATCTATAATCCTACTTGACTTATCTCTTCTTCAACACATGCTTTTCCTCTAAGAGCAGAATTTACAAACTATAAGCCAGTGAGCTGGACTTCAACTGAAAGCAAAATTCTAGTATGTCTTATTTTGAAAATCAATCTGAGACAATTAGTTCAATACATTGTCATTAGCACATGTTATTATAGGAATTTAAGGATTGTAGAGAATGTCTGGTTTGAATCTTTGGTACCACAGGAAATTACAAAAGAATTAAACATGTGTTTCCTGAATTGAAGAGCTTAATATTTTATTAGAGTCTCTGTAAAATAAATGTTGAATAATAGAGATGCATAAATACATTAATAACTTTACATAGCATATACACAGCATACAAGCATATACACATTAATAACTTTTAAAATGTATTTGAGTTTATATCAAGGACCTATTGGAAAGAATAGGGCAATAGAATTTGTGCAGATTTATTGAACTAACTTAGACTTCTTTGAGGATGTTGTATCTTATTCATGTGTTCACTCACTTATTGTAACAGATCAGGGACAATGGTACAAAACATTGGGCTGCCCTTCTGCAGTTTCTTGGTTATGATTGGTCTGCCTCTTTTGACTCATGCATTCCACTGGCCAACTCAAATGAATGGGGTTTATAAGCTTTAGCCCAGTGACCTTGATTTCTATTTCCAGTAATTTTTTACTACATATGATTAAAGGGATTGTTTGTGAATCCATAAACAGGGAAATAGTGATCTCTAGGGGCCAGCATGATTTCATTATCCCCTACTAACTTTCTTTTTTGGAATATTTTACTACATTGGTTGATCATAGAAATTCTGTAAACAGCTAGGGGGCACAGTGGATAGAGCACTGTACCTGGATTCAGGAAGACTTGACTTTAAATTTGCCCCTGAGGAGTCATTTAATCACTGTTAGCCTCAGTTTCCTCACCTGTAAAATGATGATAACAGTACCTGTCTTGCAGGCTTGTTGCTTGAAATGATATAATATTTGTAAAGCACTTAGCACAGTACCTGGAACATAGTAGGCATTTAATAAATTCTTATTCCCTTCCCCTACACATACTTTACCCACTGTATCTCCATTTTCAGACTCAAAGTCATCTATAGTTATAAATCTTCTGATTATAGTTATAAATCTCCATGATTCAGAAGCAAATAGCATTAATATAAGAATAATGATTTTAAAAAGACAAGAGTTTACAGCACTGAATAGTTTGGGGTCATTGAAAGTATTAGAAAATTTCCCAAACATGATCTAGCCAATATCTTTGTCCTACTTTCTTAAAAATAACCTAAATGTGTTTACTAGTTCTCTTCCATTCATTCAATTCAGCAAACTTTACTAAATACTTTTGTGTTGAGAGTTCAGTGCTAGGGCCAGGGATGACAAAATGTATTCATACATCAACGTCACTATCCTCTAGAGCTTACAGACCAGTAGGAATATGGCACATTCATTGATTGTTAGAACAGACAAACTGACATAATTGGCACATTGCAGATGAAAACAAATCACAATGTGAAATCTTAATAGAAGTCATTAAAGATAATTGGGGAACAGGGAGGCCTCAATAAATGGGGTCACATTGGACTAGGTGTTTCTAAATTCTAGTAGGAATCTACCAGCTAATGAGGGAATGAGGCATTTTAGGAATGGAGAATAGCTGTGATCCAAAGGCATGGTTGCAAAAGTGTAGGAGTATATGAGAGAGAGGAACCCAGTTTGGTTAGAAAACAGTACATATGTGGTAATGGTACAAGATATTTTTGGAATTACATTCTGTGATGAGGAGCCTCTTTCCCCTTTGACCAATGTGATTCTGAGGACTATGTACCTATTACATCATTCACTTTAGAGATCACACGGATAATATTATATGCCAATATCATGTTACATTTGTCCTCCCCCATCCAACTTCTGATTCATAATGAGTTTGGAACCGATGCTGATACCTATATCTGACCTCTAGCTGTATCTATCCTCTACCCCCTACTAGTAATTTTGTTATTGATTTTCTTAAATTCAAATGTAGAACTTTTGTTTATCACTAATCATTTTATCTTGTTAGTTCAGCCCAATATCTCAGCCTTAAGATCATTTGGGAGCCTCTTTTTTTTCATCTGATAAGTTAACTAGCTTTCTCAGGTTCATCTGCAGACTCAATAAGCATGCAATTTATGTCTTCATCCAAATCAATAATTAAAAATAACTATCAGAACAAAACCAAGAACAAAGCTCTAGGTCAGATTTCTTTAGGGAATCATCAATACAGTTACTAATACTGTGAGCCAACCAATTCTGAACCCACCTACCTATACTGTTGTGTAATTTTGCATCTCTTCAGCTTGCGCACAAGACATTGTAAGCCACTTTATTAACTCACTCATCTCTAAAATATCATATAGCTTAGAAAATTCTTTGTAAAAATAACCCCATAAGTTAGGTAATACAAAAAAATTTATCTGCATTTTACAGATAAGGTAGAACTGAGACTTGGAGAGGCTGTTTAGTTGCATGTTCATGCAACTAAATAATGTTAGAGCTACAATTCAGACCTAGGAATCCAGGTAATAAGAACAACCACTTTTTGCCACTTTGCTTCTCTAAATGCTGGAATCTCGGTATACTGTGTCCACACCCTTTCTCTTGATCAAAAGGGTGGGGGTAGGATATGTTTTCATATCCAGAAAAATCCATCAAAAAAGCTAATTAAGTTGATCTGTATTCACATTTTCCCAAAAAAAGAGGAAATAGATGCTTAGTTTTACCTCTTTTGTCAGTAAGCAGTTTTCAGGATTTTTTTTTTGCATTTACCCATAGAATATTGTGGTGAACTGAATCTTATCAATAAAAACACATAAAACTTTCACTTGGAATGAAGGGAAATAGGAGAATATTTATTAAATATTGAGTTACATGTGCACTTTTAAAAATATAATTTTTATTGATATTTTTACATCACCAAAATTTCTGCCATCATCCCTCCCCTTCTCTCAAGAGCCAATCCACAAAACAAATACACAAACACATAAACACAATATTTTTCCCAGTTACATGTGAAAACAATTTTTAACATTTCTTTAGAAGTTTTGAGTTCCAGATTTTATCCCTTCCTCCATCCCTCCCTGAGATGTCATGAGTATAGATTATATATTTGTAATCATACAAAACATTTCCATATTGGTCAGTTTGTTCAAGAAGGTTCAAATAAAGGAAAAAAAATGAAAGTAAAAAATAATAAGTTTCATGAAGTCTGTATTCAGATAATATTGATTCTTTCTCTAAAGGTGGATATTATATTTCTTCATAGTCCTTCAGTCATTGGATTGCTGACAATAGCTGAGTCATTCACAATTCTTTACTACAAAATATTGCTCTTCCTGTGTATAAGTCTCCTGATCTCTCTCACTTCACTTTGCATTAGTTCATGTAATTCTTTCTAGGGGTTTCTGAAATCATCCTGTTTGTCATTTCTTACAACACAATAATATTCCATCACAATCATATACCACAATTTGTTTAGCCATTTCTGAATTAATGGGCATCCCTTTGATTTCCAATTGTTAGACACCACAAAAAGAGCTACTATATAGAGAAACATCAGCAAAAAAAAAGTCTGGAAAAATGTTCATTGTACAATGGATAGACTTCCCACGCACATGTCTTTAAAGGGTGGGTTGGGATGTTCTCCTATCTCTTCTTTGGAGACAGTTTTTTGTTTGTAATTTGGCAGCATTTACTTTTGATTGTTTTGGGTTTTTTCTTCAGTTTACATTGTGGTAGCCATAAATAATATGACATTTTTCTCTCTGCTTATACTCTGCATCAGTTCATGCAAAACTTTCCATGATTCTTTGTATTTATCACATTCATCAATTCTTAGAGCACGTTCATATTTAGAAAAATCTCTAGCTCTCTCAAGAACTTAGGGAAACCTCTCTAAAGAAATCTCTAGAAATCTCATTAACATGTGTACTGAAATAAAAAATACCTTCACCATAGTTCTAAAGATAAAGTCATCGCATTCTTGAGTAGGGTTTTAAATTATATTTCCCATCAGCATTTTTTCCTAGTGTCTACCTACCTTGAAATAAGTTTACATGAACTACTAAGGAAGAAAAATTATAAGAGTGAGAAAAATTGAAGAGACAGACAGGCCAACATTCATCACTGTTCCATCTGCTGATCTGGAAGAGGAAAAAGAAAGAGAGAGACAGAGATCCTGCCAGAAAGCCAGGGCCCTAAAGGACTAAAGCTAGAGCTGAGTATAATGGTGGCAGCTAAGGTTATGCTGAGGGGGGGAACATGTGTAGGAGTGTGGTTGCCCCATTTCTACTTTTCTTTCTCTACCTTTCTCTATTTCCAGTTTAGTCAGCTCACTTATAAAAATCGTTTTAAAAATATCTTCCACTTTGCTAAGGGATAGTCCTTAAAATGTTCTGTGGGTTGAAAATAAAATTGTAGTTTCTACATTCAAAACTTTGTTAGATTTGATTGTTCCATCTGTCACTTTGAGGAACCACTCCTATTTAAATGACAAGCTAGTTTCAAATTTACTAGTTCCTGCCATGTTAGAAGTAGAAATGTCCCCAGAGATCATTGTGGTTAATCACTGCTCTTCTGAAACCTGTTGACTGGGTGGAAGCTCTTCAAAGAGGAATGTATATAATTCTTTTCCTTCATCTTCCATTCATTTCAGCAGCTAAAAATTAATAAGGACAGTAAATAATAAAAAAATATTGCCCAATAGTTAAGAATGTTGTCTTCTAACGTCTAGACTAGCATGGGTTTAGTGAACCTATACTAGTTTTTGGTGATTACCTCCAATATTTTTAAAGCCATAGTTTTCCTGTAATTATCCATCTTATATTTATAGCAACTCTTTTTGTGGTAGCAAAGAATTAGAAATTGAGGGGATCCCCATCAATTGGAGAATAGCTGAGCAGGTTGTAGTGTTTGACTGATGTGGACTACTATTGTAAGTAGTTCACAGAACTAGGAACTTTAAGAAATGATGAGCAGGATGCTTTCAGAAAAACCTAAGAAGATTTACATGAATTTATGCAAAGTGAAAGGAGCAGAACCATGAGCACACTATACACAGTAACAGCAATATTATGTAATGATCGATTATGAGTGACTCATCTATTCCCACTAATACAATGATCCAAAACAATTCCAAAGGACTCGTGATGAAAAAGTCTGAATGCAGATTGAAGCATACTTTTTAAAACTTTATTATTTCTGGGTATTGTAGTCTGAACTTTCTTTTGCAATATGGCTAATATGAAAATATTTCACGTGACTGCATATGTATAAGCTGTATCAAAAAATTGCTTGCCTTCTTAGAGAGAGGGGAAAGAGAGAATTTTGAAGTCAATTATTTTTTAAATTGAATGTCAAAAATTTTTTACATGTAATTGAGAAAAATTAAAAAGAATTTAAAAATTTTAAAAACACTAAACAAGATGACCAATTCCAGAAAGAGAAGACAATAAATGTAGCTGCCAATATAGACCACATAACGGCTTGTTTCTTCCTTACTGTATACAACAAATTCAACATATTATTTTCAAAAACATATTATCCATCCTAGAATTTTACCAGAAGTTGATATCAAGCTCCCTGACTTTGAAGTACATACCTTCTCTTCACTTCTGAAATTCAGGATATTTACTCACCTGAGTCTTCCAAATAGACCCAAATTGATTTCACAAGAAGTAACTAGACTTCCTTGTACAGATGCTCCATATTCTATGATAATTTATGTTTAAAGAAAAAATAAATTTTACTTGTACTTCTGTGTGTCTCTGTCATGAAGGATTTGTTCTTTTTTATTGAAATTATGTTTCTGAGGAAATATGCATGAACTTCAAAAGAAAACAGGATTAGAAAGAATAAATTCAACCTATCAATCTAACCAACGCTTCTGAACCTATATTGTATCTGAATTTTAAAAACTAGTATTTGAAAGAATGAGAACCAGAATGTTGGCTTGTCTTCATTCAGATCCTCTATGGTTTCTGGTGCTCTTGAATGAGATGGATAAGCTTATAACTATTTCTCTTTGTTTTGTTTTACATTTTTTAACCATTGTTGTTTATGGTGCATTTGGGGGGCTTTACTGGAGTGCTGGGAAGATGGGGCGTCAGAAATCCTCTAGATTCTAATATAATGACATCTTAGGCAGAAATTGGAAAGAAGGAAGACCAGAAGAATCAAATCATCTTTGTTGATGATCGTTGGAAGGAGATTTTGCATGTGAATGCCTTTTCCATACAATGCCACATAATGCAATGTGTGCTCTGCTCTTTACTCTAACAGTGGTGCCCAAAGCTGGTGATTTATTGATCATTTTTTCTTCTTAGCTAACAGTTGGAAAGTATTGATTTGTAGATTTTGACTAAAGAATAAATAAACCCTGTCAGTATCTGTTCCAAAATGGAAAAGAAGGACATTTTTCCTTGCATAGTGTATCAGCCAGTGGTGAGAGAACATTGATTTTGTATAGTAATGGTTTGCTAGCCCAGTAAGAAAAAAATAGGACAAGAGGGAGGAAAGAAGGGGAGGAGGGAAATCATATGGCCTACTTTGAACTGATAAATCTTCTCTTATCCTCAAGTAAGATTTCTACACTAGAGTAGTTACATCCTGAATTATATTTGATGTGAGAGGAAGCAGGTCAACCTGGAATAGCCACCACCCTTCAGCAAGTGCCTCCAGTCTCCAAGTTAGGCAGGACAAATTTGACTTGGGCTATGACTTTTTCAAGTTTTATCATCTTTGGACCAGGGAATCTACAAAACAGAGAAAAGTATATCTCAAAAAAGTCTCAATTTGCACGGTTGTTTTTCAGTTATTTCAATCATGTCTGACCCTTTAGTACTCCATTTGGGATTTTCTTGGTAGAGATACTGCAATGGTTTCCCTTTTCCTTCTCTAGCTTATTTAACAGATGAGGAAACTGAGGCAAACAGGGTTAAGTGACCTACCTAGGGTTACATAGCTAATGTCTGAAGCCAGATTTGAACTCAGGAAGTTCTAGACCTGACTCTCTGGCCACTGTGCCTTGCTTCCCCCCTTAATATGTATTGCTCTCTCATATGTAACTCACCAGGTTTGGGCAACTTAAATAGTGTTTTATATCATTAATGAGCAAGACCTGCATTATATCTCATGGAGAAAAATGCTAAAAATCAAACAAACAAAAAGCGGTCGTCTCTTCTGTGAGAAGTATTTTAGACAGAATTAGTATTCTAGCTACAGTGTAATGGTAAGCATTCTGTTTGCACGTTCTCTTCAGACTACAAGATTATCTATTTTCCAAGGGCCAGCTGCTGCTCTTTGGTAAGCACCTGTGTGGCCTACAATGTCAAAACTGTTTATCAGTAATTTTCTTTTATTTTTTTATCAACCAAAGAGGAAACTTCAGTAAGATGTTATTGAAGTTGTGACATCTGCTTTGATGAAGTTACATCATTACTTACCTTAAGGATTTGGGATTTTGTCCATCTAGTTACTCCCTCCATCAACTGGAGGAGGCAACCTCTTGACACTGTAGTAAATATTTCCATGAAATGTAGTAGCTGATTAAAAAAAAAATACCTCTATCATGGATGTTGGTTGGTTTATTGAACTGTCTTGTTTATTCCTTGTTACAATGGACAGCTCTCTGTGGTGGCACATAAGATGATAGGATCATAAACCTAGACCTATAAAGGATCTTAGAGATTATCCAGGCCTGGGGAACCTGTAGCCCCAAGGCTGCATGTGTCCCTGTAGGTCCTCAAGTGCAGCCCTTTGACTGAATTAGTACTGAAAATTCTGTCAAATGCCACACTTGAGGACCTAGAGGGCCACATGTGGCCTTGAAGCTGCAGCTTCCCTACCCCTAGATCCAATTACCTCATTTTACAGATATGGGAACTGAGGCCCAGGAAGAGTAAGTGATTTATGACCTTGTCTGAGATCAAACAGGAAATCATTACCAAAAAGGTGATTTAAGCCTGGTAGTAAATGTAAGTGATGTGAAATAAAAGATAGCAATAAAAATACTTTAAAGAAAATCCTTATCTCATGACCAAGCCTCTGATGTTGAGTGTCTCCAAATTTAATTAGGTTTGTGCAAGAGGCATCACAATGTAGTGGACACAGTGCTGGCCTTAAAATCAGTAAGACTTACTAGTGGTGTGGCCATTTGTTTGAGTGACCAACAAATTGCTTAAGCTTTCTGAGGTTCAATCTGTCCAATCTGATCATAGGATCATAGATTTTAGAGCTCAGAGGGGGCTTAGAAGTTATCTAGTCTAACATTCTTATTTTATAATTGAAGAGACTGAGGATCAAAGAAGTTAAGTAACTGGTTAATAGTCTAACAGGTAACAAGTTCAGAATTTGAACCCATGGCCCATTATTCCAAATCTAAAGCTTTTTCCATTGTATCATGCTACCTCTGTAAACTGGGAATAATCATATTTATGGTATCTAGCTCAAAAGATGGTTATGACACTTAATATGATTAATATAAAATATTTTGAATACTTGAAATGTAATATAAATGTCAGTTATTGTCACTGCCTTCGGCTGTCAAGCACAAAGTCTTTGTCAGTCTTATAATGAGTCCAGTTTTCTTGGAAAGGAGATATGTTAGAGCTTATACTGTCACCATAGTACCTTTAAGGGTTAACTGCATGTTTTGGTGAGTCATTGGAGGGGGAAAAGGACATCATTAAATCTTAATAATGCAAGGTCCTCCTCTGAGAAAATTTCTGCTGGCAAGAACTCTGTTTGCACTGACAAGACTGCCTTATGACTTGGCTTATCAGATTCATGTACAGGATTACAGGACTGCAATAGAAGAGAAGTGCTTCTGTGCTTTTATTTGAGCTTGATGTCATTTGGAATTTATGGTTACCAAAGAAATATAAAGGAACTAAAGCTGTTTATCACATTAGACTTGTATAGCCAATGTAAAGGCAGAGAGAATTTCAGTCACAGTACGTAGAGCTGAAATGGCCCTTGGGAGATCATCTCGCCTAACACTCTTGTTTTACAGATGAAGAAACTGAGAAAATGAGTCAAACAACTCATAAGCAACAGAGCCAAGAATTGACTTCAGGTCTTCTTAGCCCAAGGGCTTTTTCCATTCCAATACGTTACTACTGTCAATTGATCTAATTGCTGGAACTTCTGGACTTCCTAGAAATAGACATCAATTTTAATTAGTATATGCACAATTATTTTTAGAACTAAGGAACTTTGCAATAGCACTAGGCTCCTGAGATAGTCTGTAAAAATAATATTAATCATTCATCTACACAAAGCATTTCAAATGAGCTTCCCTGATGAATTAAGTAGTGTATTAACACTCCCATTTTGCAAATAAGGAAACTGAGGTCTTGAGAGATGAAGCAATTTGCCTGTGATTCCACAGCTCATAAGCATCTAAGAAGGGATTTATCTTACTTTTCTTGACTGCAAAGCTATCCTTATATCCAACATGCCATAACACAGGACATATCTTTTATGGATGGAATTTCTTTTTAATTTGAGA
This sequence comes from Notamacropus eugenii, assembly GCF_028372415.1. Classification (NCBI taxonomy): domain Eukaryota; kingdom Metazoa; phylum Chordata; class Mammalia; order Diprotodontia; family Macropodidae; genus Notamacropus; species Notamacropus eugenii. The sequence continues at coordinate 117,740,650 of NC_092876.1, forward strand.
AAATTATGTAATGATTTTTATAAAGCCATAATCCAGTTAGCAATCCCTAGATACCTTGGATTATATAGAACACTAAGAACATCACAATTTGAGAAGAAATTCCAGATCATCTGGTCCAACAGTGCTTAGTTTATTTCATGACAGTCTGCGGAAGCCTACAGACCTCTTCTCAGAATAATATTTTAAATGCAAAAATAAAATGTGTATGTTGCAAAAGAAACCAATTATTTTGGGATAAAAATAGCAAAATAGTTTGTTTTTTTTTAAATATGTGCCCCAGGTGAAGAATCTCTGATCTAATTCAAACTTTCTATGAGGCTCCAGGAAGTGAAGCAATTTACCCAGATAGTATATAGTTGTGCTGGGATTTGAACTTAGGTTTTAAACTCCACATTTTGTGCTTTTTCTTCTTTCTCATTTCACCTCTCCTAGGAAAACAGGGTCTAGCTTGATGTTCAGGCAAAATCTGCAAGGCAGAGCTTCTAATATTTTCCTTGTACAGAACTAGACCAGGTGCACTATATCATGGAAGGGACCCTGCAGAGAGAGCCAACCAGGTACTGTTGGAAAGAGGAGATGATTCCAGGGCAGGACGCCAGCACTTAGACTCTTTCTGTTGTTGAGAGTCTCAAAAAAACATCTGCTTAAAAAAAAACAACTCAGCTTCTCATTCATTGTAATGAACATGACCTTATCAGTTCTGCTTGGTAATACTCATTACATTTATTTGTAGTTTCTTAATTTCTTTTATTATTATCACTGTGGTCATTGAAATCATCATTATCATCCTTCTTATCACATTCCTCTGTGTACTCCTATATCTAGGGATCACAGAGTAAAATAAACATTTGACTTCAAAGATCTCCCAGTATGTACAGTACAACTATACAGTATGCATGGGTGACCAAAGTGACATACCTGTGTGAAAATATCGATATATGAATGATCTGTAATTCTAGCACTATAGGGAATTCTCCATGTGGGAATTCCTTCTACCAGTGCAGATTGCAACCCATCTATGATTTGGTAGATAAATCCTAGGAAGACACATATAGAGATGAAGTGACTTGCCTAGGTTTACACATCTAGTGACTGCCAGAGGCAGGACTTAGATCCAGTTTGTTCTGGCTTCAGTTTCTTTCAGAAATATATACTGACCTGAATTGAGAGGCAATATGGGGAGGGAAGGAGGGAAGGAGGGAAGGAGGGAAGGAGGGAAGGAAGGAAGGAGGGAAGGAAGGAGCGAAGGAAGGAGGGAAGAAGGGAAACGAGCTTTTGTTAAGTGCCTACTCTGTGCCAGGAACTGTGCTAAATACATCACAAATATTATCTCATTTAAACGTCATAACAGCCTGGTGAGATAGATGTCATTATTATTATTATTATTATTATTTTATTTTTATTATTATTATTATTATTACCATTTTATAGTTGAAGATACTAAGGCAGTTCTATATTAAGTGACTTGACTAAGGTCACATTGCTAACAAATGTCTGAGGCTGGATTTGAACTCAAGTCTTCCTGATTTCAGGTCAAGCATTCTATCTGCTGCACCATTTAGTTGCTTCTAGCAAGTAGAGCACTGGACTTAGAATCAGAAAGGCCAGGGTTCAAGTTATGCAACAGACATTTACTAACTGTGTAACCTTGAGAAAGCCATTTGCCTTCTTTGAGCCTCTGTTTCTTCAGTCATAAAATGAAAGGGGTGGACTTCATGGTCTCTGATGCCTTTTTTCAGCTCTGAATCTGTGACTCTCTGACTGGTCCTGAATATCCTAACTTAAGCTTTTTCACAACCATAAGTAAACAAAAGGTACCACTGTGCTTCTCAAATGCACCAATTTCAGTTACGTACCTTTAAATGTGTCTAATGGAAATAAGCCATAGAGGGATGCACATATGTAAAATTTCTTTTGTGCTTAGTGGTTATAAATATGGATCCCTAAAGCACTCTAGCTGATTCTGTTATATCTCTCCTCCTTTCCTGTGGAGAAAGGAGCCAAACTGTCAAGACTACCTCAGTTTTGTATTATAGATAATTGTTTTTGTACCTTATCCCATAATAGATTTTAATCTCTATGCCTGGCGTATCTAAAGTTATTATATCCCTCAGTACTTAGTACTATATTTGTGCACAGTTAGTACTTAATAAATATTTATTGAATGAAGTGAATGAATGGAAGTTGATTGTTTTAAACTTGTGAATCCATTTTTTTCATAATACCAATGATGTGAATGGGTCTTTGGTTCACTGGTTAACTGACAGAGACATTATGTAATTAATAATACAGCTAAATTATAACTCCAGTAATAATAGCTCTAAATGCTAGATTTTAGTAATGAGGAATCTTGTAATAAAGGAAGGGAAGAGAGAAAAGAGGAGAAAGAAATAGAAGAAGGGGCATTGTAGAAGGGTGGTAACTACATATAGAATGAGGAATATATTGTTAATCATAACTTTCTTTCTACAAGTTGATGTACTAAGAGAGATAAACAATGACATGCTCACATCAAGGAAGTTTCTTAGGGATCCCAAACAGTATACCTTGAGCCTTAGAGACTAACCTGTATCCGAATGATTTCTACAACTGAATTTGCTGAAAAGCTTCAGTTGTGGCCAATCTAATTAACTACAGAAAGAAGTCACCCATCTTCTTTCTCCCTAAATCCTCACGCTACACCCTCTCTGCAGCATAGCCTGAGAATGATGGTTTCTTCTGGTATTCTTCACAATCTCAATGCTGACCAAAGCTAATCACCACTAGCCACAGTTTTATCTCTGACCATGGTGCTGACACAAATCACCTGGCTTCTTAAAATTCCAAAAATGCAATGCAAGTGTTTCCTATATAAAAGAAATTGTGCTAAGCACTTAAAAAGACTTAAAAATTAAAAAAAAAGATGAATGAAATATATTCTTTGCCTTCAAGGAGCTTACAATCTGACTGGAGAGATAAGACAGACATACAAATAATCATAGTACACAATGAACCACCTGTGATTTTTTTAAGTGTTTCAAGTAATTCAAGGAAGAAGAAGCAATTTCTTGTTCAAAGAGATCTAAAGGAAAAGTAGAACTGAATAGGACATAAATAAGTGGAAATGGGGGTGGCAGTAAGAGAACTTTCCAGATGGAAAAGGAATGAAGAAATACATGGGGACATGAAATGACAAGGAGAGTTCAGAAAAGTGGTGAATAATTAGGTTTGCCTTCAGTACAAAGTATACCTAGAAATAAATATAGTAGGCCTGAAAAAAGGTGATTGGAGTCATATTATAGTGATATTTGCATGCCAGATTCGGTAGTCTAGACATTATTTGATGCATATTCAGGAGCCATTAACAGTCTTTGAACAGAGAGTAACATAATTTGACCTAACATTATTCTGGTTTGGAGAGAGTTAGATGGAGCAAGAGTAGAGCTGAGTGGGAGATAAATACGTGGAAATGGGAGTGGGAGTAAAAAAACTTTCCAGATGGAGAGGGAATATTGTCATCAGATGAGAGGCAGCACTCATAATGGCTACAGGTCTGGCCCTGGAGCCTGAAAGACCTAACTTCAAGTCCCCTGTTTGATATAGACTGACTGTATGATACCATAGGTGTTGAAAGTTGTCTTTTAACTACTTAATGCTCTAGGCCAGTGTTGTCAAACTCAAATAGAAATAGAGGCCTCTAAACCATGCATAAGAATCTGCACACCTTGACTTAGAAAACCACATATTGACATTATCTATGTTTTATTATATTTTTATCTCCTTTGTAATCTGGTTTGGGCTGCATGCAGGAACAGCGTGGACCATTTGGGACCTCTGGGCAGTGTATTTGACAATGCTCTGGGACTAAAAACTGTGGAGAAGGTACCCACCTGCCTTGGTACAGGGATTTTCTTATATGGGAGTTCCCTATACCAATTAAATCACATATCAATTACTATCCCTATTTCTATCAGAAAGAGTCCTACTTAGCTAAAGGTAATTATCATATTCCATATATATTCCATATATTCCATACAGAATGTATTATAAGTTTGAAATTGGTTGGTAAGCATGGAAAAGGAAAAAGAAGATTAATTTTTTTCTTTTCCTCTTCCCCTCCCCATCAATGATCTAATTTCCTTAATGCCTCTATTTTCAGCTAAGTGTTTGGAGGAGAGCAGACTACCACATGAATAGCTATCTCTCAACTCTGTGAGAAGTATTTGGAATTTTTTAAAAGGTTACTTTTTAATCAAATTCATCTTTCACTTGGTATTTCAGATTCCAGTAATAAAATGAAATGAAAGATTCAGGCAGCATAAGGAAAGATCTTATGAGGCTGAGAAATGGCAATTTTATAGGAAGAACAACTCTATGTGGGATCCTATCAAAGGTGGTCACACACTCACATCCTTTGCAGATTCTCCAAGTTGGTTCTCTCCTATGCTTCTGGAACAACTGTTGTTGTATAGTTGTTTTTCAGTCCTATCCAACTCTTCATGATCCCTTTTGGGATTTTCTTGGCAAAGATACTGGAATGGTTTGACATTTTCTTCTCTAGCTCATTTTACAGATGAGGAAACTGAGGCAAGCATGATTAAATGACTTTCTTAGGGTCACACAGTTAGTAAGTGTCTGAGACCAGATTTCAACTCAGGTCTTCCTGACCCCAAGCCCAGTCGTCTCTTCACTGGGCCAACTAGTTTCCACTGAATGATTTAATAATGAAACCATGGATCCTTTAAAATTGCTATATTCTTTTAAATGAGGTCTCCTACAGAAGAAGGGACTTGGGGACAGAAGAGTGGGGCAGCAGGACTATTTATAAGTCTGCACCATTTGTAAATTGGGATGTGACTGTCTTTTTTTATATGTAGCTATCATTCTAAATATAGAGATATCTGTGAGGTAGTGAAATGAAAAGTGCATTATTACTCAGGGAAAGCTTCCCAGAGAAGCAATCAAGTTCAGGCAATCTAAGACAGTTTGTGTTTTCCATTGCTTTTCCTTTCTTGAAAAGCATAATCCAAACAAAGGAAGGCTTTCAGGGAAGATGTACTTAGTGAGCTGTGCCTCAGTTAAAATCAGCCTGAAATGAGAAGTTAAAAATACCCCTAGAGATCCAGGGATCTCTATCCACTAGTGCTTATGGAAACCCAGCTCCTCATTTTTCCAGACTTTCTCTGCAGAGGAAGCACCTCATTTGCTGGGGATCTTTTGTGCTTTTCCCCATATTTCAGGGATGTCTGTGTGTGAACCAGATCGCCCATCTGTTCTCTGTCACTCTTGCTAGATGATCAGACCCTCTTGTTTTTCAGGCCCACATGGGATTAGAGCATCATAGACCTAAAGCAATAAAGGATTAGAGAAACCATCTAGTCCAGGGGTGGGGAATCTGTGGCTTCAGGGTCACATGTGGCTTTCTAGACCCTCAAGTGTGGCCCTTTGACTGAATCCAAACTTCACAGAACTGCACTTGAGGTACTAGAGGGCCACATGTGACCTTGAGGTCACAGGTTCACCACCCCTGATCCAATATTCTTATTTTACATAAAATGAAATTGAGGCCTATTGAGGTTGTGTGACTTGTCCAAAGTCACATAGTTGAAAAGTGACCAAGGCAGGATTCAAACTCAGGGCCTCATTCTAAATCCATTGTTTTTTCTAGCTATACCAGGAATTCTTAATCTGGATCTCATACATTTCCTTTCTCTTAATCTTGGTAATTATATTTCAACATAATTTATTTCCTTTATAATCCTTTGTTTTATTCATTTGGAAACATTATTTTGAAAAGGGATCTATAGGCTCCATCAGGCTGTCCAGTAAACTCTCAACACAGTAAAGATTAACAACCCCTGATATTCTATGTTATTTTTACCATGCCATTCCTGGTTTCTTTTACACTACTTCTGTTTTCAGGTGATTATATATCATATACTAAAGCCTCCTTCCACTCACTATGGTTCTTGCTATTTCTTGAGGGGTTAAAATAGAAAATCGTACCTATCAATGCCTGGGAATTAGCTCTCTGATTCTTACTAGGTCTGCTTTTAGAGCTGATCATGTTAACTATTTTTCCAAGATTTTATGAGTTTGAAGTTGAGTTCAGCTAAGTTGGTACTGAGATGTTATCAATGACATTTTGTATTTTATTGCTTCCCCCTCCATGGGTCTTCAGTATTTTGATATCCACTAAAACTTTATTCTTTTCAGCTAGGATTTCCTCATTATTACTTAATAAATTTTCCCCTTTCAGTAACATTTGACTTGTTTTATGTCTGATTTTCAGGAAGCAAAGATTTGCTTTTAATCCTGGGTTCCTTTCTTTCCTTATAGGGTCAATGACTGTATCTTGCGGGTAAATGAGGTGGATGTCTCAGAAGTCTCCCACAGTAAAGCAGTGGAGGCACTCAAGGAGGCAGGTTCGATAGTCCGACTGTATGTTCGTCGAAGGCGGCCTATTTTGGAGACAGTTGTAGAAATCAAACTTTTCAAAGGTCCTAAAGGTAACTATTTTTAACTTCATCTAAAACATTCTTCGTCAGAACTATTTCATAACACATAACCAACAGTGCTTCCTCACGGCTTGATAGTTGAAGAGTCCTCTTACGCTTGACTTTTTTCTCAACAACATAGATACGTAGATTTTAAAGCTGGAACTTTATCTACTAAAAAGATATTTATAAGACATACACACCTTCACACACACACATACACACACATACAGAGGGAGAAATTTCAGTGCAACAGATATTTATTAAGTTATCTACCGTGGACAGAGTTTTGTTCTAAGGCTTTAGGATAAATAAATAACTTAGAATCTAAACTATGATAAAGCATAGTCCCTGCCCTCGCAGACCTTATAGTCTCTCATTCAGTTTGGATCAGCTTTACATTCCAGTAAATCCTAGATGATTCCCAATAATCCCAACTATGTTTTTTAAGTACTCAGTTATGGTAGTAGTATGATGGAGCTTTGAATGTACTGTCACATTCCCTCCTTGTCAGTGAGTCAATTATTTATTAAGCACTTAGTGTGTACAAGGCAATGCACTAAATGATTCAGGATACAAAGAAAGACAAAAAACCACCCCTGTCCTCAAGGAATGTTCATTCAATGGGGAGGAGGGCATATGAGTAACTGAGTATATACAAGATAGATGTAGAGTAGAAGACAGTCATCTGAAGGGAGGAATACAATGTGGCTAGCTCTCCAAGTGTGTCTTCCTGGTAATTATCCAAAGTTCCAAGGACATTCTTCCAGACTTCTTGATGTTGTATACATATTAATGGAAGACATGTTCCTGGTGTGTGGCTTGATCACAACCTTTTCCAGTCATGCGTCTTTCTGCTTATATCATTTACAGTGGCTAGAGCTCTGGGCCTCGAATCAGATAGTTCAAATTCAATCTCAGATACTTACAAGCTGTGTCACCCCGGGCAAGACACTTAACTTCTCTTTGCCTCAAGTTCTTACAGAATGGGGATAGTAATAGCTTCTACCTCCCAGGGTTGTTGTGAGGACCAGTAATTATAAAGTTTTTAGCACAGTACCTAGAACTCTAAGCATTATGTTAATGTTTGCTATTGTTGTTTACACTGTCCCTCCTGGGCCCTTCTTCTTTAGTAATATGTGACAGCCGACTCATCTCTACCATGCCCTTTGTACTTCAGGGAACCTGCAGTCTTGTATTTGGAGACTGGAGTAGTATCCCATAACTCCCATCAATGTAATATGACTACAAGAATATTGGTGTTTAAAATATGGGCCTTCATTTCTGGGAGATGGTTGTGGTCATTTATAGCAACACTCTAAAATGTGCCACAGTCAATCCTATCTGCTCTCCCGGTGTATTGTCCTTGGGAATTATCTGTCCATGGTACTTTCTTGTCATACATCTCAACGTAATGATAACCAACATAATGATCCCTGGCATAATGATAGAATCCATGAGCTGTGCTCAGCCTTGCAGATTGCCTCCCTCTGTGACCCACTCCAGATTCCTTATTATTATTCCAATGGAATTCCATTATTCTATCCATATCTTCCTCATTTTGTGTCCTATTCCTTCTCTCTAGTAGCAGTTGTCCACCCTGTCCTTCTGTTGCATCACCTGATTACATTTTAGAAGCCATCTGCTCTTTTTCTCTAGCAAATGTTTGCAGAAATTCTAGCAGAGATTTAGAATATTGTCACAGGAGCAGAGATTTAGGGCTGGAAAGGGAAATTGGAGGTTATCTAGTCCAACACCCTCATTTACAAATGAAGACACTGAGATCCAGAAAATTTAAGTGAATTGCTTGACCTTGTAGGGGCACTTAGGTGGTGCCATAATGCATAGAGCATTGGACCTGAAGTCAGGAAGACCTGAATTCAAATCTGAACTTAGACCCTCACTAACTGTGTGACATTGGGCAAGGCATTTAACCTTTGTCTGCCTCAGTTTCCTAAACTGTAAAATCAAGATAGTAATAGCACCTACATCCCAAGGTTGTTGTAAAGATCAAATGAGATAATGAGTGTAAAGCATTTACCACAGTAGTGGACACATAGTAGGTGCTTAATAAATGCTTATTGCCTTCCTCCTTTCTTCTCCTCTTCCTTCCTTCCTTCCAGTATCATAGAGCAGAAAGGGGACTCAATAGCCATCATACAGCTGTCTCTCAGAGATGAGAAACTGGAGGGAGGTTAAGTAATTTGCCTGAAGTCACACCAATCATGTCAGATGCAGGATTCAAACCCTGATCCTCTCATTCCAGGGCCAGTGGCCTTTCTGCTGTGTGCTTCTGAAAAGAAATTCTGAGAAATAAAATGTCCTCTTGTCCTACATGCATCTATGTGTGTGCGTGTATTTGTGTGTGCATGGGTGCCTGTGCTTTCTTGCTAGGAATAACTCTGTCTGATAATTGGATAAAGGAGACAACCATGCATAGGGAAACACCTCATGCCCCAAGTTCATGAGGCAATAAAACATATTTGGAGATAAAAAATTGAAGTGCAGTCTGTGGGGGCACATGTGGTTTATCAGTAAATATAGCACGTTGAACATATGTGTCTATCAAGTGACTTTCCCTAATACCCTGGAAGCTAGAATTTAGGAGGAGCAATCTGAAGGAGGCCTGTGTTTAAGCAACTGAAAAGCACCTAGTTTCTGTGGCCTGAGGCAAAGAAACATAAGACCCAAGAAAATATGAGGCTGGCTGTTTTAAGGTTTGCATGATGTCCTGAGAAATCATTTAGCTGAACCAAAGCCACAGTGTAAAAATAAAGATGAAAAACTGCCCCTTTGTTCACTAAAGTTCGCCTGCAGCCTTTCCAGAAACTTGCCAGTGGCTAGTGTTGTTACACTATGATTATAATAGCTTGCATTTCTGTAGTGATTTCCTCCCAGAAAATGTATGCAGCAAAGCCTAGTATTATTTTCCCTATTTTGCAAATGAGGAAAGGGAGGCTTATAGTGTGGTAAAGTGATTTGCCCTAGACTGCCAAGTTAATGACCAAGCTAGGGCATGAATTCACCTACGCATCGTGTCTCTGAAGTCTGAAGTGATTTGTCTATAGGATGCATTCAACAGCGAACTGCAACCATTTTTCCTATGGTTTCCCAAATGTTTCTAAAGATGGTCATGTATGGATATACAAACACGTACAATAACATTGCACTTCATTGGAGGTCACATTTCCAGCTGAATTTGCCACTCAAGATATAGCTAAAGAACAAGCAAAAAATTCTTTGCAGAGACAACAGAATTATCACAAAACTCATATGCTTTATTGCATCTGTCTCCACAAAATGACCTAAGTATCTCAGATTATTTCCATACTGTATTACAACTCCACATATGTGTATGTGTTTATCAGTACCACATTACATATTTATATAATTGCTTTAAGGTTTATAAAACACTTTCCACAATAATTCTGAAATAGTGTCAGTATTAGCAGGGCAGCTCCATTATGGAGTGGATAGAGTGCCCCCCTGTACTCAGGAAGATTACTCTCTTGAATTCAAATCCAGCCTCAGATGTTTGCTAGCTGTGTGACCCTGGGCAGGTCACGTCACCGTTAGTTTACTGTTTACCTCAGTTTTGCCATCAGTGAAATGAACTGGACAAGGAAAAGGCAAACCACTCCAGTATCTCTGCCAAGAAAACCACAAACGGGGGTCGCAAGAAGTCAGACACAATGGAAAATGACTGGACAACAACAGTAACTGCAACAAATATTAGTACTCTGCCTTACAGGTAGGGAAACTGAGGTTCAATGAAAATGAAAATTGCCCTTATAGAGTCCATGAGTTTTATGATATCTATTCTGCAGCATAGAGACTTTTCCTCCCAGCTTCTTCACCATATTATGGGTGATTGAACTTTTTTGGAAATCTAACATTCAGATAAGTTGAATATTAGTATGTGTTAATTTATTTTAATAAATGTTTATGTGACCAATATATTCATCATTGAGATAGGTGATGCAGTGGATAGACCATTAGACCTAGAGGCAAGAAGGTTGGGTTCGAATACAGCCTCAGTCACTAGCTGTATGGCCCTGGGAAAGTCACTTAGCTTCTGTCTGCCTCAGTTTCTTTAACTGTAAAATGGGAATAATACTGTACTTGCCTCTCAAGGTTGTTGTGAGGATCAAATGAGATATTCACAAAGCACTTAGCACAGTACCTAGAACATAGTAGGTATTAATAATTGTCTGTTTTCCCTTCCTTTTCTTTCTTTCCTCATCACTTGCTATGTTATATACCCACTAGTCATAGTTTTAAACTAAAGAGCTTCTAGGCCTGACTTCAAGCATATGCATTATAAGGTTTTCAATTGGATTCTATGGTCCAAAGAGCCCTGAGTTAGGAGTCAGATAGGTTTACTGTGGTGCTAGCTCAGCTATTTCCTAGCTGTATGAACTTGACCTTTCCCTTATTTGGTTTCAGCTCTCTCTCCAGTAAAAGGCAGAATTAGACTGGTGGATCTTTGAGGTGTCTTCCAGTCATCATTTCTATGATCTTTAATTCTAGCAGTGAAAGCTATCCAGATAAGATCAGTAGGTTATCCTCAGCTAGTTTATATTACTGGCTATCAGAAGATGAAAACTTCCGATCCAGTTTCTAAGGTTGACATTTTCTCATATGTGGGATAGGCTTTAGGTTTGGAGGTTTTCTAGAATATGGACTCCTTTCTTGAAGTTAAAGCACTTAACTCCCCTCACATTCTCTCCATATCAGAAATCTGGAGACCAGGAGCTATCTTTCTCTTCATTTGTTTATTCCTTTTACGTGAATACTCTCTGATCAGCTTCCTTCCTCCAACTACCACCCTGACATCCTCCTAGTAGTTTGCTAGAACAGCATTCCCACCTTTAATAGTAATAGCTATAATAACTAATATTTATGTACCGACTACCATGTGCTAGGCACTAGGAAAGCATTTTACAAATATCTCATTTGATTCTCACAGCAACACTGTGAGGTAGGTACTATTATTATCTCCATTTTACATATGAGGAAACTGAGGCAAATAGACTTTAAGTGACTGGCCCAGGATCGTACAGATAGTAAAGGGAAGAGACAAAATTTCAACTTGGATCTTCCTGACTGTAGATCCAACACTCTATCCATTGTGCCACCTAGCTATCCATACCCACCACTTTAGCCTCTCTTTTTTTGCCAACTATATACTACCCAGAATATCTAAAAGCCTGCAGTTCACTTTTGCATTCGCTCTGGCAAGTATATCTTGACTTTCTTAAAATCTCTGTTTTCCCCTCTGTTCAATAAGAACATTACCAAGGTATTCTTTTCCCTTTTGGATTTCATCTCACCAATATTGGCTATTTTGAATTGTTCAGACATGAGATAGGCAGGTATTTTTAGTACTAACAACAGACTTTCGTGGCTATGAGTCTTCATGGCAGCTAGGTGGTACGGCCGATAGAGCACTGACCCTGGAGTCAGGAATACCTGAGTACCAGTCCTGCAGTCAGGAAGACTCATCTTTCCGAAGTCAAATCTAGCTTCAGACACTAGCTATATGACCCTGGGCAAGTCACCTAACTCTGCCTCAGTTTCCTCAATTGTAAAATAAGAATAACAATAGCACCTCCCTCCCAGGGTTGTTGTTAGCATCAAAGGAGACAGTATTTGTAAAGTACTTAGCATAGTACCTGGCACATAGTCGGCACATCGTGAATGCTTATTTCTTTGATATCATTTGCTTATTTTATTATTATTATTATTATTAATTATTATTATTTTTATTAATGCTTGTTTCTGTGGTATTGGAAGGCTGCTAATTTGACTGGGAATGGCCACTAATTATGACCATCTTTCACTCCATGAGGCAGATTGTAAAGTTTGCTTTGTTTTCTTCTATGAGTGTTTTTCTCTCATGGAGGGCAAAGCTTTACTCTGAGCTGAGGACAAAGTGCTGGGAAAGCTTTCTGAATATAAAACCGTAAGTGGACCTATTAATGATGAAAGACTCTTCAGATCCCTGGTTTGACTTTAATAGGGCTGGATGGCAAATTCAGCTGCTTCACGTGATGTCTAAGAACACTGCATTTTCTTCTGAGTAGATCAATTTTTCAGCACTTTGTAATTCCTCAAATCATTTCCCCTTAGAACAGAGGGCAAATTACTTGAACATATATACAATGCGATATTTTATTGACGTGAAATACATTCTCATCCAAAAGAAAGTGCTTACTATTTATGTTATGCTACAAGGTAAAAACATCATGAAATTTAGATCTAGAAAAACCATGAGAGAATATCAGCCATAACCAGGTCATTGTACAGCAAAAGAAAAAGTGACTTGCCCACCAAGGTCATATCAGTAAGCACTGAAGGTGGGCTTCAAACTCAAAAACATGAATACAGTCTTAGATTGCCATTAATAGAGGTCTAGTTTCCAGAATAGTGGTGGTGGTAGAGGTTGGTTTATCAGACTATATTAGGATTATTGCATTCAATCCTGGGCATTTCCATTTGTGGACAAACTGGAGAACACCGAAAAAAAGCCAATTGAGATGATTAAAATAAAAAGACTTCAGAGAGGTGGAAATTGACGTAATACAGAACAAAAGAACTTCCTAGTGATTAAGTCTTTCAAAAGAAAAGAATGATTAGACTCAGAAGGGGTTTTCTCAACATTAGGCCAGCCAAGTGGAGCAAAAAGGAAGCCAGAGCCCTAGACTTGGGGTCAGGAAGGCTAAAAATCTGAATCCTGCCTCCAATTCTTACTAGCTGTGTGATCCTGTCACAAAGTGACTAACCCTTCTCAGCCTCATTTTTTTCATCTGTGAAATGGGGAGAATAATAGCCCATACCTTATAGGTTCTTATGGAGATTCACACTATTTTCCATACCTTAAAGCACCAGCTGTCATTATTCCTGGAAGTCTTCAAATGTAAGCAGGTTAGTCTCTTACCAGGAAAGTTCCAGAGAGGATTCTTGCTCAGCTAATTTGATTATTTCTGGAGATCCTTTGGACTCAACGATTCTGTGAGGCTGAAATCCAGAGAGACATAAATAGTTTGTACATAGAGGAGTAATAAGGCTAGATTTCTTCATTGTCAAGGTTATTTTGGCACCCCTGTGACATATTGGAGACATAAAGCATTAGAAACAAAAGAGACTATTGCAATCTTCCAGTTAACTAGTGATTAAGCTAGGGTGGTAACAGCATGAATGTGGCACAGACCACAAAAAAGAAAGAAAGTGTAGAGAGATGTGAGGGAGAGAAGATTCCAAGATTACCACTCTAGATTTTGGAGCCTTGGTGGCTGAAAAGACAATGTTGCCATCAACAGAGCAGCCAGTCTTGCACAGAATCTTAGATTTGGAACCTATAAGTTATTCTGCTTAGTTTAGAGGCCAGGGCACATCATGTCTCCTCCAGGATAAACGGATCACTTAAAATCTCATCACCATGGAGATTGATTCCTCCCTCAAATTCTTCCACCCTTCTCGTTAAATGGCTGGAGAATGAAACAAAGACTTCCTTTATAAGACTTTGCAGATAACTTTCCATTTTCCACCAGCAGTTCTACTTAGCTTCAACTCCACAGAATTTCATATTTCCTGGTTCTGCCCCCCATCCTCATCTTTTTCCTTTCTGTGTGGCCTTCCTTCATTAGATTATAAACACCCTGAGGGCCAGGGTGTTTTTCTTATATGTGTTCCTAGCACTTGATACTGTATCTGGCACATAGTAAACAAGAAACATAAATGTTTATCGAATTAAATTGAATTGGAAAGAAGGGACCTCAGAGACTCTGTAGCTAAACCTACACCTGAATACAATTTCTCTATCTATCATCTCTAGCATCCTGCTTAAAAGCAAAGGCTCCCCAGGAAAGGAAACCCACTCTCTTACTTTTGGAAGATTCTTTCTTACTTCAAGCCTAAAATCTGCCTTTCTGCTTGTTCAACTGCTCTTCCTAATCCTATCTTTTGGGGTCTTATGGTCTTGTAGGCTTTCCACATATAGCATTTGAAATACTTAAATGGTGCTATTACACCTCCCTTTCTCCTCATACCCTGTTCCCACTAAAGTGTCTCTTTTCCAGGATAAACAATTTCTTCAAGTGATCATCCCATGACATGATCTCATGACCCTTTACCAGCTTGTAACTCTCCAATCTATCAATGAATACCCTTTTAGACATGTGACTCCCAGAACTAAGCATACTTCTCCAACTGTGGTCTGACTAGAGCAGAATGCAGTTTCTCTTCCCTAGTTTTATACACTCTGCTCTTCTCATCTAGCTTCAAATTGTGGGCTCCTTCAGATAGCATTTCACATTGTTCATTTGTATATGGAGTCTGTAGTCTAATAACACTTCAAGATCTTTTTCTGACCCACTGCTGTCTAAGTCTACTGTTACTCAGCTTGTACTTGTGAACTTTTTGTTTTTTTTCTTTGGAACCCAAGTGTATACTTTTAAATTGGACCTTACTAAATTTTATATTATTAGATGCAATCCAATATTCTAGCCTTTTGAGATCTCTTGGAGACTCTGACTCATCCAATATGGTAGGTATCTTTCCAAGTCTGGGCCATCTGTAGATTTGATAAGCATTCCATTCATGTCTTTATTCAAGTCTGAAAAAAATGTTAAACAGTCGAGGGCCAGACAAGGATCAGGAGTTGAAAGGAACAGTAAGTTTAGTGAGGAAGATAATTAGTTCCATTTTGGACATATTGGGTTTGAAATGCTGAAAGCACGATTTTTCTCTCTCCCTCACTGGAGCATTGTTCATTCTTGATCATCTCTATAGCAATGAATTCTTGGATCATAGGACTTTCTTGAAGTTAACATTTGGTCATATTTTATTATACT
Source organism: Notamacropus eugenii (assembly GCF_028372415.1). Lineage (NCBI taxonomy): Eukaryota > Metazoa > Chordata > Mammalia > Diprotodontia > Macropodidae > Notamacropus > Notamacropus eugenii. Next base: position 117,755,981 of record NC_092876.1, read on the forward strand.
AGGAATAAATGAACTTTCCTTAAGACTTTGTAGCCGATGATTTGCTGCTTTTGAAAAAAGAGTTTCAAATATTGTCAGTGTTTCTCCCCCTTCCCTCCCACCCCATGTATCATATATTATAATCTTGCAATAAGGCAAATGATTTTGATTACATTTGAATGAAGTTTGTGTAAATGAATTTTCTCTTCCCCTCCCCTCACTGCCCCCAGGACAGAGTTGCTATCGTATTGACTGGCTAAGATGCAGTTAAATGCTGTTTAAAGCAAGTCCTTTTCATTAAATGTGCTATCAGTGAATTCTCAAAAACACTTTTGAACTTTTAAAAAATCCAGTGACTTTCAAGACAGAAAGAATCAGAAATAAAGAGGAAGAATGGAATTTCAGTTTGTTAAAATTTAAAAAATGTTCCCAAGGCAAAATAAATCCTAGTTATCCCATGGGAGTTAAATACAGCCAAGTATGGGGACATCCCAAAGTGTTTCCCCAACCAACATTGTCATAAAAGCATTATTATGAACTATTCTAGTTAACTATTATAATATTTATATTATATATGTCCTTTAATCATTCTGTCTTATAATTAGGCAGATTGAGAGAGACCAGTCCAATTGAGGGCTAGCCCTTTTCTCCAGCAGCCTCATCATGCAGCCTTAGTAGTGTCTCCCCAGTGCTCTTGGCTCAGTTATTCTAGGTACTGATGGTTCTCCTTGGCCTTTACCCCTACTCTACTTCTGCATCATGGCTCTCTATGCTTGGATTCATCTCCCATCCTTTCTATCCCTGCCCCCCCAACCAACCTTCTAACCAACATAGCACTCACTACTTGCTGCAGTGCCCTGTGTTATCTCCCACTCCTTAGCTTGGTGGAGTTACTCCACCTTGATCTGACTCTGCACATACTCATCATAAGTCCCTACCGCTTCTTACTCATGCTGCCTCCTCTTCCATCTCCTACTAATTGCAAAATCTAATTTTCTCCTTCCCATGCCCTCACAAATTTAGTATTGCCTATCCCAAGAATCATAGAAACAGAAATCTATACTCTACAGCTAGAAAGGACATCAAAAGCCATCTATTCTAACACCTTCATGTTACAGAGGTAGCTAGGTGCTACAGTGGATAAAGCGCAGGGTCTAGAGTCAGGAAGATCTGAGTTCGGAATTCACCTCAGACACCCTGTGACCTTGGTCAAGTCACTTAACTGATATCTACTTCAGTTTCCTCAACCATAAAATAGGGATAATAATAGCACTTGCCCCTCCCCCTGGGTTACTGTGAAGATCAAATGCTTAGCATAGAATCTAGCACTTAGTAAGAAGCTTAATAAATGCTTATTTACTTTCTCCCTTCCTTCCTGCCTACCTAGCTGAAACTCGGTAGAAGTGGGGTTTTATCCCAGTTTCTCTGACTCCAGAGTTGATGTTTCTTTGTATCTCACTGGTGGCTCAACTACTACTCTACGGAGCTCTTTCTTTGGAATTAATTACTCCTTTGATGATAGTTTGCCTAAAATTATATTGCTATAGATTTAGGGTGGATTATTACCTTTATCTGTAATATGGGATATGTAAGTATTCAATATCAAAGTAGCCTTTAAGTCTTTTATGTAAAATATAAAGCTATGATGAATTCTGATATTTGAAATACCATAAATATTTGTAACATAGTTTCAAGGACCTCTGTACTGCTCTTTAAAAACCTGAGGTTAAAGAGAAAATAAGTGTAAGCATAATGGGAAAAATGAAAGCTCTTCTTTTTTTCTCCCTAAAACACCTTTATACCCTCAGAATATCCTATAATAGTATTGGCCTAAATTGAAGCACAACAAGCCAAAAGGCAACATTGTTCAGTTATTGCTGACTCTTTGTGATGCCATTTGGGGTTTTCTTGGCAAAGATACTGGAGTGGTTTGCCCTTTCCTACTTCAGCTCATTTTACAGAGGAGGAACTAAGGTAAACAGAGTTAAGTGACTTAACCCAGGATCACTTAGCTAGAAAGTTTCTGAGACCAGATTTGAACTGAGGAAGATGAGTCTTCCTGACTCCAAACCCAATGCTCTATCCATTGTGCCACCTAGTTACCCCTAAAAGGCAATGACTTATGCTAAATTTATCAAGCCCACAGCTAAATACATTTGGCTTCCAAAGTCATTGACTGGCATACATTAGATTCTTCTTCTTTTATGGAACATTGTCATCTAGTAAAACCAAAACCAGTAGAATAGCTCATTCGTGAATTTTGCTTCAGAGCCTGGATAAGCTATCAGTCAGAAGCCTTGTTCTGCATTGCCATGGTGCCTGAATATAACTGAATTACAGTTGTATACTCCATGCAGGTTCTTTATCAGTGCAGAATACAGTGTGAAATTAAATCACTATTTTCAGCTCCCACAAAGCTGGCTGCTTTCTACATTTTTTTCTTTTTAATTTATTTTTTTGTTTATTTCTAAAGGTGAACTTTAAGTGTAGGATTTTCCACCCACACTCAGATTATTGTAATCATGGAAGGCCCAAATACCTGGAGAGGATAAATCAATTGAAAGGATAAACTAGGCACAAATAAAATTTTAATCAATTTGAGAGGAGTTAAAAGCTTTGTTCCTTGGATGAAAAATGGTGCCACACAGGAAACATCTCATGATTGGCTAAAAGAGTCAGGCATTTAGCTGGGCCTACATATGAGAGTGAGGAAGTTCAGAGTGCTAAGCAACAGCAGTGAACCTATAAAGTGGTGGACAAATGCACTGGTAAAGGGACCCTAAGAAGAAATTGCTTTTGGGGACAGGAGATTGAGTTTCTTATATACATCTCATTAACCATGTGATGGCCTTCTGATCTTTAGGAAGTCAGAAGATCTAGAAATATGAGAGAGTAGCAAGGTCCCTGGATCAGCAGTGGCTGGTGGTATTGTTTGCATCAGAAGCTTAAAATTACATGGAAGATAAACTATACAAATCAAGGAAAGTCAGCTTTAGGATTCTATAAGAATATTGCTGTTTTGTGCCCAGCAAAGTGTTATGCTGAAGGCCCTTCTCATGATTCTTCCCCAAAGGGAGAAGAGGACTTGTATCTAGGGAGAAGAGTCTTCCTGATTCCACGAATCAGTCTATTCACTGTACCACCTAGCTGCCCTAAAGGAGAGCTACCTGATTGGTAGACTGAAAGTCATGTCATGTGAGGAACATTTGAAGGATGGAAATGTTTAGCTTGGAGGAAAGAAGATATCATGGGGGCATATAATCATTGTTTTCAAATATTTAAGAGGTTGGCAAGCAGGGGAAAAGGGGGAGGGTTTGACTAGAGTTGTTCTATTTAACCCCAGAAGGCAGTAGTAGTAGTAGTAGTAGTAATAGTAGTAGTAGTAGTAGTAGTAGTATTAGTAGTAGTAGTAGTAGTAGTAGTAGTAGTAGTAGTAGTAGTAGTAGTAGTAGTAGTAGTACTAGTAATAGGGCAGCTAGGTGGCCCAGTGGATAGAGTATCAGACCAAGAGTCAGGAAGAATCATTTATATGAGTTCAAATCCAACTTCAGACACTTACTAGCTGTGTGACCCTATGTAAGTCACTTAACCCTGTTTGCTTCAGTCTCCTCATCTGAAAATTATTAAACTAGAGAAGAAAATGGCAAACCTCCCCAGCATCTCTACAAAGAAATGGGATCAGGAAGACTTGGACAAGACTGAAGCAACTGAACAATAACAACTAGTAGTACTCGTAGTAGGAGCGACTTGCCTTTATATAACAACGTGCTTTGCAAACATTATTTTAGGTTCACAACAACTCTGGGAAGTAGGTGCTATTATTCTCATTTTACAGAGGGAGCTGAGGTATACAGAAGTTAAGTGACTTGCTCAGGGTCACACAGATAGTAAAGTGTTTGAGACAGGATTCAAACTCAGTTTTTCCTGACTCCAAATCCACGTCTATCCACTATACCACCAAGCTTCAGTAGGGATCATGGATAGAAGCTGAAAAGAAACAGATTTAATAAATGTCAATGTAATAAACTATTTTCTAGCAGTAGAAGCAGGCTGCCTGACAAAGTGCTTCATGGTCCTTCTCCAGAAGTATTTAAACAGAAGTTGAATGACCGTATTTGAGGACTGGGCATAAGGAGTATAGTTGGACCAAGTGATCTATGTAACTCCTTGCACCTCTGAGAGTCTTATGTTGAATATATTTCACACACACACATACACACACACACACACACACACACATACACATCTTATATTTAAAGGATGAGAGAGGAAGGAAAGAGGGAAAGAAGGAAAGAAAGAAGGATCAAAGGAAGGAACAAAGAGAGGGAAGGAGGGAAAGAAGAAGGGAGGAAAGGAAAACAAGAAGGAAAGAGAAATAAAAACTAAAGAGGATCTATACAGAATGATGAATAGATATAAATCAGCATAGCAGGAAAAAGGGTTATGGACAGAATGTTCCACAGTTTGAATTTCTGTTTATAACAACAATAATGCTAACATAACAAGGCAATACATTAACATGAAAGATAAAGCTTTGTTTTGCTTTGTTTCACTATGTGTGGTGTCATTTCCCTTAACTTAATGCATTTACTTTCCCTACATTTATTAGGATAATATCACTAGACTTGTTCTCTGAATTTTAAAGAGGAATATGGAGTAACTAGAATGGTACCAGATAAAAGTTAATAAAGTAAAGGAGGAATGGGAAAGAGGATACTTCTTATCCCTTAAAGCCGAATTCAGTTGAAGTCGGTCCTGATTAATCTTAGGCCCTTGTCACATTCATGAACCCTTATTATCTGTTCCATTCATTTCAGGTATATCATAGATTGGTTTTTATGTTAATTATGCTTTGTAAACTCAACTAGACTATAATTTCCTTAACGACATGAATTATGTCTTTTCTCAGTCTGAACATCATCATGCCAAAAATGAGTTTCCATAAGAATAACTGTCATATTCAAAAACATAGAACAAAAACTGTAACTTTAACGTAAAAGCCAAAACAATTATTATTAATTATTATATTCATTAATAATAATTAACATTTGTATGGTGCTTTACGTGTGTCAGACCCTGTGCTTAAGACTTTACAATTATTACCTCTTTTAATTTTAACAATAATCCTAGGAGTTCAGTACTATTATTATCCCCATTTTACAGATGAGGAAATTGAGATAAGCACATTAAATTATTTGCCCAGAGTTACACAGCTAGTAAGTGTTTGAGGCTGAATATGAACTCAGGTCTTCCTGACCCCAGGGTCAGCACTCCATTCATGGTGTACCTAGCTGTTCACAAATCTGTATCGGCATTTATCTCTATCTCTGTCTATATCTATCTCTCTATACATACGTAGATACATAACATACATATATAATGACTGTATTTCAATATAATTTGCTTGCTTTGTAATCCTACATGGCTAAGTTTAAACATTTAAAAACATTATTCTGAAAAGAGATAAATAGGCTTCCCTAGATTGCCAGAGATATCTGTGGTACACAAAGATTAAGAGCTCTCCAATTACTATAAGATTACTGATCCATTGAAGCATCATACTATGCTAATTAATAATGTGGCATTTGCATATTTATGTCTGATAAAAAAAATTAAGCTAAAAGAGTTTGTGACCTGCTTAAGGTTGTGTAGCTAGAAAGTGGCAAACCCAGGACTGAAACCCACATCTTCTAAGTAGATCATGACTCATTTCACTATACCACAAACATATTTTACAGTAGAAAATATTTCTGTAATAGTAAAATGTAATGATTTATTATGGAATTATTTGGCAAGCAGAAAATGGTATGTATGTATAAACTAGTGATGACAGCATTATTTTATCTTTAACCAGGATAGAAACAATGGGATTCTCAATATTTCAGACTTCCAACCAGTGGTCTATGCATACTAAGCACCATCTGAGTGGTAACACTTTGGCACAAATACGATCTCAGTTTTGTCTTCTTCCTGACTCAATTTCAGGTCTTATGAGAAAAATTACATAGTGTTCCTTCCAAGAGATCTCCCAACTTCAGTGACTCCATCTGGAGTACTTTGTTACCCTTCTATTTCTTTGTGGATTTGATCACTTCACATATGATTCATATAATCTGATTGGATCATTACCTCAGTGAATGTTTAGTCTGGTGTAGTTAAGTAGACATAAAACATTTATTAAGGGTTTACTCTATATCAGGCACTGTGAGAATTGTTGATGATACAAAGCAAGGTAAAAATTTGGTCACTGCCTCAAGGAGCTCACATTCTAATGGGGAAGGAAATGTCTTGGTGTTGCAACATATAAACCAGTCACATTCAAGATGTGTGTATATGTATGTATATGTATATACATATGATTTATATTACATATGTATATATCTGTGCACATTCACGTATGTGAATAATTCTAAATAGGAGGTAATCTCAGAGGAAGTGACAGGCAGCAAGGACATAAGGGAAGCCAAGAGACTTAGATGAAGAGGAAGAGTATTTCAGACATGGAGGACCTCCAGTGGGAAGGCAGAGTCAGGAGACAGCAAGAATAGGAGATGGTGAGAGCTGCAAGAAGAGCAGAGTTGCTAGATTTTAGACTATGAAGAGGAAAATAAAGTAGTTAAGAGGACTAGAAAAGAATCAGAATCCTTTCTTTATCACATTTGACAAGTCACCATCCATCCTTTGCTTACAGAACTCCAATGGGCAGAGGGAGCCCATTTCACTTTCAGATAGATAGCTCTCTTGGGTAACTTTTTACATTGAGGTCATTTGTGTCAAACCCAAATCTACTACTTTTGTAGCTTCTACTCATTACGCCTTGTTCTGCCCTTAGGGATCAAGTAGAACAAATCTAACTCCTTTTCTTCATGGCCTTCCTTCATATCCATTAACAGAGTTAACACCTAACCATTCCTGTATGTTTTCTAGAGACTAAATAGCCATAGTTACTTCAGATGATGCTCATGATACGGTGAATTCACGGTCTTTCACTATTTTAGTTGCCTTCTTCTAGACACCCTCCAGTTTCCCATCATAAAATGAATGGATTACAAAGTTCGAGAAGTCATCTGATTAAGGTAGAATGCAAATGGATGATCATTTCCTTATTCTTTGATGTCATCTGTCTCTTAATACCACCACAGGCTAGATGAGCTCTTTTGGCGGCCGTAGTACATGGTTGACTTGTGAATTTTGCAGTCCACTAAAACCCCTGGGTTTTTTTTGTTTTCATACAAACTCTCTAGCCATACTCCCCTAAATTTTATATGTGAAGTTGAATTTTTGAATCCAAATATAGCAACTTAATTTACCCCTATTAGGATTCATCTTATTTGCCACAATCTGGTATTTTAGAAAAAGAATTCTTTGTTTATTCACTTTTTCTCTTTTTTATTTTCCAAATTTATTAATTTATTTGTTTTCACTTTTCAACAATCCCTTCCATAAGTTCTAAATTTTCTCCTCCTTCTTTCCTCCTCCTTCCCCAAAGACAGTATGCAATCTTATATGGGCTTTACACATATATTCTTATTAAACACATTTTCATATTAGTCATGTTTCATAGAGGAATTAAAATGAATGGAAGAAAGCATGAGAAAAAATAAACAAAACCAAACATAACAAAAGAGAAACTAGTCTGTTTCATTCTGCGTTCTGACTCCATAGTTCTTTCTCTGGCTGTGGATGGCATTTTGTATCATGAGTCCTTTGGAAATGTTTTAGGTCCTTGCATTGCTGTGAAGGGCTAAGTCAGATTTATGGAAAACGGAGAAATTTACGACCAAACAAGAAATAGTTAATTCATATTTTACTTTATGGTTTGGTCCACACTCTCTCCCTCTCATGTTTCTTTGAGAAAGCAAGAAAAACAAAATTCATTACAAATATGCAAATTCAAATAAAAATATTCCCAAACTGGTCCTGTCCATATGGAAAAAAATATTCGAACCTGCATCCTTGAGTCTATCACCTCTCTATTTGGAGGTGTATAGCATGTTTAATCATGAATCCTCTGCAATTGTTAGAATATAGAATCTTAACCTGGGAATAGATTCTAGCTGGACTATGAACATGGAAAGAAAAAAAAAATCTTTATTTTCATTGACCTTTAGCTTCCTTCATAATCCTCTATATTTTCTTGCATTTCATTTGAAAACATAGTTCTTTTGGAAAGCAATGTGGAATTATGCCCAAAGAGCTATAAAACTGCGTATACCCTTTGACTCAGCAATACCGCTATTAAGACTGTTTCCCAAGGCTATTAGGGAAAAAGGAAAAGAACTATATATTATAAAATATTTATAGCAGCTCTTTCTAAGGTGGCAAAGAACTAGAAAATGAGGGGATATCCATCAATTGATAATGGTTAAACAAGTTGTGGTATATGATTGGTAATGGAATACTACTGTACTATAAGAAATGATAAGCAAATTGATTTTAGGAAAAAATGTGGAAAGACTTGTATGAAATAATGCAAAATGAAATGAACAGAACCAGGAGAATATTATGTACAGTATACAGTTGTATACAGCAATGTTGTTCTAAGAGTAACTGAGAGTAACTAAGCTCTTCTAAATAATATGATCATTCAAATCAACTATGAAGGCCCTTAGAAGGGAAAACACTATCCACCTCTAGAGAAAGAACTGATATATGGAAGTATATATTTTATGGTTCTACATATAGATTTCTATCAAATGTTAGCCTTCTCTACTACGAGGTTGGGAGGGAAGAAAGGAGGGAGGGAGACAACTCAGAACCCCAAATATAACAAAAAATAAAGAAAATTTTTGGTGTGATATAAATTTTCATATCAAATTTAGTAAGCATGTTATTCCCTCCTTCAGCCACATGTGCAGAGAATAGCTTCATTTTTCCCCTCTCCCCTTCTCCCTTTTCTAAATACTGACATTTTCAACCAGTCCATTATCTATCTCTCCCAGCTTATTTTAATCTACAAATTTGGTAATATTCTTTATCCAAATCACTTATTTAAAAATGATTACAGGGTTTAGCATAGGTGACTATGTCTCAATCATTCTACTTTCAAGTTGACCTCAAATCTTTGATGTATGGTCTTTGGGTCTAGCCATTGAACAGCTTGCAATTCTACCCAATCATCCTACTATTTAGTTACCATCTTTTCCACAAGACTATGACTTATGATGTGCTTAGTGAATGATAAAAATATCAGACATCCTCACAGTGGTTTATGATTTACAAAGCACTTTCCTCTGAATGCTGGTCTGCTGTACATCACACTACCTGCCAACATATAACATTTCATTTGATCTTCACCATATTCCTAGGAGTTCAGTAGGTAATCTTATTGCTAACAATCTATCCTATAGTTTTGTTATGAATAAATTGTGTTGTAAATCTTAAAATGTTGTGGAAGAGAGAATTACTGTTGATATCCCCAATTTGCAGACAAGAAAAGTGAGGAATAGTGAGGTTAAGTGATTTGCAGAGTCAGAAAGTAACCAGAGATTTTCTTGACCCCAAATCCAGTTAATCCAAACATCCACAATTTTATGAGGAAAGATACTATGGCACTAACTTTTGCTAATTTTCTAAATTTATATGACTGTCTACTTCAGGCTCTAGAAATTTACGCATATATCTAGTGTATTGTCAATAATTATTGACTTGTTCACAGACATAGAAATAGAAATTGACCAATGGAGAATTTGAACTCAGGTCTTACTAACTCTAAGTCCAATACTTAATTTGTTATATCATTCTGCCTGTCAAGGGAAGTTTTCTTGAGGTGGGGACTTTGCCAACATTTGTTAATTCTATCACTTTGTTTCCATGAAAATAAAAATTTGAAATAGTTCATATTAAGGTGTTATTTCTTCAGATCTGTGTTTCTCATTTTGGATAACTTCGGTATAGAAAATAATTATAGCCATCCCAGAACACTGAGCCCAAGTTAAGAAATTTAGAGTCCAGTGACAAATTCTGACCTTTTGTCTAGTTTACGCAAACTATTTCATCTTTTGAGCACTCTTCAGAGCCAGGACAAGCATTTCTGCATTCTACACAATGTTTAGAAAATTACAGTCCTCTCCTCTCCCTTGAAAATCTTGCTCCCCCCAAATAACTCCTTAACCCCCACCCTGCCATGGGTATTGTCAACATTTTAAACCTTTATTTTATCCCACTGTAACTTGTTAAAAATAAATGATTTTGTATCTAGGAAAGTACAATTTTCTGACATTAAAAACATGTGACTCTATAAGAAATGTCCATGGTGCCCTAATCCTCTCTACCCTCTATGTCAAATTCTAACTAGCTGCCTCTTTCACCTTCTATTTTTGGCTCTGTTGTCATAGGTTCCCTTTTTTGCTTTCTTCCTCCAAAGAATATTGAGAAAATTAAAGCAGAAAGAAATGTCATAAAAGAACCTTTTAAGCTATTAAAAACTTTATTCATAATAAAATGGAATGAAATATGATACTCTAGGTTGCCAAAATGTGTCACTTGCTTACATACTGTCTTTTGCCTTTTGTCAGTTTGTCAAATTTATCAAATTGATGACTATTGACCTCTGTCTCTAGATCCATACACATGTTTGTGCATTGATGTTCATTCATTAATGAGATTGGGTAGTTTCTCTTGCTTCTTTGCTGAACAAATTCAGGGACATTACCAATAAATTCCAATCACAGGCTGTTACTTTTATGTTTTTAGAAGTTACATCACTCTGATACAAACACTTTGAGCTATATAGTTGTATAATAACTATTCCTTTTCTTCCCTTCCCCAACTCTCTACAACTGTGGGAAGCAATAAAAATATGAAATGCAGATGAATATCACTGGGATAGAGTTAGACTCAACTATGATAATAACAATTATCATAAAAATGGCAATATTCTCTATTGGGTCATTCAGGTCCATAATAAAATAGCATTAGATAGAAACCTAGACTCTTTGGGAAATTACGCATATTTCCTTGGGTTAACTCAGAAATATTAATTAATCAGTATGTAAATGAATCAATATGATGATCTTCATCAGCCACTGCAACTAAAAAAAATGAAATTAATAAAAAAGAGCACTATCACCTAGTCATACTTTGGTCTTTGCGAGGTTAGCTAAGCTGAAGCTTCAGGTGATAGACTCACAGCTGAGTGTTAAGCCCACATTTGACACTTTCCTGCTGGTTGCAGTTGGGACTGTCAGAAATCATACTCTAACTTAGTAAACCTTTGAGAATGCATTCTTATTTCAATATCCAAAATTGAAGGAAGACTTTAATGGCATAAAGCATGTGTAAGTAGGGTTTTTTTGCAATTAAAAATAATATTTTGTTTTATATCACTTTCATTTTCAAATAGACCACCTTCTTATCCCAAGAGACCCACATGCCACATTACAAAGAATAACAAAGAAAAAGAGAAAAAACAGTTAAGCAAAACTAACCAATGCATAAACCAAGTCTGACAGTATATGCATTATTTTTCACCAATATCTCCACCATAGCTCTGCAAAGAAGGGAAGAGGGTACATTTCCTCTCTTTTCCTTAAGAGCCAAGCTTTGTAATTATACTTATAAAGTGTTCAGTTTTGTTTATTTGTGTTCATTTCATTTACATTGTTATAATCAAAGTGTATATAGTTTCCCTGGTTCTGCTTACTTTGCTTCATTCCTTATAAATCTTCCAATACTTCTCTAGTGTCTACATATTCATAGTTTCTTACAACACAGTGATATTCTATTATATTCAAATCCCATAATTTGTTTAGTCCCTTTTCAATTCATGAGTATCTGTATTGTTTGATGATAATAATAATTAATAATATAGTTACATATTCATAATAATTGACAGGATATTATCATTAAAATAAATTAGAATAACTAACATTTACCTAGCACTGTATCAGAAGACTTTTACAAATATGCTCTCATTTGATTTTCAAAACCATCCTGGAAGGAAGGCGCTATTGTTATCTCCATTTTACAGGTGAAGGAACGGAGGCAAAGTCATTAAGTAACTTGCTTCAGATCACATAGCTAGTAAGTGTCCCAGGTCAAATTTCAACTCTTTCTCATTCCAGACCCAATATTCTATCCACTCCACTATCAGTGGTGCTATAAATGTATTGATCAATATGTTGCTTTTCTCTTTTTTACCTTGTCATAGAATATGCCTAGCAGTTAGGATTTTGGGTCAAAGGGTATGAACATTTTCATCACTAAGTCATTTTTATGCATAGCTATTAAGCCAGCTTTGAACTAAACTTCCAAGCTTAGATTTGTGTATCAGTAGAATGGATTCTAAGGTCTTGATAAACCCAACATTGATAATGTTTAATTTTCCCCCTCTCTTGTTAACTAGACAATATCTAAAGCAGAGAGGTTTTAGATGTTTTTTAAAACTTGTTGTTCAGAATTTCAGTGGATTTCTGTCAAATCAATCACTTGACTACTTAGTTAACTTTCCTCACTTTTAGAAATTCCTATTACTTTTAGAAAGTGTGGATATTCATTGACACTTTGACGTTTTATTATTCCTCATTTATTTGAGAACACTTGAATCATCCTGAATTTATGGCCACATCAGGGAAATAAACTTCACCAGTCTTTCAAGCACTGATCCTTTCAGGATGAGAGAGTATGTTGTAAATATCCTGATTTGCTTGTTCAGCTTAGTTCTTCCCAGTGTGTCTGTCAATCGATGCCCCTGAATTGAAGATGTGTTTGGATTTTGATTTCTCATCATTTCTACTGAACAGAGGAAATAAGACAAATGAAGATGCTTATGTTTGTTGATTTGTTTGTTGGAGCACAATAGCATTTCTTTGGTTTAAAGGTAGTCATTTCTTCTTCTTTGACTTTCTTTCTGTCCTCTTTTTCATTCTTCCATCTAATGTACTGGCAAGTAATCTATTCTAGTACCATCAGTACAATCAGTCAGTTTCTTGAAGGGTATCAGCTGTGTTCCCCCTCTCCCTTTCCTATTCCCAGCCCCTAAGTGTAGGCATCTCCCAGGCTCTGTTCCTCTTCCTTTTTCACACACTCCCCTAAGTAGTAATTTCATTTGCTCCTACAGCCTCAACTCTCATCTCCAAGCAAATGACTCCCAAATCTGTAGTATAAACTATGACTTCTCTCTGATACCAGACCTGCCTTTCCAACTGCCTGCTGGTCACTTCTATCAGGTCATCTGACTGTAACCTCAGACTCAGCTAACTTAAAACCAAACAAATGATTGTTGTGGTTGTTGTTCTGTAGTGTCCAACTCTCTGTGACCCCATTTTGGGTTTCCTCAGCAAAGATACCAGAGTGGTTTGCCATTCCTTCTCCTGCTCATTTTACAGATGAGGAAACTGAGGCAAAGAGGATTAAGTGACTCAGCTAGGGTCACAAAGCTACTAAGTGTCTGATGCTGGATTTGAACACAGGAAGAAGAGTATTCCTGACGGCAGGTCCACTGCAGCTGTAGCTGCCCCTGAACTTATGCTAATTCTCATTTCCAAGCTGGTTTCTTTTGGTCCTGATTTTAGTTTATTGCTTCATCTCACTGTTGATTCATGTAGAGTTTAGAATCCACTAAACCTTCAGGTCTTGTGTGAACACATACTGTTGTGGAGAACTACTGCCTCCTCCTTTCTATCCCTGAACAGATGATTATTTGAACCCAAGAGAAGACCTTGACAATTATTCGTCTTGCGTTTTTATCTCACTAGTTTGGGCCTTGGCTGAGTTCTAACTCGTTGAGATAATTTTGGATTCTAAGTATATCCTGTAATGTTGCCAGTATCTCACAACTCTGTTGCAGAAATACGATAAGCAACTATGTCATTGTCTAACTCATTAATAAAAATAGTAAACATGAGAGGCCAAAAACAGAGTCTGGGACTCTTCCATCAGAAACTTCTCTCTGGGTTAATGTCACCTCACTTCCCCACCAAGCATCAAATCTTAGACATTCATACCTCTTTATTTCTTTTAGTTGTTTTTCATTTCTGTAGTCACTCTCCTTCTCTTGCATCTTTTCTCTGACATTTTTTTTCAAGTATGCCCAAGGGTATTCCAACTAGGAATGCATGCCACAAGTTATATATTAATTTATATGCTACTGTACTGTAGCCAGTAGATGAGAAAGTCTTTTAGAAGTCCATTTCTCTTCTATCCTTTATTGTATTAGGAAGAAAGCATTCCTAAAGGAGGAGACTGTCTGAAGGATTCAGAGAGACAACACTTTGTTGGGAAATTTTGTGCTGTAGAACATTACGGCAACATTAAGAAATACTTTAAAGTAAGAATTTCACATTTGGAAGAGTTGATGATATTGAGATTTTGATAGGTGTTAGTAGGTGCAATGCAGATTTTTCTATCTAGAATTAACATGGAACCTTCAACTCATTCATAATGTATTGAAGTATCTATTATCGGCCAGACACTGAGCTAGATGTTGGAGAAAAAAGACAAATATAAAAGAATCTCTACTTGCAAGAAGCTTGCTGTCTATTATTGAGTGGTAGAACAGTAAGCACACAAACAGTGGATGAAACATCAGACCTGCAGTCAGGAGGATTCATCTTCCTAAATTCAAATCTGGCCTCAGATAACTTACTATATGACTTAACCTTGTTTGCCTCAGTTTCCTCATCTATAAAATGAACTGGAAAAGTAAATGACAAAGCACCCCAGTATTTTTGTCAAGAAAATTCCAAATGGGATCACAAGGAGTTGGACAAGACTGGAAACAAATGAACAATAACAAAGCAATTCTAAGGTCTAGGGATATTCTAGGCATGTCAATAACCTGTACCAAAGATCCAGGTTGGGAAATGGAATGTTTCAAATGTCACAGAGCCAGTAGAACAGTGTGTTTGGAAGATACCAAGTGCAAAGTAGTATGTATTGAGCATAGAAAGAGAAGCTAGAACCAGACATTGGTTAATAATAATCTTTGTGACAATAATAATAGCTAACAATTTTATAGCACTTTTAAGGTTTGCCAAACACTTTACCACTTGATAATAGTGAGAGTAAAGAGCTTTAAATGCTTAACAGAGGACTTTATAATTTACCTTCTAGGGAACCACTTGGAACTTCTTTAGCAAGGGAATGGTGTGGTCAGCCCTCATGCTTTGCAAACACATCCTACTAATCTAGTAAGAAAGAGTTAATAGGAATTTTATTTTTTTTACTAGCATATTACTAGCATAATAGCTCTCAAATGTACAACACTTTGTTTTATAACCTGCTTTTCTCACAACAACCTGCCAATAATACAAATATTGTTATTCTAATTTATTCTAATTTTACAATAAAGAAAACAGAAGCTCAGGTGAAACAATTTACTCAAGGGCATGCTTCTATAAGTCCCAGAGCTAGGTCTTGAATTTCTCACAATTATCAATATGAATTCCTTTTGTTTTGTTTTTGTACCAAGGAGATTTTGTCTCCTTGGATTGGATCTAAAGCTGACAGGGGGAAAAGAAGGAAGGAAGGAAGGAAGGAAGGAAGGAAGGAAGGAAGGAAGGAAGGAAGGAAGGAAGGAAGGAAGGAAGGAAGGAAGGAAGGAGAGAAGAGAGACTTTAAGGAGATTTGAAGTTCTAGGGTAGAGGAGGGAAGGGAGGACAGAGAGACAGAGTCAGAGACAGAGAAATGGAAAGACAGAGAGACAGAGAGACAGAAACAGAAAGCAGAGACAGATAAAAAGACAAAGACAGAAACAGAGAGATGAAGAGAGATTAGAAAGACCATATACAGTCTTCAGAAAATACACTATTTTAATGTATCCAATACCTTGCAATTTACTCTAACTCTAGTTGCGTCTAGTCCCCCCTTGTTTACATATTGATGAAAAAGGAGAATAAGAGTAATCCAGTAAAGATGAGGGGGACAGCACCATGGCACACTCCATCAATCAAATTCTGCCTCCGTTACACGGATCAAAAAATTATTCTTAAGCATTTTCTGGAAGAATTACATCAGATATCATTAAGTCATTGCCACTCCCATAATAACATAACCATTCCCAAAACTTCAGACATCAGTATGCATTTTACTTAGTTGACCATAATCTTCCAACATGATAGGATAAATGACCCACGTAGAAGATGTGGATATTTTTAGCTCTGCTTCTCATATTTTACTACCCTAAATCCAGTTCACTTTCAAGTCAGGACATCACCTTCCCGATGTCCTTGATCCTCTTTGAGAATGCAGGACAAACACCAACACCTTCCCTACAACAATCATAAACTTTCTACAGTTCCCTGCTGACTAGAGAATAAAGTCTGAACTTTTTGTCCTCCATGGAAGTCATTCCTATATACACTCAAGTAAACAGCTATATATGTATAAGATATATGCAGAGTAGATGGAATGTGCTCTCAAAGGGAAGGCACACTCTTTATTTTCATCCTTTAAGCCTCTGCTTACTCCAAGCTTCTAGCTTCCTAATCCCAAGGATGAATTAATGGAAAAAGCACAGGAACTAGATTTAAAGGTCCAGATTCCTTACTATCTTGTGAAGTCCCTTTACCTCTTTAAGATCTGATTTGTTCATTTATAAAGTGAAGAATTTAAATTGGAAGGCCTATTCTACCTCTAATATTCTATGCTTCTATTTAGGCCAAAGTATATGATCCTTTTAGTCTTCTGGAATGAAAATATGGAAAAACAATGAATTATTTCCTTCAGAATATGTTTTCCAGGAGTGATTGATGGAGTATGAAAGGCATGAGTTCCTCTTTCTCCTTGGCTTCTTGAACCATTTTAATAATTTTCTGATTAACCCTTACCAGGTGCCAATCCTAGTTGCAAAAACCAAGTTCATAGAAAAGTCTCCTAGCCTACCCTGCTAAGACAGTGAAAGTCATAGAACAGCTGTTTGCCGGCATCTTAAGGCCTGACCTGGGGCTACTACCCCCATGTCACACATTTACTAACTTTTCTTCTTAGCTCATCTCAAAGACACTTATTTACAACAAGTGGCTGCCCCTTGGTGTGTTGGAGTTGAATTTGGCCAACAGCTTCAAGAAGCTGTTTGCCCAATAACCAGTTGATTTTAATGTCTAGGTTTGTTTTTTATTTAAAACCTTATTTGGAAGACTGCCCATGCTCCAATGGATGTGTTCAGATTCTAGTTCCTCTCTCACATTGTTTAAAGTACATTTATCATTGAACATTTCATTTTACATATTGTTTCTTCAACAAGTGTTCTTCTTTCTCCTCAAATAATACAAACCTGGAAATGAAGAGGTCATCCAGAAGGGTTCCTCTTTTGTTCCCAGGCCTTTGTTTCTCTTGGAAAGATGGAACCAAGAAGCTGTTTTTTCTCCCATTTTAGCAGTTGTGTTCTTTTATGTGTCTGGCCCTGTGGTGCTTTGGTGTCTTCCAAAAAAACAGTTATGTTATTTTTCCAAGGTTCTCATGGACAACACTTCTTCCTGTGGCTCAGTGCTCACCTGGCACATGTTCTTGGAGTTTCTGTTGGGTGTAATTTTTTTTCCTAATGTTGCTCTTTTTCCCTCCCAAGTCCTTTGTAACTAAGGACATCAGTCTCCTTTGGATGTAGTTGAGAGTGTTGTGTTGCTAGTAGATCCTCTGATCGTTTGACTTTTTACTTCTGAGGATAATAGATAGAAATAAACACTTGATATTTAGAAGCTCCTATAAGGTACCTGTAAGTCTTATGCATCCAAATGAATTTTTACAAGCTGAAAAAGTAGATCTAATGATAGTTGGATAAATAATAATCCTGGAATGTATGTTTAGGCCTAAAATATATAAAATTTATAGCTTTGCCTCAATAGGAAGCCTACTACTTGAATTTCTATAGAATTGAACCCACAAATTAATAAATTCATTCATACTTTCGACAAATGCTCATAAACATCCCCTATTTGTAAGGTCCTATACTGGGCTTTAGGAATATGAAACTAGATGAAGATGATACTTTAAAGGCTCTTGAATGCCTGTGGGAGGTGGTGAAGTATTCGTACAAATTAATATCATCATCATTTCATATTAAGGATTTGCTGTCAGGACCAGAGGGCAGGGACATTGCACCCATTCCCACTCTCTGAGGGACTCTTCTGCTGTGCATCTACACACATGGTCTAGACCAGGTTGAGTCCTGGGTACAAGGGTGAGGGTGGGATTAGGGAGAGTTTAAATGAGAAAGAAATTAGTCTTCCTTTTCTCAGGCTTATTAAACTTCCATGGTACCCTAGGGTCAAATTAGTTAAAGCTTAGGTTTTGGCTCATGTCTTGGTCTCTCTAAAAGTATAAAGGTACTTATCATAAAATATGAATCAGATATGGGACAACTATTTATTTCCTATCTATCAAGAAAATACTCAAGGTCACAGAGGATGTACTGATAGAACTAATCAAATCTAACATCTTTCTTTATCCATCTCTCAGAAGGCTCATATTTAAAGCTTATCTAAACATAAAGAAGTCTGCAGGATTGCTCATGAAATATTTTAAATTTTACCTCAACTCTTTGTTGTATTTTGTGTCTTTTGGCAAGTCAAGCCAAAAACTTGTGTTTTTCTTCTTTTAGAAGTTATTTTCTCTCTTGATGAAGCATCTTTTGTAGCTAGTCTAGACTACTCATTGGACCTGTGATCTCCAGGTGTCTCAAATTAACCAGGACACCTCCAAACCCAGACATGCCCACTTTGAAAATGAAATGGAGTACCTACCCAGGAAAGGAAATACTAAGTGAAAAAGGGCAACTAGTAGTACAGGTGCAAATTCACCAGGTTGAGTTCATGATCAACAGAGTAAAATTGGTATATTGGTGAACTGATCCAACCATTCTGGAGAGTAATTTAGAACTATACTGAAAGGACTTTAAAACTGTTCATACCCTTTGATCCAGCAATACCACTACTAGGTCTGTATCCCAAAGAGATCATTAAAAAGGGATAAGGACCTACATTTACAAAAATATTTATAACACCTCTTTTTGTAGTGGCAAAGATTTAGAAAGTGAGGGGATGCACATCAATTGGGGAATGACTGAACAAGTAGTGGCATATGAATGTCATGGAATTTTATTGTTCCTTAAAAAATGATAAGCAGGCAGATTTCAGAAAAACTTACATGAACTGATGCTGAGTGAAGTGAGCAGAATCAGGATAACACTGTACACAGTAATAGCAACATTGTGTGAGGATCAGCTTTGATAGGTTTAGCTATTCTCTTTCTTTCTCTGTCTGTCTGCCTCTCTCTCATTTCTTTCCTTTTGTTCTGGTTCTTCTTTCACAACATGAGTAATGTGGAAATATGTTTAATATGATTGTACCTGTATAGACTATATTAGATTGAATGTGATCTTGGGGAGGGGAGGGAAGGGCAAAATTTAGAACTCACAAATCTTATAAAAGTGAATGTTGAAAATTAAAAATAAATTTTAAAAAAGAATGTCACATTGGAAAGAAGGACAATTCACTTTCCCCTAAACCTCTCCATCATGGAGAGTCTAGAGAATGAGTACACCATTTACCACATGGGAGAGCCAAAGCAATGAGAATAAGCTAATAAGCTGGAAATTTTCATTTTAAAGGGCTCACTAAATCATTCCTGTCTCAGTAGCCAAAGCAGGAATCACTTCATCATCTCAAAGTATCCACATCCTTCAGTGCTCAGCTACCAGATCATCAGAAGCAGCCAAGGAGTTTTCTCCATTATACCCAAAGACTGAGGCACCTGAAATTTTTGCAGGAACTCTCTCATTAGCTGCTCCCTTCCCTAGCCCCTAGGGGCCAATTTAAGCTTTGCTACCAAAAAAAAATTGTAAATATAGAACTGCAGAGGACTTTAGGGATCATGTCAAAATTCAGAATGGTGGTTATGTTTTATGCTGGAATCATTTTGCAAATGATAAAACTGAGACCTAAGGAGATTCTGTCACTTGACTAAATTCACATTGGTAGTTAGTAGCAGAGGTAATATTTGAACTCATATTCTTGCAAATGATGCAAAGTAGAGATCCAGGAAAAGAAATATGAGGGAGTGTTGGTTACACCTATGTGGAAAGGAGGTTTGAAGAAAGTTTTTATGGAGGAAGTGGCCTTGAAAAGAGAAAGGGACTTAAACAAAAGAAGCTTTGATTGGGGTGGGGGAGAAGCACCTGCTGTAGACACAGAAACACCTTAAGAAAAGGCAGAGTGCAAGATGAGAATGAGGTCTGAAGAGTTGTTCATTTTCATTGGATCAAAGGTTACATGAAGAATGGTGGTATGAAATAAGACTGGATAGAAAAAGCAGATTGGAAGTCCTTCAATGCTAGTTTATATTTTGATCCAGTGGGCAATGAGAAGTTAATTAAGCTTTTTGGCTAGAAGAACCATCTGAACTCTTCATCTGTTCTCATATTAATTTTTATTTTACTTACATATGTGTCATTCTTATTTTTATTTATAGTCATTTGTGTGCATGAATTATCTTGCCAAATAGACTATAAGATGCTTGCAGCATGGCATGGGTTATGTCTTCCTCTTCTTCCTCCCCATTTCTTGCCCCCAGGGACTGTCATATTACCTTTCACATAGAACATACAGAATAAATGAATACATAATTTATTTCCCTTACCTTGACCTAGTTGCATACACTAATACAAATGATCTGGGTCTTCACATCTTTTCCTTAGCTAGAAATATCTGTATAATCATGAAGACTATAGGCAAGGAATTAAGTGGATGTTTAATTGTACCATTTGATACACATGATATTCAAGAACTGGATTAGGGAGATCTTTCTGCATGTATAAAGATACTGTGCATTTAGGGGGAGAGGTGAGATACCCAGCAGTCTAAACTGACCTTACAAAATTTTTACCCCCATTTTTGCTGCCAGAGAGCATTCACCATTAAGATTATCATAATCAGAAACTATTTATTGTCTCCCATTGTGTGTGAAATTAATCTGGGCTCTTAGCAAAGAATGCAGCCTTTAAACTTTCAATAGATTGTTGTTAAATTAGGTACTGAGGGTTAGCTAGGCAGTACAGGGGATAGAATACCAGGCCTGGAGTCAGTCCTGAATTCAAATCTTGGCCTCAGACACTTACTCGTGGGGTGGCTCTGGCCAAGGCACTTAACCCTGTTTTTCTCAGTTTCCTCATTTGTAAAAATTAACTGGAGAAAGAAATGACAAACCACTCCAGTATCTTTGCAAGAGAACCCCAAATGGGAGTTGGACACCAGTGAAAATGACTCAAAAATTAAAACAACCAAGTTAAGTATTGAATTATAACATTTAAATGTGATGTGGTCCCTCCCTTCATACAGCTCACAGTCTGGGGTGAGGGGATGAGATACCTAAGTCAGTGGTATATGATTTTATCTGTGTGGGAACTCCCTCCTCACCAAATCTAGGAGACGAGTCTTAGAGATTTGCCAAAGGTTAAAGGAGGTATGGGAATTTGAACAAAGCCCCATATTTAGTTAAGTGACTAAGGCAAGATCTGGGGTCACTCTTCACATTAACCCCAAAATAGCCTTCTTTCTTATGCGCTAAGCTGCCTATTAATAACAACAAAACAATAGTAATAATTAGAAAAACAAGAGTAAGAAGACACATGCATATTCAATATGTAATAAACACATAAAAGAGAAGCAGAACGGTTTAGTAGTAGACGGAGAACCCACTCCAAAACCAGGAAGACTTGCGTTCAAATTGTGTCTCCAACAGATACTAACTGTGTGTCCTAGGGATGTCACTCAGCCTCCCAGTGCTTTCAGTTGATTCTGTAGGAGTGGAAGAGAAAGTATTAATCTATTGATCTGATAGAAGGCTTCTGACCTGATAGATAAAAGTTTCCTGATCCCAGGGTCCTCATACTAATGACTACAGGTCCAGTCCCTATCCCTAACTAACACGAATTCAGTGCAGCCAAGATAGATCAAAGCCATCTGAAATAGGGTTTAAATGCTGAGTAGAAATTCACTGGGCCAAGTGGAGAAGTGCAGAGAGGACACATCTTCTAGGCATAGGGAACAATCTAAATTACATGTGTGTATGCTCATGTATTTTTTACATAGTTGTAATCAATGTCTTATGTTCTACATTGTGCTTTGCTCACAGGGCTTTAGCTAGGAGGAAGCTTGAAGATCAGACAGTCTACTCATCTCATGTCAATAGGAGTAATAGTAAAAACTAACATTTATATTGTACTTGCTATGTGCCCACACACTGTGCTAAGCACTTCACAATTATTTACCATTACAATTATAATGTCACTTGATCCTCACAACAACCACGGAGGTACGTGTTGTTATTATTTCCATTTTATAGATGAGGAAAGTGTTTGAGGTCTTCTTGAGTCCAGGTTGAGTACTCTATACACTGAACCACCAGCTTCCTTCTAGGTAAACAGATTAAGTGACATGCTCAGTATGACCACTAGTTCCTGAGGTCAGAAGCAAACTCAGGTTTTTCTGACTCCAGGTGCCACCTTAGAAGCCCTACCTGTTATGGCCCTAGGAGATTTAAGCCTAAAATGAAAGCCAAACTGTCTGTCAGTGAGGCTGGTGTAGTTTTCCCCATGGTAATAAGCATCTGTGAATGCAGCTTTCCGACCTCTTTACCTTAGGCAGGTGTAGCTAGGTGGCATAGTGGATAGAATGCCAAGCTTGGAATCATGACCTCAGATACTTACTAGCTTTGTGACCTTGGGCAAGTTACGTAACCCCATTTGCCTCTGTTTCCTCGTCTGTAAAACGAGCTGGATAAATGACAAACCACTACAGTATCTTTTCCAAGAAAACCCCAAATGGGGTCATGAAGAGTCAGGCATGACTGAAACCATACCTCTTATGGTTAGAAGGTAACATAATTTGACTACATATGCTGCTTCTGAAAAATACAACCTTCCTTGTTCCATTGCTTCTGCCCTGTGTTACCATGCCATGACATCTGCCTACTTGTTTTTTGGACTTATTTCAGTTTGGCTTGTGGCCATCGTTTTGGAAATCTGATGTCATCTCTTCTACTAATAAGACCATCAAGGATGTCAGTAGCACAGAGCCCAACTTTGATGCCAAAGACCTGAACACAATGTAAAACTCATTGTTAACAATCATGGAATTGATGTCAATTTTAGTTTTGGGGAATCTCTGAACAGACTAGAGGGTGAATAGAATGTTTATCCAAATGTGGCATTCATCTGATAAGCAGAAATGAACTTTCAATTCAGTTCAATTAAACAAATACTGATTAAGCTCCTTGTATGTTTAAAGTACTGGACTAGGGGATGAGGATGTAAAATCAGAAATGAAATAGTGCCTGCCTTCAAGGAGCTTACATTTTACTGAGGTGATAAAACTTGTATACATACAGATAGAGAGAGAATTGTCTTACTCTGTATGTGTGTGTGCATACGCAGTAAGACAATTTCAAGACAACTTTTGGGGGCCTGGGATGGGAGGAGCAGGAAAGTGTCCCTGGAAGGTTTGGTCTCTTATCTGGGCCCTAAAGGAAAGTAGGGATTCTAAGTAGAAGTAGAGAAGAAATCCATCCTAGACATGGGTGACAATTTGTGTCAAGGTGGTAAAGAGTAAATCCCTCCCATTAATACCTTTATATATAGTTAACTAGAAGAAACTCTCCTACCTTTTGCCAGTTCCTCTTGAGAATAACTGCATGGGTGAAATTAAGGTCAACTTACTTGTAGAAACTGATTAAAATATGATTTTTAAAAGAAATTCAGATTTACCTATATACCAGATTGTCTTTTACCATTTGTAATGTAATAAATTCCAATTTGACATGTAATAAATCTCCCAATGACAGATATATAACAGGCATCTGGCAGCTGCCTACCATGATGGAGCAAGCACTCAGACGAGTACTAAAGAAATAACTTGGAACATGTCCCAAGGAGGCCAACTAAGATGATGGTCTTATTGGAGGCCATGGTATATAGTTGACTGGAAGGGTGTGATTTATGTTTGGAAGAGAAGACTTAAGGGATGGGTTTCAGATATTTGAAGGTCTAACATTTGAAAGAAAGATCAAACTTATTCTTCTTGTCCCCAAAGAACAGAATGATTTAGCAGTCAGTGTGAAAAGATGTGGAGATAGAATTCAGTGCAAAATAAGGAAATACGTCCCAACAATTGTAACCATCTAAAAGTAGAATTGACATCCTCATGATCTAGATTTGAAAGGCATCTAAGAAGCTGTCTTTGTCCAAACCTATCATATTATAGATGAGAAAATTAAGACCTAGAGGTTAGATGACTTGCCCAGGGTTACACAGATATTAAATCAAAGAAATAAGATTCAAACCTGGATCCTTTGACTCCACAGCCAATGCCCATTTCATTGTACTCTGCTGCCTCCAGTGGTTTCCAGTAGAGCTGTATCACCACATGTCCTGGAGATCACAAACAGGCTTGTTGTTCAGATACAGGTTGGGCTCCATGGCCCTTGAGGCCTCTTTTAACTTTGTGATTTTGCAACTCTATGATTAGGGAGGGAAACATACCTGAGACTGAGCAACCTTAGCATTAGGGTGTTTGCACGTGTCTCTCTCTCATGAGGAGCCAGTCACCTATTCCACCTATTCCTCAAAACACCTCATAACTACTCATGTACTTTAAATGTCTCTAAAATATTCTGTAACCAACAGGGCTTCTGCCCACACAATTATTTAATGGCACAAGTTATAATTTATGTACTTTCTAAGCAGGGCAGCCACCCAGAGGGAGTTGCAATGGGAGCCATTATTGTGGAAGGGCTAAATTGAGAGTAATACAAATTGTCCTTGCCCATAAGGCATGAAAGACAAACAGTGAAAGGGGGGAAAGAAAAATACCCAAGCTGAACCATTGCAGAAATAACTGCTGCAACTTCAAGAAATTAAAACTAAAACAGCTTCCCTGGCTTGCCTGCCCTTGACAGTAATTTCATCCTTTGGGTTGCCTTTTCACTTTGTTTTATGTCCATTTGAGTGACAGAAGGCACTGAAAACAATATTTCTTCTCTCCCTCCCACTCCTCTTCTTTCTCCACCCCCCCCCTCTCTCTCTCTCTCATCTCTCTCTTGTCTCTCTCTCTCTGTGTCTATCTCTCCTCTCTTCTCTGTTTCTGTCTTTCTCTCTGTCTCTTCCCCTTCCCTCTCTTCCCTCACCTTTCCTCCCTTTCCCCCTCCATTTCCCTTTCTCCTCTCCCCCATCCCCCCACTTTGTATAGCATGATTGATTTTTTTGTAACACTGTTTTGTTTTGTTTTTTCTTCATCCAAGTGCTCTTTTCTTCTCAGACAGAAAGGCATCATTACTATATCTTATCTAGTACATTCAAGTTCATGGTAAAGTGAAATTTGTTTAGGAGCTTCATGACCACAATTTGTATACTGCCCTATTTAGATATTAATTTGAAAGATAGGCCAAAGAAGTAAAACCTTCCTGCTAAACTTCTTTGCCTACTGAGTAAATTTAAACAGTTCTACACATCATTAAAGATCCTTTTCAACCTGATGGCAGTATGTCTTCATCTCCCTTAATGCCTTCAAGCATAATAGGAAAAAAGGACTAGACTAGAAGTCAGAGAAACCTCAGGTCCCCATTGTACCTCTGACATGTATTAATTGTGTGATTGTCATAAGAAGGTCTGTAAAGTATGGATGCTGGAGGATTTACTTCAAAGGATATTTCTCCAAAAGCTCTGCATACAGGAGGTCTGTAATAGATGTTTTTTGTTGCTGCAAACCCTCTTATTCTAATATCTCTAAAAGACAAATCCACTAAAAGTAATGGAAGTTGTATACATATATCCATCTTGGTATTTTTCAAGGGTTTTTTTCAGGTTTTTTTTTAGTAATGTCTGACTCTTTGTGACCCCATCTGGAGTTTTCTTGGAAAAGATAACAGAGTGATTTGGCATTTCTTTCTCCAGCTCATTTTACAGATGAGGAATCTGAGGCAAATGGGGTTAAGTGACTTGCCCAGGGGCACACAGATAGTAAGTGTCTGAGACCATATTTGAGCTCAAGAAGATGAGTCTTTCTGACTCTAGGCTCAGCACTCGATTCACTGCACCACCTAGCTGACAACATATATACATACATCTCTCCCTCTCTCTCTCTCTCTCTCTCCCTCTCCTCTCTCTCTCTCTCTCTCTCTCTCTCTCTCTCTCTCTCTATATATATATATATATATATATATATATATATATACATATATATATATTTGCATTTGTATGTATTTGTATATATGTATGTATGTGTGTATGTACATATATATGTATATATATGTATGTGTGTATATATATACATATATGTATATTTATAGGCAGCTAGGTGGCATAGTATATATGAGTTCTGGATTATGTTGCCTCAATCACTTAATAGCTGTGTGACCCTGGACCAGTCATAACCTCTTATAGCTTCAATGAAAAATGAAGAAAAGAGGAGCATTATTCTCATAGACATACATGTTGGAAAAAAACACGACAGAGTGTTAAGTGACATCAGACAAACACTTGTTGGATGCCTGCTATGTACATCACACTTTACCAGATGTCAAAAAGGATACAAAAGCAATATCCAACAAAGACCCAGCTTTCAGGGTGGCTGTGGTCCTACTACAGAGATAATGCATGCATAGAAAATATTTAAATAATAACATATATACATAGGTTCGAAGACGCCAAAGGCATTGTTGGGGTATTCTGATATGTAGAAGACTTAGAAGTAATGGCAAAGAGCTGTGACAGCTAGGTGATAAAATGGATAGAATGCTAAGCCTGGAGACAGGAAGACCTGATTTCAGATTTACCTGTGTAACTCTGGGCAAGTCATTTTACTTCTGTTTGCATCAATTTCCTCAACTTTAAAATGGGCTACGATAAGAGCCTGTGTCTTCCAGGATTGCTGTGAGGATCAAATGAGATAATATTTGTAAAATGCTTGGCATAATGCCAGGCACATAATAGGTGCGGTAGAGATGCTAGCCACTATTGTCGATGATGATGATGGTGATGGTGGTAACGGTGGTAATGGTAATGGTAATGGTGGTAATGATGATGTGGCTCAGTGGAAAGAGTATTGGAACTGGAATCCAAAAGCTTGGATTGAAACATCAGGAGTATGATTACAGGTAAGTCAGATGGTTGCTCCAAAAGTCTGTTTCCACATCTCTAAAATGGGGACAATTAAAAAGGCCTTTATAAACTTTTATGAACTTTCACAGATGTATATAAGCTATTGTTTAAGTTTTGTAAAGCTCACTGCTCCGTCTTATGAAGGTGGCATATAAATTCTTGCATATATGAGATTCAAACTGCTTCTTAACTGCAGGAGATGACTACTGATCCCACAAGCCTCCAGTCACTATCGCCTCTATACAAGGCTTTAATGAGTTTATAGGGAACCCAGCAGCTTATAAGCACTGGCATTTGGTTTTCTTTATTCTTTTCCACTGGAGGAACACAATCTATATGCCCATTATGGGCTTTTTTTTGTTTTGTTTTTGCTGATCCAAAAGTTGGTGGAGAGTATCAAAGAGATGCGTCTCCTCTTTTTTTCCTGGGCACAAATGGAGCAATATAAGCAGTGATTTCTTTATGGAATGCACAATCTCTTTGAGAAATGCTCTACCAGCAGCCGTAGCAGCGGAAGTTGTGAATGTGAACAACAGTCAAAAATAGCTTGCTGAACCCTCTAGGCAAAAGACATTCCCCCGCACAGATGGGATTCCTGGCACCCTCCCTTCCAGCCATGTTGTCTGTGGCTTGTGGACTTTAGAAAATCTACTTTTCTAAGAAATAATTAATTGAATCAACTTTCCTAATATACTTGGGGTTGCTATTAGCCACAGGAAAATGGAAATAGTCTTATGGTTCCATACTCAAACAACAGAGCCATTTTCTAAGAGCAACTGGACTTATGGTCTATAAACAATGATTTCCAAATTTCCTCCAAGGTCAGTTCAGCTATTTAGTCACCAGCAAATACAGCTTGGAGTCTTTTGCAAATAAATAGGAAGGAGAGAAGCTCTTTTCCCCAACCCCAGCAGTTTTCAAGAAGGCTTTTGCTTATGGGAAAATAAAAATTATAATGTTTATGAAGGATGTGTTTCTATGTCAACATTTTTTTTGGTTTTTTTTCTTTTCCCCTAAATCTTCTGGATTATTTTGCTCCTCTGATGATAGTTGTTGAGGTTAAGAACCACACCAGCTCCTCTATGTTGAAAGAATTTTTCTCTTTAAAGACTGGTGTGATCCAAAGACAGCTAGATGGTGGAATGGATAGCATGCTGGAACTGGAATTGGAAAGATTAGCCTCACACTATGTGAACCTGGGCAATCTCCTTCATTTCTTGGCCTCAGCTTCCTCATATGTAAAGGGACAATAATCATAGCACCAGCTTTTATAGGATTCTTGTAGGCATCAAGTGATATTTCTCTGAAGTCCTTTGCATATCTTAAAATTTGATATAAATATTAGCTGTTCTTACCATGAAAGGCAGATAGGTGGTGCAGTGGATAGAGTGCTGGGTCTGGAGTCTTGGAAGACTCATCTTCCTGAATTCAAATTCAGTCTGAAACATGTACTGGCTGTGTGACCCTGGCCAAGTCATTTAACCCTATTGGTCTGTTTTCTAGTCTGTAAAATGAACTGGAGAAGGAAATGACAAAAGGTTCCAGTATCTTTACCAAGGACACCCCAAATGCAGTCATAAAGACTCGGATACACATGACAAACAACTTGACAACAAATTGTTACTATTAAAGACCAGTTAATCTTTGTTTGAACTAGAAGATTTTAAGGTCCCTTCAAGATCCAAAATTCTAACTGAAGTACTGTCATGTACAAGAAAGAGGAAATTTTATTTTGTTATTCTTCCAAAAGACAAAATTAGAAGCAATGGTTGGAAGGATGTTAGAAGACATATTTCATCTTAGCAACAACAAAAACAACATGAAAACTCATAATTTTGCTATATTTTATTTACATACATACCACTTTAAATTTGTAAAGTTTTTTTCAAATCTTATCTCAGTTGGTTTTTACAACAACCCTGCGACACCTAGGTAGTGTAAATATTATCATTTCCTCATTTTACAGACCAAAAAAACTGAGGCTGAAACAGGTAAAATGATTTATCCAAGGTCATACAGCTCCTATAGGGCCAAGGTGGTATTAAAATTGGGTCTTTTTTTTAAGTGCCCCACCCTGCCTACTACACCACAATACTTCTAAAAATGTAATGGACCTAGGTAGAGAGTTCTTGTCCTTTAAAATATTCAAACTAAGAACAGATGACAAGATATATTACAGAACTGGATGGAAACGTAGACCAACTTACCTCTAAGGTTCCTTTGCATGTCAAGATTCCTTGATAATACAGGACCAGATACCCAATGGATGCTCAGTGAATTTCAGGTGAATTAAATCAAAGTTGAAGCCACAATCCGGCCACTTTTTTTTTCCTGTTTAATCCATTTTCATTGGTTCCAGAGTTCTCCCCTCACTCTCTCAACACTTCAGTCATTTTCCACCCTATAATCTTATATCTTTGTAAGAAAACATTAAGGTGCAAAATGAAGTCCACTAGGGTAGAAATTTATTTTTTTATATTAAGCTGACAGATGTTTCTTTAAAACCTTTACCTTCCATTCAACAAGTATTTAATAAGTGCCAACTATGGGTCACTTACTGAAGTCCCATAGACAAAAATAGGACTATTACTGATCTTAAGGAGGTTACATTCTATTGGGGGAGACACTATGTACCCAGATAAGCATATACAGAGTTTATGCAAAATAAATACAAGGTTATAGAGGAAGGGGGCGGTAATAGCTGAGGGGTTCTGGAAAAGCTTCATTCAGGAGGTGCTATTTTAGCTGTGTTGAAACACAGAGATATCCTGTTCTCTGCATTTCTCTCCAGCATGAAGTATTTCTAATATTGTCCATTCACCAGACACCAACTCTCCTAACTGGAAGTGGCTGAGAGAGATATCAAAGAAACCATAGCCAGACTATAACTAGGAAGCAGGAAATTGCCTTTGAGAGGACTACGTAAAACTGCTGTCGTTTCCAACTCTTCGTGACCGTATCATGCCAATATTGTCCACAGGGTTTTCTTTGCAAAGATTGGAGTGGTTTGCCATTTCCTTCTCCATCTCATTTTACAGATGTGGACACTGAGGCAAACACACTTGCCCAGGGTCACACAGCTAGTAAGTGTCTGAGGCCAGATTTGCACTCAGGTCTTCCTGACTTCAGATGCAACATTCTATCCACTGAGCACCTAGATGTCTCCATGGTTCCAGACTGTGTAAAGCATGGACACTCCAAAACACATTATTCTCTCCCAACTAATTAAAAGATCCATTTAAAAGATGTAAAGTATTTGTTAGTTCTTTAACTTTAAAACACCTACAGACATCAAGCTATCCTAATTCTTAATGGCTTTAAAGAAAAAATATTACCTGGCAATGAACTGCCCTATTTGAAATCAATCTGTTGAAATGTGAAGCAAAAATTAGCCAGAATAGTGTTCTGAGTATTTTCTGATTCATGTCTCAAGCTTTGGATTTGAACATGCACTTTACCCTGTCGTAATTTCAAAGACCATTAGTGACTAATTGATGATAGCATCCTTTGTTGCCAAGATGACATACTCACATGAATAGTAGATGATGCCCAGGTGTTATATTAACTCGAAAATCTTCAGGGGCATGCATAACTTTGGCCTTGTTTAAGAATATATCTTTGTGGGGGAGGGAGGAACTGATTAAAATGACCATAAAATGTAAAAAGATAGTAACTGAAAGTTTAATGATTGGGATTCTCAACTCTCCCACTAACTAGCTGTGTGATCCTGAGCAAGTCATAAAATTTAAAATACAGATAGTATGTCAAGGGACCTTTGGTCCTCTAGTTTAGCCCCCTCATTTTACAGGCCACACAGTACACAGAGTTCAAAGAGACCCCAAGAGCCACTGGAGACCTTAGGGCATGGAGCAATGGATTGACCTACCTAAGATCACAAAAGTAGTTTCATGGACAGAACCTGGGCAAGAATTCATGTCACATGATTCCTAGAACAGAGTGTATTCTACTGTATCCCTACACTTCATCTCTCTTGGGTCTCCTTCAGGTTTGTCATCTGTAAAAGGAGAAGGGGACTAATTGATCTCTAAAGGGGTCTCCTATTCTCATTTGTCATGCAAATCCATATCTTTTATTTCTCATTCTCTCCATGGTTTTGTTTTAATGATTCAGGATTTGTCTCCATCCTAGAACTTTAAAGTTTCACAAAGCATTTTACATATCTCGTTTTATTTGATCCTCACAACAATGTTGAGGTAGGTTCCATTATTATATCCCTGTTCTACAGAGAAGGAAGCTAAGGTCAAGAGAGGTTAAGTGACTTGCCCTGGATCACACAGCTACATAAGTTTCAAAGGCCTGTTTTAAACTCAAGTCTTCCTCACTCCAACCATATCTCCCTGTATATTTATTGGGCCACTTGTCATCATGGCATAGAGGTATTATGGGAAGACCATCAGATTTGACATCAGAGGATCTCAGCTCTAATTGAGAGAGGCAGCTAGGCGACACAGTGGATAGAGTGCTGAGCCTGGAGTTAGGAAGATCTGAGGTAAAAATCAAACTTCAGACCCTTACCAACTATGGGACCCTGGGTAAGTCACAACCACTGTCTGCCTCAGTTTTCTCAATTGTAAAAATGGGGTGCTAGGCTCATGATTGTTGTGAGGATGAAATGAGAGAGTATTATTAAAGTGATCAACATGGTGCTTAGCATATTGTAGGTGCTTAATAAATGTTTATCCCCTTCCGTTCTTCCAGTCCCAGAATTTTTACTTATTACCTGTCTGGCCTTGAGTAAGTCACTTAATTTCCTTGAGTCTTAGATTCTTTAAATATTATTTATCAAACTTTATTTATTAAAACACTAAGTATTTAAAATAGGATGGTTGGATTACAGAGCCTCTTAGGTTCTTTCTAGCTCTAAACTGATGATCCTCTAATCAGTCTAGATGCTATCAACACTGATCCAAATTCTTGTCTCTCCGTATCTCAGTTACTTAGTTATCCTTTTATTAAGGGGATTTGTTCTGTGAAGTTTGGATTCAGTCAAAGGGCCACACTTGAGGACCTAGAGGGCCACATGTGGCCTCAAATCAGCAAGCTCCCCATCCCTGTTTAATAGATCATATTAACCAGTTTAACATTTTTTAAAAAATCATCATAGAAGTGGTACTTCTAATGAGAAGCCTCTCTCTTCCCTGCACTAAATTGATCTTCATAAAATATAAATGCCGTCCATCTCCATGCTTTTACTCTGAGTTCTTTTAGCTCTTTTGGATATATTGGAATCTGTGTTCAGCTAACCTACTCTTCAAGAACCCAAGGCTACCCCCACAACATAATAAGGAATGAGAAGGTTTTATGGGAATCAGTATCTTTAAAAGTAAACCAGATATTTTTTTTTAATTGATAGAGTGTTACACCCAAGTATATGTTTAAAGGAATTTTGTCAAAATGGAAGTGTTTTAAAATAGATCATTTTTCATGTTTTTATTTTTTTATTATTTGTAATGTCTATAGCAGGCCTTCTTGACTCTCTGGAATAGGTGAAAAAAATTCTTAGAGAGAATTGGAGTTCCAGTCGCATAGCTTTATGATTGACAATAATTAGGAGCACAGCAAAGGTATATACCAATTAGTGTGATTTTTAAAAAGACTTTAAACTTGGCCAAGTATGAAGCCATGATAACATAACAACTTTGCACCCAGATCACCCATTAAAATTAATTGACTGTTTTGGGACTTCAGCATCCCTGCCTGAATCCAAAGACAATAACACATAATTGATAATTCTTTGGGCAGGACTTCCTGCAGTATGCCTTGGAGTCTCTCCACTTCTTTCACATAGGTATTTATGCCAACTAAAAAATAATAGTGAAGAAATTCCTTTAAGATTAATTCACATATAATATTAGTTAATAAGATGGGCCAATGTGTCAGTTTCAAGTTTAGCTTTTCATGAGGAATGCATCAGGCACCTGCTTCATTCTAGAAAATAAATAGCAGGAATCTTAAGCAATGTTCTAGAAAGATGGTTAAAGATCTCGAATTTCTCTGGAAAGAAATGAGCTCTGAGTATACTGACAATAAAGATCAGTTCTTGACAGTGGCCGTACCAAAGGGACAACAGTTAGCAAATTCATAAGAGGGATTTCTGTTTAGCTTT
Source organism: Notamacropus eugenii (assembly GCF_028372415.1). Lineage (NCBI taxonomy): Eukaryota > Metazoa > Chordata > Mammalia > Diprotodontia > Macropodidae > Notamacropus > Notamacropus eugenii. Next base: position 117,789,175 of record NC_092876.1, read on the forward strand.
CTGTCCTCGTAGCACATGATTTAAGGAAAGGCTTCTGAGTTGATTTTGATTATTACCTTGCAAAAGTGCCTTGCATTCACAAATATTGAATTGCATACCACAGTGAAAGAGGGTTAACAAACACAACTTCTCCTAATAGAGGTCTCATTCAAGTCAGGAGCCCATACTTAGGCAATAAGCTTTGAGGATAAAAAACCAAAGGGAGGTAGAATGCATGACTTGCTTTCATTTTTTTAATTTCTTATCACTCTAGATTAGCGGAGGCAAAATGATCACTTGTAGAAGGATGCCTCATGCTTGGGGTTGGACTAGGTGGCCCTTCAGATGCTATTCAACCAATTCAGTTCATCCAAATACTTTACATTTCTGTTGCGTGAAAGGTACTGTAATAGGCTAGGCACTGGGACTTCAGATACATATATGCATATATATGTGTGTACATATGTATTATATGTATATATGTGTGAATACATGCATACACACCTGATTTCAGGAGTTCCTCGTCTAAAAGGAGACATACGTGCATATATAGATATATATGCATATATACACACACATAGTATGTATATATACACATACATGTACATAACTAGTTATGTATATACACATATATATGTATAAACTATCATATAGATTTATATATGATGAACGAAATCCCCAAGAGACAGGGTTCAGAGTAATTTATTTATTTGTTAATTAGACTAGTCAGTAATCAATAAATTGATGGTTAGTGCTTTCAGGAACCAAAGACCAGAGATTCCAAGGGAGACCCTGAAATGCCTTAAATCCCTTCTGCAAGGGAATTTCCATTACAGATGAAAATAAACTCTGATTGGTGGATATTCAACGGGCTAAAAGTTTTCAGCTCCTTCTACTGAGACTGTGGTTTGATCATGAGACTCGGCAATCTAAATTAATCTGAAAAAGGAAAATCATTTCCATCTGGACCTCTCTAGCTGATTTTGTCCTTCATGAGCTAGATCACCTTAAATTTTAATGGAAGGGACCAAGGACAAGGGTTCCTTTCCCCAGAGTAATTTCTCACCAATGGATTTTGTTTATACCCTAAACAGATATTAGGTCTCCTTGTTGGGTGGGATCACACCCAAAATTGAGGAGCATGTTCCTGGAGGGTTTGAGGCAATCTTATCCATCGACCATCCCCTTCAGGGACTAACTGACCTTAACAGGAGTTGGACCTTTATAGAAAATAGAAGGAAAAAGGGTAGATCAAAATTAATGATTAATTATTAATATAATAGTATAATATTAATTCTCTCATATGGGAGATTGTGGTTAGTGCAAAGGAAAATCCCAAAGTGCTGTGTATGAGGCATTTGAAGAGGGGATGTGGATGCAATCAAAGAAGACTTCAGGAAGGAGATGGGCAACTGAGTTGGGCCTTGATAGAGGCGAATTAATTACTTCAATAGACAGATGAAAAGGGATGAATTTACTTCTGGGATGGGAGACATCTGCAAAAGACAAAGAGATGGGAGAGAAAAGATGACAGTGGAATAGAGAGGATCATTCACTTTGATTGGAATGTAGAGTACGTGAAAGAATCTGTTATGAGCTACATTGCTAGTACAGGGTCTTGTATTTGGTCAATGCTTGTTAACTTGATTAGAGACAGATTGTATAGGGTCTTTTAAAGGATCAAGATTTTACATCTTATTTCCCAGGCAATAGGGAAATCACTGGAAGTTTGTAAGTAAAGGAGTGATATTATCAGATTAGAAAAATTACTTGGAGAGCTGTGTAAAGGATGGACTGGTGTGGAAAGAGCCAAGAGATAAGAAAGAATTTAGGAGACTATTACAGTAAACTAAATGAGAAGAGAAAGGGCTTTACTAGTGAGGAAGTAGTTAAGTGAAGATTACTTTATCTCTTCACCACCTAGCTGCCCAAATGATATCATAGACTACGATCAAATAAAAATATAAGATTAATATAAATCAAATGACAATAATGGCTGACTATTAAAATAATATTTATATCTATTAATATGTGTATATATATTATATAAAATATTTATATATAAAATTTGATTTTTGCAACAACCACGTGCAGTAAGTAATCCAGTGACATTGACCGCATTTTACAGGTGAGAAAATTGAAGCTAAGGAGTGTGTAGTGACTTCAGAAAGTCACATACCAAATGAACGGTAAAGGCAGGAGGGTCTGGTACCCAGCTCTTTTATACCTCAGATCTGATCTTTCCATTCTACCAAAGTTGCCTTTTAAGGAGTCATACAGTCTTCTAACTCCATTAATCTTCCAGAATGTTTTCATTCTGATACATACAGATTTTCCTTCATCATAAGAGAGGCTTGAAACATGGCATGTGGCATCAGTCTCAAAGATAATCTATCATGTGGGATTTGTGGGAGAAATTAAGCTTTTACCTGTGTGAAAACCCAGAATTGAAGCCAAGAGTCTTCTTTACATTCTTTGTCAGATTTGATGTGTGATATTGAACAGATCTTCATAAAGTTTAAAGGGTTGAATATAAAAGACCTTTAATCTCCGAAAAAATGGATTGTATGACAATGCAAAGGCACCCTAGTTCAATCGCTGCGTAATTGAAGGTATTACTGCTTTGCACACATAATAGCTCTTAAGAGTTTTCATATAATGGGAGCTTCAAAGGGCACCCTTTTCACTTAGTAGCCTTAAACATCATCTGTGCCTTGCCTGACATTATACTATGTAATAAATGTTGGAGGACTCTTGGCTACCTACAGAATAAATGTCAGGCATAGAAAAGAAGAGTCTTGCTATTTCCCAGTGAACATGCTGCCCTTGATGAGGGGGTGGGGTGGGGGGTGGAGTATAACTGTTTCAATTACATAACTTTCCTGGTATTTAGGACCCAAGCTATAACCTGATTTTCCTATTATGTTTTTCAAAAGGCCCCATAAGGGTGACCAAATAAGGTAGACATCTGCTAAGAATTCTTGTTTGAAATCTTTTACAAATTATGGTATGCTTCTAAATGAATTTATGGACATGAGGCTAGCTCTCTGGGTTCTCAGCAGCTAATCATTTTAGTCAATGCTAAATTTCTCTGTCAGGTTTTGTTTTAAGCATTATGTCAGCTAGGTAGAAAGGTACAATGAGGGCAAAGATGAGAAGCTCATGCCTCAGGTTAAATGATTTCCCCAGGCTGAGTTAAATGGCAGTGGCTAGACAGTAAATATAGTCAAGAAGAATGAGAACTTGCTCCTTAGTCACAATCATTTCCTTTTAATAGAGAATTATAAATCACATTGAATTTGTAATGTCTCATCATGACTGGAGAGCAGGTCTGCTGGACCCTGGAGCTGATAATCTAATACTTACATTGACCTTGTCCAAATAACTGGACCGCTGGATCATTCCACCAAGCTCTTCACCTCTTATTCATCTCTTTCTGGGCCTAGGAGTCCCAATATGTTAGTTAAATGATCTGTCTGTTGTCCTTCATCCTTACCATATGACCCACCTAATGAGTACAGATTCAATACATTGGTCACTTCTAAACACCTGTCGAGCCACTCGTTGGCCATGAAGTCCTGCTATCCTGATGAGGCTCTCTATACAGTTCTTCTCACTTTTTTCCTGGGTGACTGTGATCAAAATTCTCCTTTTTGTTGTATCACAAACCCATGTTTTGATCCATAAGTCATTAGAGCTTAGATTTGAAAGAGACCTGAGTCCCTCTACTTGGATGAATTTGTGCACTTTTTACACAAATAAGTATCTCATATCCATTTGAAAATTCATGTGTGAGGGGAACTCGCTACTTCATCATGGGAGTCATTGTGAGCAGTGCTGGGAAGTTAAACAAGTTGTCTTTGATCTTCATCCTTTGTCAATCAGCATTGAACAAATATGACTGAAATATAATAAGGTGGCTTTGTTTATTCCTGTCTATTCTTCATCCATTATATTGTGTTTCTTTGAAGCTAGTAACTAAAATATCTTTACTCATTATCTCAGTCTCCAAGTTATCTACACAGTCTGTGGCTTGTGGTTCATTTCATTTCTACTTGATTTTAAGAAAATTTGTAACAAAAATAATCTACCCTTTGTGGCTGCCATATCATGACTTCGTACATCTCTGTATCACTTAAATCCAGTTCGTGCTCAAGTCAAGACATCACCCTCATAATGTCATTGATCCTCTTTGAGAACAAAGGTTCAACCACAACAAGAGTCTTTCTTTGGAACTCTGGCATGGTACTTATGAATCCAATGCAATCATCGGAGAAAAAAAAATACAGTGTGCAAGGCCATCAATCATTTGTCCAGTCCAGGATGGCAGAACACCACTTTGGTAGCTGTGAATAGCTTGGGGAACATTGTATGCTCATATCCAATGCCTTTGTGGCTCTTGGTTTTATTCAGCTCTAAACATAGTTTGATTTTAGTTCTTTATATGGTATTTAGTTCCTTATTGATGTTGACATGTGTTGAGTTTATTATTGTATAATGCTACAATGTGAACCATTCCTATTGAATCAAATGCCTTTTTGTTTGTCCACAAATGTTCAGCATGCAGAGGCCCAGTGCCTTTTTTTACATACTCCTCTAAATCATCAGGATGCTCGTATGTGATGGATAGTTAAAAAGCTGACTTGTAAATAAGGATCCAAAGTTTATCAGTTTATACGACTGATTATTTTTCCAGTCTTCTTCTTTCACCCAGCCAATACCCATGAAATAAGGACAGAATAAAAGGATGTGAGTTATTATTTACTTCTCATAAGATCATATATTTAGAGCTAGAAGGGACCTTGGAGATCATCTAATTGAATACCCTCATTTCATAGCTGGATGACCGGCCCGAGGTCACACAAATATAGGGTGTCAGAGCCCACTTTCGAACCCAGGTCTTCTACTTCCCAAACAACACATTTTCCATTATACCTCTCTTTCCAATAAATGACTATTGTGATGCTAAGTTTTAAATCTTTTTAAAATAATCTGAGTTATTTATGAGACCAGGTACATGAATCTGGAAGCATCTAAGAAGTCATTCTCAAAAGGGCAGTGGTAATAAGGTCGCTTTTCTCCCAGCAGCTGGAATTAACCTGTAAAAGCCACACAGACGTGAGCATAGTTCAGTGATCATTTGAGACAGGCCCCTATGGCTTAGGCTACATCAGAATGAAGACAGAAGGGGGAAAAAAGCCTTTTCCAAGGCAATTAAACAGGACATTAACTAGTAAAATCTCACCTCCTCAGGTCCCACCTTAATGTTCCATGAACAGTCAGCAGTGATTTGAATAGCCCACTCCCTATTGTGAGGATAAAAGTTAGAGCTGTTGATACTCACCCAAAGGAGTGGTTGAGGGATGGAGGAAGCAAAGGGTCTACATAAGAAAAGACCATGTTTTAATGGTGTCATGTTTTTTTTAATTTTAACCTTCCTCATCTAAGATTAATGCCAGACTGCTGAACAACCTTGAGCACTATGGCTGTTTGTTTGCTTTTTAAACTCTTGTAATTCGTTGGTGCATGAGACTAGACACACATATACACACACACACATATACACACACACAAAATGTTACATTTTAACTTTTAAAGAATTGAGTAATCTGAGTAACTTTTGAGAACTTCAAAGGGCTTCCCTTCTCTGGAAGCTTCAGGCACAACCTTGATGACCAATTGCCAGGTATATTTAAATGAGGATTCTTTTTCAGGTATATCTTGAATTACATGGCAGCTAAGGTCTGTTCAATCTCTGGAATTCCATGACTCTGTAACTCCCTTTTATCTTTATTCAGTCACCATTTTTTATGGTGACGTACTAGGTTATAGAGGCAACATAACATAGTGGGTAGATCCAGGAAGACTTGCCTCTGAAACATGCCATGGTACCCTGGCCAAGTCCCTTGCACTCAGGCCAGATGGATCCAACACCTCTGCCACTGGCATGTGATCCTGAGTGTTTATGAACCAGATTAAAATGTAGTTTGGAAATAGTTAACAAAATAAACACAAATACAATAAAACATTGATAATATTTCATTTTAAAGCTTAATGAAATGGGGCCCCTGGGAATCCTTATGTACAGATGAATGGCTTTCTATTTGAGTTGGACACCTCTGCCCTAGGCAACTCTCTAAAACTCCAAATTGCAGAGAATAGGGCTCCATTTAGAGAGGGAGTTTCTTCAATGGCATTTCTTTGTTTTAATGAAATAAGAAGTCCAAGCCAAGTCCAGACTTTCAAAGCATTGTGCTAGATGTTGTGCTAGAATGCAGGTATAAACCAAAACATGTTGCATTCCCAAATCACATTCGATATACACTAGCTATTTGTTTATCACCAGCTTATCTTCTATTGAACTAATTTGTACATAATTGTTTGCAGTTGAAAGCAGGCACCATCTTTTGCCTTAATATCCCCAACTCTTGTTCAGTTTGTAGTTCTTGTTCAGTCATTTCAGTCATGTCCAACTCTTCATGAGCCCATTTGGGGTTTTCTTGGCAAAGATGCTAGAGTGGTTTGTCATTTCCTTCTCTAGTTCATTTTACAGATGTGAAAACTGAGGCAAACAGGGTTAAGTGACTTGCCCAGGGTCACACAGCTAGTAAATGTCTGAGGTCTGATGTGGATTCAGGAAAAGGAGTCTTCCTAACGTCAGGTCCAGCACTCTATCCATTATGACACTTAGCTGCCTCAAGTAGGCACTTAATGAATGCTTATTAACTAACTGACTCAATGAGAACATGAGAAGGTAACAGGCCAGCAACCTCAAGTGATCCTCCTTCACAGACCAAATCTTTCTAATCACAAAGCTTACTGAGAGAGCGAGTGATAGAAACTTTAAGATCCCTCCATATTTGCTATTTATTGATTTTGTTCAGTACACACATATACAACTTTAGAGATTTTCCTTATGCTAGAGGTGTTTAATTCATACATCAAAACCATAAAATTCAATTACAAACATGACTATAGAGATATATGTGTTCCTCAATTGTGTTGTTATCAAACAAGCTGTTAAACATGTTTATATGTTTGCTGAAGAATGGTTATGTGAGCCATTCTAATAAAAGATAATTCTATGAAAAGTTCCAAATGAAGGATTTCTAATTGACATTGAGATTTGAAAAATGTTTATATTTGAAGATGTTGTCATAGTATTTGCAGGAGTCCTGGAAAGCCTCCTCAGTGACATAAATTGAGCTAACCTCCTATACTCAAAAAACAAAGTGGATGAAAAACATATGGGAGTCCCATACCACTTTGGGGCTTTTCTGAATTTGCTTTTTCTTTTAAAGTTCGACTGTTTACCCTAATAAGGAGTTGGGATGAGGCATTCATTTAGATTCTCTATATGTTCTAGGGGTTCTGAGAGATTTGGAGTACCCTATATACTTCAGGGAAACAGAGGACTTTTTACTCTGACCAGGATTATATACAGTCTGTACATATGGGTCCAAGGCAGTGTAGACGAGGAGATTTAGAGAAAGAGGAAGAGGGAGGGCAATGGACCCAGTTCTGGTTTGCTTTAGCACTCAGTGATCTAATCATCCCAGAACAGAGGGAAACCTCAGTGAGAAAAACATAATGGAATTATTTCAGTTCCTTTGCTTTCTCATATAAAAGATGTGGATGTGGTTTCCCGTTGACTCCAGGTCCCTAATCACTTTAGAGAGAACACTTCTTGCTCTGGGAGTTCTGTAGAGACCAGGCTTTCCCTCTGATAGGATAAACTTAATTTTCTTTTCCCTTTTCTTTATTGTCTTTGAATTAGGAAAGCTATTTGCAAGCAGCAAAACAGGCATGAGATGTAAAATTTGTAAAAAAAAAAAAAAATTGTTAAATTACATCATCATATAAGTAAGAATGAGTATAACCCTCAAGACCAGAAACCATGGTATACCTGTCTCTTTGTGGGAAAACGTCCTCATTTGTCTGTTGTTTACGAACTATGCCAAGCATACTTTGTCAAAAGAACTAAAGTCATTCAACCTCTGCTGCATTGCAAGCTCTTGAGAGGCAGGGACCCTCCCTTATCTAACACTTATATCTCCCCCAGCACCTAGCATAGCAGTCTACACAAGATATATGTGATCTATAATTATAGAGGATGCATGGTGTGAGATTCCTTCCCCAAACCTAGATTCGTAAGTAGACCCTGGTAGGATATTTGACAAATATGAAAGGAAAATTATTTTATCAAGGATCACATCGGTAGTAAGTGTCAGGTACAGGGAGTTTAAAGCCAGGTCTCTCTGACTCTACCTCTAGCACACTACCCACTACTCTACTCTGTTTCCACTCTGCACACAGTAGGGTGTAAATATTTGTGAAATGCATGAACGTTATGGTGAATGGGAGATTAGAATGCTTGAGTTAAGCATTGACTTGCTTTCATTCTTTAAATATCTCAGATCTAATTGGCAAGAGGATTCCCAGATGATCTTCTAGCCTAGCTGCCATTGATGCAGCCCTTTGATGCTTTCTTAGTTAGACTGGTCCTTGGACAACAGAAATATTTCATCGCAGGCCTTTGCAATTTGGTGGACCTGACACAATATGGTGTAATCTTCAAGAACTTAGAGTCAATTCAGTTTCCTCATCGGAACTTGACTTGATGGCAGGAAGACTTACAAATCCCACCTCAGGTATTTATTAGTTGTATGACCCTTCAAATCACTTGACCTTAATGTGCCAGGCGATGCTCTAAGGCTGTCATCACCCTGCAATGGTACAGATTCCTCTCAAGGAAGCTTCTTGCACCTGTAAAATCCAAGGTCTAGACTATTATTTAGAGCACTGAAGGTCACCTCCTTACCACGAAGAAGTATTGGGAAAAGCTTTAATAAGGGTTAATGCCGATTTAATCTATTTATTTTCCTCGTTTATTCATGCAGCACATTTCCTCCTTGAACTATTACACAAAACATCCACAGTATCAGCATTAAATGCATTTTTCACTCCTAAGCAGTTAAATAGCTGATTTGTCGAGAAGCAGAAGGAGGAAAGCTAAAAATGGTCTGGTGGAAAGAAAAGTGAAGGAAAATAATGGGATCTGGGTTCTAGTCGTGTGACCTTGAGAATCACTTAACCTTTATGGGCTTCAGTTTCTTCTCTAGCATGGTGATGGGGTTGGGGGGAGAGCTGACTTACGTCAGGGATTCTTAACCTAGAATCCACACATGCCCCAGAAGTCTGTGAATACCTTTCAAGGGTTCATGAACGTGGATGGAGAGGGGGAAATGCATCTTTATTTTAATTAACCTCTAACTGAAATTTAACATTTCCTTCAATTATTTACAAACATTATTCACAGAAGGCTCCACCAGACTGCCAAAGGGATCCATAACACAATAAAGGTTAGGGACCCCTGCAGGGATCACTGAACTCCTTTCCAACTCAAAATAGTCAAAGGAAGGTGGCAGAAAAGAATAGAAAATTAAGAACCTCATTGGAGAATTTAGCTTTAGAAAGGAGAGGCAGATGTCTTTCTCCAGGAAAGAAGGCAAAATAGAGGGGAGGGGAAAATAGCAGATATACCAAAGCTTGATGAACAAGCTCAGGGCAAAAGTCCTTGTTTCTCTCAATAAAATACGTTTGCCAAAGGCGTGGTAAAAATAGCAATAGATTTGGAGTCCACAAACCTAGATTTGAATCCTGCCTGTGCTACAATGTGACTTGGGGCAAATCACTTTATTTCCCTGGGTCTTAGTTTCGTCATCTATAGAAACTTGGAGCTGGACTAGATGACTTTTGAAGACCCTCTTAGACTATGAGCTAGGTGGCGCTATTGTGCACAGAATGCTGAGCCTGGAATAAAGGAGAGTTTGACCCCAGGTTCAGACACTTCCCAGTCTGACCCTGGGCAAGTCATTTCACTTCTGTTTGCCTCGGTTTCCATATCTGTAAAATGGAACCAGATAGAATCAATAACAACAAATGAGATAACATTCCTGAGGTGCTTTAGCCCAGTGCCTGGCACATAGTAAGCACTATATAAATGAAAGGTATTATTATAAACATAAAACAGTCTTGTAAAATGAAGTATAAAGGAGACAAGTGAGAAGGGTTTGGGGAGTGTAGAGCCTTAGAAGCCAGAGGATATACTCTAGAAAAGGAATGCATTATTCCTAAAACAGATCCTGACAGCCTGTTTTGTCTGTAGTATGTGCCTTAGAAGTTAAAAAAAAAAAACAACTAATATTTCTCCTTTTAAAAATGGAGAGAAACAAATAACTAAGGAATAAAGCCTTAATTTATACTTAACAATAGCTGCAGAGCACTGAGGACCATTTTAGATGGAAAGAGTAAATAAAAGGTGCGTTTCTTGTTTAAATATCTTTCTTGTTCAGTACCATATTTCTGAGACTTTATTTCAGTACTTTATTGACCCATGGTTTTATGAGTTTGGGTGTTCCCTCCATGGATCCAAACTCACAATCATCTGACTAGTTTAAAAGATAGCCAAAAAATTTATCCCCCCGTAGCCAAATTGTTAATGAGCCTGTCCTTGGATAAAAGACATATAGAAACCCTTTTTCTGATATCAGTCTTGAAATGTTTCCAAAATAGTTGGACAGGCCAGAACTGGTACTGTACTCTGTACTCTACAGAACTCACCGTCACTTCCAGGGTTTAATTTCTAAAACTAAGAAATGTTCAATAATCATATTGTTACATATACCAATTGGACCACATCAATATATATATATTTACATATATAGATATACCTACATATATGTGTATATGAAACATGTGTATGTATATACATATATATACATTGTACATATATGTATAAATTTTTTATTTATAAACAATTTTTTTCCCTCAGAGAGGAAGATTAGTTGACTATACAGATACCTGATAAAGTTAGATTGAATATCAGCATAGTGCTTCTGTCTGTGTGTGTTTTGGATGCAGTCTCAGGGCGTATGGTACCAAATAAACCACTTTCTACAGCAGAGCAAGCGCTTTGGACACTATTCTAATGAAATTCTGTCAAACCAGGATATTGAATTGTTAAGATAACTACTTAGGAGCTCTCCCAAAAAATCCCATGAAATCGATTTGGTTCAAAAAAGTCCTCAAGTATGAGTAAAGATCAGTCTTAAGATATAATTGTATGTTGTGAATATATGTTTCATTCGTTGAGTTTTGGAAAATTGGTTTTATTCTAACCAGGCTTTATCTTTCACTCGCTATTTGTATAACTTGGCTAAATCATTCCGTCTCTATGGCCCTCAGTTTCTTGATCTTTAATATGAAAGGGTTAGATTCGATAATCTCCAAGGGTCCCTTTCTGGGACAGTAACCTGTGACTTTGTGACTGTGCATTTTTCCTCTGATGGAAGAGAGAGCTCACAAAATGTTTATTTTGTCCAGATGTCAGCTCATTGGCCTTCAGAGTATTCTAACTGATATAGCTTCTCCTCCATTGGACGCCATTCATTTCCTTGATAATAGGAAATGATTTTGACTTTGTTTATATTCTCGTCCTTAACAGAGGAATGAACACAAAGTAAGCAATTAGTAATTTCTTGTTAACTGACTAGGCAGATTCAGTAAATATATTGATTGCCAATATTTTGTTAAATCAATCTAGAATTTGTCTGACCACTTAACTTCCTTGCTTAGATCTTAAGTTTTTTGTTTCTTTTTTCATGTGTTTTTTTTCAAAGTACAGAGCACCAGAGATTCATTATACCCACCTTCCCCAGAACCACACAATATCTAAAGTCTAGTCAGCAAGAAATGGAAGAAATAATGAAACTATGAACAGTTCACATTTGGATTCTTTTTTTGTTATAGAATATTTTGTTGGACAGTTAGCTATGGTTTATTAAATGTGCACTTGTGCCAGGCACTGTGCTGAGCATTGCGGAATAAAGAAAAGCCAAAAAAAAAAAAAAAAGGATCCAAAGTCCTTGCTCTCAAAGGGTTCATCGTCTAAAGGAGTATACAGCATACAAACAGCCTTGCAGGAACAAGAAGGCAGGTATTACCATAAGGGATCACTGGGAATTGCTTAAACAAACAAAATTAAAAATGAACTCTTAGCAGAGGCCCAAGGGAAACCAGGAGGCAGAGATGAAGAGGGAAAGAGGAGTTCTAGGCTTGAGGAACAGTCATTATGAGGAACATACCCTCATTAAATGTGGTTCTTGGACCAAATGATCTGTGTGGTGTCTCCCGTAGAAACTGCTCAGAGTCAGAAGATGAAGTGTTGCTATGTGAGAGGAGGCTAGGGTTGCTGGATTGAAGAGGAGAGGTGCATACTGTAAGAAAACTGGCAAAGCAGGAAAAGGTCAGCTTATAAAATACCTTCAAATCCAGAGGATTTAATATTTGAGCCTGGAGGTAACAGGAAACCACTGGATTTTATTGAATAGGGAGCAACATGGTCAAATCTGGGCTTTAGGAAAGTCAATTTGACAGCTAACTGGAAGATGGATTGGAATGGGAAGACACTTGACATAGGCTGACCCACCAGCAGGCTAGAGCAATAATCAAGGCATTGAGATGCTACGCCAAAGTGGTGGCGGTGTCAGAGGAGAGAGGGAGGTGTATACAAAAGGTAAAAATCACAGGACTTGTATTAAAAGGTTTCAATTAAATGCTGAATCAAGAATTAAAAATTCATTTGTCCGTGCCTACTTTCTACATAGTTCCCATCTGAAAATTAATAACAACAACCCCAGTAATCATAGCTGACGTTTAAACAGCCTTTTAAGGTTTTCAAAGCTCTTTATAGACATTATCTCATTTGACCCTCCCAACATCCCAGTGAGGCAAGCTTAGATACTCTCTTGGATCTTGAATCTCATTGGTGGATTTTCCCTCTGCTCCTCATCTTATGCAAGTTTTCTCTATGTCCTTCCATAAATACTCCTTCAAGTACTTACCCAATGCATTGAAGGCCTTCTTTTGCACTTTTAAATATCTTTAGAATAAAAATGTCATTCTAGATCTTTCCGTCTGTGTTCTCTCACTCTTACTACATGACCAGCCCACCTCCTTGTCTAAATATATATACATTTTATGTCATCCTGTATCCTGATTGGTGAATAGATATTTTACAGAACTTTTGTCAACCAAATGACTCTAAAGTTGCTAGCAGAAAAGTGGAAAGGAAAACAGATTTAGAGTTGGAGGACTCAGGTTTGAATTTTGGTTCCCCTCTTACTGAAAAGACTTCTCCTGGTCCCCTCCACTGCTGATGCCTTTCTCCTCAGATTACCTCCCATTTACATTGTACATATTTTTTATGTTCATAGTTATTTGCTCATTGTCTCCTCTATTAGAATGAGAGGAGCCTTGAATGAGAGGAGGGATAATATTTTGACTTTCCTCATATTTCCAGAGTTTAGCATTATACCAGGAATATCATAAATGCTTAATGAATATTTGACAGTTGAATGATTAAGAACAGTGTTTGACTTGGATTAAGGAAGACCTGAAGTCAAATCCTACATCTTATATTTACTACCTGTATGAACATTGGTATCACTTTGCCTCTGAGACTTAGCTGCCATATCTAACAAATCATACGCCTGTAGTCCCTACCAAGGTGGTGCAGTAGACAGAGTGCAGGGCCTAGAATCAGGAAGATTCATCTCTGTGAGCTCAAATCTGGCCTCAGACACTTTTTTAGCTGTGTGACCCTGGGAAAGTCACTTAACTCTATTGGCTGCCTCAGTTTCCTTACCTGTAAAATGAGCTGGAGAAGAAATTGACAAACCACTTCATTATCATTGCCAAGAAAACCCCAAATGGGGTCACAGAGTCAGACACAACTGAACAACAACAAGACAAACCACCTCCCTCACTGCACTGTTGTGAGACATAAATGGGATAATGCATAGAAGGTCAAATAGAGTAAGCTGAAGGCTTCATCACAATGATAGTTCTATAAATACTGGAAAAGCAGCCATCAGATCTGAAGTCTTCTAATCTCAAGAGCAACACTCTTCCCAAACGTTTCTTCCTATATCATGTCCCAGGGCCTGTGGCAGATGCAGCAGGGATCTAGAGACAGATATGTAATGGTTCAACCAAACTGCACCCCAGGACTGGGGAATCTTGAAACTGAGACTACCAAACCTGTTGAGTTACTTTGAGCAAGTGACTTCCCTTCCTTAACCTGCAGTTAGGCGAAATGAAAGAGCTTTAGGCTGATTGACCTAAAACAGAAAAGAACCTCAGGTCTGCCTGTCACGTAGGTCAACCTACCTCATTTTACAGGTGAGGGAAGTGAGATCCAGGGATTTTAAGTGACTTGCCTGAAGTTACATAGCTAGTACCCATCAGAGATGAGATTTGAATCTGGAGCCTCTAACTTAAGAGCCAGTGACCTTTCTATTATACCACCTTACTGATTTCTTAGGTTTATTTCAGCTGTTTTATTTGTGAGCCTATCACACACACATACACACACACACAAACACACCCAATCATAATACATTTTAGATCAGGAATGAATTGGAATTTTTCTCTCATTTTATTTTTTCTCAATTACACATAACAAATTTATAACATTTTTTTTAAATTTTGAGTTCCAGATTCTTTCCTCTCCCTTCTCTCCCCTCTCCTTGAGAAGACAAATAATTTGATATCAATTATACATGCACCATCATGCAAAACATGTTTTCATATTGTTATTGTTGTGTTCATCCTTCGTTGCTGAAGAAGACCATGCCATCAGAGAAATGACGACATGACTTGCACTTGACTTTGTTTTGAGTGAGGGAGAGCTGTGCAGGTCACCAGCCTCATTTCTCCTCCAGAGCCATCTGGCTCTGGTGACCAGATATTCATCAGGATGACTGGAGATGGCCCAGGATGCAATGGTAGACCTTGGCTTCTTTAGGCCAACGTCTATTCAGGTACTCACTTAGGGTGAGATAATGTCCATTCAGTGAATAGGCCTGTTTAAGAAGTAGTCAGGGGAAGGTCCCTTTAATGAGGCAAAGAAAAATAACTACATCAGGTTGGGAGGGAAACAGCAACAGTTACTATTGATAATCACTATTAAGCCAGGAAGGTCCAGAAAATAGTCCTTAAGTGATACTTGGGCAGGAGCCTAATGTTATCCAGTCTATGGGCTTCAGAGTATAGTAAGTTTAAGGTTTTGGGAAAGGGAAGGGAAGGTGTGTGGCAAAATAAAACACAAATCAAAGAAAAACGAGAAAAATAATTTGTTTTTAAAAAGTATTCTTTGATCTGCATTCAGATTCTATCAGTTCTTTCTCAGGAAGTGGACAGCATTTTTCATCATGAGTCCTTCATAATTGTTTTAGATTATTGTGTTGCTGAGAATAGCTAAGCCATTCACAGCTGATCATAGTACAGTACTGTTGTTACTGTATACAGTGTTCTCCTGGTTCTGCTCATTTCACTTTGCATCAGTTCATATAAGTCTTCCCAGGTTTTTCCGAAAGCATTCTACTTGTCAAATGAACCAGAATTTCAGAGCTGGCAGAGACCTCAATAGCCATTAAGTCTAATTGTTACACCAGTCTAACATACCTGACAAGTAGTCATCCAGTCTCTGTCTGAGCAACACAAAAAAGATGGAACTTACTACCTTTTGAGGAAGCTCTTTTATAATGTACACAAGAGGTTCACACAAAAAGCCCTGAGATTTCAAAGGAAACATGGACTTCCTTCTGGCTGGGTACATCAGGGAAGGCTATATTAGGAAGAGGTGGTAAATGACCTGAATTCTGAAGTAAAGGGAGTATCTCAACTGATAGAAAAGAAATAGAAAAATATTCCAGGTTTTGTGAATGGTGTGAACAAAGATGTGGAAGCTGGGATGCTGAAGGCATTTAGAGAATGACAGTTCACCCCATAGTCATGAGTTATAGGCAGCATAATTTCATCAATGGCTGCTCAGTTTCTCATAGCCACTTAATAGGTTTATAATACTTAAACACCTGCTCTTAGCCATTGAATTTGATCAATGGTGCAAATGATGCTCTGAAAAGACTTTGAAATGGTAATACTTTTCTTCATTTGTCTGTAAAGAAATACTGACTTTGTGTCTTCAAAAACAAAGTCAATTCACTGGAAAGATATTTGAAACCAGTCTATTTTTTCTTATATACCCAATTGTACATGGTATATGGGAGGAGGGGTTAACTATAAACTTACTCACTTCAATTGGGTGTCTATATTTATGCCTGTTGGTGTCTGTGATGGTAACGGTGTCAGCCATACAATCTCAGACTTCAAATTTCAACCAGATAATTATTTCCCATGGTAGCCTTGGCCTTCTTTAGAGGGATGATTTGATGCCTCAGCCTTTCTTCTAAGTTATTCTGCTGGTGATATTTATTTAGGGCTCCAAGTATATAGATCTGAGTCCCCAGGGTTTGTTTTGTGTGTGTATATGTGTGTGTGCATGCCCTCATAGGCATGTTTGTATTGCATTTTTTTAAACCTGTCTTTTTCATTGCTAAGAATAACCTCTGGGCATTTACAAACAAAAATTTGGTCCCAGTGTGCGAATACATGGCTTTGGGGAAAGCACAGGAATGAAATCTACCTTCTGCTTTCAACAGACAGAAAAAGATTTCCTCTAGCAGAATGATGTCTGTATGAGGAGAGTCCATAACTATATTAAGTTTTTTTTTTTTACTTTAACTTCATTACAAGGGAATATTTGATTCCAGGGACTGAGAAAGGGGGTAGAACTCCCAGAAGTGATGATGATGTAAAAAAACAAAAGGCAGTTTAAAAATTCATTAAGTAAAAAGAAATAAAAGCCCGAAAAATTTACATTTTGCATATGGAAAATTAAACTGTTAATAATGCACTAGAATACTTAACTCATAGAAGTCTTTGATAGGGGTTCATAATGTTAAAAGTAAAGCCACTTTAATGATACCTTCTGATTCTTTCTATAGTACAGAATAGGACTATAGTATAGTATAGGACTTTCCTGGAGAAGGACATACCTCTGTCCCCTTGACCATCTTCAGCTGGATAAACACATTCTTTAAATATGGCATAGTCATCAATCCAGTCACTGCTGTGACAGCAGCAAAAAATACAACGAATAATGACTCACTTCCGCAGGAAATGAGACAGCATTTATTTTAATTGCCCTAGCATTCTAAATTCATTTTGCATTTATTATTAACAGCAATAATAATTAATTCATTCAAAATTCATAAGATTTCTAATATAATTACAAAGATGTTTTATTGCAATATATCACCTCATCATCTCTCCATTAACTAATCATTTATGTTATTTTGACAGCATACATTGTTACCCCGCAGAAATAATTTAGTTCATAGAGTCCAAGTCAAGATGGCACAAATCTTCTTTGTTGTTGTAGTGATGTAAATTAAAATGACCATCATTATTGGCTCCCCATATCACCAGTGTCAGGAGCCTGCCTAGTCGTCCTTGGCAGCATGCAAATTAGCAATTGAAACCCAGTTACTTTCTGATTGTCTGAGGTAGCATGTTAGCTAGCTCACAGCAGTTAGACTGCTGGACCTTGTGTTCAAATCCCACATCTTTATTTTTTGTGCATCTATGGCCAAATCACTTAATTTTGCTGAGCCTCAGTTTATTCATCTGTCAAAAAGGAATAATACTTTTTGTAGTGCCTACTTCATATCGCTCTTGTAAGGTCCCAGTAAGATGTTGTATGAAAAGGACTTTTCAAACTTTATAGAAAAAGTCAGTATTATATAAAAGTTAGTTGCCATCATCACCATTATCATTGCTGGACCTAGGGAGGGGAAGAAAGGATAATTCTTTCCCTCATATGACTTCAGTCAGAACTATTGTTCAGTTGTTTCAGGCATGTCCAACTCTTCATGACCACTTTTGGGGTTTTCTTGACAAAGATACTAGTATGTTCTTTCCTTTTCCCTCTCATTGTACAGATGAGGAAACTGAGATACAAAGGGTTGAGTGATTTGCACATGGTCAAACAGCTAGTAAATATGTGAGGTTGGATTTGAAATTAGGTCTTCCTTACTCCAGGCCCAGTACTGGAAGTCTATCTATCCACTGTGCCACCTAGCTACCCAGTCATAATAACAATGAGCCCCAGTGAGTCCTCTACTGTATCAGGGAGGTTGCTCAAGTTTGAACTCATGCACTTCTTTGATTCAAAACTGAGTTGTTGCTGTTGTTTTTTCCACTGAAAGGACAACCATTACAGCTTCACATAGAGGAGCAGTGTCCGTGACCTCCAACCCACACGGGGAGCAGGAATGAAGACTCTAGCGTGTTTCCAGATCACACTGGAAGTTGCAAGAGACCATAACTATAAGCTTGTGAGGGATCTTAGGCCCTTTGTCCATCTCTGCTTCAGTCTCTGTCTCTCTTCCTTACCATTTCACACTCTCTCTCTCTCTCTCTCTCTCTGTCTCTCTCTCTGTGTCTCTCTCTCTCCCTCTGTCTCTCCCCTTTTCTTTTCTCTCCCTCTTTTCTTTCCTCTCTCTCTGACTCTCTCTCTCTGTCCCTCCCTGCCCCCACCCCTGTGGGCACAGGAGCACACCCAGACTCTTCCTCTCTTCTCCATTGATTAACTGAGGATATTTATCAGCTGGTAGTCTTTTCCAAACTTTCCAAGGGATATTTATGAGTCTTGGTAGTTTTAGGTTACAGTTCAGGATTACATTGACAACTTTCAACAACTATTGGTAGATTTATGGAGAAAGGGCAGTCATTACAGACCTAGCAAAGAATGTAAAACACTCACATGGAGGTGAGAAAGCCTGGAACATGTTTGAGCAATGATATCTTCATGGAAATCATTTCGAGGGGTCTGTTAGTTCCTATTTCATTCTTTCTACCACTTCTTGTCTGGCCAGAGATCACCAGACAGTCTGACTGATGACCCTGTCAACTTCTGACAATTTCTTAGCCTTGCCAAGGTCAAATAGTGAGTCAGTGTCTGAGGTGGAGACATGGGATATGAACTCGGGTCTGCTTGATTTCAGCCCCAGGCTATACATCAGCTGCCCCAGAACAGAAAGCCAGAACTTTGATCTGGACACAGAGTCCCATATGATGCTTTATTTTAGACCTTTCACTCTGTAAAAGTTGAATCATTAAGGTCTTCAGAAAATATGAGGCCTGACCTGTGATTTTATTGGAACAGGAAACTCAAGTCTGAAAAGTACCTCCAGCCACTTAAGTCAGAAAATTGCCTGAGGTGCTTTATTTATAAAGATCATGCCACAGGAGTTTGGATCACAGAAGTTATCAATCAATCAGCACTTAACAAGACCCTGACTTGAACTTGGGTCTTTCTAGCTCCAAAATCAATCCTCTATGGACTTAGCTTTGCTGACTCTCAAGGGCATTATTAATCAATTAGAATGCAAATAGGTATTGATCATTAAATATGGTCTTGCATATTATGCAGATAAGCAGTCAAGTTTCTTTCTTGAGATAATTACCAAACATTAGAATGATTGTAAAATAAAATGAAAATATTCTTGCAAACATGGTACTGTGGTTGTCTTTTTTGGAGAAAGGGGGAAAAATACTATTTGAATAATTTTATTCATAAGCTTTTAAATTCAATTAAAGCTTTAAAGCTTATCAAAGCCTTTTGGGATATGGAATGATTATTTTCTGTCTATAATTTGTTAAATTATAGTTTTACAAGCTACTTTAAAAATGATACTGAAAATTTTATACTTTGTTTTGACTTCAGAATAAAATGCAAAAGCAAGAAGACTTGTTTTACATGTTTTCACATCTCTCTATGATATTATGAAAATCATCAATTCTGTCATTCAAAATCTTTCCCCTTTCTGCTTTTTTCTCCTCCTACTCTTCCTGTTTCTTTCTTTTCTCAGCCTCCTTTTCTCCCCCCTTCTTCTTCTTTCTCAGTTTCAGTGTGTATGTGGGAAATAGCTATTGAATGTCCATTGAGGTGCTTACTTAGCAAAGTGCAGTAACTATAAAAAATAACAAGAAGGAAACAGAAATGGAGATACATGACAAGGTGACTTTAGAGGGGGAAAAATCTGAATGATTCTTATTTCTTCCTTTTACTCTCTTCGAAATACCATTGAAGCAATGAATGAAAATAATTTATTAATTGTCAGACATTGTACTTTACTAAAGATGATAGTCCGTGCCTTCAATAAATTTACATTCTAATGGGAGGAGACAAAAATGTAGAGGGGAATGATGAACAGGGAGGGGAGTATTTTGCTTCTGAAAGTTACACGAATGGTGATTGGATAGAGTAGAGGGGAAATTGGCACATCTTTTCCAGAGACAATGAAAGAGTTGACTTGATTGTGGTTACAGAATTGGAATGAAGGATGAGTACTCAGGAAACAGAAGAGAGCAAGAAAGCTAGTGAGAATATGACTGGAGCTGAGCCTATTTTGAGCAACTGACTAAGGTAGCCATCAATCAAGCCATTGGGGTCCCAAAAGGGAATTCTGGCTTCCGGTCAGATAGCAAGAAATATTGTTGCTTCTTCAATGTTTTACCTACTCAAACAAATGGTTAGAGGCTTTGGGACATTTCCTCTCCCTTCATGTTCTTCATTCAGGAATGTCTTATGATTATAGATATTGCTTCCCTATCAGAATAAGTCTAGATTTTTCCATATTTTGACCGTGTTGAAGCATAAAAATAATGATTGGTCATAATTAATTTGTATATGAAGAGTATTATATTGACCCACTTCCAGCAGGATCATCCTTGAATTCTTTTCCAAATAAAAGTGATAGATTTATGCAGTCCAACTGTGTGTATCCTCTTGCCTAATCCTGCTTTGGACCAATATGAAAGGCCTGGGAAATGATTAATTGAAGTTAGGGATATAGACTGTGGCCAGAGAATGCAGCAAAGTTAATTGGCCCATACAGGATTGAACTTTTGACCTTGGTCTCATTAGATGTAGTCATCACAAATCTTCAACTACTTGAAAGTAAAGGAAGTGGGGGAAAGTAGAATGTCCATTATTGGAAAAAATACTGTAATGGTTGTGCAATCATTTCAGAAAACTGTCAAAGAATTACATTGTTTTTATTAAATAAACAGTACATAAAAGGTCTGGTTTTTTTCTGTCTTTTTCCTCCCATAGGTCTAGGCTTCAGTATCGCAGGAGGTGTGGGCAACCAACACATCCCTGGAGACAACAGTATTTATGTTACTAAAATCATAGATGGAGGTGCAGCACAGAAGGATGGTCGTTTGCAAGTAGGAGACAGACTACTAATGGTAAGCATGACTAAAAACAAAACTTCATATACCTAGGAAATCCTGGCTTTGCAGATTGACCATATTTGGAACTATGAAGATTTTTTTAATCTTAACTAATATTTATGCAAAAATTGAATAAAAAGTTAAACAAAAAATTAAAAAATAGAAATTAAAACATTATTAAAAATTTACAAATATTAGTAGAGTCTATTGCAATATATTTAAAAGATCATATCCTATGGCCAGGTTTGATTTATATCAAGAATAAATGGTTGATTCTATAAGGAAAAGGGTAGAGGGCCGAGCGCCGGACCGTGGCCCCCTGGTGAGCCCAGAGCTGCCCGAGGGTGAGAACCCACCTCCGGGTGCTGGGAAAGCCCTTACGGAGCTAGCTCTGCCTCCAGGGCAGAACATGCGAGGAGCCCCAGCAGGGTATATAGGAGGGGAACAAGGGAAGGTCAGGGTTTGATGTAAGCAATAAAGTGAAGTAAAGCTGCCTCCTTGGGTGCACTGTTTGGTCATTCCCCTCCTCCACCAGAGGGGCCGGAGACGTCCGAAGACCGGGAATCGGTAGGCTTACAGGAACGGTAAGCATCCAGGCGACGGCTCAGTGATAGCCCTGAGCAGCTGGCGCCCGAACAGGGACCGTAGCCAGGGAACCCGCCTGGCCTCCCTGTAGCTGGGGAGAAGGACCAAACAGCCTCACTGTTAGACAGCGGGGAGAAGGGTGAGTCATGGGTCAGAGGTATAGCATCCCACTGATCAAGCCCGAGGAGAAGGCAGTGCTTGCTAGCCATTTATATAAACTCTGTAAGAAAGAAGGGATTAAGCCCCACCTAAGCCATTGCTGTGATTTTGTTGAGCATATCTGGAAGATTTCCCTGTGGCTAGAATATTCGGGGATTACAAAGAACTGGACACTGGTAGGCCAACAAATGGCATCCTATGAAAAAACTATGCCAGGTATGTTAACAGACATGGATTTCACCATGTACGGGCTGATCAAGATAGTCCTCCAAGGAGCGCCACGCCCTGCCATGGCAGCAACGTGTGCAACCCAAGTGGGGGAATCTCTAGGGGAAACCTCTGAGGAGGAAGAAGGTAGGCCCCAGCCGACTGCATCCCAACCCTGTCGGTGTCCTTTGGGTGCTGTGGCGCAGCAAGAATTACAACCCAGATGTGCTTCGCACGGGTTTGGCGCACGGCCCAGAGCTGTGGCACAGCAAAAATTCCAGCCCGGAAGTATCCTTCCCGAGCTTTGCATACAGCCCAGCCCCTTTGCAGAGCAACTAAAACAACCCGGAAGTACCTCCGGCACTGGCGCAAAGCCAAAAACGATGTCACAACAGAAAATGCTACTCAGCAAAGAAGAGGTGGAGGTTGCCGCTGCCGCTATGGCCATGCTGGCAATACCCAGTGAACCTCAATTCGTCTTTGGGCATGGCACCAGGCCTCCTGGAGGGGGTGTAGTGGCTAGGAGCCTCCAAGAGGCCATAAGGAAAGGGGAAAACTAAAGGGATGGGACTCCATGCCCCAGATGTTTCCAGTGCGAGACGCCCTGGGGGGACAACAAACCCATGAGCCAGTACCATTTAAATTACTCAAAGATTTGAAGGAAGCTGTGGCGAAATATGTCCCTCAGCCCCATACACCTCCCAATTACTAAAGAACGCCACGTCTACCTGGCCATGGACCCCCACAGATTGGAAGGATGTGGCACAAACGGTCCTTCCTCCCGGCCAGTGTATAACATGGGAGGGTTTACAGAAAAGAGAGGCTGAACTATATATTGAGTAGAAAGATATCACTAATGCTGATGATGCCCATGACGCGCTCACTGGCGCTGGGAAGGGGAAAGACCCCCAAGCCCAGAACACTTACCATCCATTGGTATTCGCAGGGGTCACTGCCTGCGCGATACGAGCGTTCTCTAAATTAGAGGGACAAGGAGAAAGCCAATCTAGGCTTGCAGGCCTGAAACAGCAGCCCGAGGAAAATCCTATTGACTTTGTCAGTAGAGTACAAACAACTGTTCAGTTCCTCCTTGGCTATGGGGCAAGCACTGAGTTAGTCATCACCCAAATAGTGAGAGAGGGGCTTAGAGGCCCATACCAGAAAGCGTTGGCCGGTCTCAGCTCAACCGCCTCTCTGGCAGATGTGGTGGACCGCCTCCTTAATACATCTGGCGAGGATCCCAAGCTAACTGCTATGGCTATAGCTGTAGCTCAGGGGGTAGTCTCCGGCCTTAAAGGAAGGAAAGATGCCGGAAACTGCTTCCGCTGTGGCAGGCCTGGACATTATAGAAGTGAATGCTGGTCTGGAAAAAGTTCAACCAACCTTACCTGGTATTCTTGTGGAAAACCAGGGCACATTGCCAAACATTGCTGTAGCAGAGTAAAGAACAGAGCTTCGGTGTTGGGAAATGGGAGAGGGGGCCCTCCTCATGGGGGCCCCCAACCCCGGAACCCTCAAAGCTTTCTGATCCAAGTATCCCCAGAGATTCCAATGGGACCTCAGCCATGTCCAACAGACTTGGGCAAAAGATATTGCCAAGAATTGCAATAACTGAGGTACTAACGTACCTCACCGGAGGGAGAAGGGGAGGAGCAAGATATTGTAATTAAGTCATGGGACACAGTGGCAGTCCACGTCCCTTCAGCCTCCTTCCCCCGGTTAGTAGTGGGGCCTACCGGGTATTTTCCCAGCATAGTACACACACAATTGCTTCCAGCAGGGGGCTCCACTATCTACATCACCAGCCCTCACTGCTACCCCCGGGGACGCCTATTGGGCATGGCATTGCCCTCCCATGGGTCGAAGAGAATAACCCAGACATAAATTGGTGCCAAGTTGTAGACAAGCAGAGGCCTATGATGACCCTTGTGGTAGAAGGACGCCCTGTTCTCGGTATGTTAGACACTGGAGCAGATCTCTCTGTGATAAATGCTGAACAGTGGGCTCCCTCATGGACTCTTGAGACCTTATCCCTCACAGTCGCTGGAGTAGGAGACCAGATTGCCAGAAAAGCGGCCAGACACTTGACTTGGAATTATGCAAACCAAACTGGATTATTTAGGCCTTTAAGGATAGCGGGGCTGTCATCAGCCCTCTGGGGCCGAGATGTTCTTGAGCAAATGCAAGTTCACCTAGTCACCCCAGAACATATGGCAAAAAACTGATCGGGGCCACTCGTGTGGTGAGATGCCCACAAATTGAATGGACTTCCCAACTCCCTGTGTGGGTAGAACAGTGGCCCCTAAGTGCAGAAAAGCTCACCACCTTAGAATATATAGTTAAGGGATTACTAGAATCAGGCCATATAGAACCTACTACAAGTAACTTTAATTCTCCTGTATTTGTGATTAAGAAAAAGAATGGCACATGGTGGATGTTAATAGACCTACGTGCCATCAATCAATGTATGAGGCCCATGGGCCCCTTACAAACTGGTCTTCCATCCCCAGCCTTTATACCGAAGAATTATTATATACAGGTCATAGATATTAAAGACTGCTTTTATTCCATTCCTTTACACCCCAAGGACCAATATAAATTTGCCTTTTCGGTTCCTCGCCTTAATTTCCAAGGTCCCTCTCACAGATACCAGTTCAAAGTCCTTCCTCAAGGGATGGCTAACAGCCCCACAATGTGCCATACTTATGTAGCAGCTGTCATAGCCCCAATAAGAGAAACCTTCCCAGACGCCATCATCCTTCATTATATGGATGATATTCTTTTGGCCTCCCCAGATGCGACCAAATTAAAAGCTCTATTAGAGCAGACACTTCAATGTCTGGCAGAGTATGGCCTCCAGGTGGCACCCCATAAGATACAAAATATCGCCCCATACCTCTATCTGGGCCATACCCTTCAGAATGGTTGTGCTTCGCGACGGCCACCCAAGATCGACTTTCGGAAAGTCTGTACCTTGAATGATTTCCAAAAATTAATTGGTTCTCTCCAGTGGTTGCGGGCCACAATGCCCATCCCCGAGAACCTCATGACGCCATTGTATGACATCCTAAAGGGGGATAGTGACCTTACCTCCCCCAGAGATTGGACTCCCGCAGCAAAGAAGGCCCTGTCTGAAATCCAACATCGATCTGATGGCTATATTGTACAATATGACCCTAGTTGCCCCATTTATGCCATCATACTTAACCCCGACTCCCTTATTGCCTGTCTTCACCAGCGACACGGGGCAATAGAGTGGATGTATCCAAAGAAGGTGAAAAGAAGCCTTCCAGATAAGTACCTCCTTTTGGCAGAATATTATTTAGACATTGCTCAACGTGGTCTCCAAATCTTCGGAATATACCTGCCATTTAATTTTCCCACAGGCGAGGAGGTCCTCCGCCTTTATGCAGATCACCACAAAGAATGGGCCATTCTCCTGTCTGTGTATTTTTGTCTCGTTACCTTTGCCACCATTCCTTCGGGGGGGTGGACTGCACTACCATTGTCTCCTCCCTCTTGTGTTGTGTCTTCCCAGCCCTCTGGCCCCAATGTTTTTATGCGACTAAGAACGGCCGCGCTGCAGTCTATGCTCCACACTGTAAGCTGCTTAAGGTCTACTCCGCTCCTCATACATCCGCTCAGAAAAATGAGCTCTATGCCATTTGCCAGGCTCTTCGACTCTTTCCAGCTGTCCTGTTCAATCTTATAACCAACAGCCTGTATTGTGCTATGGCCCTTTCTGCCTTGCCATCTGTAGCTATCAATCCCCGCCTGTCTCTGGTGGCCTCTTTGCTTTTTGACACGCAAACCCTTCTCTACGCTCGTGCTCAGCCTATTTACGTTCTTCACGTTCACTCTCACTTGAGTCTTTCTGGTCCTATTTATCAAGGTAACAACGTGGTGGACAAGGCTTTATTATGCCCCATGCTGACCGAGGCCCAACAAGCTCATTCAAAATTCCATTTGTCCGCCCATTCGTTACGCGTCCTCTACAGCTTATCCAAAGATGAGGCTCGTGCCCTTGTCAAGCGCTGTACCTCCTGCATCCCCTTTCTCCCACCTCCACGGGACCATGCTATTAATCCTCGTGGTACCTACCCCAATGAGGTGTGGCAGATGGATGTCACTCATTTTGGCTCGTCCTTAATACACGTGTCGGTTGACACCTTTTCCAATTTTCTTCTCACTACTTTACAACCTGGCGAGGTGGCCCATCACGTTACAGCACACCTTCTTCATTGCTTTGCCCTCACTGGGCCCCCCAGAGTCCTTAAGACCGACAATGGTCCTGCTTACACTTCCCGTGCTTTTGCACGTTTCTGTTCAGAGTTCTCCATTTCCCACATTACTGGCATTCCCTACAACCCGCAAGGCCAGGCCATTGTGGAGAGTGCCAATCATACCCTCAAGTCTCTCCTCATTAAACAAAAAGAGGGATCTGGGGCACGGCTCTCTGGAGCTATGCTGGCTCAGGCGGTGTTTACATATAATTATTTGACGTTTCGGGGTGACAACACTACGCCAGCTTTGCTCTTCTTTGTCCCCTCTGGACCAAAGACCAAATTATCCCTCTCTGACCCCCAACCCTCCACCTGCTTAACAGGTGCACGGGTGATGTGGAGGTCACTCAACGGAGGCTGGAAAGGCCCCGGTACAGTTATCATTAGAGGACAGGGACATCTTTGTATCTTACCAGATGGAGGAACAGCAACCGACCACGAATGGATCCCAACCCAATGGGCTGCCGAGCTTCAGCCAGGAGCCCAGGAGGCCCCAAAGGCGGAGTCGAGGACAACGACACAGGCCCACTGCTGAGACCAGGAGGAGAAGGAGGCGGATCGTTGAACTGGTACTGGGGCTCACTCTCATACGCCTCACTGTCACTCAGGCAGCCATCCACAAATCTAGATGGTATAACCTCACTAGCCCTGACAGATGACAAGCAGATGAAAAAGGCCACCATTATTGGGCAGTCATGAAGGACCCACCTGCGGTGAGGATACTAGGATGGGGGAGTGGGCCTTCGACACTTTTTGTCAGGGGAAATGCCTCTAAGTTAGTGGGGGACAGCCCTTCAGATCACATCCAGCGGGGTTCCCAGATGGGAACTCCTGAGGCTGCCGCTTCACATACCTTCCAGCGCCCCATGTCCTTTATAGCCTATACACAGCCTATTTGTCTCACAGCTGCCAATCTCACCAACCTCACCAAGTACTGCTTACAGCTGCAAACATTCAACACAACTTCTAATCCACATTTCGCTCCCAACATATACAACCATACCACTCGACTTAATGTATCCCTGCTAGCAATACCTCACTCCATAAACTGTACCCGGACCCAGAGCCAGTCATATCACCAGTATTCTACTGATTTCAATCACACCCATGCCCCAACCCCGTGTCTGGAAGGAGACGGGGATGTGTGGGAACCCTACAAGGCTTGTTCCACCAGTGTGTTCTCTTGCGGACCAACTGTAGGCAATGTGTCACTCCATTTCTGGGATCATGTAGCCAAATATAAGAGATACCGGCAGCTTCCGGCCCCTGCCCCTGTAGCCTCCCCCTATGGGACTTTACACTCAGAAATCTGGAAAGTGGGACTTGCCTTTGCCCCCACAAACACATCAGTGGAGATATGGCCATGCTTTAACTCCACAAAAGACCTGACCCACTGCCGTGACCTTACATGGATTACTTGGAAGGCGGTGTTTGGAAACTCCAACAGTACATGCCATCATCGTAAGGAGGGCAAGGACTCGCTTTGTTACCGGTTCCACGCTTCTGTTCGCACCCCACCAGATGAAGCATTCCTTCTTTGCCATCCTGAAAACACCTCTATTACGCTTATGTCACCATCAGCGGGGTTGCCCAGATATAATGTCACCTGCTTCAATGCAACCCTTACTGACACCATCGACTTCCAGTATAAAGACCTCCTGCTCTTCCTGGTGCGGCGAGTCCCCTATCAATTGCTTCCAGTCAAAGCTGAACCATTTGCTCTTACGCTGACTGACGAACTGTGGACGAACTGTGCCAACGCATCGCCCAAAAACCCCCAATAGCCCCTTTGACCCACACTCGCGGAGATGCAGATGGAACAACATTAGGACTCCTGAATCTGGCTATTGAGATCTACGAGGAGTTCCAGATCCAGGAACTTCAACAGAGCTTAGACGTCTTGGCGTCCACTCTTCAAACCTTTATGCAAGAAGAACTTGGCTCTTGGGCTGTCCAAAATTCCATCAATACCCACTTCCAGCACTCCCTCGGAGCTCTTGCCACAACAGTCTTGTGGCTTGGAGACAATCTTCAGCTTACCCAACTCTACATGCAGCTACAATGTCATTATAAATATGCCCTGCTTTGCATCACTCCATTACCCGTTAATACCTCTAACACCTCCTTCCCTGGCGACTGGGACAGAGTACATGCTGTACTGCAAGGCACCCTTCTCGCAGAGAACGTGACTGGGGACATACATCAATTAGCTCTGTTCATCAAGGAGCTACAAAACACCAGTGCTGAGTTCCAAAGACAGCATGCTCAGGAAGCTGATGAGCTCATCCACTGGCTTGATAATCTAGTGAACTTTCAGTGGCTCACCACCTTTATAGTTCCTGCTGCATTCCTGATATTGACATGCATCTGCCTCCCCTGCTTTTTGCGATGTATCTACGCGATGATCAGACAAGCTATCCTAGACGCGAAGGCTGACGCGTTCCTTCCTTCCATCCCCAAAACTCCCCGGCATGCAGGACACCACCCCTGTTTAAACAAAAAGGGGGAGTTGTAGAGGGCCAAGCTCTGGACTGTGGCCCCCTGGTGAGCCCAGAGCTGCCCGAGGGTGAGAACCCGCCTCCGGGTGCTGGGAACACCCTTACAGAGCTGGCTCTGCCTCCTGGGTGGAACATGCGAGGAACCCCGGCAGGGTACATAGGAGGGGAACAAGGGAAAGTCGGGGTTTGATGTAAGCAATAAAGTGAAGTAAAGCTGCCTCCTCTGGTGCACTGTTTGGTCATTCCCCTTCCCCACCAGAGGGGCCAGAGACGTCCGAAGACTGGGAATCGGTAGGCTTACAGGAACGGTAAGCATCCAGGCGATGGCTTGGGGATAGCCCCGAGCAGAAAAGTATAAAAATAATAGGTATATTAATAATAAATCAATAAAAACATATACAAATTCATGTATCATATATTACATATTCTATATCAATAGACATGGAAAGTATTTTGACAAAACACAATATACATTTATGGTAACGATAAAGACATTAAAAAGCAGAGGAAGAAAGTGACCATTCTTTAATATGGTAACTATATCAACATATGCCCAAGAGCTAACCATATCTTTAAAAAACATTAAAGGTTTTTCAGTAAGAATAGAGGTAAAGCAAAGATGTCTATCATCTTACTATTTTTTAATTTAGCTCTAGAAATGTTAGCAATAGCAATTTGTAATCATTTTCTAGTTATTACCCACATATTCTATAATAATAAATAATATATAGTCATCATTCAGCTATACAACTACTATCCAAGTATTTTGTAGGAGTAGACTGTGGTTAAGATACCCCCTCACCCACTCTGTAGGAAGAGAAATTATTCAATCAGATTTATATTTAAATATATCAGTTTATAAATTATACTCTGACTTACTCTAACATAAACTTTTAAAATCTCCAAACTAATTTCCCTAATTAAAGTCTAGGTTTAAAAATTGTTTTATTAAATTATTTTATTTATTTTCTGTGTTCTATAATCGCTTCAATATATCTTAGATTTTTTCCCCTACTTCCCTCTCCTTCCCCACCACAGTCCCTCGCTGAGACAGTGTACAATCTTATATAGATTCTACACATACATTCCTATTAAACACATTTTCACCTCAGTCATGTTACAAAGAAACAGAAACCATATGTTTATAAACCATAAAACAAAACAAAACAAAAGAAATGGTCTGCTTCATTCTA
Organism: Notamacropus eugenii; assembly: GCF_028372415.1. Classification (NCBI taxonomy): domain Eukaryota; kingdom Metazoa; phylum Chordata; class Mammalia; order Diprotodontia; family Macropodidae; genus Notamacropus; species Notamacropus eugenii. The sequence goes on from NC_092876.1 coordinate 117,819,286, forward strand.
CCATCCAGTTCCATAATTCTTTCTCTGGATGTGGAAGGTGTTTTGCCTCAAGAGTCCATTGGGAATATTTTAAGTCCTTGCATTGCAATGAAGGTGTAAGTCTACCAGAAAAATTCCTCGCACACTGTGGTTGTTGCTGTGTACAAAGTTCTCCTGGTTCTGCTCCTTTCACTCAGCATCAGTGAATATGTCTTTCCAGGCCTCTCTGAAGTCTTCCTGCTCATTATTTCTTATAGCACAATAGTATTCCATTACATTCATATACCACAACTTGTTCAACCATTCCCCAGCTGATGGGCATCCCCTTGATTTCCAGTTTTTGGCCACCACAAAGAGGGCTGCTATAAATATTTTTGTATATGTGAGACACTTTCCCATTTCTATGATCACTTTGGGATACAGTCCAAGAGGTGATATTACTGGGTCACAGGATATGCACATTTTTGTAACCCTTTGAGCATATGGAACTATGAAGATTAAAATAGCTGAGAATAGCAGGATGGAGTATGACAAGTCCATTTTGGATAGTTGGATGATGTAAGAAGACAACATGATAATTTGTAAAAAGCAGTCAGAGAATCTGGTTTTAAACATTATCTCAGATGCTCCCTCCCAGTGACACCTTGGGTAAGTCACTGTACTCCCCTAGCCTCAGTTTCCTCAAATGTCAAAAGAACAGATTAGTCTAGATCTGGCCTCTAAGGATCAATACAACTTTAGTTTTATAATTCCATTAGGTTGTCTGAGTTTTTATATTAAAAAAAAGAAAAGATTGAAGCCAAAGTTACCATTGGTCTTATTGCATAGGATTTGAGCTTTATGTTGATGTTTCACTTTGTATGAATAGTAGAGTCCAAAAGAGAGAGGCTTTTCTTAAGCTTTAAATTTTATCGAATACTTTCACCCTGTGAGTTACATAACTCAACCACCTATGAGGGAGTTTGCACATGTATAACTGTGCCCATTTTATAACTGAGGAAATGAAGGCTCAGAGAAGAAAGTGATTGGCTAAAGGTTACACAATTAGTAAGTGACAAAACCAGAATCCAAACTCATACCTTCCTTGACACACTCTTTCTACCATACCACACTGTGTCTTACTTCTGACTGGAAAGACTGGAGAAAGATGCAGAGGGAATCATATTTGGGCATTTGACATTGAAGAATGGGGAGGATTTCAAACAGTAAGAAAATGGAGGAAGGACAGAAATTCTAGACCTGCTCAATGGTGTGAGCAAAGATATGAAGATGGGGAAGCATGGGAGAAGCATGTTTGGGCAGTAGAATTGCTCTCAATATCTGTGTCATCTCCTGACCAATGACCAGTCACAGAACTTTAGAATTGAAAGGTACCTTATAGGTCATGTTTTATAACTCTCTACTTAAGTTCCCTTGATATGATGGGGGAGGTAATGAAGCCTCCATTTGAACACCTACAATGACAAGAAATTCAAGACTTTCAAAAGCAGCCCATCATCCCTTCGATGGATAAATCTAAATATTAGGAGGTTCATTTTGGAAGCTGACTTTTGTCATCTTATAACCTCCACCAACTGATCCAAGTGGAATAAATCTCTCCTACACAACAGAGGGAAGGAGGACAAATATTTATGTGGCACTGTGTATTGTGGTTTACAAATATTATCTCATTTTATCCTCACAACAACCTGGGAGGTAGGTACTATTATTATCCCAATTTTACAGATAAAGAAACTGAGGCAAACAGAGTTGATCAGGGACACACAGCTAATAAATGTCTGAGGCTAGATTTAAACTCAAATGTTCCTAACTTTAGGCTTAGAACTCTTCTCCTCTACCACCTAGCTGCCTCTAACCCTTCATGGTAAAAATTATGTTCCTCTCTCCCAAATCTTTTCTTCCTCAGGGTAAACATCCCTAATTTCTTCAACCATGTATATGATATGCAGTTATTTCAAGCCTCATTTGAATTTCCAGGGGAAAATTAAATTTCCCATATGTGACACAAAGGCAAAACACTCAAGTAAATACCATATATTTGGACTCTTGTATATCATCAGAAAAAAATTAATGCCTGTTTCTTTGTCCCTGAGAGACAACAGTATAATAAAAAGATAATGTGCATAATATAGACAAAGGTCATGGCTTCAAATCTTGGTTCTGACACCTAATAGCCATGTGACAGAGGACCCATCATTTAATCGCCTCATGCCTCAGTTCTCTCACCTATAAAATGGTGCTAAAAATATTCTCACTATTCATTTTGTTAGGGACACAATAATGAATGAGCTTTGTAAACCACAAAGTAGTATGTGAATGGGAGTTGTTATTGTTGTCATTATTGTCTTTGGGGTGCCCCAAATAGTGACCTTTTCCCTTCCTTTTCTTTTTGTTCAGGCTATACCTTCCCCCCACCCCCGCCACACACACACACACACACGCACACACACACACACACACACACACTCTGTCTTGTCTAGAATTTATTTCACAAGTCTTGACTCAAAGGATGGTTCAGCTTTCCTGGCACCATTGTTAAAGTGTTGTGTCCCACCTAGAGGCAGCTAGGTTGTTCAGTGGATAGAGTTCTGTGCCTAGAATCAGGAAGACTTGAATTCAAACCCAGCCTCAGACTTCCTAGTTGTGTGAGCTGGAACAAGGCACTTCATCTGTGTCTGCCTCAGTTTCCTCAGCTGCAAAATGGGACTCAATAACATCTACCTCCCAGAACTGTTGTGAGGAACAATTCAATTCAATAAACATTTATGAAGCACCTACTATGTTCCAGGAATTTTGCTAAGCACAGGGTGGAGAAAGGGAAAGAGCAGTCAGAAAATGCCTGTTGCAGGGCCATGATGTTCTATAAAATCAAAGCCAAGCAGAGCTGCTGATAGAAAATTGAGAGTTACCTAGAAAGTTCTCAGCCCTCTCTGAAGGAAGACTTTGAGGGCAGAGGCAACTGAGGGAGTTAAGGTGATCAGGCATTGCACTAAATAAATAATATTTGTAAAGCTCTTGAAATGATTGTATTTGCCCATGTGCATGTGCTTTTCACCTATTTTTACCTATCACAGTTTCTTGGAAAGCCCCTGGTCATTTCTCCTGATGCTTCCCCCTCTCATTAATCACTGGGATTATTCATGAATATATTATCAGATTATATTTTCAGACCTTGACAAGTTACTCTCCCTCTCCAGGTTTACTCCCTTATAAAGTAAATGAATTGAACTAGGACATCCCTGAGGTGCTCAATTCTCTCTGTTTTTTTTAGCTCAATGACCTCTGACCTGTTATGATGGGACCCAAAACCCTCTTGCTCTATATATTCTGTGCTTGCCAGTAGCTACTCTGCACTGTTCTCTACCTGTTACAAATGCAATATCATGCTAAGTGTTGTAGGCTGAGTTTTTATAGCTCCATTTAAAATTCTGGCTTGATTTTCACATTTTAAAATAACAATAATAATAAAGCCACTGCAAATCTGTCAAAAATATTTCCTGGCTCCATGCTAACTGCTCACCCTCTTTTACAATTTTTCTTGACATTCATTGTCAAGGTAACTTTTTTTCCCCAAAAATAACTAAGACATAATCCTTAAACGTCTTAAATTTAAAACATGGTATAAAAAATGCACCTGGAACAGGAACAGATCACTTGTCTTATGTAAGAGTGGAAAAAAATAGCCCTGCCCTCCGGGTAGGTGCCAAGCTCGGAAGATCAGGCAAGGTTTGAAAAGAAATGTTTCAGTGCATATTGTGTGAGAGAAAAATAAATGACTAGAAGCTTCTGAAAGACAGATTGCTGGAAACAAAAGGAAGATGAGTTCTCTTTCTTCAAGGCACAAAAAGCATTATGTTTTCTCTCTTGCTGCATCCCATCCTCATCTTTGCCTTCCCCTTCCCTTTAAGCAAGGAAGTACAGATTATCCAGCTCCTTTGAATCACCAGCTGGGTCTTTCTGAATTATTCTTTTTCTAAAACTATTTCACCACACCCTTCTCCCATGCTTGAAACCCTGGTAATTTCACATTGGTTTGGGTATTCCTTGGGCAATGATCCTGAACCCAGCCTGTCTTAGCAGATGTATTCTGAGTGGTCCACCTTAGCCCATAAATCCCCTACCTCTCAGCTATCCTTTTGGTGATGAGCAAGCCTCCATGTACTGGTCCTGACCATGCTGGCTGTGTGGTCCCGGACAAGTCACATCCATAGGTAAAATGGGAATAATAATAGCACCTATCTCATAGGGATCAAAATATAAAATCATTGTAAAATGCTTCACAGACCTTAAAGTGGCATGTAAATGTTACCATCATACATACAGAGAATACTAGATTTGGGGTCAAAGGATCTGGGTTCCAATTTTGGCTCTGTCTGCTACCCAGAGATGTGACCATAGAAAAATCACCTTACCTTTAAAGCCTCAGTTTTCTCACCTGTAAAATTACAGCAACTGATGTTTATAAAGAGCTTTAAAAGTTTGCAAAATGTTTTCAGTATCTTCTCACAAGAAGCCTATGAAGTGGGTACTATATGCTCATGTTATGAGGTTAAATCAGTGGTCAACCACCCACTAAGTAACCTGAGACAAACAATGAACTCAGGTCTTCATTTGTCTATGTCCAACATTCTATCCACTAAACCAGGATACCACTCATACCTCTCTGCCAATATAGGAAGGGATGGCATGTGGAGGAAGAAAGAGGCATGTTCTGTTTGGCCCCAGAAGACAAAACAAGAAGCAATGAGGGTTGCCAAGAGAAAAATTCAAGAGTGATATAATCAACTAATTAATTGATAAGTATTAAGAAAGTCACTGCTATGTGTCAGGAACATTGCATGATGCTGGGGATAAAAACAAAAAGAACAAAACAGTTCTTATTCTCAAAAAGTTTACATTCTTAATGACGGAGATAATGCACATACAGTGCATCCCCAAAGTCTTAGTGTCGTTTTAAGCTATTAAAGCTTAAAAGTCTGTATAGACGTAAGTATAGAGAGGATAAATATAGTCTACAAATAAAAGGAAGCCATTTCCTAAACACAAGAAGTATCCAGAAGTGAAATGGGCTGCCTCTAAGAAAAATTTCTCCTTCATTGGAGGACTTCAGGGCAAGGGTGGAAAAACACTTGTCGGGAGTATTTTAAAAGGAATTCTTTAGGGGGTAGGAGTATGGGTTGTGCTAGATGGGCCCTGCCTGGCCTCTCAGCTCTGACATTCTGCGATGCTAAAGGTCCCTTCTGCCTCTGAATCTATGGTATTATGACAAATGCCATGAGGAGAGCAACCTAAGAGTCCATTTATGTTCTAGGAATTTCCTATACTGATAGACCCACAAAGAAACATGTTGAGTGCAAGCTTTTGCTATTTTTATTGATAAGGCCAAAAAATTTTAATTCAGCAAACATTTCTTAAGCTCATTCCTAGTCTCAAGGAATCTATCTTCTAATGGAGAAGAAAATAAGTGTGTCTGAGTGTGTGTGTGTGTGTGTGTGTGTGTACATATAAGCACATATAATTATATACAATCTTGAAAAAGCATATATATTTATTCCATGTACATAAGTGCTTATATGTCTACTTTCTGTGTATATATGTACATATGTATGTATGTATATATGTATATAGATACACATAATAAATATGCAGAATATAAAGAATAAATATATAGTGAATAAAAACAATTATATAAAAACACTTCCTAAAATTTAAAACTATCCAAAAGTGGAATGGGTTTTATCAGGTATTCTCCTGGGCACTGGGGATGCAAAGACATGATACAAAGTTGTCCCTGATATTTTATGGGGCCTGGTGATTTCTCAAATTGCAGTTTAGGTTCCTTTTCCAACCCACTTCCTACTCCCTAATGTATTTTCTGGTTTGCCTCCAATCCTGATATCATTGACTTCATATTCATCTTCCCATATCCATCATCTTCTTATTTTGTGGCTTGTGGCAAGTACTTCCATTCCTTTCCCACCACCACCGCCCTCCTCCACAGCACTCTGTACCTCTGTTCTATTGTGTTCATTCGCCAGGCACTAGTTTAAACTCCTACGCACCCTAATTTATCCTGAGTTGGCCAGCACATTCCCCTGGCGCTTTCTTGTTCATCTGGAGTTTGCCCTACTCCCCCGAGCTCATGGTGGCATTTCATCTTCTCTCTGACTCATGTCACCAACAGCTTTCCTTGTGCTCTGTTCTCTTTGCTAATATGAGAAGACCACCATCCAGCGCATGTGATGTGCCCACTATACAACACCTCCCTCAGAGTCTCAGCATTGCTTTCTAAAGTGAAGAACTGACTGCTCGGCCCTCTCCATCTATCACAGAGAGTCAGTGCCAAACAAAATTGGATGCAATATAGCATTCATCCTAGAAAGAGCACTGTATTTGATTGGATGACTTGGGATTCAAAGTGGGTTTAAATTCTAGTTCCACCCTCCTATTTCCTGGGAGACCTCAAGAAACTCATTTTATCTCTTTAGGCCTCACTTTCTTCATTTGTAAAATGAGGAGGTCCAACTAGATCGTCTCTGTAAATTGTGGAAAGAACATTAGATTGAGAATCAAGAGACCCATGTTTTAGCTCTTCTGCTTAGACACTAAATAGCTATATTACCTTGGGCAAGTCACCTTCCATCTCTGGCCTTTAGTCACCTCTTTTTTAAAATGATAGGGAGAGAAGGTGCTGAAATGATCCATAAAGACCCCTCTGAGCTCATTCTGTGGTCCTTGATTCAGTGGAAATAACAATCACAAATCAGCCAATCAGCTGCACCCTCTCTTCAGACAATCAGCACAGCTGTAGCCCCATTGTCTTGAGAGTTCATAGGATAATGCATACACATAATTAACCCAAACAGACCCACTTTTGTGAAATACAATTTGAAGACTTCAGCACAAAAGAAGACTTCTTGGGAGAGCTCCCATACTATTCTAGAGCTTTCAAAAGACCACATATAAGCCTCATCAGCGGTATCCTAATTAAACTCAACAGCTCACAGATGTTCCCAGGAAATGCACACTGGAGATTTTCACCAAGGAATATACTTTCTTGAAAATAAAACAAGTTGGTGGACATCACCACAAAAGCATATCTCAATCTTTTTTTTTTAACGTTTGTACAAAGCCATTGGCCATCCCTGACCAAAGCTAGTCAAATTATGGAATGTTTGAAACACTCAGTAAAAAAAAAAATAGTCTTCCTTGAAATGTATTTTTTTCAAAATTTCAAGAGTATTCCCTTCCTGTTCTTTTAATCACAATAATGAATAACACATATTCATAGTCATTTTCTCCTAACTTCCTGTAAGTACTATCATAAATACTGTCATCTCTTTGGCCTATGAAGAAGAAACCAGGGGTCAGAAGAGTTAAGTGACTTCCCAGAATTGCCAGGATGGTAAATGAAAGAGCTGAGCCTCCAGTCCAACTCAGCAGACTCTAAGTTCAGCACTGTTCCCACTATACCATCCCATCTCCTACTTTGGTCTCAGGTATCTCCCCTCTGCATACCATCTTCTATACAGTTGCCAAAACAATTTACCTAAAGCCTAGCTTTGACTCTGACTCTCCACTTCATAAATGCAAATGGCCAGCTTCCTATTGCATTAAGGATCAAATATGAACTCTGCTGTTTGGTTTTAATAATGTCTTTACAACCTGACCCCTTAAAGACTTATCACTCGTTATTCCCCTCCACAAATTCTGAGATCAGTCAAACTACCCTTTTTTTAACCATTTTTTACATATAACATTATGTCTCCTACCCCTTTGTCTTTACATAAGCTGTCTCCTAATCCTAGAAAAGCACACCCTTATTGTTATCTCCTAGAATCCCTTTTTTTCCCCTTCAGTACTGAATTCAAGCACTGCTTCTACATGAAGCCTTCCCTAATGCCTCTCAAATGAGATAATATCATAAAATGTTTAGCACAATGACTGGCATTTAAGACATTCCCTTCCCTCTCCTCTCCATCCCCAAAAAAATTAATTTGCATTTGTTATGTAGAATGATATATGTGTATGTTATCTTCTCTGATTGACTCCTTGTAAACTTTTGGAGGGCAGGGACCATTTCCCTTTCATCTGTATCCCTAATGCCTAGCACAGTTTCTGACACATAATTGATAATCAATAAATCTGTGTCCATTGGTTGATCTCTGCTGTTGAAGTCTTACCAGTTTGTCAAGACTCAGCTAAAATGCCACCTTTCTCCAAACTTCCCTGATCTCCACAGTCACTAATTATCTGCCCTCTTTCACCTTGAACAACACTTAGTTTAAGTCCTTTAAATAATTATGGTACCATTTTGATATATGAAGGCTAATCACTAGCATTTATGTTACACTTCAAGATGTGCAAAGGCCTTTACATGTGTTATCTCATTGAATCCTTAGAATAATTCTATGAGGTGGGCACCATTATTATATCTATTTGACTGATGAAGAAACTGAGATTAAGAGAAGCTAAATAACTTGCCTGGCTTCTCACAGTCAGTAAGTATTTAAGGCAGAATTTGAACATAGGTCTTCCTGGCTGGCTTCAGGTCCAGCGCTCTATTAGCTGAGCCATCTAGCTGCCCCATGGTTCTACTAAAGTTGCCTGTATGTCCAATTTTCTAACTAGTTTATAAATTCCTTGTGAGCAGGCATTATACCTTATTCTTACTTTAGTACCTCTCCCAGTACACAGGATTCTGTATACAGTGGGCAATTTATTGATGTTGGCTGAAATGCCATTGAATTTCCATTCTTGTTCCACCCCCCTCTCTTTTTTCACCTCTCCTGTCCTCACATATTTTTCTGTCCTCACACACTTTTCTGACTTTTCCAGTCCGGTGAAACAAGTGTCAAATTCCTAACAGTTTTCAAAGTCATGGTACTAGGAATTTTCTCCTGACTATCTGAAAGACAGAAAAGGGTAGGATTTAATCAAGCTACACACATCTCTGTCATTTGCTGGCAGTGTCATGAATGACATGCTTCTCTCCCTCTCCTGACATTGGGGATGAAATGATAAAACATTGACAAGAGCCTACTGAAGTTAGGACTGCTTTTTGTTCCATCCCACTAGTTATTTATCAGTGGGGTTCTTATCCATTCACCTGTCAATCCCCTCTGTGAAAGCAAGGATGCTTTTCTCTCTTGCACGGTCTGTGCTGGTACTTCTGAACATTGTGGTGACAGTATTTGGAGCTACCTCTAGTGATTCTTTTCAGAGAGAACGCCCCTTCCATCTGCTTCCGTTTTCTTTAAGCAGCCCTAAGAAGAGAAGGTTTAAAGAGGCCATAAGAGCTGTCTTCAAGCATTTGAAGAGCTGCCATGTGGAAGAGGGGAATATGTTGAGAGAACACAACTTTATGAAGTGCCTACTGTTCATTGAGCAGTGTGCTAGGGAATAAGGAAAAAGTAATGGTTAGATAATAGCCAATTTTTTTAAAAGGAACTTATAAAGATTATCTCATAAGAGCTTCACAACAACTCACTGATATAGGTCACCAATTTAGAGAATCATAAGATCATCAATTTGATGGTTGGAGACTTCCACAGAGGCCACTGAGTCCAACTCAGTCATTTTACAGAGAAGGAAACTGAGACTAGAGAGGCTTATGAATTTGCATAACTGCTGAAGACCAGAAGTGAATTTTTTACCCAAATTTCGTTGATTCCAAGTCTAACACGCTCTTCATTATGCCAAGTGACCCAATACCTTACAAAACTTCCAGTCTAATAATTGGCTACGAAACAAACATAGACTACTAAAATATGCACTGGTAAAGAGAACAATACAATTTAAAATTCAAAGAAATAACTCCTTCAGCATCTTCATCTCTGGTTGAAAGAATGATGATGCTAGAATCCAAGGACCTGAGCTCATATCCCATATCTGACTACCTTTGTGACCTTAGATAAGTCATTTAGTGTCTCTGGGTCTCAGTTTCTTTATCTGTAAAATGAAGGAGATGTCCTCCGAGGTCCTTTCCAGTTCTCAAACTAGATCCTGTGATCTTGATGAAGTGGAAAAAACCAAAATATCACTAGATTTGAGTGAGGAAAATTAGGAGAAGTTTGTGGAGAAACCAACATGTTGAGTTGTGATTTAAATCATCAGCAGTCAGTGATGAGAAGAAAGGACAACATTTTGAGCCTAGTGACCTACAGGGAACAAAAAGGCGTGCAAAATTAGGGTAGTACAAGATAAGAAGCCAGTCCAATTTGATTGGAGCATAAAATCAATTTTATATTGATTAGTCAGTACTATGAACTCATCTACTCTTTTATAATTGCTATTTTCATGCTTCAGAAATTAGTGTCATCTGTTTCCAGTCACCCTCATGAGCATCTTCTGTAGCTGCTTTGCTTAACTAGAATATTACATTCAGTAGCCCTAATTCTTTTTTCTTTCATTGAATGTGTGTTTTTCTCAATAAATAAAAATATACCTTTTGTCCCTCCCACCATTAAGTAAGATTTTGTAAAATGCTTAGCACAGTGCCTGGAACATAGATAGTAGGTGCCACGTAAATGCTTCTTCCATTCCATTCTCATGTTCTTCCTCCCCTCCCCTACATCAAAAAACTAAGATAAATAAAACTTATGAAGAAATTATAGCAATATTGAAGAACACTTCATATGTAAGTCATCTAAGAGTTGGAAAAACAGCTATCATTTATATGACAAATATGAAAAATAAATTCCCACACTGTCCATGTCTGAAAATTTCATACACATATATGTGCATATTTTTGTGTGTAGAGATACATAGATAGAGTTACAGAGATGATAGATACATACATAGATAGATGATAGAGTTACAGAGATGATAGATAGATAGATAGATAGATAGATAGATAGATAGATAGATAGATATAAATAGATAGATAGATGATAGATAGAGTTACAGAGATGAGAGACAGAGAGAGAAAGAGAGACAGAGAGAGAGAGATAGGTTTCCTCATTGCTCCCCTGGAAGCACCATCGTTCATTGGACGGATCAGAGTTCTCAAGTGTTTCCGAGTTGTTTGTCTTTTTGATATTGTACAAATCATTCTGGTCACGGTGCCTCTAATTTTACTGAGGTGTTCTTTTCTTTTCTTCAAGGTAAATAACTACAGTCTAGAAGAAGTGACGCATGAGGAAGCTGTGGCAATACTGAAGAACACTTCAGATGTAGTTTATCTAAAAGTTGGCAAACCTACCACCATTTATATGACAGATCCTTATGGCCCACCTGATATTACTCACTGTAAGTACCACCCTCCCAGCAGCGGGCTTCCTGCCTTGCCCAAACTGGAAGGGTGCAAAACCTGAGCCACACAAAATGATCACCTTTTTAAGTCAGACACCTCTTCCCTTCTGCCTCCTAAGACTCATGTGTCTTGATGATAACAGATGAGGACGCTTAGCAGTTCCTCCTTGATCAATGTATTGGAAATGCTTAATGTGCTTTGTAATATCATGTGATTGTAATCATTTTTTTAAATTGGTATTTCTCAAGTGCCAAAAGGCATGATTAATGCTTCCTGAGAGAAAAATACTAATTCTTCTGAGATAAGATTAGCATTACGGTAGGATAAAGGGTGCTTGGCTAAAAAAAATGGGAGGGCCTAATAATATGAGAAAACAACCCCCAGGGAGGTGTTAGATTTGAAGTTTTAAATCACTGCCCTTGATCCTTGATATCAGAGCTACCATTTTTCTCTGAACTCATTTTTCATTTGCAAGGGAGATAAAAAAATGGCATTGACTATTGCTATGGAAGCGGGAGGAGGGCTGGCATGGTAATGGCCTGCTCTGGCTTCGGGAAGCCAGCAGCTACTTCTGGGGCAGGTCATTTTTCTGAACCCTTTAAAAAGTCACTGAAGGCTTCGGCAGATGGATGCTGCGTCTTCTGTGACTAGATGTAAACAAATTCTGCCTTTTCAGTATAATACTTCAAAAATAATTTTAGAGATATCCAAAGACAAAATAATTGGGAAATGAAAGGGCAGCATTATGTCTCAGTAGGATACTGGGACTCTGAAACTTCAGCATTCTAATTGTGGCTCCACATGCCATTAATTAGTGTTGTGGTCTTAAGCAAGTAGTTTAACCTCTGTCTGCCTGGGATAGTTCTCTAGAGAGAAATGTTAAGGGTTGACTAATTTGTTCCCTGCCCATTAAGTCAGATTATTTTTTGTAAAGAGGATTCAAGACTACTTCCAAAGGATAGTCTTTTTCAATCAGGAATGAAGTCAAAATCTGGTTTACTTAGGTGGTGCATCCATTATATGGAGACTCTTCCTTCTTAGTATTTTCCAATGTGGATGAATTTTTAACAGACATCCATAAGAGACTCAAAACATTCTGGAAAGAATTTACAAAAAAAAAATGAGACCATGACTTACTTCATGAACATCAGCTATAGTCAGTGTTGGAGAAATAAGGACAGAATAGAGTCTGGAAAAAATTATTCAGAAATATAAATGCCAAGAGGTTTGTGTGAAATAGACACCAGGTGACAGCACCATTTTATTGAAAGGTTATTTAGTTTGGACACAGAGGACCAGAGTTCAAATCCCAGCTATAGTGTTCACCTATTTGATGTTAGAAAAATTATTTTCCTTTGGGAAGGACTGAGGTTAATCTATGCCTCCTACTTCCTGTCAAAGAAGTGGTAGATTCAAGATGCAGAATAAGACTTCCATATTTTGACATAGACAAGGTGGGAATTAGTTTTGTTTGAATATATGCATACATACATACATATATAAACACATATATACACACATATACATATATATTTATTATGAGTTTTATTTTGTTCTTTTTTCTGTTAAATTTAAGTGGGTAATAGGGAGGGAAAACGGGTGAATATTAATTGAAAAATGGACTAAAATTTTTTAAAAATTGGGGGCCTCAGTTCCATCCTTTGTAAAGTAAAAGGGTTAACAACTAGGTAATAAGTGCAAACTTTAATGTAACATTTTAAAATTTATGAAGGTTTTTCATATATTATTGCATTTAATGCTCACTACAGCTCTGTGAGATAGGTTCTTTTTTTAAAATTTCCATTCTATAGATGCAGAAATGGAGATTCAGATTTAAGTGACTTATTCAGGGTCACCCAGCTAGAAAGTGTCACAATTAGGTTTCGAATCCAGAATTTTTTGAATTCAAGTAAAGTCTGTATTCGCTATATTTTGACCTCTAAGATGATCTCTGATGTCCTTTCTAGGTCTAAATCTATGATCTAAATCTATGATCCTGGGGCAGCTAGGTGGCACAGTAAATAGAGCACTGGCCTTGAAATCAAGAGGACCTGAGTTCAAATCCAAAGTCAGACACTTGATACTTACTAGCTGTGTGACCCTGGGCAACTCACTTAACCCTGATTGCCCCAGCTTCCCCCTCCAAAAAAAGAGGGGGGAAATAAATCTATGATCCTGTAATCATGAATGGGCTAGGATTAGGCAAGATTGGTAGCTACTTATAGTGCAATATTAAATAGTGAAGGAAATGTTTCAATTGTATTTTTTAACAGTACAGTGGTTTGATTCAATTAATTCCCTGATTAACTGGATGAGTTTACTGGGGAATGGGTCTTTGTTGAAACTTTAGTTCTATCTCATCAAATAGATATGAATTGACTGGCTTGCACTGGCATGGCTTAGTGTTAGGTCTTTCTTGCTTGCTTATAAAATGGAGGCAATTGCAGAGTAGGGAGTTCCCTGTTTAATAAATACACATATTTTTAATGCTAGAATATTTTAACTCCAGCAGAATACATGATCCATCCTATCAGTTCTCCTCCCGTCTTGTATATGACCAACTCATCTTCTTCTTCAATTATACATTTCTTTGATGACACTTGGTACACCTCATCCCCTTTATATAATATTATTTTTAAAGTAGTGAAGACTTCCTACAGCCACCATTTCTATCTCTCTCCATTAACATGGGGGTGTTCCTTGACTTTAAATCTTTGGAAACTGTAGTGTTCCATGACTAAAAGTACAAAACTATTTTGGGGAAAAAGAAGAATTTCATGCTGAATGGACCTCCCAATAGCATTTTGCTTTTGATGGTTAGATATTAATCATTTGAAAAGAATAACTGGATCTACAATTAGAAAGTTAACATTTCCATTTCAATAGAAAATTAATCATTGCCTTGAAAACGTGTGCGCTGCTTGTCCCTTCCAACTGTTTCCCTTCTCTTAATTATGCTAACTTGCTTTGTAGATACCCCCATTATTATATGTTGCCAACCAAAAAGGTCACCATTTGCTTGTGTATATTAAATGCAAATACTCCATTAAACTCCACATTTCTGTTTGGCTGCCATTGTCTGTAGTGGGCATCAGAACCTTTCTATTTTTAACATACCCCCTTGGCATCTAAGAGAGCATATGTTGAGTAAACTGAATCAAAATTTTGTTCTCTTTTCTCCTACCAGCTTATTCTCCACCAATGGAAAATCACATTCTCTCTGGCAACAATGGCACTTTAGAGTACAAATCCTCCCTGCCGCCCATCTCTCCTGGAAGGTACTCACCAATTCCAAAGCACATGCTTGTTGAGGACGATTACACCAGGTCAGTGATCCTTCCTGCTTAACTATGTTCTGTGATCATTGCCATAAAGATGGTGGCTTTGCCTAGAATATTAGTTGTTGTGTGCCATGCATTGGAGGATCGGAGTGCCACTCAGGTATTGTGTTATGTTTCAGTCATGTCCAACTCTTTGTAACTCCTTTTTTTTTCTTGGCAAAGATACTGGAATGGTTTGCCATTTCCCTCTCTAGCTCATTTTACAGATGAGAACTGAGACAAACAGAGTTGGGTGATTTGCCCTGGATCACACAGCTAGTAAGTATCTGAGACCAGATTTGAACTCACAAAGATGAGTCTTCCTGACTTCAGGTCTGGTATTCTATCCACTGCACCACCTACCTATCCAACCATTCACGTATACCACTCATGTATAGCATCCTATAAAATATGACAGTAATATGGGCAGCTAGGTGGTGCAGTGGATAGAGCTTCAGTGCAGGAGTCAGGAGGACCTGAGTTCAAATCTCACCTCAGACACTTGACACTCACTAGCTGTGTGAGCTTGGGCAAGTCACTTAACCCCAACTGCCTCATCCTGGGTCATCTCCAGTCATCCTGATGAATATCTGGTCACTAGATTCAGATGGCTCTGGAAGAGAAGTGAGGTTGGTGACCTGCACAGCCCTCTCTCACTCAAAGCTAAGTCAAGTGCAAGTCATGTCATCATTTCTCTGACAGCATGGTCTTCTTTGGTAACCAAGGATGAACACACACATGACAGTAACAGCCCAAGTGGGACCTAGCAAAGATATGAAAAGATGATGCCATAATCTCCAAGGAGATACAGAATGGGATCAAGTTTTTTGGGGGAAAACATGCCTCCAGCCACCATAGTTTCAGGATAAAGGGTACAAACCACCCCTGCATATAGGGATAGTATTGGTATCAGGATGGAAAGCGATCATCCTAGATGGAGAATAGCATAGTAGAAGGGGCATAAAAATAGCCAGGGTTCCATTCTTGGCTTTGCTCTTTATTAGCTACATGATCTGATTTGGACTCTCTGTACCTCAATTTCCTCCTCTGTAAAGTATATATTTGTTGGGAGGGGGTAGAGTTGGTGAGCAGAGGGGTCAAATTTGATGCCCACATTCCACAAGCAGCCAGCAAAATTCCCCAATGCAGAGCTAGATTAAAATGTTATTGGGAAATGTTTAACAAAAAAAATCAATAAAAATACCGTATAATATAGATAATGTTAATTTGTGGTTTTCTCAGTCAATATGCTTTGTTTTTCTAAGTCAGCGTATGCCTCTCAGGGCTGCTTTTCTATTTGAGTTTGACACCATTGCCTAGGTGATCTCTTAGGTGATTTCTTACATTTCTAGAACCTTCTAGAACCTGTATATTTTTAAAAATTTATTTACTTTTTAATTTATGGAACAAAATAAGCATTTCTGTAACACAATATAATAAGAAGATGATTGCACATGAAACTGCAAATCTATTATGTACAACTTGCCATTTCTTTCAAATATATAATAAGGTTGTCATGTCAATTTCTTATTTTTCTGTTTTCCTTTTTTCTCCCTCCCCAGGTGGCTACCATAAGACAGAAACATTTTATAATATTAGGATGTAAAAGACCAGTACTCTTCTGATGTCAGTTTTATCAGCATTTAGCATGCGTTAGACAGTATCATAAGCCTTGGGGAGATAAAGACAAAAGGAAAACCCTGCCTTCAAGAGCCTTGCGTTTTTAATGAGTCAGACATGTATACATATATGCTAACATACACAAAGTGAATTAAAAGTAATTGAGAAAGAGGGAATTAATTTCTAGTTAGACCTGATATCCTGTAGCCCTATAGATATTGGGAAAAGAACACCCACTTTTGACTGAGGCAATTCTTTGCATTGTTCTTGCCCTATATAATCTCACTTCCTGGAAATAAGAGTTATAATTCACAACGGGTCACTGAGGCTAGGCACTAGGGCACAGATACTTAGGGCATTTTACCTGCCACAGTCATATGCCAGGTGGCTTGGGACTAGCAGAGGACTAGGAAGCTGAGGCTCCTCCCAATGATGTTAGTGGGGGGTGGGGGGAAGAGGGTGTCAGAGGGGGTTGACCTAGGCTTTCTCCTCCTGTGAGTACTCCTGTCACCATTTACTTCTATCATTTTCTTCTCCTGGGATGACTTCTTAGACCACTGCATCAGTGTAACAGTAACCAACAAGGGTAGATTGCTCAAGCTGCTTGGCTTGAGGATCCCTACCACACAGGACACATCAGACCAGTGGCAATGGTGGCATTCACCAGCTTCAGGTTGTCTCTTTTCCCCAGCCTCACCCCATTCCCAACACCAGTTAATTTTTCCCAGGTTCTGGAATCCCCAACTACGACTTTGCTGAGAAGCCATCACCATGAGAAGCCAGCACTAAAATCATGACTTTAACACTGAAGATACTTAATACTTCAGGGCAGTTCAGTCAGTGTTCAAATACAGCAATCACTCTGTATCTAGAAATTGGTCTGAGTGCCTGACTGCCTTTGAGTCTGTCTTGGGAGAGGAAAATATGCCCCCTGAGTATGCTTTAACATTTCCAATTCATTTTTCCACAGACTATTGGCAGTGTACCTGTCCCAGAATATTGGCATTAGAAGTGACCTTGGAGATAATTTAATATGTTGATCTTCAAAATGGGGACCATAGCATAACCCCAAAGAATTTGTAGCCTAACCCCAAGGAGTCAATCAATCAGAGGGCAGGAAGATGGACTACATCCCACTCTCCCCACAAAAGCTAATTATGAGTTTGTCTTCAACAAAGCCACACTACTCTCTGTACCCAGTGTACCCCAATGCCCCAGCATTCCACCCCTTTGTACGACTGGTTTTCTTGGCTTTTTCATCTATCAGCTCCTCAAAATACATATAAAATAACCACAATTCAGGTACTTACAGTAGCTGAGCAGGCAAAATCCCTATCCCTCACCCCCACCCCCAGCATATGCATGCCCTGTCTTTAGATCACATCAGGACTGCCACAGACACTCTTCAGTGAGTGTTTCCTGTGCTCTGGGGCAGGGGGTAGTGAATAAGACCCACCTCCACTCAACCCCCTACACACACACACACACACGCACACACACTTCCATTTCTTTTTTTCTTTTTAGTGAAAAAATTAAGTAGCACAGGATGAACAGGCAAGGATTTTTTTGTACACTATATTGAAGAGTACATTACAGTATCTTTCCCTGAGAACCTACCGATCTTCTGCACTTCCCTGTTTCTATTGAGGACATTATCATCATCCCTCAACAGTCTCCTAGGTTCTGAACTTCCTTGACTCTTCATTCAACTGAAACTGCTCTCTGTACAGCTCTCTCTCTCTCTCTCTCTCTCTCTCTCTCTCTCTTTCTTTCTCTCTCTCTCTCCCTCCCTCCCTCCCTCTCTCCCTCTTCCTTCCTTCCTCCCCCCTTTCATCTTCTCTTCTCACCTTTCCTCTCCTCTCCTCTTCCTCTCTCTTCCCATCTCTTTCTCTCCCTCCCTTCTCCACTTTCCCTGTTTCTGTGTTCTCCTCCCTCCTCCTCTTTCTCTTGTTGAAAAAGACATGTTCAACTACATGTTCAACTACAAAAACATTCATATCTTTAAAAAAACACCTTGGAAACACAACTGATTAACCTATTTAAAAAAAACCTTACAAATGAATAGTTTAGGTAGATTTGGACCTATCTGTTAAAAAAAAAATACGTAAATGCTACCCTTTAGTAATTCAGAGAACAACTGAATAATATCAGGGAAGATGGAAATTTACTGGATGAATTCCATTCAAAACCTTTGCATAATTAGTGGATGGGATTAAAAATAAATTTCACCATCTAGTAAACGCAGCCAGTGAAATATCCCTTTCCATTTTGATCTCCATCTCTTTCTGAGGTACCTCTATTCATCTGTGATTGACATGAAAAACAAGTATCAATACAGCATGTCCCAAGAGTCTCAGAGAAGTATTGAGACTTTTGGGACATTCTGTATGTGATGAATTTAGAATTAGACTTTCAAATCACTGGCACTCAATCTTTAACCAAGATTTAAAAGAAAAAAACACAAATTATGTTCAATCAGATTGATCATTTATTAATCCTTACATTTTATTAAGAACAAAAGGATTTTTTGTACTATACTCTTCAAAATATCACTTCCTCTTAATCCTATTTTTTTTACATTTTTTGTGTAAATTGTATAATATACACAATTCTTGGAATAGCATTAAAGGTATATAACTTAAAAGTCAGTGAATGCGAATACATGGGAGTACCTGCTCACAATTTTTACTGAAATGGGCACATGAACAAAAAAGTTTAGACTTTTCTTCCCAGTGCCATGCTTTCATTGTACAGATTTGGGAACTGAGATGCAACAAGATTAAGTGATTTGTCCATGTTCATACAGGGAATAAATGTCACAACTTGGATTTGAAACAGGGTCCTGAACTTCCTGTTCTTCTCTCCTGTCTTACACCATATTGATTTTGACTCTTAGACAATTTCTTCATATTCTCCCTACTTAAATGCCTCTAGTCTGTCAGCAAGTCTACAAGCATTTATTATATTTATTTAGTTGCATTACTATTTTTTAAATATATAATTTATTTATTTTCAGTATACCATATTCACTTCTACAAGATCTCCCCATCTCTCTCCAACCCCAACCCAAGCAAAGCATGCACCCCATCCACTCGTGCCCCCAATCTCTCTTCTCTGCTATCAACCCCCTTTCACCTGTCCCCCTCCCCTCTGTTTTCCTGTAGGGCAAGACTTATTTTTATACCTCATTGCCTGTGCATCTTATTATTCAGTTCCATGCAAAAGCAATTTTAACATTCATTTTTAAAGCTTTGGATTCCACATTCTCCACCTTTCTCCCTCCCCACCCACCCTCACTGAGAAAGCAATTTGATATAGGTCACACATGTGTAGCCTTGCAAAACACTTCCATAAGAGTCATATTGCAAAAGACTAGCCACATTTTCCTCTATTCTGTCCTGCCCTCCATTTATTCCATTCTCTCCCTTGACCTGTCCCCTCACAATAGTGTTTTATTCTAATTCTAATTCTAATTCTATTCGCCTATCCCCCTCCCCACAATATGCCATTCTTTCTGTTATCCTCCCTCTCCTATACTCTTCCACACTGCCTTCCTGCAGGGTAAAATAGGTTTCCATATCAAATTGAGTATTTGTTATTCCCTCCTTAAGCCAAATTCAATGAGAATAAGACTCACTTATTCCATTTCACCAACCCCCTCTTCCCCTCTATTGTAAAAGTTTTTTCTTGCTTCCTTTATGTGAGTTGATTTGCTACATTTTACCTCTCTCTTTCTTTTTCTCCCAGTACATTCCTCTCAACAGTTAATTTTATTCTGTAGGTACGCTTCCCTCATATTCAGCTAACCATGTTCTCTCTCTCTCTCTGTCTCTCTCTCTGTGTCTGTCTGTCTCTCTCCATATCTCTCCATACACACACACACACACACACACACACACACACACACACACACACACACATATATTTCCTCTAACTGCCCTAATGTTGAGAAAGGTCTCATGAATTACAAATATCATCTTTGCATTTAGGAATGTAAACAATTCAATTTTAATGAGTCTCTTATGGCTACTCTTTCCTGTTTACCTTTTCATGTTTCTCTTGATTCTTTTTTTTGAAAATCAAATTTTCTATTCAGCTCTGATCTTTTCAACAAGAATGCTTAGAAGTCCTCTGTTTCATTGAAATTCCAGTTTTTCCCTGAAGTATTACATGCAGTTTTGCTGGATAGGTGATTCTTGGTTTTAATCCTATCTCCTTTGATCTCTGGAATATCATATTACAAACTGTTCAATCCTTTAGTGTACAAGATGCTAAATCTTGTGTTATCCTGATTGTATTTCCACAATACTTGAATTGTTTCTTTCTGGCTGCTTATAATATTTTCTACTTGACCTGGGCACTCTGGAATTTGGCCACAATATTCTTAGTTTTCCTTTTTGGGTCTCTTTCAGGAGGTGAATGGTGGATTCTTTCCATTTCTATTTTATCATCTGGTTCTAGAATATCAGGGAAATTTTCCTTGATAATTTCTTGGAAGATGATTTCTAGGCTTTCTTTAAATTATGGTTTTCAGGTAGATCAATAATTTTTAAATTATCTCTCCTGCACCTATTTTCCAGGTCAGTTATTTTTCCAATGAGATATTTGAAATTGTCTGCTATTTTTTTCATTCTTTTGGTTTCATTTTATAATTTCTTGATTTCTCATCAAGTCATTAGCTTCCATTTCTTCCATTCTAATTTTTAAGGTATTATTTTCTTCAGTATGTTTTTGCTCTTCTTTTTCCAGTTGGTCCATCCTGCTTTTTAAGGCATTGTTAGGCATTTCTAAGACTCCTTTGGCTTTTTGGACCTTGTTTGCTGTTTGGGTTAGTCTATTTTTAAAGGTGTTATTTTCTTCATCATTTTTCTAGGTCTCCTTTAGCAAGCTGGCTCATTTTTCATGATTTTCTTGTGTCGCTCTCATTTCTCTTCTCAATTTATTCTCTACTTCTCTTACTTGATTTTTGAAATCCTTTTTTGAGCTCTTTCATGCCTTGAGTCCATTTCATATTTTTTTGGAGACTTTGAATGTAGGAGCCTTGACCTTGCCATCTTCTTCCATTTGTATGCTTTGCTGTTCCTCATCTGATAGGATGGAAGAAAATACCTTTTCACCAAAAAGTAACCTTCTATAGTCTTATTTTTTTCCCTTTTGAAGCATTTCCCCAGCCAATTACTTGACTTTTGAGCTCTTTGTTAAGTAGGTGGTGCACTCCCCCAAGTTTAAGAGGTTTTGTGCAGCTATTTTCAGAGATATTTCTAGGGACTTGTAAGTTCTCAATTCCTCCAAAGTGGTATAATCAAGGGAGAGGTGTTTACACTTCTCCTGGCATGTACTTTGGCCTATGAGCAATCACACACACACTCTTATGCCTGGAACTGTGAGTCAGATTCCCTCTCCACAGCCACCATTAACTCCTCTATGTCAGCACTCCTCTTCACTCCAGGACCACCACTCAGGATTGTGACCCAGATCAGTCACTTGATTCACCCACCATCTGTAGGCTGAGAGCTCCAGAAGCAACCACCACTGAGACAGTGGCTGCTACCATCCTGGGGCTGAGATGCAGGCTAAACCATACTCCCTTCTCATCCAGGTGAAAGAGCTTTCTCACTGACCTTTGAAGCTATCTTTGCTGTTTGTGGGTTAAGAAGTCTGAAAACCACAGCAGCTGCCAGTGATTCAGTGCCCTGAGGCCTGCTCTAGTCCTGTCTGTTTCTGCAGAGTGTAGGCCACACTCTGCTCTAAGCCCAGTGCAATAGACCCTTCCTGTTGGCCTTTCAAATTGTCTTTGGATGGAAATCTGTTTCACTCTTTCATTTTGTGGCTTCTGCTACTCTAGACTTTGTTTAGAGTCATTTTTATAGGTATTTTAAGGGGTTTGGGGGGAGAGCTCAAGCAGGTGCCTTCTTCCACTCCAACATCTTGGCTCCATTCCCTTCTCAACAAGCATTTATGAAGCAATTACTTTGTGCCAGGCACTGTGTTAAGTCTTGGAAATACAACTACAGAAGAGGAAAGACTTTTCCTCAAAGGACTCAGATTCTACTGGGAGAAGAAAACACATAAAAGGAGAGACTTAAACTATATGACCTATGAAATCACTTCCATCTCTAAATCTCTAATCTGTGATTTAAAGATGGAAGGAAACTTAGAGATCACCTAGTCTAATACCCTTGATTAAAAGATTAGGCAACTGAGACCCAGAAAGATTATACAGATAATTAGTGATCAAGTCAACATTCAAACACCATGTTGACTTGCTCGAAGTCATAGAGTCAAGTAGTGGTTTGGTCAAGACTGGGAATCAAAAATTTAAAATATAAAATAGAGACAGTTTTGAAAAACACTTGGCCAATTTAAAGTACCCACTAACATTGGAGCGATTAGTGACAAAGATGTAAATCTGAAAATCTTTTATCTTCCAAAATCATCCTATTTGGTACAAATTTTATTTATGCTGTACCGGTCACTTTTCACCAGAGACTATCAGGTTATTAACTATGATATTTAGCAAGAAGTGTTACTTTTTCCCTCCTGGTTTATTCTATTCAGTGGAAGTCAGTATAAGTAATTTTAGTGTTGCATTTTTATAGGACTGCTTTCAAAGTGTGTTGACATGGAAGTTTCTGGTCTGTGTGTTACATTGTTCATATACAACTGGTGAAAATCCTTTATTTCTAAGAATTCTCATGGGAGACATCAAGTCCCATTTTTTGCATAGGAAAGAGAGGTCAAAAGAATAGGATGCTCTTCCTTTCAAGGGGTCCTTATTCTGGCAAACTTTCAAATATATCTTGATTAATTTTGAGTAAACTAACAAGACACACAAATCAAGCATCTCAGGAGGGAGTATGTATAATGGAAACGAAACACTAGAATCCAGAATCAGGAACCATGGACTGTAATACTTTTTCTGCTACTTAAGCTCTCTGTGACCTTGAGCAAGTCTCTCTGTTAACAAGACTCAGGAGGATAATCAGGGGTGTGCAGGTAAATGTGTAACAACTACGTGCTCCAAGAAAAAGAAAACTGCATGCACACACATTTTAAATTTAATTTACAGTATTAACACTTTCTTAAGTCTTGACTGTATTAGGTGGTACAGTGGAAAGAGGTCTGAGCCTGGAGTTAGGGAGACATCTTAGTGAATTCAAATCTGAACTCAGACCCTTACTAGCTGTGTGCCCCTGTACAAATCATTTAACTCTGTTAACCTCAGTTTCCTCATCCATAAAATGAGCTCGAGAAGGAAATGGCAAACTACTCCCATATCTTTGCCAAGAAAATCCTACATGGGGTGACGAAGAGTCGGACACAACTAAAAATGACTGAACAACAAAAACAAGCCTTGACAAACAAGAAAACTAATTCAAGACTTGATTTTTAGTGATGATTTCTCAGGAACAAATGCTCACATTGAAAATTTAGCAATCAGTTCTCACAAGCTGGTTAGAGCTGGTCCTAGAACAATCCTAGGGAGAAGTAATTCTTCCATAACTTCAACTAGCACTTAAGTCTCCTGTAACCATCAAATTTACTGACATGCTTTGGCCTTTTCATGCTTGCAAATCTAGACCCCACAACATACCATAAAGAAAGAGACACTGTATTTAATCAAAATATGGAGAATTCTTAGCAGTTTTAAATACAACATGCTGATCTAGCAAGAGTTGAACTACCAACTACCAAGTCCTTCTTGGTAAACTTTAGTTCAGAAATAGACAGGATCTATCAATAATTTTGTCTATGCAATAAAAAATATCACTTAACAATAACCTTAGAAAAATAAAGCATACAAATATTCCTGTAAAGATGATTGCACAAAATCATGTCTCCCAAGCTGAATTGGGTGCATAGAGATGAGTGACCAGGGAGGCTTTTTCAACAGAAAATGGAAGAGACCAAGGGAAGAACCCAAGGGGAGTGAGTGATCCAAGCTGCTGCTCTTCTTACACAGGTGAAAGAAAGAGGGAGGGAGAAGAAAGAATGGGAGTCAAGTTAAGAAGCAACTGTTCCCTAATAGAAAGGAAGAATTAGGGGAATAGGAATAGTGTCTATTGATACTTTCTATGAAAGCTGGCCAGTAGGAAAAGGGGCGGCAAGAAACAATGTCAAGTGGTGAAACTCTTGAAGCCCTGCTTTTGACTGGATCACAAAGCTACCTGTCGAAATAAGCTCTTTGTGTCTACCTTTTTGAATGAGGCAACATCTGTCAACTTTGGAAGCTCTGAAAGAAAGGAATTTCTTTCCTACTAATAATAATAGCATGCATTTAGACAATACTTTTAGTTTCACAAAACATTTTATGGACATTATCTCATTTGATCTGCAACACATCCCTTTTAATAGGTGAGGAAATTCAGACAAAGAGAGGTGAAGTATGTTGCCCAGAACTGCACAGTTTCTGTCTGAGACATGATTTGAACTCAAGAGTTCTTGACTGCAGGCCCAGTGTTCTGTCCCCTCACTGTGTGACCTAGCTATCTATGACAGAAAGTTACTCCCACAGGCCTTTGACCCAGTAGGGAACATTCTAGTACTAACTAGAGCTAGGTGTGGGAGGGACAAATTATTCTACCACAGTCATCCCCATGTTATTAGCTGTAATGGACCTAACTGTACCATTACCAAGTAGAAGGTGATATAAGGATATACTATTTCATTTTTGTCTTTGTAACTCCAGAATTTAGTCGAGTACCTGGTAAATCACAGGCATTTTAATGATCAGTTATTTGCTTAGCTCTAATATCAACAAGGAAAGTGGGGAGTTAGGAACAACTTTAGCACTGCTCCAGTTGGTGACTTGACAACGTAAAATGTCATCCTCCAGCATTACCAAGAATAATGGGTCTCACTGGGGACTTCTCATTCAAAATTCCTTTCTCTGATCTTCCGTTTTCTTATCCATAAAATGAGATATGTGGACTAGCTCATCTCTCATATCCATTCCAGTTCTTGGACTCAATATGTTTTAATCCTATTTACAAACCACAGGAGAGTAAGGAGATGTTTACTGTCCATACCAGCCAGGTAGCACACTGGATAGAGTGATGAATCTAGAGTCAGGTTAGTTCTGAGATCAAATCTAACCTCAGACATATGCTAGCTTTCTGACCCTGGGCAAGTCACTTAATCTGTGTCTGACTCAGTTTCCTCATCTGTAAAATGGGGATAATCATAGTGCCCACCTCCGAAAGTTGTAGTAAGGATAAAATGAGATAGTATTTATATAGTATTTTCCAAATCTTTAAGTAATATAAAATGCTAGTTTAGTTTTGCTGCTGCTGCTGCTACTACTACTATTACTACTATTACTACTACTACTACTACTACTACTACTACTACTACTACTACTACTACTACTACTGCTACTACTACTACAGTCTAGGAGTTATAGCCTATAAAAAATCCTAATTAGGATCTTTCTGATAAGTTTAAATCAAAAAATCCCCACCAAACCCTTTTACATAGCTGTGATGCAAGTATGCACTCTCCCTCTCCAAAAAAAAAAAATTGATGTTCCCTCCTTTGTCAAACAACAGCTGTTCTATTTGCTAAAGGCAACTCTTCTACATATACCACCAATAACATTCTCTTGCATATTTTTTGAGATTGTCACCATGATCATTTCCACTCTCTCTCGCCAGTCTTCATCCTTCCCACATCTAATTTTCTGACCCTACAAGTATGTAAATTTAGGTATAACAAATATTTCCCAAATATAGGCAACTAGATGGCACAGTGGATAGAGCACTGGACCTGGATTTAGGAAGACCTGACTTCAAATTCAGCCTCAGACACTAACTGTGGGACCCTAGACAAGTCTGCCTTGGTTTCCTTTGATGAAAAATGGGGATCATTATAGCATCTACCCTCCAGAATTATGAGGATCAAATGTGATACTATCTATAGAGAGTTTAGTACAGAGTGTGGCATGTAATATGTGCATAATAGATGCTTGTTTACTTCCCTTTCTCTACTCCCTACCTTTCCTTACTTTCTGTACTAACAAATAACCTTTCCCTTTCTCTAGTGTTTCTTTTTAAACCCTGGAGCCTCTGATAACCTGTCTTGCTTTGCAAAGGTCTGCTGAGGTGGCGTGTTTTATCCTCAGACCAAAAACAGAATAGTTTGATGGTATCGTTGTACATCCTGTGAATCAAATCTGCATTTCTTTCTAAATTCTTGGCTCTGGGTTATATATGAGGGCAACAAATGAGAATCAACAGAGCAACAAGAATCAGCCTCGCTCAGAAGAGAGCAGTGCCAATGGAGGTCACCTTCATCCTGTTCTCTAATTGTTCTCATTTACCACAAAGGTTTGATGTGGATTTTTAAGGTGGATTTCTCTAAAAAGATCTTGATAAGAACTTTACCCTCAGTTTTACTGAACATGTAACAACAGTGGTTTTAGCAGCAATGTTGTCTATCCTTTGTGGGTTCATAGAATTATAGTTGGGTTTTTTTGCTATTTTTACATTTTATTTATTTTATTTTAAATTTGTGGAATAAAACAATAATTTTCATTACACAGTATAATAAAAAAGACAATTGCACATGAAACTGAATTATAGGATAATAGATTTCAAACTAAAAGAGATATTTGAGACCATAGAACTCAACCCTTTCATTTCAACAAATGAGTAAATTAATGCTTAGAGATATCAAGTGACTTGTTTAAGGTCACACAGCTAGAATACGTCTGAGTTGGTATTAGAACTGAGGTCTTCCTGATTCCAACTCTAGTAGTCTCCCCTCTATACCACACTGCCTTGCTGTTGCTATGACAAAACAATGCATCACCTAACAACAAAGATTATTGATGAGCCTTTGGTCATCAGACAGCAGTCTGCCATCAGTCATCTAATAAAAGTCTTTCCAGTAGAATCTATTAGAACTTGTGTGCTAACTGTATGGTATTCAAGAATCCGCTCACCTCCATACCACAGTGATATACCAGAGAAGGAGACTGGATGCAGAGGGTTATACCTTTATATTTTAGAAAAGATTGAAAATAATCTGAAGATTTCCATTTGCCTTTTGTTTCATTGGAGAATTTCTCCTCACCCAGCTCAAAATGGCTCTTCCTCACAGATGTGGAAGGCAGTTGTCCCATGTCTTTCAACTGTATCCTTCAGCATTCAACTGTGGCCTAAGCACTTTATTAACAGAGCAGCTTTATTTCTCTTTAGCTGGATATCTGTGTCACCTTGAATATATGACTTCACCTCAGTTTCCTTACCTGGAAAAAAATGAGAGAATTTAGGGTAGATGGTGTGTTCTAATACCCTATGATTCTATGACTCTATCCTACTTATTATCTATGATAAGTTGGTAGTAAGTACAGCTATTAGAGAAGTCCTTTCCTTTCAACTCTTATGCACTTTTCTCTAATGCAAATGTATATTATAATTATTTATGTTCTGTGAAGACAGCGCCCCTTACTAATCTAAATATTTCTTTCCTAGTACCTAACACAGTACTCTGTAGATAGTAGATGCTTAATCAGTGTTTCTTAAATAAATAAATGAAGTTGGCAAATACACCTCTTTGGTGTTTTCCAACCTGTTTCCCACCTCTCACCATTTCTGGCATATTCCCAGCAGTCTCCCAGGTTTTCTCATATCAGTATTGTACCCAGGCCGGCTAGTTCTTGATCGCTATGTCTACTTATTCTCAAATGCCAATCCACATCAATGTGGTTTGCCTATTTCCACTGGGAGCTATTCATCTTAACTGTCAGGTGTCAAGGGATCTGATAAATTTACTCATAATCACACTGAGGTACGTTCTAATAATAGCTTAGGCTTGGCATTCTTTATTAGCATTCCTTAATCCAAAGAATTTTAAGAGCATGACTGCTAGCATCTTCAAATGGCAAATGTTCTGGAACAGGTACAGTTTCCTGTTTCTCCCAAACCACCAATTCTGTCTACTTCCTCTTACTGTCTGAGCAGCACAGTAAAGATGCATCTTAGAACAAATGAACTGACATAGACTTTAGAGATCACTTAATCCAACCCTCTTATTTTATAGATGATGAAACTGAGGCTCAGAAAGGTAAAAAATAACTTCAGAATCACACAGCTCTAATAAATAAAGCCCTTGAACTGAAATCCTTGTCTCCTCGGTCCAGTTTCCTTTCCACTCTATCATACTAGCTATGTTTTTCTTCATTGTGATAAATTCTCATTTTCCTTCTCCTGTACACATGGAAACAAATGCAAAAGAAATTGATTTTCAAAAGTATATGTAATTAAAATGCTATAAGCATGTTGCCAGAACCAGACCTAAAACTTCCATCCCAACATTTCTGAAAATGAGGACATCTTCCATAAGTCTGGGAGGAAAGAGGCCATGCCAAACATAAGACTTAATGAATGTTCTGGACTTGAATTCTCCCCTTGTGAGCTGCCGATTGGTATTTATTGTGGAGTAGACATCTGGCTTTCTATTTTTAGGAAACCACAGCTATTAAAGTGATTTGGGGCTGGTTTTCAGATGTGCACTTTCACTTGGACCTCATAAGAGACAGGGCAGGGTAGCATTTAGCACAACCAAGAAATGACGCCATTTTGCTCTCAGTTATGTGCAGGCAGATGGCCTACTCCAGGGATTGCTGGAATTTTGAAGTGATAAGGCCTTACAGCTGTTATGTCTGGTCACAGTGCAAGACAGACCCAAAGAGGACCAGCAAGGTGAGAAGCTCATAGGCATATGCTTCTCCCCTCCTTACAGTGTCTGAGAAGCACAGTAGTAGATTGCCCAAGTTAAAAGGCAGTGTGGTATAGTGAATAGTGTTCTAGACCTGGAGGGAGGAAGAAGTGAGTTCATAACCTGCTTCTGACATTTATTAGCTTTATGACCTTGGTCAATACCTTTTATTGTTGTGTCATTTCAGTCATGTCTGAATCTTCATGACCACATTTTAGAGTTTTCTTGGCAAAGATACTGGAGTGGCACACTCCTCCAAGTTATTTTACAGATGAGGAAACAGAGGCAAACAGGATTAAATGACTTTCCCAGGGTCACACAGCTAGTAAATCTCTGAGTCCACATTTGAACCCAGGAAGGTAAGTCTTTCTGATTCTAAGACCCATGAGCTCTCCATTGTGTGACCTACCTACTCTGATCAATACCTAGCATTTATACCAGTTATCATTCACATAATGCTTTAAGATTTGTTAGATATAATAGTGTCTCATAGTGAGGGAGATAACATAAAAATAACTGTCTCATTTTATAAATAGTATCTCATTTTATCTTCACAACATCCCTGGAAGATAGGGGCTTTTATTATCTCTATTTTATTGATGAAGAAACTGAGGCAAAGATGTCAGGTGATTTTCCCAGGGTCATACAGCTAGCAAACATCTGAGACTAGATTTAAATGCTGATCTTCCTTATGCCAGATCCATGCTTCTATTCACTGAATCACCTAACTACCTCTTAATCAACTTCCCCAAATCTCAGGATGTTTTTTAATCTGTAAAATGAAGATAGGCATCTATACAACTCTTCTGTCTCCTTCCAACTTTAAATATATGATCATGAGATCTACATAGAAACTCTTATCCATATGAGAGATTCATGGATTTTCCCTCATGTCCTCTGTGTTATCTATGTTTTCTGAACCTGAATTTTCTGATCCTTCATTCTTTGCAGTGATGATTTCTTGGAACAAAAAATATTTGGAGTAGGAGGTTGCAGGAAAATGGCAGATCACTGAATGGAAGGCCAAAGGGAGGTTTGTCTCTTTATTGATAGTGGCACCACACAGCTATTTGGGGTTTTCTTGCTTAACTGTGAGGAGTGATGAATGAATTTCCCTTATTATTATATGGGGGAAATTGATTATGAGGTTATGATGAAAATTAACTGATGATCATTACAGAGAGATAACCAGTATATATTAAGAAAATGTATTAATGGAGGGGTAGCTGTGGTTTCTAGATTTCTCAACCCATAAATGCCAAAGACATCTTCAAAGGTCAGCAAGGAAGTTCTTTCACCTGAGTGAGCCCTGGCCCCAGGATGGCAGCAGCCACTGTGGCAGCAGCATCCACTTTTGGAGCCCTCAGCCTAAAAATCTTGGGGGAATCCAGTGACTGATCTGGGTCTCAATCCTGAGTGTCAGTCCTGGGGTGAAGAGGAGCACTGATGTTGTGGAGCTGGTGGAGGCTTTGGAGAGGGAATCCTGCTCGCAGATCCTGGGCAGAAAAGAATGCTCATGGTTGCTCCAAGACCAGAGCACAGACCAGGAGATTGTGCCATGAAAAGTTAGTCAGTAGCTTTCTAAAGGAGACCCAAAAAAATGCTGAAGAAAATAACACCTTTAAAAATAGACTAACCCAAATGGCAAAAGAGGTCCAAAAAGTCAATGAGGAGAAGAATGCTTTAAAAAGCAGAATTAGCCAAATGGAAAAGGAGGTTCAAAAGCTCATTAAAGAAAATAGTTCTTTAAAAGTTAGAATTCAGCAGATGGAAGCTAATGACTTTATGAGAAATCAAGAAATTATAAAACAAAACCCAAAGAATGAAAAATAGAAGACAATGTGAAATATCTCAAAGGAAAAATAACTGACCTGGAAAATAGATCCAGAAGAGATAATTTAAAAATCATTGGTCTACCTGAAAACCATGATAAAAAAAAAAGCCTAGACCTCATGTTCCAAGAAATTATCAAGGAAAGCTGCCCTGATATTCTAGAACTAGAGGGTAAAATAGAAATAGAAAGAATTCACCAATCATCTCCTGAAAATAGTCCCAAAAGGCAAACTCCTAGGAATATTGTAGCCAAATTCCAGAGTTCCCAGATCAAGGAGAAAATATTATAAGCAGTCAGAAAGAAACAATTCAAGTATTGTGGAAATACAATCAGGATAACACAGGATTTAGCAACTTCTGCACTAAGGGATGGAAGGGTTTGCAATATGATATTCCAGAGGTCAAAGGAGATAGGATTAAAACCAAGAATCACCTACCCATCAAAACTGAGTATAATGCTTCTGGGAAAAAATGGAATTTCAATGAAATAGAGGACTTCCAAGCATTCTTCTTGAAAAGACCAGAGTTGAATAGATTTTCAGATACAAGAATCAAGAGAAACTTAAAAAGGTAAACAAGAAAGAGAAGCCTTAAGGAACTCATTAAAGTTGAACTGTTTACATTCCTACATGGAAAGATGTTATTTGTACCTCATGAGGCCTTTTTCAGTATTAGGGTAGTTAGAGGGAATATAAACATGTAGGTGTGTATGGGTATGTATGTGTGTATGTATGTATATATTATACATGTGTAGGTATATGTACGTGTGTGTATATATGCATATGTGTCTATGTGTGTATACACACACATAGACAAAGGGCACCAGGTGAGCTGAATATGAAGGGAGAATATTCAAAAGAAAATAAAATTTACCGTTGAATGGAATGTACTAGGAGTAAGAGAAAAGGAGATAGAGCTCTTACAATGGAAGGAAAAAGGGAGGAGATGAAAGGTATTAATTGAGCCTTACTCTCATGGGATTTGGCTTAAGGAGGGAATAATACACTCAGTTGGATAGAAAATCTATTTTACCCTGAAGGAAGGCAAGGGGGAAGGGGATAGGAGAGAGAAGATAATAGAAGGGACAGCAAATTGAGGGAAGGGATAATTGGAAGCAAACACTATTGTGGGAGGACAGATCAAGGGAGAGAATGGAACAAATGAAAGGCAGGATACAACAGAAGGAAATGTGGTTAGTCTTTTACAACATAACTATTATGGAAATGCTTTGCATTGTTACAAATGTATGACCTGTATTGAATTGCTTGTTTTCTCAATGAGGGTGGGTGGGGAGGGAAGGAGAGAATATGGAACTCAAAGCTTTAAGAATAAATGTTAAAAATTGTTTTAGCATGTAACTGGAAATTGAGCTACACAGGCAATGGAGTATTCTGCCCTACAGGAAAATAGAGAGGAAGGGGTATGGAAGAAGGGTGGATAATAGAAGGGAGGACAGACTGGAGGAAAGGGTGTGTGGATGCATGCTGTCCCAGAAAGAGTGGAGGGGTACAGTAGTCTGAATTTGAAAGGTACTCTTTATTTTTCTCTTTGCTGTTTCTTTCATGAGTAACATAGTTATTTGTATGTTATCTCCCTCATCGGAATGTGAGCTCCCTAAAAACAAGGACTGTTTTCGGTTTTCTTTGTATCTTCCTCGCTTAGCAGAGTACCTGGCACATAGTGGGTGCTTAACAATTTTTTATTGACTGCCTGATTTACTGACTGACACAGTGCTTGGCACATAGATTGAGCTTAGCAAATATTTGTTGGCTGACACATTGTAAATACGAGTTACCCAGAAACTGAGTTTGTCTTAAATATATACTCGCATACATAGAACCACAGACATACACAAATAACACCTCTGTGTTGCTGTAAGATTATTATAATCCTGAGTATGTTTTTGTTTTAAAATAAATTGACCTTGAAATACATGATGCTGATTCAACCAGAATTTTTAAGCACCTTCTGTATGCAAGGCAGAGTTCTAGGCCCTACCTTTGGGAATAACAGGCATAAATTTGAATAATTTTTGCCCCCTTCTTTTCAGAAGCTTAAAATCAGGTATTGAAGACAAAGTAAAGATAAAAATTACCAAAAGATGGTAGAGGATATGAAAAGTACCATAAGAGAGGCGGAAAGATAGTAGTAACCTTGAGGAAATTCTTTCCCATCTGTGTGACTCAGCTTCCTTATCCGTGAAATGAAGATTTCTAAATTCTTTGATACTCTAAATTTTGTAGATTACCCAAGGAAAATGACCTTATATCTACTAAAGTTTGTCTCTCCAGTAAGACTCTTAGAAACAGGGATTGTTTCGCAACTTTTTCCTTTGTATCCACAGTGCTTAGCACCCTGCATAGCCCACATTAGACCCTTCATAAATGCTTCCTGATGTACTGATTGGTTCCAAATCTCCATGCTTCCATTTCTTTTTGTGTGCAATGAGCACACCAGATGAGATCAAATGATGAGTTCCAGATTGGGAGGCAAAAGACATGGGTTTAAAGTTTTAGGTAGATTTTTTACCCTCTCCTGGACAGAGTTCTCTCATCTGAGGTCTTCTTGTCTCAATCTCTCTCCTTTTCCTTAAGAACAGATTTAATGATGTGACTCCCCTTATTTGGTAACTAGTCTCTGTATTCTTATATTTGTGCATACTTTCATTCAATGGATTCTAAGCTTTTTGGGGGCAGATACTGTATTCTTTTTTGTCTTTGTGTCCCTAGTGACTGTCACAGTGCTTGACAGTTAGGAAATATTGAATCCAGTCAATCAGCAAGCATTTGTTAAGACGATTACTTGTGCCAGGCACTACATTAAGAGCTAGGAGAATAAAGCAAGGCAAGAGATAATGAAGAGTATTATGTACTGGCGGACATGATGTCAAATAAGTAGGCCCATACATGGCAGATAGATAGACAGACAGATAGATAGACAGACAGATAGATAGGTAGACAGATACATACATACACACATATATATACATGGATTGGTAGAAAAATACATTAGACAGACAGATATATACATACATACACACATAGGTGGATAGATGATACATAGATGGGTAGACAAATGCAATACATAGATACATGGATAGATGTGTAGACAAATAGAGACATAGACAGATACATACATACATACATACATAGACACAGGTACGTAGGTGCAGAGATACACACATAGATGGATAGATACATAGATATGTAGATGGGTAGAT
This sequence comes from Notamacropus eugenii, assembly GCF_028372415.1. Taxonomy (NCBI): domain Eukaryota; kingdom Metazoa; phylum Chordata; class Mammalia; order Diprotodontia; family Macropodidae; genus Notamacropus; species Notamacropus eugenii. The sequence goes on from NC_092876.1 coordinate 117,853,232, forward strand.
AGATACATAGATGGATAGATCCATACATACATGCACACATAGATACATAAATAGATGACTAGATACGTAGATGAGTAAATAGACAGTTACATTAAATACATAGAGACATATATAACTGATAGTTTGATATACAAAAGTAAAAGGTTCCCTAACCTCTAACACTTATGACTGATGGTCCCTTCCTTCTCTAGTCCTTTAGTTATGTTTTTTTATTTGAATCAGAGAAAATACAAAGTACTCTTAATGTTAACTATATATGTGTTACTTCTTAAACTCACAATTCATTCCAAAGAAAATATCTAAGTTTGGATAATTTTTCTACTTACCCATTCTTCTGCATCCCCAGGTTAATGAGCCAGCTGAGTGGATTAAATAGCGATTCACGGACCAAAGAGCTATAAGTATTAAAAGGTTTTAAAATGTAGTGAACAGTTTCAGAAAGTCGACTGGCATAACCAATAAAGAAGTTAACAAACTCTTAGGTTTCTATAATAGACATACAAGGTTTTAAGGAAGGATGATATTATTCCTGTTGTACTTCTCAGACCGTTTTGGATCCAGGTCTGCGGACCACATATTTGGAAATATGATGAGCAGTTGGAGCATGACCAGAGGAAAATAACCATAGTGGTTCCCTAGCTGGATACCATATCAAATGAAGATTGATTGGAAGAACACAAAAACACAGAACCAAACAATTAGGTGGATTCAACTTGGAAAAGAGAAGACTTAGAGTGAAGAAAGGGTAGAACAAAGACTTTTTGTTAGTGTTGTAGAAAGAATTCTTGGTCAGTAAGGGAGAGGATTACATGGGCTCTAAGGTCCCCTCATGTTGTTGAATTCTGTGACTATAACCTGATGATTTTCTCTAGGTATCTGAAGAGTTATGTAGAAGGAAGTATAAACTGGTTTTGTTTTACTCCAGAGGTAGAACTAGGAACAAGGGCTACTAGTTGTGAAGGTAGATTGTTACTTAACAAACAATTATTTATAATTAATTGCATAAAAATGAAACAGCTGCCCTGGGAGAAAAGTAATAGATCATTGTTATTTTTCTCTCCCCCGCCCCCAACCCTAGGTCTTCATTCAAAGATTAGATGACCACTTAGGGATACTGAAGCAGGCGTTATTGGTCTGAAATGGATTAGTTACTCAAATGCATACGAGTGCTCTGCGCTCTACTCAGAACAGTATTTGCCCTTTAAATTAAGAGATACTTCGATATCACTCCCCAGAACTTTAGAAGACAATAGAATCCTTACAATTATAGGACATTAAAAACATTATACTCTAAAAGCAGATTGACATCAGTAATAGGGTGGTGGAATACTCCTGGACAAGTCAGAATAACCAGATTCTAATCTTCATTCTGCAAGTGTAGAGCTGAGAAACTTTGACCAAGTATCTTGACTTTTCTGTGCTCTGTATTCCTTGTGTGTAAAATGAAGGTAAAGGTGTGCATGATCTCTAAAATCCCTTCTAGTATTGCCATTCTGTGATGAAGAGTCCTAAAGCATCCACTGACTTCCCCATTAAATTCCATTTTGCAAAAACTTATTGAGTTTTCTCAGATTTTATTTAAAATGACTCATTCTGAAAAGATGCATCCCATGTTCTCTCTCCCACATCCTTTTTCAGAATACAGCTCAGATACTGACAGTTATAAAGCTTCCTGTTTCTAGAAATAGCTGTGTGTGTACTAGCTATAATCATGGCATGTTTTAGGAAGTCAGAAAACTGCAAGTAGTGAGAACAGCTAACTAGGGCAGCAACATGACTTGGTGGAGAATGGCCTCGGACTTGGTCTCTGAAGATTTGGATTCAAATCCTCACTCTGCTTTTCACTGACTGTGGAAAAGCCGCTTAGTGTCCTCTAAGCCTCGGTTTTTCCATATGTGAAATAAAGATAAAACTAAAACAGCTACTAATACACATACACACACACGTATGCACATATACAATTTGTGAATGTTCAGGAAACTGAAAATTTTCAAAGAATTGTAAGCTAAACAATTAGTATCAGAAAACAGCCAAAAGCCAAACTTAAGAGTGGTGGTCATTTTTACAAGAAAAGGGAACAGGAAGAGAAGGGGCATTATGGCCTCTAACTATATGGGACCTTAGGCAAATCACTTATCATTCCTGGGCCTCACTTTCATTATCTGTAAAATCAAAAGGCTAGACTAGATCCCCTCTGAGGTCTTTTCCATTGATATATCTATGATTCTGTGCTTTAAAGATTCGTTACCTAATGAATCCTGGAAAGCCCTGCTTTTCTCTGGCTGACATCTCCAGTCTTGGCTCACTTATTCCCCCTACTGGTCTCTTGATGTCAATGTCCACATTCTGGATTGAATCCTTACCACTTCAGCGGTATTTCAGTACAAAGAAAACTAGGAAACATGGATTAAGTACAGAGTGCTATGCTAGATTCATCAAGAAATAGGAAATTTAGCCGTATTTCTACAGACAATTTTTTTATATATAATTTTCGTATATGAGGGGCTAGGTGACACCACAGTGCACACAGAACTGGACCTGGAGCAAAGAAAACCTCCATTCCAATGCAGCCTCAGGCACTTACTAGTTGTGTGAAACCTAGAGAACTCACTTAATCTCTTTTTGCCTCAATTTCTTCATCTGCAAAGTGGGGATAACAGCCCCTACCTCCCAGAGTTTCTGTGAGGATTGAATGAGATATTTATAAAGCATTGTTAAGACATCTGGAACACAGCAAGCTCTATATAAAGTTAGTCATCATTATTATTAAGTTAGCATAGTATAAAATCTCACTTGGCACATGTGAGAAATCTACATTTAGAGAAATGAAGTTAATTGAACAGCCTCATTTTCCAGCCTAATGTTATTCCCAAGATTCCATAGTACAGTTATATCTTCCATGATGCCTGTGCTGCTTTCTTCCACACAACAGGGGTTTAAGGCATGGAACCCCTGTGATCTGGAAAATTTGCAAGAACATTTTTGGCCCTCCCTTTGTACCAGAAAAGAAGCTTTATTTTTCTTTTTATGAGATGTTTACAGTGTTAAAAAATAAAATATATTGATATTATACATATATTTTATGTATTTCTGAGTTTCTAAACTTTTTCTGTGTCATTTGCTGGCTTTTACATGTCATCTACACCTTCTGTAAAACTCCCAAAATATTCCCATTTAATTTTTTATGCCAACCTATATTATATTGAAGCCACTATGGGGAAAGTCATGATATGGAAGGGATAACTGCATTCTCTTCTCCTTAACCATGTTCTTCACTCTCCCTTCTTGAGGCCTTTGCTCATAATCCTGATTGGAGGTTGATGCCTGGAAAGCTCTTGGACCCCCTTTTTACCTATTGAATTCCCGTTCATTCTTAAAAGCCAACTCAGTTGCCATATTCTCCCTGAAGTCTTCCTTAATTCCCTCGTCAATAAAAAATATCTCATTTAGATCTCCCAAGATAATTTGTTTTGAATTGTTAGCTCATGTTGGGCATTATTGATCTCATGTTCTGCTACTAGACTATGTCCTCTGTGGGAGTAAGAGATTCTGTCTTAGCTATAATTTGTCTTTCCCCTAATTCCTAGTGGAGTGCTTTGTGCACACTGGTTATCTAATAGATATTTGAATCAGGTAGGTGGTACAGTGAATGGAGAGCTGAACATGGAGTCAGGATGTTCTGAGTTCAAATCTTGCCTCAGACACTTGCTTTTTTAGTCTGGACAGATCACTTAGCCTGTATTTCCCTCAATTTTCTCATCTACAAAATGGGAATAATAATAGCACCTACCTTGCAAGGTTATCATGTAGATAAGATGAAAAAATCTTTATAAATTCTTTTGTGAACCTTAAAATGCTATTTAAATGCTAGCTAGTGCTATTATTATTTGATGACTGAATGATTGCCCAAGGACACATAATCAGTGTGTACCCCAAATCTTCTGTCTCCAAAGAAATTATGTCATGCTGCTTCTCTGTGCCCTAAATTAAGCTAAGGAAACACTTGTTGGGTTGGCTGTCAAAGAGATTCTTTGCCAGGTATGAGTTGACCTAAATGGCCCCTGAGGTTCATTCTGGCTTGGAGATTCTGGGATTAACTCCTACTTAGTTTAGAGGCAACATACATGCTGTGAAGAAAGGCTCATGAACAGAGAAAGGGGAAAAACCTGGATTCAAATGATGCTTACACAACTAAGAGCTGCCTAAGCTTGTCATTTAACTTACAGTTATTGTAACTGGTATATGTATACCTCACAGGGTTGTTTTAAGCAGAAATGGATTTGACAATGTATTGTTAAAAACTCATGAGCAAAAATAAGCTGTTATAATTTTCCCTAGCATTTTCTAGCTTACAAATGTTTTTGTTATACTCTGTGAAGTAAGTCATTCTAGTATTATTATCCCAATTTTATAGATGAAGAAAAGGATGGAGAGGCTTAACTGATTGGAGAGGTTAAAGTGATTCCCCAATTGTCCCTAAACTAAAACTGTAGCAAGGATGAAAGATCCTTTTTGAATTGAGGTCTTTTCACATTCGGTCCAATAAGCCATTCATTACATGATGCTGCCTTTCCAAACATTATATTACAGAGTCAGAGTACCAATTATCTTCTGTTTGGAGAGACAGTGTCAGCCTAATGGAAAGGTCACTAGATCTGCAGTCATTAGACTGCAAGTTGCTATGTAAACATGAGTTATTAATTAATGTCCTATTCAGTAGCAAGTTCACTTCACTTATCCTAGAAGCTAAAGTATTTCAGCATTTTAGTTTATATACAATATATCATTTTAAATATGAAATTAATGTGATATATATGATCTATGCATATGAACTATGTAAGCTTCTTGAAGGCTGAGACTGTTTAATTTTGATCCATTCTTTTATCCCTTAAACTTATATCTGTAGCACCTAGCACAGTATATGGCACATAGTACACATATAACACATGTTTTTCATTGATTATATATCCTCAGAACTCAGCACAATATCCTGCACATAATAGGTGCTTAATAAATGTTTGCTGAATTGAATTGAATTATTGAGTGCTTATGACCTGAAATTCCTGGTCTACAGTGGAGGGTAAAATGACAAAGATGGTAACTTGCCTTTTTAGTCCATCTATTTTCATCAACTGGGAAATGATGAAATGATTGATTTTAACATGCTAATGGAGATCTCTCTGACATCACCAAGAGATGCTTCATGAAAGTCTAAACTGTCATCGTAGAGACTTTAGTATGGTAGAACCCATAATCAGGGCAGAAGCCTTCCACTCCTGTCATTTCCCAAAGTATGTACTTTTTGTATGTGGCAAATAGCTTGAAATGCCTAAGGAATTCTCTGCTTGAATTTTCTCAGAATCACAGAATCTCAGAAGTGAAATGCATCACTTAGTCCAGCTTATATTTATAAAAGAATAAAAGGAATACATTCCCTAATATCACTAAAAAAAGTGATTATCCAGACTTTCTTTGAAGACCTCTAGTGAGGAAAGACACCACCCCCCAATGCCCCTTACACTACTTTTGGTCAGCTGTGATTAATGGGAAACTGGTTATTTGTTTGCTTGCTTTTGTCATCACAATTTCCATGTTAATTCATATCAGTTTAGTATATGTTCCTGAATAAATGAGAATAAACAAGGCATGGTTCAAGTCTGTATACTAGTTATGGTTAGTGTGACCCAAGACAAGTCCCTTAACTTCTCTGGGTCACAGGAAGCTCTGTAAGAGTATAATTACGGAGAAGGTTCTGATCTGTTTCCATCCAGGGAGTTTACTCATCTGGGAGTTTCTGATTCCAATCACCACAAGGCTAGTCCCCACCCCTATATCTAGTCTAAGTATAACAGAATTTAGTATAAGGTAGCTTGCTCTTTTATTTAATTCATGGTGTTCATTCTATTTTTTTTTTGCTTCCTTCTATTAATATGAGTATCAACCCCCTTCATAACCTTAAAAATTCCTTCCCCCTCTCTGCTGGGTTCTCATTTTTTAAATGATTGATCTAACTTAACTTTACCCATATATTTAAGTGATAAACTTCAATTTATAAAATAATCCCTTTTCTCCTTGAGTCAGATGGCTACTCTTCTCTGAACTCAAAATCATCTTCTCTATTGTCTAGTCTGGATAAGGAAATGGCAAGCCATTCCAATAACTGTGCCAAGAAAACCCTCAATGAAGTCATAAAGAGTAGGACATGGCCCAAATGATTGACGAACAATATTGTTTAGTCACTGAGACTATCCTATGATTCCAGAGACAGTATTAGTAAACTGGAGAAGATACTGAATGTGGAGTCAAAAGCTATGAATGGACTTTGTGCAACTTTTTCTGAATAATCTCACTTGAATTTATTAAAATCTGAATTATGATAAATTTTTAAATGACTGAATGAATGATGGATTTGAGTTCTCATTGTCCTGCCAGTAATACCATGAGCAGTTCACTTAAACTGAGTTTCAGTTTTTTGTTCAGTCATTTCAGTTGTATCTGAGTTTTCATGATCCCACTTATTGTTCAGTCATGTTAGTGACCCCATTTAGGGTTTTATTACCAAATATACTAGACTGTTTTGCCATTCCTTTCTCCAGCTCACTTTACAGATGAGGAAACTTAGGCAAAAACAGGACTAAATTATTTTCCCAGGCTCACACACGTAGCTGTCAGATTTAAATTCACAAAGATGAATCTTCCTGACTTCAGACTTGACGCTCTATCCACTGTGTCACCTAGCTGCCCCTTTTGAATGTTCGACTCTCTAATTAAGTGAAGAACAATGTTTAGCAAGAATAATGTTAAATTTACCTAAACCTAATTCCAAGTAAAGCTGTCTTATTGTTATTTCTTTTACTTTTGATATAATGGCTAGTTAACAATATAATAACCAGACTCAGGATATCACCAATGCGATATTCACACTACCTATGGTAGCTATGAATATGCCAGCACCGTCCTAAACCACAAAATATAACAAACTCTCCACATGGAAAACAGAACCAAAACATTTATTCAAATGCCAGAAAGCCAAATCCATCATAGTAACAAAGAAATCCAACGTAGTAGCCAAGAAGTCTGTATATATTATCAGGCCTTTCCACAAATGAACACCCTCAAACAAAATGCCATTCTCTCACACATAGCCAGCTGTCTGCTTCCTCTCTCTCTTCCAGCTCTAACTAGTCTAACCAACTTCCTCTCAGCTCTGCTCCACCCTTCCTGTTCCACCTGGTCAGCAAGCTCCTCCCACTACATGTGACTTAGACTTCCATGTAATTTAATCAGGTCACATAGACCTATTAATTAGTGGGGAAAATCTTTGAATTAAGAAAAAATACATTAACAATACACTCAGTTATGTCAACTATGAAATAAGGATAATAATGTTTATCCTATAGACCTCATAGGGTTGTGGTGGGGGAGAGAAAGAGTTTTATAACATAAATTTCTTTAGAACGTGAGCTATTATTATTATCTTAGATCTAAGAATTCAAATGTGTGTTGCTTTAAATTTATTGTGTGTTTGTGTTTGTGTCTTCTCCCCATTTACAACTTGTAACATAAAACTGACTTGGTATTTCTGACACATACTCCACAAGAAGATTCCAGTCCTTCATCTTCCTGGCCTGAGTCTCTGACCATAGCCCTAATATAAAGTATTAGCTTTTCATTCAGTCTGAGTTAGGTTGAAACCCCACAGCAATTTGCTACCTGAGCATCCTTTGTAGTTGTCTTTCAGCATATGTAGTTCCTAGATTTCTCCCATCTGCTGGATGTCCATTTCAGGTTATTTTCCATGGATGTATTATGTTACAAGTTGCCTCTCCTCTTCATCTTTTACTTTGAATCCCCTCGGTAGAGTTTAATTCTTTCTTTGCCCTTCCCTCTCCAGTTCCATTGTTAATGGCAGCTGTAAATTTCCCTGGGGATGCTATTCCTTTCTTTCAGATGAAGAGACTCTTTAGTATGGATCGTAAATAAAACATGACCTCCCACAGATCCTTGTAGCAGGCAACCAGGTCTCTCCCCTAGGTTGGCTTCATTGCCAATTATCTCTGCCCTTTGTTTGATTCATGTTCTTGCCCAGGCCATTTGGACAAGTTTAGCAAGCAGGATGGCACAAGAAACTTCATTAATATCCATAGAAGTTTCTGTTTACAGCTTATCCCTGGTACTCCTCTTCGAATGGATTAAAATCTGCATTGTTGTGTTGACTTTAAAATATAAATGCATAAGTCATGGGACAGTGTTAGGACACCCTCAGTGTATGTTATCTAGACACACACATACACATACATGACACTGTCCATCTATATAAATAGTGCATTTCACAGAAATAAACATTCAATAAGTAGAATAATATTGTAGGAAGAGAAATACTAGCCTACAAGTCAGGAAAAGTGTATTAATAAGACCATAGATTTAGAACTGGTAGAAACCTCTGAGTTCAGCTAGACCCCCATTCTATAGAAGAGGAAAAGGACACTCATAAAAATTAAGTAACTTGCCAAAGACATATAGGTAATAACTGGCAAAGGTGGAATTTGAAACTGGGTCCTCTGGTAGCAAATCCACAGTGCCTCCCAACATGACATAGAGCTTGGGTCTGCCACTAACTGGGTAAACCTTGTTCAAGTTGTTACTTCTTGGATCTCAATTTCCTCATCTCTAAAATGGGATGAATAGACTAGAGGATCTCTAAGGTCCTTCCTATCCCTCATATTCTGTTCTAACATTATACGTGCTGTTTTCGAAGCTCCTTCCACATTTCATGATGCCTTCTACCTCTCAGATTCTATGTTTTAACAGTACTTCTATTTCTATTTCCCTATGTTCTGTGGTCCCTTTCTGTCTCTAACATCCTAACATCCCTTCCACATCTGTCTATTTTCCATGGCTCCTTAGAATTGTAACATTTTGTGCTCTAACATTTTGTCTACTTCTAACGTTTTATATTCTGTGGATCCTTTAAGCTTTGACATACTGGGTTCCAAACCTCTGTTCAGCTTTACCATTCTAGGATATTCTAATATTCTAAAAAGGATAAGTATATTCAGTGGCAGACATTGAATAGGAAATACAACATTTCAAGGGGAAGGAAAGCAAATTCATTTAATTATATCAGCATCAAATCTGTTTCCTTCCTGCTGATAAAGATAAAATTAATTTGGAACAGTTGTTTCACTGGGGAGAGTCTATGTGAATTCAAATTGAGCTTCCTGTGAGGGAAGGTATTCACTCCCTATCCATCCCCCAACTCCCAAGTAATTCTTATATTCAAAAAGTGTCCAAATTGGCATTCACAAGTGCTTAGCTGAATAAATAGTGTTAACTCATGCAGTTAACTTAGCATTCCATTTTAGATGGTTTAATTAGGCTAAAAGCTTTCAAAGATTACTTTATTGATTTGTGAGAAAATTGAAATAAAGATCAGCCCAACCTCAGATTTGGCAGTTCAGTTTGCTCAGGTGTTGTAGATTAAAAATGAAAGTAATAGTAGTAATCTCTTCTCTAGCCTCTTAAGGAGAGAGGATTGTGTTTTAATATTTTGTATTTTTGTGATATCACATTTTAGCACCATCATCCACAGAAGGGAACCCTGCAGAGATAGTTATCTTTGTGCTTTCTTTTAACTCTTGTAGTGTTCCTTTTTCTCTGATTCCTTTGGCCTTCTCCCTCTTTGGGCTCTCTCATCCTTTCTCCAAGAAAAACAAGTTTCCTTTTCTCTGAATATCTCTGAATAATATGTCTGAATAATCCTTAGCTTCCTTGATATGGTCAGAGGTACCAAGCTGCTCAGGCTCCAATGAGGTATTCAGGAATTTGGTCTCTCAATGAATCTCAGAAGATCGATTCTTTGATGTGCTTGTCTCTCCCTGGTCAAAATGTCTCTGTAATAGACTTAACTATGTTGTTAACTTTTGCTTTATCACAGGGCTTGACATAAAGGTGTAGGACTTGGAATACATATGGGTAGAGGAGCAAGATGGGTAGCAGGGGCATACAAATGTAGTAAATTCAGTGAATCAACAAGTATTTATTAAAAACCTACTAAATGGCAGGGATTGTGCTAAACTTCAGGTGCAAAAAAAGCAAACAGTTCCTCTTTGCAAGGAACTTACATTCTAATGGAGAAGGCAGTGAGCACAAGTATACAGCAGAAATATAAAGTAAGTAAATGCAAATAATTATGAAGTAGTTTAATACAAGATAACTTGGGGGTGCACTAGAAGTTAGAGAGTTCAAGTAAGGCTTCATATAGAAGATGGTGCTGGACTTGTATCTTAAAGGAAGAGAGGGAATCTATGAGAATTCAAAGTACTGTAAATACCATGGACAAGGACAAGGGCATGTCAAACGATACTGTGTAGCTCTGGCACATGTTCCCAGGGTAATTTATAACCCTCATGTTGCTTCCATTGTTCTGCTTTTTAGTAAATGCTACATTTCTTTTATTATTGGTTATATCATATCAAATATGAATTTCTCTTATCTCATGACCCCTAATTTATGCTATTATTTTGAAGTTTTCACATATCTATATTTTCTAGAACCAGCTACTATTTGCAACTACCATACACAGGTATGGAGTGATTTGAAAACCTCTCTATGACAGAGGCAGAGTGATTCTTTTAGTACATGAAAGGGCTATGAGCTACTGTACTTATCCAGAAATCCTACAAAAGTGAATAAAATACCCCAAGTCAAAATTGAGCCTATTTTTTGATGGCTTTCCCAGTTGCAGGTTTCAGATCTTTGGTCTCAGGAAATGATCTGATTTGAGATATGAACTGCCCTTTTAGCACCTGTAAAATCCAAATTGTGTGTACCTGAACACTTATTTCAGAGGCTGGTTAAACACACACATACACACAAGAACTATGTGGGGTCTAGAATGATAAATCCCTTCAAGACAAGACAGTCTTTGGTTGGCATGTAAATGTCAATCTAGGACAAGAACAAAATGTAGGTTAAGGAGTCAGGGTCCACATTTCTACCTATGTTATGCATATTTACCAGTAACTTCTATGATTGATAGATAGATAGATAGATAGATAGATAGATAGATAGATAGATAGATAATGTGTGTATGCATACATATATACATATATATGTATATATATATCTTCCTTTTTTGAAAATTTTTAAATAATATTTTATTTTCCCCAATTATACATGAAGATAATTTTTAACATTCATTTTTAATTTTTTCTTTACTTCCAAATTTTCTCTCTCCCTCCCTTACCTCTATGCTCCCTAGGACGGTAAGCAATTTGACATAGGTTATATCTGTTCAATCAAGCAAACCATATTACCATATTAGTTCTTCATTCTCAAAGAGGACCAAAATGATATCACTATGTTAGAATCAAGTCACAGTATGTCTGACTGTGGCTGACCAGACCACTATACAAACGCATATTGCTGTACCACAGATCAGACATAAATAGTCTATGTTAATGTTTGGAGTGGATTCTCTAAATCTGAACATCCCACATTTCTTTTGAGCTACTTCAATTCTGCTTTGATCACAGAGCACAGCACCTTCTCTGATGCAGGTACTCCATACTGCGTGATCCTTTGCCAGTCTCCCATGTCACACAGTCAATTCCAAAGTTCTTCAGAAAGACCTTGAGACTGATCTTGTATCTTCTTCTGACCTCCATGTTAATCATGTTGTGAAAGAAGAAACACACCAAAAGGAAAAACATAAAGTGAAAATAATATGCTTCAAAATTCATGAGTTCTTTCTTTAAAGGTGGATAATATTTTTCATCATGAGTCCTTTGGAATTGTCTTGGATCGTTGTATTGCTGAGAAGAGCTAAGTCATTTACAGCTGATCATCACATAATGTTGCTGTTACTGTATACAATGTTCTCCTGGTTCTGCTCACTTCATTTTTCATCAGTTCATATATATCTTTCCAGGTTTTTTCTGAAATTAGCCTGCTCATCATTTCTCATAAATGTGCTGTATTTGGGCCAATATTCTACCTTTTCTTTAGTGTACCTCATGTCATCTCTATTACTGCTCCCTTCACCAGCAGAAATATCAATCTATGCATGGTTTTTCATTGCTTGTAATTCTGCTCAATATCTCTTCAAAAATTCCCCATGATAGACTCACCGAAATTATTTAAGGCCTTCCTTTGGTCCTTAGATATTATTGCAATCTGTTCTAATGTCTGTCTCTAACTCTCACTAAACCATTTGCTTTGCTGTCAAATAGGTCCTCAGTGATGTCTTTCATACCATTTCTTGGTACTAAGGTTATTCTTTTTTTTTTTGAATGTAAGGAAATAGAAATTCCAAGAGAGCAAACAACTTGCCCTAGATCCACAACTAGTAAAAAATGAAGCCTAAACTATCACAATGGTCTTTTGGCTTTAAATTCTCTTATAACTAACCTATATCTCCTCTCACATCCTGTTCTGTATATCCTTACCTATCTTACAGATTGATAGATAGGTTTTGACTCGATGAGAGAATCAATTTTTTTAAGCTTTTTTTAACTTGCTGCATTTATCACAAATATAGACTTTTGCCTAATGTAGGAGTAGATCACTGCATAGCCTCAGTATTCAGATTAATATCCACAAACTTCTGTCTCCTATTTGATTTGTAAACAGTGCTCTGGTCCTTCATTAGGAAAGGAAACACTAATTCTTCTTCATTTACTTTCTAGCATTCCCTAGAGGAAAGGCAATGAGATGCAAAGCAGTAGAAAGACCAGTGGAGGTTGGCTTTAGAAGACCTGTGTTTGAGTCCCTGATTTGACGTCTCTTAACTGTATATTCCTGGGCAAATGCCTTTCTGAGATTCACCTTCTTTTCCTTAAAAAGGAAAACAGAAATTGTCTCATCTGGACTAACCATTTCACAAAACCATTATAAGTAAAGCAATTTATTACAAACCTCAGAATAGAATCTAATTGGGAGTTATTATACCGAATTCTTTCGCAAAACGCATTTTCAGTAAACAGTTATGAGGTATCTATGGTTTTCTAGACTTTAGGGATACAAAAATAAATAAGGCCTTGAGTCTGCTCTCAAGCAACTCCTAAGACACCCTGTCCCAAGGGGAAAGTGAAACAAGTGCAAAGGAGATACCCAGGCAAAGTGTTATGAAAGCAAGGGGAGATGACCATCCTCTGTGAAAGTCAGGGGACACTTTCCTTTCTCTTACCTCATTTTCATGGTGAAATTTCATTCTACAAAACAGAACTAATTACACTGAACAAGTATTTATTCAACTCCTCCTCTGTATAAGGCAGAGCATTTTTTTGCATTTTTTGCAGAGAATTGTAATTTAGATAGTAATGTACACTTATCAGGGTCATCACTAGTAATCACACCTCATCTTAGGATGCTAACTACTGATTCTTTCAGCCAGGGAGCTTCATCAGATTTTCTGGCTCTTTCTTAACCAGTCATCACACATCCAATCAGTTGCCAAATCTTCTCCTGCCTGAGGCCAAATGCAGCCTCAGATATGTAGTTGTGTAACACTGGATAAGGGTTAATTTCTGTTTGACTCAATTTCCTCAACTGTAAAGTGAAGATTATAATAGCACCACTTTGCAGATTGTGGTAAAGATAAAATGAGATTTTCGTAAAGTGTTTAGCACAATGCCTGGAACTTAGTAGGCACTATATAAAATTTTTATTTCCTTGCCCTACAATCCATACCTTCCTTCACAAAATCTGTATTATCATTCATTTAACATCATAGTACAGAATCTGCATAGATGCATCTAAATTGACGAGTGTATTCTTTTCTGTTTTGCCTACTTTGCAAATAAACCTTGCTAATAACACTATCTATATATGGCCTGCCTGCTTCTGGATAAGTGATGTTTTATTTTCTGGGAGGCAAACCAGAATGAAAGGGACCTATAGATCTCTCTGGGGGAAAGTCACAATCACTTAGCAAAACAAGCAAGGGGTGTAGAAAAGGATAGGGAGAGTGGATCAGAAGGAGTTGGCCTAGAGGGACACACCCAGAATCACACAGTGCTTGGACAGTTGAAGCAAAGAGAACTTTCCTTCTGTTTTTCTTTCCTTCTTTTCCCTCTATCTTTTGTGATATTAGATCTCTGTCCTGAAGAAGATTGGTTTAGATTAGATTTCTGCCCTTAAAATGAGGTTAGATCTTTGCCCTAAAAAAACAAAAAACAAAAAAACCTGTTCTTTTTATCCCCAATCTCACTTTACAAAAAAGGAAGTTGAGGTTTAGGATTCCCTACCTAGTTAGTGTCAGTCAGTATTTGAACATAGGTCCCTCTTGGCTCTAGGTCCAATGCTCTTTCCACTAAATAATGACTATACGACTACAACTACTGCTATTAATAATAATAATAGCATTTTTGGAGAACTTTTAGAGTTTGCAAAGCACTACGTATACGTGATCTCATTGGATTTTCAGGACACCCCTCTGAGGCAGATACTGTTACTATTCCCATATTTCAGATGAGGAAACTGAGTCTGGGAAAGTTTAAATGAGTTAAGGTCACACGGCTAGTGGTGGACTAAGTGAGGACTCAGGTCTTCCTGATTCCAGATTCAGCCTTCTTTGTTGTCAGCCCCTTAGCTGCCTCTACTAAACTAGCTTCATTAGGTTGTTCCCTCTCTTGTACTGAGTCCCTCAGTACTTTTTTGTCTTAATAATATGAAATCATCAACACAGATATCCAGGGAAGTCAAGATAATTCTACAGATAGGTTTACAAAGTCATATGTATGCAAACTAAATAATTCAGTTGAACAGGCATTTATTAAGTGACTACTATGTGCCAAGCAGATACTAAGTGAAGGTAAGTGAGCAGAATAACGTTCAGATGACTGACTTATTAGCCTAATTAGAGGGTATGTCAATGTAATCAGTGTTTTTTGCTTCCTGGATTTCCCAGTGGGGAATCAGTCCCCTATTAGAAGTGAGCTCTACAGCCTCAGAGTTATGGAAATTCACTCCATTTCAACTTGGGAGGCTTATCATGGAGAAGACAAGGCCCCTCATTCCTAGGTCTACAATTTAATGCAATTCAGGAACAACCTTGAGAATCTCCTTCCTATGCAATACTAATTTAGTGTCCTAATAGGAAGTGATGGTAGCTTCTGTTTCTTTTGGAGAGTCAGCCAAAGTCCAATTAAAACTCATCCATTGTAATCTCAGTAGAGAAGCAAAGTCCCGCTTCTCTTGCAAGGAGCTGCTCAGAATGCAGACAGTGAGGGAGGTCCTTCCCATGCCTCTGGGCAGTAGACGGGAAGCTCTGAAAGAGGCTTCATGTGTGACATCATGTAGTAGTCAGACGGCCTTGGATGCTCTTTGCTTGGGAGAATTGCCTGATTGGATATTTAAAGAATTCCAGTCCCTAAGAACACAATATTAGAATGCATATAGAATGAGCTATACTGTGCAAACCTATAGTGTCTGCTGTGACCTAAATAAGGAAATGATTTCAATTCTAGTCAAAATTCAGTACAATCTGTGACTTCCTTTACAGAATCTGAATTATTATTTATCTGATGTCATTCCATTTCATCCATTAAGGTTGTATTCAGATGTTGCTGAATAATGACAGCCTCTTCTTTAATATTATGTTGATAGTACTTAGCACAGTGACTGCAACATTCTGGACACTTAATAAATATTTATCGGTTGATTATTAATTGATGTTTGCCAGGAATCAAAGTCAACCTCACTGATATATAGCTTAAAGATTTTCACGTTCTTCTTTGTTTTGTATATTCACAAAACATTTGCCCTTCCCTAGTCCTATGGCACATCTCCTATGACCACGTTCATTCAAAGATCTATAAGAGTGGCATCTATGTCACATCTATTACTTCCTTCAGAATCCCTCTCTGATCACTATGATTCTACCTTTTCCTTGACAAAGAGCATTATTTTTGGTAGAAAAAAAGAGTAAAATAAGCATTAGATAGTTTGCCCCTATGTGTCACTCAGTGTTCTATACTAGACCCTCTTTTCTTCTACCTCTATACTACTTCAATTGATGATCTCATCATTTCCTATGGATTTAATTATCACCTCTATGCTGATGACTCTCTAATTTACCTTTCCTGCCCCAATCTTTCTACTAACCTCCAGTCTCACATCTCCAAATTCTTCTCAGACACCTCAAACTTAATGTTTGTAGACATCTTAAACTCAGTATGTCCTAAACAGAACTCATTATTTTTCACCCTAAAAGCTCCCCTCCCTTCGCTGTTACCACAGAAGGCAACAACCTCCCAGTTCCTCAGGTTCACAACCTAGGAATCATCCTGGATTCCTCACTATTTCTCATACCCCATATCCAACTTGTTGCCAAGGCCTGCCAATTTCACCTTTGTAACATCTCTTGAATATGCCCCCTTCTTTCCTCTGACACTCCAAGCACTCTAGTGCAGGCCCTCATTGACTCATACCTGAATTATTGCAATAGCCCACTAGTAGATCTTTCTGCCTCAAGCTTCTCCCCATTGTAATCCATCTTCCACTTAGCCTTCAGTGATTTTCCTAAAGTGAAGGTCTGATCATGTCACCCCCTACTCACTAAATTCCAGTGGTTTCCTATTACCTTCAAGAATACCAAATACTCATCTATCATTCAAAACCATTCATAACCTCACCCTCTCCTACCTTTCTAGTCTTCTTATACTTTATTCCTCAACACATACTGTTCTATCCAGTGACACCTCCTGTCTGTTCCATGAACAAGATACTCCACACCTCAGTTCTAGGTATTTTCTCTTGCTGTCCAGCATGCCTGGAATGCTCTCTCTCCTCTGCACCAATTATGGATTCCTTTAAGTGCCAACTAAAATCTACCTTCTACAGGAAGCCTGTCCTAACCCCTTTTAATTACAGTGCATTCTCTCTGTTAATTGTTGTCTATTTGTCCAATATATAGCTTTCTTTGCATATACTTATATGTTTTCTTTCCTGTTAGATTATAAACTCCTTGAGGGCAGGAACTGTCTTTTGAGCTTAGCACAATGCCTAAACATTGTAGGCAATTAATAAATGTATATTGATTGAGTGATATTATCATCTGTTAATTTCAAGTATCAGTACTATGTCTTTATCCTTCCTCTTGCCTAGAATATTGTTTTTTTAATTAAAAAACTTTTGCATTATTCTTTAAAGTCTTGCTCTTCCTAATATTATTCTTATAGGACCATGCCAGACTTTTGTATCTATCCTCAAATAAGTGCCAGTTTTGTATATATGTTCTTTAAAAATCTAACTTAGTTAATGAGTTCCCTGCGCATCCATACTGGTCTCCAGCCAGTTCCCTCCTTTCTTCTTTATTTGTATCATTTACATTTGCTATTAGATTTTCATGCTTGAGTACTTCCCATCTCAATGTAGCCAACTTGCATAATGGAAGCATACACCATTGAATCCTACCTAACATTCCTCTGAACACATTTACATCTTCTTCCCTGAAGTCTAAAGTGTGTCAAACTTTCCTTTCTTTCTCTATAAGGAATTCAAAGATGAAACCGTCATTTCTGATCAATATTCCTCTAACTTCTGCTTCAGAAATCAGCTATAACTCATTGGTCAGAATCAGGTTCAGAAGAGCAGTGTTTCTTGTCATTTCTACCACCTTTTGAAGAATGAAAGTAGTGGCAATAAAATTCAAGATTTATCAGCTTCTCCACTTTGGGCAGAAAAAGAATTCTAGCACATAGTCACATAATTTAAGTTCCCATCCTTCCATCCTCCCCCCCCCCGCCCCGATAAGTTTACAGTCTGCTTCCTGAACTTGTTAATCAATGTCCATTTTTCCAGGTGCTCTGTAGTTTACTCCCGTTACAACTTTGTTTTTATTTGTCCCTCTGGTGATTCTTGGGGCAGCTAGGTGGCACAGGGGATAGAATGCATAGCCTAAAGTCAGGAAGATGAGTCTTCCTGAGTTCAAATCTGACCTCAGATACTTACTAGCTGGGCGACCCTGGGCAAGTCACTTAAACCTGCTGGCCTTAGTTCCTCATTTATAAAATGAGCTGGAGAATGAAATGGAAAACTGCTTCAGTGTCTTTCCCAAGAAAATTCCAAAGGTGTCATGAAGAATTGAACATATCCAAATGCTCTCTACAGCAGTTTGCTATGCTGGATGGTGAATTTTGGTTTGTTTGTGTAGTGTTTCAGCATACTGCTTGACCATCTTTTCGTCTATTCAGTTCCTCTTCAATAAAGTATAACCTTTCTGAAGAATATTCTAATCATGATATCGATTTATGTCCTAAGTCTCAGTGATTTGCCCAAATTTCCCTTTTGCCTAACAATTAATTAACAATTCCAACAATTAGAACTTTCTGAAAGAGAAGTAGTTTGCTAAATTACGTAATAATCAATTACTGGGAATGTGTAAAGAAATTCATGTAGAGGTTTGAGTTGAACTAGATGACCTCTGAACCCTTTCTGGTTCTGAGATTATGTAATTCAACTTCAGTAAATCTCTGTATTCTTTCTCCTTTCCATAGACAAATATAAACTTACACAACTGTCTTCCACATTTTTATAAACACAAGGAACAGGGGCTCAGGCCAATAAGCACAAAACTGAAAGGAATAATTCTGTTACCTTGTTTCCCATTCTTTGGCCACGTGTTGAACAGATTTCTGATTCTGCATCTTCTGTTAATGATTCTCTTCTTATACATTGTCTCCCATGAATCATTGGTCCTTTTTACTGATATACTTTGAAAAGTAAGAGCTATTTGACATTTATATTTTGTGGTTTTATGAAGTTATTTTTTTTGTTTCCTTAGCTTGGTAGACTTAAGGAGGTCTCTGTTGGTAGGCAGTCTTTAGTACGTTATCACAGTTTACATGATAGTGTCCTCACAGTGACTCTGCAGTGGAAGTTGTAGAATATTATTATTGCCTCTTTTGCCAATGAAGAAACTGAGGGTCAGTGAGATTAAATGACTTGCTGCAAATTGTACAACAGAAATGGAAGGTTTTAGACTCTAACTTTATGGTTTCTGACCCCAAAAGCAGGGTTTTTCTATCATACCAAACAATCACATCATAAATATATTCATATCATCATATATTTTACATATGTGCTGCATCAACTATGAATGACTTAGCTATTCTTTTTTATAAGTTAATATTTTATTTTCCCCAATTATATGTAAAAACAATTTTCAACATTCATTTTTAAAACTGAGTTCCAAATTCTCTCCCTTCCTCCCCACCCCCCTCATTGAGAAGATAAGCAATTTGATCAAAGTTATATATTTGTAGACATGCAAAATATATTTCCATACTAGTCATGTTGCAAATAAAAACATAGATCAAAATAAAATAAAATAAAACAAAGAAAAATAAAGTCAAAAAGCATGTTTTGATCTGTATTCAGGCTCCATCAGTTATTTCTCTGCAGATGGAAAGCATTTTTTATCATAAGTCCTTCAGAATTGTCTTGCCTCATTGCATTGATAAAAATAGCTAAGTCATTCACAGCTTATCATCTTACAATATTGCTGTTACTATGTAAAATTTTACAAGTTTCTCAGAGAGCATCTAGTTTAGAGGTGGGGTACATGTGGCCTTGAAGCCATATGTGACCACTCCCATTCCTTTTCTTCTACTTCATTCTGCTTTCTCACTTCTTAATTTTATTTTTTGTCAATATCATCCCATCATATTCAACTCATACCTGTGTCTTCTATCTATCTATCTATCTATCTATCTATCTATCTATCTATCTATCTATCTATCTATCTATCTATACACATTCTAATGACCCAAATAATGAGAAAATTCTTACTATTTAAAAGTATCATCTTCCCATGTAGGAATATGGTTTAACCTTATTAAGTCCCTTGTGATTTTCCTTTCCTGTCTAACTTTTTATGTTTCTCTTGAATCTTGAAAGTCACATTTTCTATTCAGCTCTGGTCTTTTCATCAGGAATGCTTGAAAGTCCCCAATTTCAATGAATATTCATTTTTCCCCTGAAGGATTATATTTAATATTCCTGGGTATATGATTCTTAGTTGTAATCTTAGTTCTTTTGTCCTCTGAAATATCATATTCCAAACCCTTTGATCCTTTAATGTAGAAGCTGCTAAGTCTTGTGTTATCCTGACTGTATATTCATAATTGAATTGTTTCTTTCTGGCTGCTTGCAACATTTTCTCCTTGGCCTGGGTTCTGAAATTTAGCTATAATATTACTGTGAGTTTTCATTTTGGGATCTCTTTCAGGAGGTGATTGGTAGATTCTTTGAATTTTACTTTACCTTCTGCTTCTAGACTATCTGGGCGATTATCCTTGATAATTTCTTGAAAGATGATGTCTAGTCTCTTTTATTAATCACAGCTTTCAGGAAGTCCAATACTTTTTGAACTCTCTCCTCATCAATTTTCTAGGTCAGTCATTTTTCCAGTGAGATATTTCACACTGTCTTGATATCTCATAGAAACATTAGAATCTACCTGCTCAACTCTAATTTTTTAGAAATTAATTTCTTCAGTGATCCTTTGTACATCTTTTTTGCCCATTTGGCTGATTGTACCTTTTAATGAGTTTTTTCAGTGAATTTTTGTGCATCTTTTTCCATTTGGCCAATTCTGCTTTTTAAGGAGTTCTTCTTGTCAGTAATTTTTGTATATCTTTTTTTCCATTTGGCCAGTTCTACTTTTCAACGCATTCTTCTGCTCATTGGATTTTTGTACCTCTTTTACCATTTGGCCTATTCCGATTTTTTAAGGTGTTATTTTCTTCAGTACTTTTTAAGCCTCCTTTACCAAGCTGTTGATCATTATTTTTCATGATTTTCTTCCACCACTCTCATTTCTCTTCTCAGTTTGTCCTCTATCTCTCTTACTTGATTTTTAAAATCCTTTTTGAGCTCTTCCATGGTCTGGGATAAATTCAGATTTTTCTTGGAGGCTTTGGATGTAGAAGCTCTGACTTTTTTGTCTTCTGAGTGTGTGTTTTTATCTTCCTTGTCATCATAGTAATTTTCCATGGTCAGAATATTTTTTCTTTTGTTTGCTCATTTTCCTGACCTATTATTTGACTTTTAACTATTTGTTAAAGTAGGGTTCTGCTTCCAGGGTGGAGGGCACACTGTCCCAAGCTTCAGGGGTTTTGGACAGCTGTTTTCAGACACAGATCTAGGGACCTGTAACTTTTCAGTTCTTCCAAGGTGGTATTATCTAAGTAAAGGTGTGTTTACTACTCTCTTGGCCTGTCCTCCTGTGAATGAATACAAGCACTGTTTTCTGCCCTGAAATTGTGAGGAGGGTTCCCACTCCACTGTTGGTGCAAGCTCTGGTGTGTTGGTACTTCTCCTTGCCTTTTCCTGCCACCCAGGACTGTAACTTAGATCCCACTACAGGCAAAGCAACAGAGTCCCACCTCAGTGCCAGCCAAGAGACCCCTGTAATCTCCTTCTGACCAGTTATTTGATCCCTTTAACATCTGTGGGCTGAGAGCTCTGGAAGCAGCCCCTGCTGCTGATTCAGTCACTCCTAAAGCCTGTTCCTGGTTTTCTGGGGCCAGATATGTGCTGGAGTGGTTTGTGCTTCATTTTCATTCTGGTGTAACAGATTCTTTCTGCTGACCTTCTAAGTTGTCCTGAGCTAGAAAATTGTTTCACCCTGTGGATTCTTCTGCTCCAGAATTTGTTTTGGAGCGTTATTTAAAGGTGTTCAGAGGGGTTAGAAGAAGTGTTCAGGTGAGTTTTTGCCTATTTCTACCCCATCTTGGCTCTGCTTCCTCTCCTCCCACACTTAGGATTCTAATCAATATAGTGATCTAAGACAATTTCAAAGGACTCATGATGAAAAATATTATCCATATGCAGAGAAAGAACAGGTAAAATTCAAATGCAAATTAAAGAATACTATTTTCACTTTCTGTGTTTTTTTCTTTTGTTCTATTTCTTCTTTCACAGCATGATTAATAGGAAAATATTTCACATGATTACACATATAAAATCTGTATCAAATTGCTTACTGTTTTAGGGAGGGTGGAGATGAGGAAGATGGAAAATTTAGAGCTTATTTTTTTTAAATGAATGTTAAATTTTTTGTTTACATGTAATTGGAAAAAATAAGATACTATTTTTAAAAAAAGAAAGGAAGAAATATATGCTGTCCCATGTCCTGGTTTAGCCTGACCTAGTATGATGGGATTGAAAAAGTACTAAGCCTGCAGAGAGGAAATCAGGAATTGAATCTGCGGTACTTACCAGAAGTGTGTTCCAGAACAAGCTATTTAATTTTTTAGAGATTTGCCCCTAAAAGGAAGATGTGATCATGAGACAAGTGCTTTGCTAACCTTAAAGCACAATATATTGTATTTACATATATAGATATGTATGTATATATATATTTAATTTCTCTGACAGAACATACATTTCTTCTTTGAAGTTTCAAATTTCAAGCTTCTCCCTATTTCACTCCATCCTCCATTCTTCCATTAAAGTGCTCTCTCTCTCTCTCTCTCTCTCTCTCTCTCTCTCTCTCTCTCTCTCTCACACACACACACACACACACACACACACACACACACACACACCACTCAATAAACTCCAGTGGCTTCCTTTGTCTCCAGAAACAAATACAAAATGCTCTGTTTGGCATTAAAAGCCCTTCATAATCTTACCCTCTTCTACCTTTCTGATCATCTTATACCTTATTCCTCAACATACACTCTTCTATCCAGTGATGTCTCCTAGCTATTCCATGAACTAGATGCTCCACATCTCAGTTCTGGGCATTTACTCTGGCAGTCCAGTGTGCCTAGATTGCTCTCCTTCTTTAGCTACAATTACTGAACTCTCCCTAGCTTCCTTTAAGTCCCAACTAAAATCTACCTTCTAAAGGAAGCCTTCCCCAACTCCCCCTCTCCTTTTTTTAAATTCCATTGCCTTTCTTTGGTTAATTTTCTCCTATTTATCCTGCATATAGCTTACTCTGTGTGCATTTCTTTGTATGTTTCCTCCTCCATTAGATTGTAAACTCCTTAAGAACAGACTGTTTCAGTGCCTGGCACATACTACGTGCTTAATAAATGTTTATTGATTGATTGATTATAAAGATTATTTAGTTTTTGCCTTTCTATCCCCAGTGCCTAGCAGAGTGCTGAGCACATAGCTTAAGCTAAGTAAATACTTTTTGAATGCCATATGAGGCATCTCAAAAGTTTTGTGCTATTTTAATGTTTTTAAAGTAGCTTGATAGCTTAAAAATGCACTAAATCTTTTGGAACACTCTAAGTATGAGCTATTCTCTACATAAGGAACTTTCATTTCACCTGAGAAAAACTATCCATTTTGGACTTTAATATTGGTTGATTATCCCTGTGTTTGTAGAAGAGGACTTTAGCAAGTTTTTTTTTTATCTTTTCTCCCAGAGATATCCAGTGCTCACACAATCTAGAAAATAGAGTTTGGATTTGATATGTGTTCTCTTTAGCTTATGGCCCTGGGGAATGAGTGGGAGAAGGGGGCAAGAATAAATAAAATAAAATCAATTGGGAAGGAAAGAAAAGCTGTGTGCCAGGCCAAAATGAGGCTGCGATATCAGGTGCTACATCTCTGGATTAATAAGAGAAGAGACAGTGAGTAATTGATTGGAGTCAAGTCATAAATCCTGAGTGTTATACAACTCAGCAGTCATTGCTGCCAAAGGTACTGGAGGCACCAGCTGAAGCCTGAGTTAGTGCAGCCAGATCCAAATGGGAAATTTACTAAATCTGCAGAGTATGAAATAATAGTGTTTCCTTAAAACGTTTCCAAAGGGAGAAGGAGATGAATGTCTCATAATTTTCGGCAGCATGTATTTGTCTTTTGAGGTGGGGGGGGGAGGGAATGGGAAGAATACCAAGAAACAGAGACAGACTGAGACAGAGAGAGAAGAGAAGGAGAGAGATAGGGGGAGAGAGATGGGGTATAGAGGGAGAGAGGGAAAAGGAAGGTGAGAGAGAGGCAGGGCATAAAGTGAAAGGGTGGGCACAAGAGCGGGGAGAATCAGAATCAGAGGAGTATTTTTTTCCTCCCTGAATTATTCTAGTGCCCCATGCAGGACAAGAAGAGCTTTTGGATTCAGGTCAGAGTTAACTTACATGAAAGTAACAGTATGGTGGAATGAAAAGGAGAACTAGCCCCTGAGGTGTGAGGGCTTACTGGACCCTTTTCAGGGCTGCTCATCCACTTTTGGTGTTTGCCTGGTATATGAGTCTCACCTGTAGCTCAAGAAGCTGTAGCGTGCCCACATGCCAAGCAATTATACCTTGGTAAAACTGTCTCAGCAGAAAGGCTAAACCAGGTCAAGGGCAACTAATAGGCTTCAAACCCATTGGTGAGTTAGAAGGATGTCTACCCCAAGCAAATAAAGGCTTCCCCCAGCAGAATGGGCAGATGAGAATATTTTGTTCCAATGGCTATGAAGGTGGCTGAAGCAGGGACTGTGGAGTTCTAAGATCTTGTTTAGACATTGAAGATGCCAAGGTCATAAACTGCATTGCCAGTCATTGTGACTTCTATCCTGCCGCTGGACTTTGATGACTTCGGAAGAGAGAGTGAGGCTGATGACTTTGTGCAATTATGCCTCACCTACATCCAGTTTACATGAAAATCCAAACATCACCCTGGGATATCATTGGTCATCTTCAAAACTGAAGGACAAACAAACAACCACAGTAGATAATTGTGGCATGAATGAAAGATTGGACACATTAATTTTTATTTCCCTCATCCTACTCCTCAATAATTCCCTGAACAGGGGGCATGGAGGGGGATGAGGGCTCTCACTTAGAGCCATGCCTCCAGATCATGCATCATAAATCTGGTAGATTTTTTAATTCCTTTTAGTTAGCTCTACTTCTTTCCTGGCCTTGCTCCTCCTCTCTTCCTCCTTCCTTTCTTCCTTTTACATGTCATCTTTCTTCTCTCTCCCTTCCACTTTCTTCCCCCTTCTCTCCCCTCCCTGTTTCTGTCTGTCTCTTCTCTGATGGGGGCTGCATCATTGAAATCCTTTCACATTATTTGCTGTGAGAACCAAGGTATGCTTTAGTTAGAAAACTTGGTCACATTGTTCTCTGGGACTGTCATTGCCAGTGCAGCATGAAGAAAGCTAACTCAAGTCTTCCCAGCAGGGAGAACTGGCTTTATGGAATGCTTTATGAATGAAAGTCTATAAGACCTTTGCCAAAAGTCAGGAACCTCATTCTTTTGGGCAGATATTGCCTGTTAGATCCCCTTCCCTCCATCTGAAACACCTCTCAATGCTAGGGGAGAGGTTTTCAAAGAATGGCTGTGCAGCTCATTTTCTTTCAGCCAGTACTGACTGTTTTGGTTGGCAACTGTGACTTGCAAATCGTTGCCTGTGTAAGACTCAGTGGACTTTGAGTCCACTGAGATTAACTGGTAAGAGTTCCCAAGCCTTGAGTGAGAAGATCTGCCTTCCTTGATAAAGACTGAATTTCTCTATCCCATCTTACTGTCTTTGAATTTGGCCTGTACATATGGTTCCTGTCAGTAGTGAAATCAGCCTCCAAAATGGGAAAGTGACAATTAAAACCTGTCTCAGGGTTCCTCATTGTACCTCTCCTTTAGCTGTACTAATGATCAGAACCTGATGTCTGGAAAGAATCTGACTTGAAGACAGAAGGTCTGGAATTGAGACACATTTTTGTTTGCTGAAAAAAATAAAGTTCATTTTAAAAAATACTATGCGAGTTACAAGAATTTCTGATGTGCATTAGCAGAGGAAGTTTCAGCACGGAAAAACCTTATACCAGTGAAATTGTAAGTCTGGCTAATAATAATGATATTAATGACAACAGTGGCAACAGTAACTTGCCCAAAGACATTTTCAGAACACCATAAAAATAATAATGAAATTATAATGATAGATAGATGGTGGATACATAGATAGTAGATAAAGAATTTATCAAGCACTTACTATTTTCTGACACTGTACTAAGCAAATAATAAATCAACAAGCATTTTTTAGCTAACTATCCATTAGACTGACTTTTCAGTTTCCATCAGTCCATTAGATTGATCAGTTTCCCTCTTTATGTATTTAAGGTACTAAAGTACTTTATGTATTTAAGGTACTAAGTGCCTGTTGTGCTCAAAGGCATCTCTGCATCCCTATCTCAGTATCTATTCTATTTATGCTCCCCCCTCCCCAGCTCCCCTATGCAGCTGCCCTAATTGGTTCTGCCTTCTTTGAATAATAACCAATACTCCAACATTTTTTCCTTCTTCCTCTTCTCATTCAGATGTGCCTGAACTGTGTCCCAGTTTGTATCCCCAGCATTTGTAGAATGTCTGATGCATAGTAGATATTTTAGTAAATGCTTATTAACTTACCTACTGGTTGGAGCATTCTTATACCCTTCAAATCATACTCTTCCTATATTTTTAAGCTGATGTCTAAAAAGCACATTTTGAACTGGTCTGGAATTTTGATAGGAGATGTCACAATGTAATGAACAGAGCTCTGGAATAGGAATTAGAAGATCTAGGTTCTGGTCCTAATTCAACCTCCCATTCAGTGAGTGACTTTGCTTAAAGCTCTTCCCCTCACTAGATCTCAGCCTTCTTCTCCACAAAATGAAGTGGTTGGCTTGGAATTCAGAAGTTTTTAACCTTTTTTTGTATCATGTACCCTTTTGGCAGTCTGATGAAGATTGTGAATTCTTTCTTGGCAATATTTGTATTAAACAAAATTCACAGGATTCCCAAGGAAACCAAGTATATTGGAAAACAATTATCAATTTTTTAAAAGTCATGTGCCCCAGTTTAAGAACCTGTGATGGGTAATCCCTAACAATGGTCCCACCTCTGAGATTCTGTGATTTGGAAAAATGACTCAGTAGATCCCTGCTCTCATCCAGCACATTGGCATTTCCATACATTTACATAGGCCCTCTTGCATGTCTTGAACACACTCCATCTTGCGTTTGCCTGTTGAAATGTATTTTGTAAAAGTACAGCTTAAGTAATGCCTCCTGTACAAAGCCTGTCTTATTTCCCTGACTTAAATATAATCTCTCCCTCCTAACATTTCCCTAGAGCTATTTGGATCTTTTGTTGGTTCCAATAACATTCTACTTTGTATCATCCTCTCCTGTGTGTGTGTGTGTGTGTGTGTGTGTGTGTGTGTGTGTGTGTGTAAGCACACACATACACAGATAGCTACATCTGCCTACCTGACTCCAAGTTTCTTGAGGTCAGGGATTGTGTAATTTTTTATCTTTGGATCCTAGGCACTGAACACAATGCACAATAATAATACACACTTTAAGATATTTGTTGAATTTTATTACCATATACCTCCATCTTTTGTATTACTGTAAATGAAATATAAATAGAACAAGAAAAATCACATAATCTCCAAGTTAGAAGAGCCCTCAGAGGCAGATCAGTCCAACCTGGACAAAAAGTGTCCCTATAATGTAACACAAGGGATCTGGATTAATTTCTTTCTCTTGCTATTTGCTACCTGTGTGAATCTGGACAAGTCAGCTCACCTTTGGGGGAGAGGGAGGCTCAGTTTCCTCATCTACAAAATGAAGATATTGGACAGAATGACCTCTGAAGTCTCTTCTATCTCTACAGATATAATTCTCTAATTTTTCACATCCTTCACAAATTATCATCTAGTTCCTGCTTAAAAATCTCCAGGGAGAGTAAACTCACTATCTCCCAAGACAATATATCCCACCTTTGGACAGTTATCATTGTTAGGAAATTGTTTGTTTTTATCCAACCAAATCTCTGCCTTTCTGTGGCTTCCACCTATGGCTTACAGCTTGGCCCTCTAGGGGCAAGCAGACAAATCTAATCCTACTCCCACATATTCTAATTGTTAAGTCATTTTTCAGTTGTGTCCAACCCTCTGTAAAGCCATTTGGAATTTTCTTGACAGAGATACTGAAGAGATTTGTCATTTTCTTCTCCAGCTCATTTTGCAGATGAGGAATTGAGGCAACAGGGTTAAGTGACTTGCCCAGGGCCACACAGCTACTAAGTCTCTGACAATAGATTTGAACTCAGGAAGATGAGTTTTGCTGACTCCAGGCTGTAGTCAGTGAGCTAACCTAGCCGTTCTCTGGCAGTCTTTCAGATGGTTGAATAATGCCATCATGTCTCCTTCCGTAGAGCTCTCCTCTCTAGTTTAAACAGGCCCGTTTGCTTTACCTAGATATCTTTCTAATTTATAGTTACAAGTTTCCTCCCTCATCGTGTAATTAAAACTGTACATTTATGGGCAAGTGGAATGTCATAGTGAGTCCCAATGTCAGCTGAAATGTACATAATGGAGGAACTTGTTTTCTGAAGGAAATACTGAAAAGATAAAGGAATTTTTGCTATTTTCTTTTGGAGAGGTCTATGGTTTGAGAAGTAGGAAGAAGTCCTGGTATAGAAACTCCCCACTACCACCACCCAATGCAGAGCAACAACTAATCTTGGACTTCCACTGATAGAGAGTCACCCAAGTCACTGAGAAGTGATTTAGTCACGGTTGTACAGCTAGTATGTATCAGAGGGAGAGCTTGGACTCGGGTCCTCCCTACCCCAAGGCTTACTGTATCTTTACCCGACCACACCAACTTTTTCTTTCCCTTTAAAGGAAGACTGGGTGTTGATGGTGGCCATAGGATATTGTTAAACTGTTCATACGGACTTGTTCTTTTCTACTTTTATCACTAGGCCTCCTGAACCAGTTTACAGCACTGTGAACAAACTATGTGAGAAACCTTCTTCTCCTCGGCACTATTCTCCAGTTGAGTGTGACAAAAGCTTCCTCCTCACATCTCCCTACCCCCACTACCACATGGGCCTCCTCCCGGATACAGAGATCACCAGGTACAGTCTGTGTTCTTTTTCTCTCTCCTCTAGTGTGAATCAGTTTCCCAAGAACAAGTCTCATGTGTAACCCTCTCCTTCTGTTCTAGGGCATAAATGGAAATGTTCCTTTTATTTGATATCTGTTAAGTTAGGAATAAAAATAAAACTCAGTGGAAGGGTGGGGGAAGTGTGTATAATACCCCTCAGTTCACTGTTGTTTTTTCACAAAGTCTTTATAGAAATGTGACTATGGGGTGCTACCTCTGTGTTTAGGGAAATTAGGAGCAGTGGCCTTTTCTGGTTTGATTATCTGGTCACAAAGGAGCTTTTCAGAGTATAATTACAGCATTATAGATGCCATTCAATTTAACAAATATTTCTTAATTTTACATCCCCTCAAGGAGCTTATTTTCTACCAAAAAAAAATTTATTTTGCTTTTTTTCCTTTTAAAGACACAAGAGCTCAGAGACTTCTAGAGAAATTTGACAGATACTAGAGCATGTGGTCTGTGTGCTTTTCTCCACCAGAAATACAAGAAATGGTCTTAATTTTAAAACCATCAGACACTCGCTTCCCCAAATATGTTAAAGGCCAATTCTCTCTTTAACTCAGTGTCTTTCCAGCAATGGACAGTAGGATGTTTGAGGGTCATATCCATAATAAATAAATAGACAATTTTGCTTGAGAGAGATGAGAACAATTTAGTATGGACTGGGAAGCATGTAAACTCTCAGAGAGATTTCTAGCCCATGTATAATCACACAAACTCTCAAAATGACTTCTATAAATTGTGCAAGAGGCAGCCGGGTGTTGTACTAGATTAGATGTCCATCGATTGGGGAATGACTAGACAAATTGTGGTACATGAATGTAATGGCATATTACTGCCCCTGTAAGAAACAGTGCTTACCTGCTACTGAAAAATTGCAAGCTATTCAAGGAAATGGATTGTAGCTTATCTACGTTTCTTATCTCCTCCAGTGCCCAGGGAAGAATTTTGCCTGTAGTTGGTGCTTAATAAATGTTTTATTGAATAAATGAATGTGTGAATAAATGCAAATAATTTTATATAAAATAAAAATAATGCAATATTGTATTAGGGCAGCTGGGTGGTGAAGTGGATAGAATGCTGGGCCTGGAGTCAGGAAGACCTGAGTTCAAATTCATCCTGAGACACTAGCTGTGTGACCCTTGGCAGGTCACTAAACCCGGTTTACCTCAGTTGTCTCATCTGTAAAATGAGTTAGAGAAGGAAATGGCAAAGCACTCCAATATCTTTGCTAAGAAAACCCCAAATAGAGTCACAAAGAACAGGATATAACTGAAACAGCTGAGCTACAGCAACAATTTATACTATTATGGTATGGTGATTCAACCAGAGTATCACTGTGGCAATCATGTGTCATTATTTTTCCTTAAAAAGATAAGGAGCATTAAGTTCAAATAATGGGAGTTATTTTGCCACCTTATAATGCAAATAAGTTTATTACCCTTCCTTTCTGTAGTATCCAATAATAATAATATAATCTCCTAATAATCTAGTGTGTATAAATAGGTCCTTCTGAGTTATTCAGTGTCTGGAGCTGATACATTATAATGGATCTTTGTACCAGCAGAGCTGCAAGCATACTGTTAATAACCCTCTTCATACTTGAGTGCTTTTTTCCCATCTTATCAAGTCATTTGCTCTAGCACATATTGTCAAGATAGTTAAGAAACTTTCATTAAGCACTTACTCTGTGACAAGTACTTTGTTAAGCAGTGAAAATATAAAAGCAAAGAGAAAGTCCTGACTTCAGGGAGCTCACATTCTAAGACAAAACATGAAAAGAAAACAAGAAAGTAGTAAGGGGAGAGAACAGTATCAAGCAGGGTAGAGGAAGTCTAGAATGTATCCTGGAGAGGAATGAGATATGACTGACTTGGATGACCTCCTTAAATGCAGATTCTAGGAGGAGCCATATAATCAGAGGAAGAAGCTACAGGGTACAGAGCACTTTTAATGAGTCAGTTCCACAACTGGAATGAGGATTCACAATTAAAAGCTAGGGCACTGTAGAGGAAGTCTACAGTGCAGACTGGAGAGGAACAAGGACAGATTATACTTAGTTTATTAGGGGAGGGAGGGAGGGAGGGAGGGAGGAAGGGAAGAATGAAGGGGGATAGAGGGAGACAGAGGGAGAAAGATAGAGGGAGGGAGGGAAAGAGAAGAGAAAGGAGGTAGAGAGAGGGGAGGAAGGAGGGAGAGAGATAGAAAAGAGGAAGAAGAGAGAAAGAGAGAAAGAAAAGGAAAGAGAGAGAAAGATTGAGAGGGAGCTATGGAGTGAATAGGAGGATGTGGGGCAAGGCACCTCCTGTCAGGTAATAAGAACTGGGAAAGATTCATCAAGGTCATTTTGCTTTAACCTAAGTCATGGGAGCCCAATTCTAATATTTCTGCTCAGAAAGGTATTTGCCTAGTTAGGTTATCAGTATGAAAACATGGAAATATAATTCAGAATGTTTTGAGGGCAAGGAGAATGTGGACGTCACAGTGATTCAGAATGAAGATGAATCTATCTAGCAGGTCTCCTTGGAACCTTATTTCTTTCAGTGGCAAGTCTCTGAGGATACTCTTATAAGTCAATTGCTTATCTCCCCCGGGGGCAAGACTAGCAAATTTTATAATACATAATGCATTTTTGTAAATGCATGCAGAAACAATTTTTTGGAAGTGTAGTCATCTGAGATGTTTCCACCATATTAACAGTGCTTAGTGCTTAATAGCATTGCAAAGTGCTTTATCCATATTAATTAAAGTCACCTTTATTTCCAAGGAGTCATAGAAAATATTTCTCACTAGAAATAAAGCATATCATTCTGAAGTTGGGATGGCAAAGCTGCCATTTGCCAACAGGAAAAGAAGCAGAAAATCAAAAAGCACTGTTGGAAAATAATTTGCAGTTACTTCTTTCTATCAGTTATGCTATTATGGTAGAGTGAATACCAGACAGCATTGACTTGGTTAATCAGTAACTTGGAATATCCTCTCCTACATCCTTCATATCCCACCCTTCCCTCCAGGCCTAGGTCAGATATCACCTCCTCCTTGAAGCCTTTTCTAATTCCTTCCCCCTACACTTTCAAAAATGGAGTGAGCTCTTACTCATCCAAAATCCGAGCCCCTTGCATTTCTCTATATCACCATATTCTGGTTTGTATTAGAGGCATTTATTTACATATCTTAGACTCACAGTTTAGTTGTAAGCTCTTTGAGGATAGGAACTATTTCTAATTTATATCTTTGTGTCTATTTCTAGTCTAATTTCTCCTGACTAGTTCATAGAAGATGCTTAACAGATGTTTCTTTCATGAATAAATGAGTGAATTATTCTGGTCATTGGTATGCATAGTATTTAGAATGTGATCCTTTAACAGCAGGAAAAAAAAAAGTAACTCTCCAGTTTTCCTCCTAAGGACTCTAGAGTACATGGATTTGGGGGAAAATATTACAAACACCAAAATGTGCTCTACCTACTTTTGTCCAACAGAGTGTGAGGAGTGCCCTTAACTTTATGATTCCAGGGATGCATTTTGTCACCCAGGTCATATGAAGGCTATTTCTTTACCATGGAGTCTTTTCAACAATAGAGAGTACATTGTTTGGTGGTACGATCCCCAGTAACTGGCCAATTTTATTTGAGAGAAGATAGAAATTTAGTGCAGACTAGGAAGCTTGCAGACTGTGCAGAAGATTGCTAGTTCGGCACAATCCTTTGTTGTTCAGTCATTTCATTCACATCCAAATCTTCATAACCCTATCTGGAATTTTCTGGGCAAAGATATTAGAGTGGTTTGCCATTTCCATCCCCAGATCATTTTATAGATAAATGATGAAGGAAACAGGATTAAATGACATGGTCAGGGTCAGACAACTAGTAAATGTCTGAGGCCAGATTTTAACTCACGCCTTCCTTACTCTGAGCCCAACACTCTATCCACTGTGCCACCTAGCTGCCCAATCCTACAGATTCTCCAAATAGCTTCTGTAAATTGTGAATAAATTGTGTGAGAGGCAGTCCACTGGAGTAGTAGAGAGAACCAGTCTCAGAAACAGTAAGAGGCAACAGGTTCAAGTTCTAACACAGAATAAATAGGTGACCCTAGGCAAGTCACATAAACTCTCAACACTCTGAGCAACTAAGACTCCAGTTGCTCAACAGTGGCAGATCTATACTAGTAGAGGGAGTTTCTTCCTAGGGAATCCCCTACACAAATAAAATCATAGTGTGTACTAAATTCTTAACAGTAACCCTAAAAAGACAAAACATCCCCAACATATAAGAGGTCAAAGAATATGAGCAAACAGTTTCCTGAAGAAGAATTACAAACTATAAATAAGCTTGGAAATATATGGAAACAAACCACTAATACAAAAAAACTGGAGTTTTTAATCTCCTCAATCCTTACACACTGGCAAAGATGGAATAAATAAAGTAAACCAGAAATAATCAATGTTGGAGGGGCTATAGAAGGACATGCACAGTAATACACTCTTGGCAGAGCTATTCATTGGTCTAAGCATTCTGGTTATCATTTCAGAATTACAGTAGAAAAGTGATTAAGCTGTTCATACCTTTTAATCTAGTGATCTCATTACTCAACATGTACCCCAAGGAGGTTAAGGGCAAAAACAAAGTTCTTATGTAAATATCAGCATTATTCTTTGTGGTAGCAAACAACTGGAATCAAAGTGGATTCCATTGATTGGAAAATGGCTGGAAAAATGGTAATGTAGGAATATTGTGTGGTAATAAATGAGAAAATGAGAAATTCAGAAAAAATTGGAAAATTTACATGCACAGATACAATGAAAGAAACAGACAAAAGAGGAACAGTGAACACAATAACTACAATAATGAAGATGAAAAGATAAAGAAAGTTAAAGTCTGATTATTTTTGAATGGAGTGGATTCTAGTCTGTGAATTAACTGAAGGGTAATGTCTACACCTTAGAGTTGCCAGCTTATTCTTTCATAAGGCAAAATGTCCTAGCAATGCAGCTAGTTTTAGGGATGTATCACATATTTGTTTTCTGAAGAGGAATAGCATTTTCTTCAGAAATGTTAAATATTAATAATTATTTCAAGAATTCATAATTTAATCTATTTGGGCATCCCCTCTCCTAGTACAGATCACATGTATGCCTTAGTCAATTGTCTTCCTGACTTTCAGTAGCCACTTCCAGAAAAGTCATTGCCTAGCAGTCAATACTTTGATTGCTAAAGTTCTCCAAACATCAATAGGCTGATCCTGAGATGACAGACCTATTGGACATTTTGGGGCTTATATTTGAAGAGTTTCTAGCTTGCTAGGATGAAGACAACTAGGTGGCTCAGTAGATACAGCTCTGTATCTGGAGTCAGGAACACCTGAGTTGAAATCCTGCTTCAGATATTTACTAGCTGTGTGACTCTGGGAAAGTCACTGAACTTCCGTTTGCCTTAATCCCCTGGAGAAGCAAATGGCAAACCACTCTAGTATCCCTGGCAATGAAATCCTATGGACAGTGTTGGTGTGCTATGGTGAAAGGGTCATGAACAACCAGACATGACTGAATGGCAGTAACAGCTTAATAGGAATGGCCAGAGATTGTGTTCTTCTGGAATAGCTGTTTAAAATCCAAAATCCCTTTCATGTCACAAGGAAGCATCAAAGTATAACTGTAATGGGAAAATAATAATGAAAATATTAGCATCAACAAAAAAGAATAATAGCTTTTGGGGGATCTCCCTGCCAAGACAAAGCCAGGAACTATATGAACACAACTGTAAAACACCTTTCAGATCCAAACAATTGGAAAAATATTAATTGCTCATACCTCTTGTTGTCTGTAACACAGTAAGACAGGACATTGAATCAGGGACAAGATCCAAGAGGTCCGATTTCCATGTGCATATACAATTTCTTTGTATAGCTATATAGTTTCCTTCCCTCTAGAAACAAGCATGTATGGATCATCTGTCTAAACAGAATTTTATGAGATATTATTCATCATTTATTTTATAAGCATTATTGACCACTTTTTATGGCAAGTATCAACTGGGTCAGATGTTAAAAATGAATGTAAGCTGACAAAGTTCTGGTAGTCATTAAATGAATTTCTAATCCTCATAATGGTTTTCTTCTGTTTATCTGTTAATTGCCTTTGATTATGAAGAATCAGAAACATTCAAATGACCATACAATGTTTCTTTTGAGTCAGCTGCCATTCAGATTCCCTGATCATGCACCCCTATAAGCTCAGAAGAATCAGAATGTCTGATGAGCTATAGGGCAAAAGGAAGATATATCATGGGTGCAAATGGAGCACAGATAGTTACCAACAACCTAACCAGTGGTATGAAAGATGACATGGATGACCAGAAAAAGGAGTAGACTAAACTACAACTGTAGTGGGCTGCAGTTATGTAACAAGTAAGAAATTACAGATGGACACCCTGCTATTCATAACATATTTTAAAATACCTAAAGGGAGGTCTCTCTGACTTTGGGAAGGTGGTTTATGGAGTACCTAGAGAATAACATGTACAAATAATTGAACAGGATGAGAAGGTAGGAGATGAGCTGTGATCTGCACTTAGTATGGACGTGCAGATAAGATCAAGGATCTATTGAAGTATCAAAGAGAGTTGGCATGTGGTTCAGTGGAGTGTTGGACTTGTAGTCAGGAAGATCTCAGTTCAAATTCTGCCTCAGCCACTTATTAGCTGAACATCCCAGGGCATGTCACTTAACCTCTATCAGCCTCATTTTTCCAGTTGTAAAATGGGAATAATAATACTACTTACCTCTCAGGATTGTTGTGAGACAATATTTATAAAGTGCTTTATAAATCATATATATATATACATATATATGATATCTTTTTCATTAATGTTATTTTGCTCATTTATTCAAGTGGAGGAGGGTCAGAAGAGCTCAACTCCTAAAATATCTTGCTTTTCCCATTGACTCTGCCCCTCATCCAAACTTCTCCATTTTCTTTAACAGAACCATCGTCCTCTTAGACACTCAGGTTTATGATTTTAGTGTTTTCTTTCACTTCCCTTGATGGTCTATATATATTGTCTCACCCAACTAGAAGATGAGTTCTTTGAAAGTAAGGACTAACAAATATACTTAGCACAACACTTGACACATAATAGGTATGTAATAAATGTGTATTGATTGATCGATCTAGTTTACTTGTAAATGTATGGTCTTTAAGATCAGGATTGCTAACCTGGGGTGCATGAACTTTGTGGATTTTTTAATATAATAAAAATATAATAACTTAATGTAATCAATAGCATTTTATTTTGTAAATTTCAAAGCATCGTTCTGAGAAGGGGTCCATAGGCTTCACTAGACGACCTTGTCTATTGGCTAGAATTGGCCAATTGATCAATTGACTCAAAGGAGCCAATGACACACCAAAAAATGGTTAAGTTTAAAACATCCCTGAGAAATGATAATCTGACTTCTGTTCATACATATCCAGTGACAGAGAGGAGTCCTTCCCAAGGTAGCCTATAATCCTTTTGAGAAACTTGATTATTTAGAAGTCTTTTTCTTTAATGAAACCAAAATCTGTCATTTTTCAGCATCTTCTCATTGTTCGTATTTCTAGACCCCAAGCAGGACTGATCTTATTCCCCCTCAAAGGTAGTTGGGTATAATAGAAGTAGCACAAGTAGGGTCAAAACAACCTAAATCCTTTTATGTTAGACCTTCCTCAGTTTCCTGCTTTGTGAAGAAGAGACAATATTTGTAAGTGTACCTCATACAGCTGTTGTACAGAGAATACTTTGCCAATCTCAGAGTCAAAAATCTGAGATGTAATCATTTCACATGATAACCCTTCAAATACTTAAACTGCAATCATCCCTATCCAGTCCTCTCAGACCCAGTTTCTTCACAGCATTTTCATATGACATGTCTTCCTATGGGCTCATCATCCAGGCTGCCCTACCTTGAACATGGTCTGCACAAATGTCATATAGCTGTTAATGATTTTTGAGGGGCAAGATGTCTTTACAGGTTGATTTCTGTCTTTATTGGTATTTTCCTGCCGATAAAAGGAGATAAAGATTTTCTGCGCTCAGACTATCAAGTAAATTGGTGGCAAACCTGGATTTAGAAGCCATAGCCCTTGATTTTCTCTTTTAAAGCCAATAAAAGTTGCTTCCATCAGCAGCCTTGAGGCACAAATTCCCTTCAGTCACTCATTTTGAAGGGAGCCAGATAAGACTGAGTAAGGATAGTTTTGTTATGGAAGAACTAATACCAAACAATGTATTCTGGATTAATGAAATTGCAGAATCTTAGAATTGGTTGAGATCTAAAAGAACATCAAATTCAACTCTTTATCTGATGCATGGTTACCTTCTGAAATATCTCTGACTCACAAACCTATTCACCATTGCCGAACAGCATAAAATGGGTCCAAGAAGCCCAGTCACAAAACCTTATTTTGCCTCTCTGACAACAGAACTAAGAGAACTATGGAAATGTTTCTCTCCAACATGGAGGGGATGGATATGGGAAAGTATGGAAGTTTTTCTCTATTGTGTTCAAATGTTAGGGTTGTTCCCTGCATATCCTTTACTCTCCTTTTAGAACCTATTAAATAATAATCCATGAATGTATCTGAAATCTCCAAGTAACTTACATTTTTAGCCCATACATTTTATTTTCAGCCTATACTCATCCTCAACTTTCTCTTCTCAGTCCTCAAATTCCTCTTATCAGTAAACTGATGTTAGTAGTAACCTATTTCCAAAACCCACATATAATGGATCCTATGAATCCCTGGGAAGAGGCAGAAACCAGACAGAGAATAATCTGTGTTGACCAGTTAGTTATCTTTCATAATTTTAATTAAAAATGAAACTAAGCATACTTTAAAATGATCAGCCTTTTAAGAGTGCATCACATCTCTTAGCATAATAAATTCCAGAATCTTATTTAAATATTTTAAATATTAAATAATTTCATTTAAATATCAAAAATTTACTTAGCAAATTTTATAATTCAAGGATGGTGAAGGAGAGTGTACCAAATCTGTGATTATCAGTGTATGGGATCTCCCTTTACTAATGAAGATTGGCATTTGTCTGTAATTTGTCTTATAAAGCTGAAAGGGATCCAGTAGGTTAAATGATTTGCCCAGGATCACACAGCTAGTATGAATTGGAGGCAGGACTTAAACCTAGGGCTTCCTGATTTCTGGGATCACACAGCTAGTATGAATTGGAGGCAGGACTTAAACCTAGGGCTTCCTGATTTCTGCAGACCCCTGTCTGCTACAAGATGTTCTCTCTCCCTCTCCCTCCACTCACTCCCTCTCTATTCTCTTCATTTCTCTCCTTCTTCTTCTTCCTCTTCTTCTCCTTCTTGTCCTCCTCCTTCTTCTTCTCCCCTCCTTCTCCTTCTTCTCCTTCTTCTTCTCCTTCTCTTTGTTCTTCTCCTTCTTCTTCCTCTTCTTCTCCTTCTCCTCCTCCTTCTTCTCCTCAACCTTCTTCTCCTTCTCTTTCTTCTTCTCCTTCTTTTCCTTCTCCTCCTTCTTCTTTTCCTTCTTCCTCTTCTTCTTCTCCTTCTTCTTTTTCTTCTTCCTCCTCCTTCTCCCTCCTTGTCCTCCTACCCCATATCTCATTCACATGTATATATATATATATATATATACATATATATATATACATATATATATAATCATAGAGTCATATATGAACTTGGAGGGTATCCAACCAACCCTTTTCCTTATGCTATACACAATTTTGACAGTCCAGTGAAACTTATAGGCCCCTTCCCAGAATAACTTTTTTTAATCCTAAAATATATACAGTTACAAAGGAAACCAATTGAATCAAAATGTAATTGTCAAGATATTTTTTGAAGTCCACTGATCCCAGGTTAAAAACCCCTGAGTTAGTCCAGCCTTCTCTTTTGCAGATGAAGAAATCGAGACCCAGATGAGCTCTGAGATTTTATGATTCTGTGATATGTTTACTATCTTACAAAAGTGGACATGTCTCTGTCTTACCCACATTACCTTGTTGTTGTGTGAACCTTTGTTCTCAAAGAGGACCATGACATCCAGGAGATGATGTCTTGACTTGCAGTTGGCTTTGATTTGAGTGAGGGAGGACTGTGCAAGGTCACCAGCTTCACTTTCTCCTCCAGAGCCATCTGAGTCCAGCAGCATATTCATCAGGACGATTGGAGATGG
Organism: Notamacropus eugenii; assembly: GCF_028372415.1. Taxonomy (NCBI): domain Eukaryota; kingdom Metazoa; phylum Chordata; class Mammalia; order Diprotodontia; family Macropodidae; genus Notamacropus; species Notamacropus eugenii. The sequence goes on from NC_092876.1 coordinate 117,892,327, forward strand.
CCTAAGATGCAATGAGAGATCCTGGCTCCTTTAGGCTAAAGCTTTTCGGGTTCTCACTTTGAGTGAGGTAATGTCCATTACCTTACTCACCCTATTAAGCTCTGAATTCTCAAAGAAGACTTGAATCTTCATTCAACACAGTTCATCTGTCATACAATGACTTTTTAAAAAGAGCTTAACACATCCTTGACCTTCTGCTGTATTCTTAAAAGGTTCATACCACTTTAAAGAACATTTAGTTTCACTTTTAATTAAAACCGTGAAAGATGACTAACTGGTTGTTGTTCATAAGAGAGAGCTTTCCTTAACCTGTTCAGCCTCAACCTCTTCCAAGACATTCATAGAACTCATCCTATGGCCCTTTTGAAACAGGTTACCGCTAACCCCAGTTTACTAAGAAGAGAAATGTGAGGAAGAAGATTAAGTAGGACCCCCAAAGCCCCAGAGAAAAATCTTTTCCATGCTCAATGTTATTAAATCTTTTCTCTGCATTTTAATTCCGCTATTAAGCATTCCATATCCCTTTGGCCTCTAAGTTACTGTTTTGCTATATCATGGTGGATTCCATAAAATACAAAATTGTTAAAGTAAGAGAGAGATTGAATGAAGTACTTGAGTTCAAATCCTACGTCTGATACTGAGAAGCAACAGATGTGTCTATTTAACTGTGAGTCTATTGACTCATCAGAAAGAGCAGGTATCAAATTCTACCTCAGACAAAAGCTTTGTGAATATGGTCAAGCCATTCACACTCTCTTGGTCTCAATTTCTTATGTGCAAAATGAAGGGATGGTCCTCCTAGGCCACTTCTAGGTCTAAATCTATGATCCTGTAGGCTATAATTCTATCTTTGGGACATATTTTCTTCATCTATTAAATGAGGGAGTTGGTCTATATGGTCTCAGACATCCCTTTCATCTCTGGAGTCAGAGGACCTGGTCTCAGATTCCACCTTGTCAGTCAAAATCCCAATGTACCAGTTTCCTTATCTGTAAAACAAGAGCTGGACTAGATACTCTTCCAAGTCCCCTCCACCTGTAAATCTCTGATGCTATGAGCTTATATCTAGGAGCAGTCTTTGTTTTGTTCATTCTGCTGGATCTGAGATGAGTGCTCAGTTCAATTCAGGACATATTTAGTAGGCATTGACTGTGGGCAAAGTTTCATGCCAGATTCTCCTGGATACCAGTCCAAAAATACAAATAGTCTGTCCTCAGGAAGTGTACATTCTACCACTTTATTGAAAGGTTCAGTTGATGTTCCACTATTTGCTCTTTCATCCAGTAACTACATATTGAAAACAAACTGTGAAAGACAGCTATTCAGGGCATTATAGAGAATACTAAGAAAAATAAGCCATGTTGCTTTCCCTCTGGCAGCTCCTTTTAATGACAGAACATCATGTACCTTATGACTATGACTTAAGGTCTCTTGTCATAATGTATAAGAGAAATGTAAGCCAAGTGCTGTGTTTTGAGGTGGGAAAAGTCATTTGGAGCTTCGGGGCATATGATTTTTGATTGGTCTTAAAGGGTTAATAGAATATTAACAGAAGGACATAAAATGGAAGCAGTCTATCAGGTAGAAGACATGGTACAATCAAAAGTGTGGAGGTGTTATGTAAAGATTATATTTAAGAAGGGAGAAGATGGTGAATAATCCAGTTTACTTAAAGAATAGATTGGGAGATTTGGCTAGAAATGTCCGCTTGTGACGTACTATGAGAGGTAGTCTAGTATAATGAGAATATTGAGATTGTCTTAATCCATGAAGAAACTAATAGTTTCCTAACTAGAAAGAAATGTTTTGATATGTTTTTCTTTTTTTGAGAGGGAGAGAAAAAGAAGGTAGAAAATATAGTTCAAATTTAGTAGTTTTATTTTGTTTTGGTTCTTTTTGAGGGGGAGGTACTTCCAAACAATTGTGTTAGAAATCACTGCACTGAGTTCACCTCCTTTGGAGACAAAGTCCTGCTACATGAATGTACACAGACATAGACATCTTAAAGAAAGGGCATAGGGGTGTGTGTGTGTGTGTGTGTGTGTGTGTGTGTGTGTGTGTGTGTGTGTGTGCGTGCACATGTGCACGCGTGTACGTTTATGTGTGTGTGTCTTGGACACACTCACTACACTACATTGACCTCTATATGGTTAAATACACTTTACCAGAACAAGCCACTTCCATCAATTGCAGGAAGATACCAGGTCCTGTGGGCAGCCCACTGAGATGAGAGGCTCATGTTACAGAAGGCTTTGTATTTTGGAATTTTGTTTTAATTAAAGGATTAAGATTTAGCTGCAAGAAGCAGAAGAGGTAAATCTACAATCTCAAACCTTTAATCCAGTTCTGTAGACTTTGGAGCTCATTTGAAGTTTAAAAGAATCATTGTACAGGATGTTTTAAGCCATCAGGGATCCATGGATAGAATTGAATACTCAAAGGGGATGAGAACTCCAGAAGAAAAGAAAGGTGGAAGTCAAAGAATGAGAAGGATTTTTCTATTTTGTGAAAAAAGAACAAAATCCATATTAAAGGATAAGAGAGAATCTGTCTTTCTCTTTTTTCACCTTGGTTTCACCTTCTTTGGCTTCTTTTCTTTCCTGTTCATATTTTCTCTGCTATCTGTGGTGATTGCTAAGATGCCACTGTCATCCTTACATCCTTACATTTGAAACCAAATTTAAGATTATGGAATATTACTGCTAGAAGAGATTTTAGAACACAACCTAGAATATTATAGCTAAAAGACATCTTATAGTTCAGCAACCTCAGCCCTATCATTGTGCAGATAAAGAAGTTGAGGCCTAGAAAATTTGCCAACAGAAGAAATTCTTAATGATTTTTGGTCATAGATTCTTTCTCAGAATAAATCTCATGTCACGGATCCCAAAAAGGCATTTCTTGGTGTGTTGATATTTCAAGAATTAGCAATTAAACTGATAAATACATAAATAATATTTTATAATACATGTTTTTAAATAGGTATTTTAATATTTCTTTGTCCATTTAAAAATAACTCATTACATATAAAAATAAATATTTTTATAAAAATAATATTTTCTAAAACAAAATAATAAAGGGAAGATGGGCATTGTTCTACTTATTTTTGCAAATCTCTTTCATGTTTGACTTGATAGAAGACAGCTGAATTCTAATACCTGCCTCACATTCTATCTGTTGTTGATATGTTGCTTGGGTTCAAGTATATGAGGAAAAACTAGCTTCACACATATGAAATTGGATAAGGAAGGAATATTTTAATAGGAAATAGAACCTTAATATTATTATGAAAATAACGTTAACCTCACAGACACCCTGAAAGGGTCTCAAGCACCTCCAGGCATCCCCAGAACACACTTGGGCTACATGGTCTCTGAAGTTATTGAAAGTTAAAGCTCACAAACATCCTTAAATACATGAACCCCAAAACTAAAACTCTAAATGGTATGATACAAATAATTCACTTTTCTAGAGTGATTCAAAATTTTAAACCTTGTCTCCCCCCAAAAATTCAGTATGACAGTTTGGTGAAATAAGTATTGTTGTCCCCTATTTACAAATGAGGAAACTGAGGCCAAGAGAGGGAAAATTACTTGTTCAGTGTAATGCTACTAGCAAGTGACAAAGCAAAGACTTGAATTCAGATTTTCTGACCTCAAATCTAGGACTCTCTCCATTATGACATACTGTCTTATTTTCAGAGGAAAACTTTTTAAAAATCACATAAGTTTAGAGGTTGCATTAACTCAAATGTCAGTATTTTAAAGTATTCAGATAATTGACTAGATCCCTTGATATACTATTTTTACTCAATATCATATAAGTAGACCTTGATTGTCTTTAGTACCTCAAGAATCTGTAATTTTGTCAATGTGGGTAGATTCTAACCCCCATCATGTGACTTCTTTTATAATCACCTCCTGCCTTTATTTGTTCATAGGAACAGAAGTTTAGAACTGGAAAAGACCTCAGACATTATCTGTTCCTTGCCCCACCATTTTCTAAATGCAGAAATTGAATCCAAGAGCAGGGGAAATTGGCTTAGCCAAAATCAGACAGAAATTAGTAAGGTTGGGATTTAGGCCCAGGTTCTCTCACTCCAAATTCAGTATTTGCCCTACCCCATAGATTGGTCTTTGAGCATGACAATGGCTGGAAAAACTTAGAATCCTGCAGCAAAGTTGGTGATGAGGATCTTGCAATATTTATCCAGTCTGTTTCTCATAAACCAGGTAAATCACTGCTCACTGGGCCCATATCTGAAACCTCTCCAGTTCAAAAGTACCCACTTAAGTGTGTCCATTATGGGCTCAGCCTCTAAAAACTCAGAGTCCACAGCGTGTCACAAAGAGGTAACAGAGTGGGGAGCCCTGAAATCTTTTGAGCTCTTTTATTATTTTGTTTTTTTAAGGAATAAACAAGAATGCCCATAATGAGAGACAGTACATTGTAATGAGAAAAACAGTGAACTAGGAATTGGGACATGTAACTGGCACTGTCAATTCAAAAATCATCTATCATGTGACTTTGAACAGTTTCTTAAGCTTTCTGTGCCTTAACTTCCCTATCTGTAAAATAGTGTGTAATTGACCTCTGTCTACCTCTAAAGATTCTATGATTTTACTCTCTAGAGCTCATAACTAAATAGATACTCAATCATGAAGCATATCAGCCAATTAGGGGAATAATTATAATAATGATGATAACTATCATTTCTGTAGCACTTCGGGATTTGCAAAGCTCTTTACCTCTAGGGTCTCATTTGATCCTCACAACAACTCTCCAAGGCCGGTGCAATTTTTGGACATAAGAAACTGAGAATGCGATAGAGGTTAATTGATTTGCCAGAGCCATCTACCTAATAAGTGTTTAACACTATATGAGAACTCAGGTCTTGATTCCAAGTCCAGGATTCTCTATCCACTGAGTCACCTACCTGCCTCCCTGACGTCCCCTTTTACTGAGGGAAATAATCATATTTTCACCTCTTTTTCCCTAAGTTTACTTTCACTCATAATTTTCTCCAAAAGAGAGTTTTTGTCCTTAAATAATAGATATTAATTTTTTTCCTTTCATATAGGATATGCATAGTAAAAGTTCATTTCAATTAGTGCATCATTAAGAATCTTGAAGTCGCCAATGTGTCACTGATATCCTTTCACATCCCTCCACTTTTAAAAAGTGTGATTTAGGTTCATTCAACAAATATTTATGAAGGACTTACTATGTTCAAAGTACTTTGCTAAGCACTATGGAAGATGTCTACTTTAATATTTCAAGATTCTATCCTTATGAGTATATACTCCTCCAATGCAGATAATTTCAATTCTATGCCAAAGTAGGTGGGAGTAGCTGTGACTGAAATAATTTGCCCTCTGTTAAGTGGTTATCCCTTGGTGATCTGGTGATTAAACTTCTCTGAACCTATCTAGGAGGATGTTTGAATAGCGGATATACAACCCATCACTAGGCCTGTACTGAAAGGTTTTGGAGCTTAATAAGACCTTCCCGGAAAGGAAAAGTCATCTTCAGATCTGTCTTCAGACACTTGATAGCTGTGTGTCAAGTTGCTTAACTCTTTTTGTTTTAGTTCCTCACTTATAAAATGATCTGGAGAAGGAAATGACAAACCATCCTGGTATCTTTGCCCAAAAAGGAGAACACAAAGAGTCAGACATGACTACAGTGACTGAAAAATAACAACTGACGTATACGAGTTGTAAGAAACCCTGACAGCTTTGCTTTTGTGGAATTCAAAGATCCCAGATGTGTGCCTGATGATCTCAGAAGCTAGAGGAAAGAAAATTTGGATGGTGGAGCTGTAGAATCATTAAAAAAAATAAGAATAAAAAAATAATCATTGTCCACCACTGAAACTACCCAAGGGATGTGTATCAAAATGGACTTCCACATTACCCACAGATCACCACAAAGAAGCAAATTTTTCTCACAGTCAGATAACTTCCCTTTCTAACATTAGAAAAGAGAGGTAATTGTCATGGGAGAGAAATCAGAAGCCTTCCTGTGCCTTTCCCAGGTCTTCTAGGTGCTTTAGGTCAAATGAAAGGAAATAGAACATAGTCATTCAAGAAGATTTATGTATAAGAAGTGGTCCTTCATTTGACAAGAGCAGGTAAAGAACATTACAAGTTTTGTTTAAGCCTTTATAAGCTTAGTAAATTTTTTAAATATATTAATTGTTAAAAATGCTTTTTTGCCTTATAATAGTAACACATGTAAAGATGGGTATGGTGTGAAAAAGATCATTTAAGACATGATACCATGAATGTCAATGGATAATGTTCCATTGAGCAAAATTCAGTTTTGCATTGATTGGTATTCAGTCATTTATACATATACTATTAAAATCTGTAAAGCGTAAAAATACATATACTATTAAAATCTGTAAAGCATAAAAAAAAACCTTCTATGATTTGAAATCTTCTGGCACAACCTCTGAAAACCCAGGGTCACTTCCACATTACCTTGAGGCACCTAAGAACGACCTTTGGGAAAGGCTTATTGAGTACTCAAAGATAAGACACTAGCCCTGTCATCAGGAAGCTTGCAATCTAAGAGATTAGGTAAAATGACTAGATATCGAATAAAATGTAATAAGTATACCCTATAGTAAAAATAGCAGAGCCATAACTAAAAATTCTTCTACCTATGACAAGGTCAAAAAAAAATTCCCAAGGTGATCAACAGAAAAGGTATTCCCCAAGTCAGCTTTTGAAGAGAAAATAATTTGTCAGAGGGATAAAGGTGGGACAAGCCCTGGAAAGAGCTGGTCCCCAGTGAGGCTACCAAGAAGAGGAAATCGTACCATCTGGCAACTTCTCATTTTAATTATTTTTACTAGGTACTAATATCAGCCATTTCTGCCTGCTAACAGAATACAAATGTTCTAAGTGCCCTCTAAATTCCAGTGCCACAGGGAAAATTCCAGATCACTCTGCCCTAATTATGCCTTTGCCAAAGTCATATGAGAGTTCAGGGAAGGGAAAGGTCACTTTGGTTCAGAAAAATCAAAGAAGACTTCATTATAGCAACTGAGGACCACTTTCAAGCATGAATGGGATTGTGTCTAACAGAAATGGAACATTCCAGATATAGGGAAAGATGGGGGGAAGGCAAGACGTGGGAAAGCATGGGGTTCATTCAGGAAACAGGAAGTTTGGCTAAGAAGGTAGAAACAATGGGAAGTAATATGTAATCAGATTGATAAGGTAGATTGAAGCTAGATTGCAAATTGAGTGGCCAGCTAAGGAGTTTTGAGTTTATTCCATAGCCAGTGGGAAGCTGTTAAAGATTTCTGAGCAGGGGAATAACATAGGCAAGTGATTTGGAAAAGATTAATCTGACAACATTTGCTTAATGTAGTAGAGGAGGAAGAGATGGGAGATAGGAAGTCTACCGTAAGGTTCTTGTAATCATACACAAGAAATGCAATAAGTAGTAATGACCACTTAGCAGGTACATATGGGTTGAATGAGATGGTCTTTAAAGTTCCTTCTGCTGGTTTTAGTCTTTAAACTTCAAAAGAGTTTGTAGGACTAAGATGGTGGCAGTGGTTACAAAAGGTGGAAGGGGAGAAATATATGTTCCTTTCATGCCCCTCCCAACAAAACTTTTCTGTATAATAATTTTTCAGCACAGCGGGAACACATGACAGTAGGGAAATACTAATGTCAGCTCAGTGAATGGAGATATGAAAATACAAATTTCCATTATTATCTGTACCATTCCCTTTGGTCTATATGGCATGTTTGGTTGTTTCCTAGTTAATTTCAAACCCTTTTCCCCACTCAATATTATTAGCATCATACGTTTTTGAGGAACAGAAGAAAATTCAATATATTTCTATCAAAATAGTCCTTTAAAAAAGATCTCATCACAGAATTGATCAAATAAGTTTTTTCTATAGAAGTTGATGTTACATATATAATAAGTATTTTTTTCCCTCAAGTCTTTTTTTTTTTTAAATGAAGTGGTTGGTATTTTAATTAATTCATTTCCCAAGGCCTACCCTATGAAAGTATCTTTGTGGATATGACAGCATGAGAGGCAGAATAGCACTGTGATTTAATAACTCCATGGCACTACAAGCTCGGCCTTTATTGGAACGTGAAACCAGCAGTTAAGGGGCCAATGGAGGCCCAGCAGCAAGCTGCTAAATGGGGAAAGTGGTTATACAGTTGGCATTGTGAAATTGTCACCCATGATCGCTGTGGGCACGAGCAAAGACCTTAATTAGATGGGGGCTGTGGAGTCACTTTCAAGGCAAAAGACAAACCCTCTTGCACTTCAGGTTTTGTAAAATCTTAACATAAAAGGGGGGAAACAAGAAAACTAGCATTCACTACCCACAGATACCCTTAGCAGCTATTCATAGGGAAAAGGGGAAGAAAGTACAAGGTTCAGGCTCTTACTGAACATCGAAATGAATATCAAATATTGAAATGAATCAATATCGAATGAAATATCAATATTGATATAAAAAATGGAAAAATGGTTCTGTGTCCTCAATTATAAAGACGTTGAAGGGAAGTCAATGATTGCCGGAAACACAGCTTCCCACTTTTTTCATCATCATTTGCCTCTAAAGAACATAGTGTCTACTCTATCTTCTGATTAATCTCACTATCTGCGCTGACCTCTATACACTCATATCTCTCTTCTTTCTGTTCTTTTACTGCTCCCATTTCTTTTCTCGGGAAACGAATGTCCTTCTCTCCCTCTCATTCGATACTCCTCATTCTTCAAGGCCCTGCTCCAAACTCATGCTGATTTGGGCCCTCTTTTTTCTACTTTAAATTTAAAATTAACTCTAGAAAGTTTATCAACTAATTATAGACTGTCTTCTTTTCTTCTTTAATATTTAATATGTCAGTTTTATCCTAAAAAAAATTGTGAGGTCTTTAAAAGGCAAAAACTTCTGTCTTATAATCCATTTACTTCCCCCTTAGCACTTACTATAGCGATGATCAGAAAGCCAGTGATCAATAATTACTTTTTGGCTTTATTGGCTTTCTTTTTGAACTGAATATACTGTTCTACCTCTTTCCCATCTGACTTGGCATATGTTATACCCCATGTATGTGATAAGCTGCCTCCACACACCAGCCTTCTGGAATCCCCAAGTCCTCTGGAAACTCAGATCAAGTTCCAGCTGCTGTTGGAAGTCCTTTGGGTATTAGTGCTTTCACCTTCCTCAAATTATCATGTATGTGTATGTATACATATATGTGAAAATACACATATGCAGGCATGTGTTTATATCTGTTTATCTATTGTGTCCCAGATCCCAAAACAATGTGAGCTCTTTGAGAGCAGAGATTGTTTTTCCTCTTTGTTTTTAAAACCATCCCCTTGCCCAGTGCCTTTTTATATGGTGAGTAGTTATTGAATACTTGTTAACTCGAATTGATGGTATTGTGGTATAGCAGAAATCACACTGGACTTACAATCAGGAAAGACTTGCCCTCAGATTCATGATCTAACAATTACTGATTGTAATTGTGTGACTATAAGGAAGTGACATAACCTTTCTAAGTCTCAATTTCCTCATCCGATGGAAATAATAATTGTCTTTCGTGCCACGTAGATTTGTCATGAAGTGGTAAGCTAGATGATGTATTTAAAAGTCACAGCTATCATTCTTCTTTTCAATTGTAGTTTTTGTTCAGTTGTGTCTGACTCTTTGGGACCCCATTTGAGGTTTTTGTGGCAAAGAAACTGGAGTCATTTTCATTTCCTTCTCCATCTCATTTTACAGAGGAGAAAACTGAGGAAAATGGAGTTAAGTAACTTACCCAGGGTCACACATCTGCTTTAGGATGGGAAAGAGGCATACAGGGCAATGTACATAGATATACATCATGTACACAAATGAAATTGGGATGTGATATTTACACTGAAGCACAAAATATCATGAAATTGAAGGAAGACAGCAAACCTCCTGTGTGAATAAATTCATAGAAAAAGTGAGATTGGAATTTATACTTGAAATGTACATTGTATGTCATCAGTCATAAAAGGGATAGTAGAGAGTACATTCCAAGTAGGTAGAATTGTTCCAAGAAAACTGTAGACCTGGGGATGTCAGAGAGTTTAGAGAATGCCTGATAGTAGACTTTGGTTGAAACATAAGACTACATGAGGGAGTAGCATGAGATAAGGCAAGATAGGTATATTAGAGACGGGACACAAAGGACTTTGAATGTCAGGCCAAGAGGTTTGTACTTACTTGGTAAATAGCGGTGGGGGGGACTTCTGAAGAATTTTCACAGTTAAGGGACATGACCCAAAGTATGCCTTAGAACAGTCCCTCTTTTGTGAGAAGAGTTGGAACACTAATTCATTGTTGGTGGAGCTATGAGCTGATCCAACCATTCTGGAGAGCAATTTGGAACTATGAACAAAGGGCTACAAAAATGTGCATACCCTTTGAACCAGCAATATTGCTTCTAGAACTGTATCCCAAAGAGATCATAAAAATGGAAAAGGGTTCCACATGTATAAAAATATTTACAGCAGCACTCTTTGTAGTGACCAGAAACTGGAAATCAAAGAAATGCCCATCAATTGGGGAATGGCTGAACAAGTTGTGGTATATGAATGTAATGGAATACTATTGTGCTATAAGAAATGATGAACAGGAAGACTTCAGAGAGGCCTGGAAAGACTTATATGAACTGATGCTGAGTGAAAGGAGCAGAACCAGGAGAACTTTGTGCACAACAACAACCACATTGTGCAAGAAATTTTTCTGATAGACTTAGTCCTTCGTAGCAACGCAAGGACCTAAAAAGTTCCCAATGGACTCTTGAGGCAAAATGCCTTCCATATCCAGAGAAAGAACTATGGAATTGTGTTGCAGAATAAAGTAGACCATTTTCTCTTGCATTATGTTTTGTTTTGTTTTATAGCTTCTCCTATTCATTTTAATTCTTCTATGCAACATGACTAAGGTGAAAGTGTATTTAATAGGAATGTATATATAGAACTTATGTAGGATTGCATGCCATCTCAGGGAGGAAGTAGGGAGGAAGTAGGGAGGAAGGAGTGAGGGAGGGGGAGGAAGGGGAAAAATTCTAAGATTTATGGAAGTGATTGTAGAACACTGAAAACAAATAAAATAATTTTAAAAAAAAGAAAGATCCATTTTACAGAAGGAACTAGGAACAGAAAGAAAATAGAATCAAGAAGACTGGTTATAACAGATGCAGATAAGAAGTAACAAGAACCTGTATTGGGTATCAGAAATGGAAATTGTAAGGAAGGAACAAATAGGAGAGATATTGTTAAAGATATATGTTAGGATTTGGTATCCAACCAAACTGATAGGCAATGTGTAATGGAATGGAAAGTATATAGTGGAATGTATAATGCCCAAGGGAGAGTCATTGGACATAATGCTAGAAAAGTAGATTGGAGCCAGAAAGTGAGGGATTTTAAGCATCAAGCTGAAGATTCTGAATTTTATCCTTGAGGTAACAGAGAGCCACTCAAGATTTTTGAGCAAGGTAGTCCCATAGTCAGACCTATGGCTTAGGAAAATTAGTTATTTAGTTGTGTGGAGGATGTACTAAAGAGAGAGACAAAGTAGGGAGTCGAGACCCCAATTAGAAAACTCTTATGGTAGCCAAGTAATAAGTGATGAGGTCTTAATCTAGTGTGGTAGCCATGTGAGTAGAACCAAGGAACTAACAGATGTGATGGCAGAATTGGCATGACTTGACAACCAATTGTATGTGAGGGTTGAAGGAGAGGGAGGGGTCAAGCATGGCTCTGCATAATGGAATAGATGTGGAGATCTCCTGAGAAAAAAAAGAGCTCTGTGCTGAATCTACTGAGTTTGACATGACAATGGGATGTTGTCTTTCATTTGGTCAGTTGTGTTAGAACCTTCGTGACCCCTTTGACCACAGTGCTCCAGGCCCTTCTCTCCTCCTCCATTTCTCGAAGTCTTGTTCATTGTTTCCATGTTTCCATGGGCTCTGCCAAGCCCTTCTCCTTTTGCCTTTAAACTTTCCCAGCATCAGGGTCTTTCCCAGTGAGTCTTGTCTTCTCATCATGTGACCAAAGTTTTTAAACTTCAATGGGATAGCCAAGTGGAAATGATTATATTAATAACTTGCACTTATATAATGCTTTACATAAATTATCACATTTGAGTCTCATAACAACTCTGTGAGATAGTTACTATTATTTCCCCCACTTGACAAAGGAGAAAAATGAGGCCCAAAGAAGTTAAGTGATTTGCCTAGGGTCTAAAATAATAATAGTAACTAGCATTTTATAGCACTTATAATGTGCCAAACACTGTGCTAAACACTTTACAATTATAATCTCAGTTAATCTTCACAACTCTGAGAAGTGCTGTTTTTATTCCCATTTAACAGATGAGGAAACTGAGACAAAGAGGTGCTCAGGATCACACAACTAATAAGTGAGGCAAGATTTGAACTCATGACTTCCTGACTCCAAACTCACTGTTCACTCCTCTGGATCACCTGTATACTCCAAAATGTGGACTTCAGGTCTCCCCAACTCTAAGTCAAATAGTCTATTCATTATCTGAATTACAATGCAAGATGAAAGTTTGAGAGGGATTGGGTGTGTATATTTGAAATGTAAGATATGTCTGAAACCCAGAAGATATTCCCTCCTCTCTTCTTTCATAAGGAAGGGCTGAATCTTGAGATACTGGAGCTCTTTCCTCAGTCATCAGACCCCAGCCCTCCCTGATTCCATTCTATGTATCCCATCTTTGCTCAACTCTCTCTTCCCAGCCAGAATGGCTAGGTATTCCTCTGACTGATAACAGTTCCAGGATCTGCTTTTTGTCATCAGTCTTGTCCTTGAACCCCAAGTGAAAGGTTTCAGAAAGTTTATCTCCCATTTAGGATGGATACCTGTTTTATAGGAACATCCTCCACTGTTTCCACCTTCCTGCAGAGCTGAGATTGACAGCCTTTCTTGGTAGGAGATGACAGAGCCCCAGGGGCATCACAGAGAAGAGGAAGGAATGCTGGAATTGGAGTTAAGGACCTGGATTCAAATCCTAGCTCTGCCACTTACAACCTGGGTGACGTTGTATAATTCACTTGGACTTGATGATTCCTAAGGTTTCTTGTTGCTCAAAATCTTATGATAAAATTAAGAAAGAGAAGGTGAACATGTAGACATCAACTCTTTCTCACTCACCTGATGTTGCTGCCTTCTTCTGTCTCTCTTTGACACATTAAATTATACTGCTTTAGGATTAGACTTTTCCACTTACTTCATGGGCATAATACCTGTGCATTTATTTCTGCAATACCCATTAACTGCTTGAATGGCCCATTACCTTGTGTCACAGCCGTAATTCTCCAGCAGGTCTGATGCCTTTAAGTCCTGCTTGGTCATGTATCCTGCCCAACACTTGATTCAGTTGATTTACTTGATTGGGTTCATTACTAAACTCTTCATTTAATTTCATGACCAAGGAAGGACTCAGAGACTATTATCTTCTACTTCCACCATTACCACTTCCCCCTTTTTTGAGCCAAGGGCAATTAGCTATACCTCCCACTTCTTTGAATTATGAATTTAATTACTATTACCAATGGATCAATATTCTAGGGCACAAATGGTACATGAAGCCAGTGGGATTGCTGTACCAGAAGTACTTTATGGTTGGACAATTCTTTCCTTGTTTTACCCTATTTCAAATGTTTCAGAAGAATAGATTAGAAATAAATCCAAGTCATTGACTATATAGGGGTCTATTATTATCCCCTGGGAAACTATCAAATTTAATACCCCAACCACTGGTTTATTTCAGAACTATGGCAATTTTTGTTGTTGTTCAATCATGTCGGACTTTTCATGACCCCATGGACCATACTGTCCATGGGTTTTCATGGCAAAGATACTGGAGTGGTTTGCTATTTCCTTCTCCAGTTGATTGAAGCAAACAGAGTTTAAGTGACTTGCCCATAGTCATACAGCTAGTAAGGGTTTGAGGTCTAATTTGAACTCAGATCTTCCTGGCTCCAGGCCCCGCACTCTGTCATCTAGCCACCAATATAGCAATTAGTTATTCCTATAACTTTTCACCTGGCCCAATGAAATCTAAAAGTTTCATTTGGTTGGGTTAATACTTTTGAGCATTGTGACTCAATTAAAGATAGATAATATAGTCTAACAGAAATAAATGCTGTACTTTGGAGTTCAGAAGACCTATGTTTGAATCCCAGTTTTATCACTTACTTAGCTGTGTCACTAGGAGTGAGGAATTCTCATCCCTATGTCTATCTTCATATAATAAGAGTGGTTGGATTAGATGATCTGTGTAATCATTTCTATGTTTAATGAGTTGTGCTTCTGTTCATGATTCACAGAATTGTGAGAAAATTTCTATATAAATCTGAGCCGCTATTTTCACTGCTCTTAAAAGAAAGTACTCAGCAAATAGAAATGGATCAGAGGGGGCTTTGTTTTGCTCCTTCTTAGAAGAGAACCCCCTCAAATTCCCAGCATGTACTGATTGTGTATCCTAGTAACAAAGTGGCAGTAATCCCAGGCCTACCACTTAGGTTTTGGATGATTTCATACATTAACTGTACTGGGATGCTGCCACATTGGGTCCTCACTTGGCACATGTCAGTGATCCATATGCAGTGTTGTATCTGAATATTAGCTCTGGTCCTATGCTTTAGTGTTTGGCTCCATTCCACATTTGGCTCCTTGTTTTATCTACAAACTGCCAATGTCATTCCTGAGTCCTGGACTGAAGCCTATGTGATCATAGACACCTGGGGAAGCTTAATTGAGCCTGGAGGAGTAGAAAGAGACAGCAGGAAGTTTAACCCAACGAACAGGTTCTCTTTGAACCTGTATCATCAAAATTCTGACTGTTCCAGTCAGAAATGGGACTAGTTCTCCATTATTAATAGTATATGTTCATCTGCAGTGTGTCAAAAGGCAGGAAACACAAGAATTCATGGAATTTCAATGTGGGAAGGATCTCAGAGATCTACTATCTTTATCTGAAATAGGAAAGTGTTCTACAGCATTTCTCACTAGTAGTTATCCAGCCTCTACTTGAGAACTAACAGTGATTAGGAACTTATACGTCTTAAGATAGCCGATTACATTTTCTGATAGTCGATAGGTCATTCTTCTATATATTCCACAGAAATCTGCTTTCCTGATACCTTCATCTAGTCAGTCCTTCCATCGTAAAGCAAGCAGGAACACTTCCACAAGTCAGTTCTATGACTATTTGGAAAGAAAACTTTTACATTTCTTAAACACTCTAATCTAAAACCACTTCTCCCAAAACATAAATTTGTGTCCCTTCACTATCATGACCCATCTCTTCTTGGTATTCATTTATCAGCATCTCTCCTAAAGCATAGAACCTACACTGACCCAGCATCTTCCACATGGGTTCTGATAAGGTTAGGTTATAGGAGAATGGTCACCTCCTTCATTGGGGATATTTCTCTTCTTTGAGTGCTTCCTAAATCTGAGTTAACTTTTTGGGGGTTGCCACTGTATGTTAATGTATTTGCCCAGTGAAAAGACCTTTTTCAGAGGCTGCTCTCAAATGATTGGTCATCCTAATGAGAGTTAAATGATATATTTCTTAATTAAGAGTGTTTAAGTTCTTTTATGCAACATGACTAATGTGAAAATATGTTTAATAGAATTGTATATGTAAAGCCTATATCAGATTGCAGACCATCTTTGGGAGGCAAGGGGAAAAATTTAAAACTTATGGAAGTAAATGCTAAAAACTAAAAATAAATAGATTAATTTAAAACAATTTTTTAAAAAGAGTGTTTATCCTGGGATGGAGCACAAATTACCATCTCCCCTATTCCTCATCACTTTGTCACTGCTTAGACTGTCCTGATAAATAAAGTGATAATGAAATATGAGGACTTTCCATCTCTTCTGTTGGACATGTCTTCTTTCTGCCGACTCACCTATTAACAATATTTGGAAAGTCAGACCTTTGCCCATCTCTGTCTCTTTGCTACATTAATTCACGTGTCCTCAAAATCATATATTTGGCATCCTTGGATTTGCACAACCCCGTCTAGCCCATAGATGGAAGTTTTCTCTCTAATTAACTCTTAGCAAAATTCTACCTCCTCCATGTAATGCTCTTGAGGCTATATTCTGACCCAAAAGGCTCTCCCTTACATTTCATCATATATATTGTCTTGTATTATGATATGTTTTTTTCTTCTAAGCCTCAGACTTAAGTCCACAAAGAGATTACAAATCATATTTCACTTCTCTTGTGGATCCTACCATGTAGAGCCCACTACTAGTTATATAGCAGGTGATCAATGAATACTTTTGACAATTTGCTGAGAAGAGAGCCTATCCCAGGTGGCATCAAGAACAGCAGTAATAATAACCTCCTTATCAGCCTTGAGATAACTCTCTTCTCAGGTCTGCTCTCCTGATTGGTGAGTCCCTGGCCCTGATTGTCATTCTTTTAGGAACCTAGGCCATGATTGTTTCATTCCAAGGTTTAATCTCCTCAATAGCCTCACTCATACTCCCCTTTCTTCCCCCTTTCCAGCTTCCCATTCCTTTCCCTTCCTTTCCCTCAGATCTCTTTTATGTGCTGTCTTCTTTCATTATAATATAAGCTCTTTGACAGTAGGCCTGTCTTGGTTTTTGTATTTTGATGCTTAGCACTTCACATGGTACCTAGCACATGGTCACTTCTTAATAAATGCTTTGTTATATGTATGTATCATCTAGCATTTTAAAGTTTGTAGAGCACTGTGATGTCTTGTTTAGTCTTCTGTCTGGTAGGTAGGGTTATTTTTGCCCTCATTCTAGAGATAAACTAATTGAGTTTGAGAGAGATTAAGTGACTTGCCTAGAGTAACATAACTAGTGAGTATCTGAGGCAAAATTTGAACTCATATCTTCCTGATTCCAAGTTAAGGCATTTTATCCATTGTCACACCTAGCCTTCAAGTAAGAATAGAAGACTTGAATTTATTTTTAGAAAATAGTCTCCTTTCCTCTCTCTGTTTCTTCATTCTTTCTGCCTTCCCCCTTGACATACATTATTTTATTCAATCCATGAAACAAGCAGTGAATTAATTAGTATACTTCATTTACTGGAAAGATCACTGGCCCTGGTATCAGAGTACTTAGATTCAAATTCTAAGTCTAACATTTATTATTTATATGACCATGAGTAAATCACTGAATTACCCTGGGCCTTCTCTATAAAACAAGGGGGTGAGATTACATGGCTTCTGATCACTCTTGTTGTATCTAATAATATTATTATTCCCATTTTCCATATGAGTAAACTGAGGGGCAAAGCCTCATATACCTAGTGAGGGGCAGAGTCGATGCTCCCTCTTGTCCCTCCCCATTTCTCCTTATTCTTCATTAAAAATATCAACAGAAGATGTTTTTGTTTGGTTACAACCCATTTCAAATACAGTATACTATGTGACTGAAATAATATATAGTAGCCAGAAAAAAGCTAATATGAACCTGGGCTGTAGTTAGAAAGATGTATCTAGGATTAGGGAGGTGATAATGAGCTATTAAGAGGGTAAATGGGATGGCAAAGGGTACCAAGAGCATTCTATGTGAGTATTTGTTAAGGGAACAATTATTTTAGACTAAAAAATACTTGGGGTACATTTGAGCGGGGTACAATATAGCTATCTTCAAGTATTCTAAGGGCTGCCACATGACAGGGGGCTTGTTCTGTTTCATCCCAGAAGGCAGGAGGTGAAAGGTGTCAACAGGCACATTTGGGGTTAATGTCAGGGGAATACATCCTAAAAACAAGAGCTGTCCAAAAGTGGAATGAGCTTCCTCAGAACATGGTTGATCCTCCATCCCTTGTGGTCTTCTAGCAAAAGCTGAGTGGCTATTGGTTGGGTATGTCATGGAGAGGAATCCTTTTCAGGTTTAGGTTGATCTAGATGGTCCATCCACTGAAGTTTCTTCCCACTCAGAAACTGTTTCTATAACTTTTGAAAAGGCGCTGTGAGTTAGGTGGTACAGTTATGATCATCCTCCATTTAGAGACGTGTAAAATCATAACACGGTTACCTGTAAATATCTAATGTTGTAATATCTTCTTCTAATAGCTAGCATTTACATAGGGCTTTAACATTTGAAAAGTGCTTTGCAAATATTATCTGAAATTATCTTTACAACAGCTGTAAGAAATAAATTCTATTATTATCCCCATTTTACCCATGAGGAAATTGAGGCAAATAGGTTAAGTGATGTTCAAGGACACACATCTAGTAAGTATCTGAGGCTGGATTTGAATTCAGGTCTTCTTAACCCCAGGTCCAGCACTCTATTCATTTAAACCACTTCCAACTACTGTTATCTAGGTTTGGTTTTAGCGGAAAAAAAAAATACTCTTAATTTGGAGTCTATGACCCTGTGTGGAATCCTGGCTTTGTGGCATAC
The DNA here is from genome assembly GCF_028372415.1 of Notamacropus eugenii. NCBI lineage: Eukaryota > Metazoa > Chordata > Mammalia > Diprotodontia > Macropodidae > Notamacropus > Notamacropus eugenii. The sequence goes on from NC_092876.1 coordinate 117,910,801, forward strand.
TACCTGTAGGTTCATAGGCAAATAATTTAAATCCTTCAGGCTTCAGTTTCCTCCTTTATAAAAGGGGGGAATAGGCTTACATGATCTCTAGAATCCCAAGTTAAATATTTCTGTGCATACCATACATTCCCTCTCCTTTTGTACTTAAATGCCTAGCAAGTGCCATGTTATTAAAATTGCTTCTTTAAAATAGCAATTTGCATCTCTGAATTTATTTTGCATAGCCCATATATCAAACAGCTACACAGCACAGTGTGTTGATAAAGTATAAATGGCCTATCCAGAAGATGAATTGGGCCCATAAAATGTGAAAAGCAACAATTTCCCCAAAATCTGAAAAAAAAAAGCTATTTAAGCCACAAAATGAGTAAAAGTGTTAGATAATCAATCAGGATAAAATAATTCAAATGAATGTTCTCAGTATGCTTTCTTTTACAACAAGCCAAACCACCAAGAGATTTAATGGGAAGAGGCTTGATTTGGATACAAAAGACCTAAATTCAGCTCCCAACTTTGCCACTCACTTTTACTAGACCAGCTGTGTGACTGTGAGCAAGTCATTTATCCTTTCTAGGTCTCAGTTTCCTCATCTGTAAAATAAGGGGCCTAGATTTAGTAGTCTTTTAAAGCTGTAATTCCTAAACTACTTTATGATCAAGAATGTTGAGTGAATGACCATTTACCTGCCAAATCCTCATTATACACCCACATAAACACACACACACACACACACACACACACACACACACACACATATGCACACCACCCCATTGCCACTGGGATGAATTATACATACCTTAGACTGGCATTTAAAGACATTCACACCCTGACTCCCACCTTTCCAAACACATTGGATTATTTCCTTTTCCAGTTCCCATAAACTATTTCATCCCTCTGAAGTCTATTCCTTTGCATGAGTTGTTCCAATGTCTTGAATACTCCTTAGCTTTTCTCAAGGCTCAAGTGTCACCTCCTACAGACAGCCTCTTCTAAACCTTTCCATCACCAGTATTGCTCATACTTCAAACGCATGTACTTGGTTATTTAAAGGTTTTATCCACCAAAGGGAATGTAATTTTCTTAAGGACAAGGGACTGGTTTTCATTTTTGTCTACATATCCCTGGCTCCAGTCATAGTATTTTATATATAGGGACTTAACAAATGCTCATTAGGTTGGGTGTGCTTGTCAGTCAGCCTACCAATAAGCATTTAGTAAGTACCTACTGTATGCCAAGTCCTATTCTAGTTCTATAGAACTATAAGAGACCTATTCTAACTCTGTTCTAGAACCATAAAATAGACCTCTTCTAGTTCTTTTCTAGAACTGTAGAACAGACTTACTCTAGCTCTCTTCTAGAACTATAGAGTGGACCTATCCTAGATAGATTGATCTAGAGCTACAGAATTCTGGTTCTGTTCTGAAACTATAGACTGAACCTATTCTAGTTCTGTTCTAGAACTATAGAATGGAACTATTTTAGTTCTATTTTAGAACTGTAGAACAGAACTGCTAACTATTCTAGCACTGGGGATGCAAAATAAAGCAAAAAAATTCTCTCTACTCCCAAGAAGTTCACCAGCTAATAGGGTAGACAAGATACAAACAGTCATGTACAAACAAGACATAGAGAGGATAAATTGGGAATAGTCTCAAAGGGAAGGCACTAAAATTTCAGAGGACTAGGAAAGGCTTCTTACAGAATGTGGGACTTCAGCAGAAATGTGATGGAAGGCAGGAGGCAGAGATGGGGGAGAGTTCCAGGCATGAGGAATAACAAGGGAAAAAGTTTGGTCAAGAGATAAAGGATTGTGTTTGAGCAGCAGCAAACAGGTCAGTGTTCCTGAGTCTCAGAGCATGTGAAGGATAGTAGGGTATAAGAAGACTAGAAAAATAAGAATACATTATAAAGATCTTTAAAAGTCAGAGGATTTTGTATTTGGTCCTTGAGGTGATAGACAGTGATGGGAGTTTATTAAATTAAGGAGCTGGAGTGGTGGGGATGGATATATATGTTTTATTATGTAACATATATATATAGACATATACATATGCGTACACACACACACACACACACACACACATATCCAACTATCTTAATACTGAGAATGGTTTCATGAGTTAGGAATAGGTTTCAGGAAGATCAATTTGACCATTGAGTAGAGGATGTACTAGAGAAAGGAAGACATTTGGGAAGAGCCAGCCAGCAAGCTATTGCAATCATCTCCATTTGAGGTGACAAGGGCCTTCATCAGGGTAGTGGCAGTGTCAGAGGAGAAAAGGGTATTGGTGTGTGTGTATGTGCGTGTGTGTGTGTGTGTGTGTGTGTGTGTGAAAGAGAGAGAGAGAGAGAGAGAGAGTGATGTTATAAAGATAAGGACTATAGGTTCTGACAACTGATTAGAAATAGGGAGGTAGGAGAGAGTGAAGGTTGAGAATGACACCTTGGTTGCCAGTCTAAGTGACTGGAAAGATGGAGTCACTTTCAATAGGAATAGGGAATTTAGAAAGAGGGGAAAGTTTGGGGGAGAAGATAACAAGTTCAGTTTTATTTTTTTCATATACATTTATTTATTTTCAGTATTCAACATTCACTTCCTCAAAATTTTGAATTTCAAATTTTCCTCCCTTCTCCCCACTTCCCCCTCCCCAGGAAAAATGCATTCTTATTACCCTTTCCTCTAATCTGCCCTCCCTTCTATCACCACCCCCTCCTAATCCCCTTCCCTTCTATTTTTCTGTGGGATAAGATAGATTTCTACACCCCATTACTTACACATCTTATTTCCTAGTTGCATATAAAAACAACCTGTAACATTCATTATTAAAGTTTTAAGTTCCACGTTCTCTCCCTTCCCTCCTCCCCACCCACCTTCATTGAGAAGGCAAGCAATTTGATAAAGATTATTCATATGTAGTCATGCAAAACATCTCCATAACAGTGATGTTGTGAAAGACTAACTATATTTCCCTCTATTCTGTCCTGCCCTCCATTTATTCAACTGTAACAAAGTGTTTGCTTCTGATTAACCCTTCCCCAAACTGCCATCCCTTCTAGCATCCCCCCTCTCTTAATCGCCTTCCCCCTTGCTTTCCTGTAGGGTAAGATAAACTTCCTTATCCAATGTGTGTTATACCCTCCTGAAGCCAAATCTGATGAAAGGAAGGTTCACTTAGTCCCTCTCACCTTCCCCTTCTTCCCCTCCATTGTAAAAGCTTGCTCTTGCCTCTTTTATGTGAAATGATTTACTACATTCTATCCCTCCCTTTCTCTTTCTCCTAGTACATTCTTCTCAATCCTTAATTTTCTTTTTTAGATATAACCCTTTATATTCCATTCACCCTGTGTTCGTTCTCTCTCTCTCTCTCTCTCTCTCTCTCTCTCTCTCTCTCTCTCTCTCTCTCTCCATCTGTACATATATATCTATATGATATATATAGATATATATGTATATATTCCCTCCAACTATTCTAAAACTGAGAAAGGTCTCATGAGTTACAAATATCATCATTCCATGTAGAAATGCAAACAGTTCAACTTTAATGAGTCTGTTATGGCTTCTCTTTCCTCTTGATTCTTGTATTTGAAAGTCAGTTTTGCTATTCAACTTTGTAATTTTCATCAAGAATGCTTGATGGTCCTCTATTTCACTGAATATTCATTTTCCCCTGAAGTATTATACTCAGTTTTGCTGAGTAGGTGATTTTTGGTTTTAATGCCATCTCCTTTGACCTCTGGTATATCATATTCCAAGTCCTTCAATCCTTTAGGGTAGAAGCTACTAAATCCTGTGTTATCCTGATTGTATTTCCACATTACTTGAATTGTTTCTTCCTGGATGCTTGTAATATTTCTTCACTATTTTTCTGGATCTCCCATCAACCTTCCAGATTATCTTGGACTGAAGATTTGCTTCAGTCTGTCATTTTGTGGTTTCTGCTACTCTAGAGTTTGTTTAGATAATTTTTTACAGGTTTTTTGAGGGGTTTGGGGGGAAAGCTGTAGCAAGTCCCTACCTCTACGCTGCCATCTTGGCTCTGCCTCCAATAAGTTCAGTTTTAGACATATGAGTTTAAGACTTCTACAGGATAATTTTGAGCTGCCTGATAGCCTTGAATCAACCTATATTGTGATATTTGGGTTTCAGCTTACTTTAGATCTTTTACTTTTTCTATCTTTTTAACTGTGATATCCATCTGACAATGCATGCTAAAGGACTTTGAATGAAAACATGCTACCATTTGTAAATCAAAGTTGGCTACCATAGTATCAAAACAGAATCACAAAGTATTTGATTTGGAAAGGAACCTCAAAGGCCATACAGTCCAGTCCATAACTAAACAAAAATTCCTAGTAGAAGCTGGCCATAACATATTTATTTGAGGACCTCCATTTAGGGAGATTCCCCCTACTTCCCAATGTATTGCAGTCCACTTTGAATATCTCTGATTGATTGTAAGATGTTTCTTATATCAAACTTAAATCTTCTGCTTTACAACTTCTGCACACTGCTCTTCTTCTTTCCCTCTAGACATAAGTAGAACTGTTCTAATCCCTCATTTGTGTTTGAACCATTAAAATACTGAACTATAGTTGCCTTGTTATAGTTAAGACTTCTGTTTACTTTCTCCAAAACTTTTCATTTGGCATGGTCTCCAGTCTTCTCATCATCTTGGTCAACCTCCATTGGATGCTCTCCAAATTAGCAACTTTCTCCCTGAAATGTGGAAGAAATCAATATAAGGTTCAAAATGTAGTCTGACTAGGGAAGAGTACAGTCTAGTTACTATCCCAGTTCCCTTCTTCTGAACCTTCTCCAGTTTATCAATATCCTTCCTGAAATATGGCATCTAAAACTGAACAGGGCATTGTATGTGGGTTCAGACCTAGAGAAATATAGAGAACATTTTCACCTCGTTTGTTCTTGACGTTATAGGCAACATTGACTTTTTTCAGTACATTATTCTCTTGACTCATTCAGGTACACCATGCCCTTAAGTCTTTTTCAGATGCCCTACTGTGTAGCTGCACATACCACATCTATTTATGAAGTAACCCATGTATAAAAATTTGCACTCATCTATATTAAAATCCTTCTTACATTTGGTCTAATGTGCTGGCCTTTATGAGCATCTTTGTATTTATCCGGAGTTTCATCTGACATTCATTTTTGTTTTGTCTTTTCTACTCTAAACATCACTTCCTTAGAAAGGAAAACTAGCAAATTAAATATTGAGTACTTCCTTTCTTTCTCCATTCTATGTTATCATTATTCAATCTAGCCCCAACCACAGTTCTATTCCTTCTTTGATCTTTTTATTTCCCCTAATTCAAGTGAAAACAAAACAATATATATGTGCATGTGTATACAAATGTGTGTATACATATATATATGAGCTATCCCACCCTGACCTGCACCCTGTGCATGTGTATACACATGTGTGTATACATATATATATGAGCTATCCCACCTTGACATATATGAAAATTTAATCACCTTGACTTCTATACCCTTTCTCACCATATTGATCAAAGTGCCTCATACTAGCCTAAGTAAAGATCCCTAGGACACTTTTGTTTTGCTCCAAATGCATGTCATGCTATAATGGCTACTTTTTGGGTCTTACCATTCAACCAGTTTGCAATCCAGCTAACTCTAATATCACCTAGCCATAAATCTTCATCTTCATCACAAGAACAGCTTGATAGATTTTGTCAATTAGTGTTTAACCACACACATGTGGGTATACATGTGGGCTATACACACTACAGCAGATTACTTAACTGTCTAAATCCTGTCACAAGGAAACAAGGCTAGTTTCACATGACCTTCCTTAATGAGCTTCTTAACCAGATGTTTCTAGAAACTATGTTCGTAATAATGCATTCTGAATTTTTCCAGATATTAAAATTAAGTTCACTGACTTATAATTTACAAATCCCATTCTTTCCCCCTCCAATTCTCTTGAAATTTTGAAAGATTACATCTGCAGGTTTATATGTATTGTAATATATAATTCTTCTGGGTCTGGTCTGATGAATTAAATGTACCAAGAGCAGTTTGATATTATTTGATTATCTCCCTGTTTATCTTGGTTTCACCTGACATCCATTTTTATTCTTTACTTTCAAGTTTAAAAATGATTTCTTTAGAAAGGAAAACTAGCAAATTAAATGTTGAGTTGTTCTTCCCTCTCTCCATCATCTGTTATCATTTTCCAGTCTACCCCAAGAAGCAGTTGTATTCCTGCTTTGGTCTTTTTATTTCCTTTAATTCAGGTGAAAACAAAACAAAACACTCTTTTATGTTGTCCTTAGTTTGAATTATAATGTATTTGGAATTAGAAATAGGGCATGAAGCTATATTTTGTGGAACATTTTGCTGCCAGCCAAGGAGTACACATGTGCTTATTAATTGGCCATTAAGAATTTAATAGCAAGATGTTTTTATGGTTCAATAAATTGTATTCATTGATTCTGAGACTCCAGAAATGTTCTTTGTGCAAGTAAAATCCATTTATGGATGCAAAGAACATTTATTGAGATGGATTATGAATCTTGGCAATCATTTTTCAGATTTTTGTTGGTACCGCATCTTAGGCTAAAGAGAACAATACATTTAAGCAAATGGGAAAGTTATGGGTATTAGTCTTATTTATAATGGTACATCCTCAACCATCATTGCTGTTATTCAGACTTGAAACAGGTAAGCAATTATGTATACTTGTGCGTATATAACCAAACTATGCAAGGGAAACCCGATTTATGCTTTCTGTTTTCCTCTTTTGAATGATACTATAGGGAGAATGCTACCTTCGGAAGGAGAAAAACTAGAGTTTTCTTCTCTCACTTATGGAAGAGATACTTATCTCAATGTCTTTTGACAAGGAATGCACACTCTGGAGCCTCAGTTTCCTTATTTATAAAATAGGAATAACAATAATGATAACAATATCTGCATTATCTACCTTCCAGAATTGTTAAGACAAAATGAGATAATAATACATTTGGAAGAACTTAAAAGGCATAATATATAAAACTGCAGAGGGCTATCCTGATGTTTACCTAAATCGCATGTCACAGGATGTGAATGTGGATACCATAAGAAGTTAATGCTAGTGATAATTGTCTTTCTAAAATAATAAATGTGAATTTGGCTATATTTTAGAATATTTATTACATTAGCAATTTTCACATTAAAATGAACTCAATGCTTTTTTATGTAATTTTTAACTCCTTTTTACTACATACAGGACAGAAACAGGCCATCATGCCACTTCCTGGCTATTTCCAAACCATTCTCCCTGTACTTTGTCCATCCTCCCAGAACTTGGAGTTTTCCTAGAGTCCCCTTGATTCCAATAGATAAGTTGTTTTGTTTTGTTTTTTACTTTATTTTGAGAGAGCATTTCAAGTATGTGGGTCTGGTTATGCAAAGAAATGGAGAGGTGGAATGTTGCAAATAGAGAACTATCAGATAATCACCTTTGGTGGAAGAGAGAGTGGGTGAGCCCATATAATATGCAATTCAGCCTGAAAAGATTAGTTGTAGCCAGATCTTGAAGAATTTTAAACACCCAATAGAAAGGTTTACATTTCATCCTGGTGGCTGTAGGGAATCACCGAAGCTTTTTGAGCAGAGGAGGAACATAGTCAGAACTATGTTTAAGGAGGATCAATTTAGTAGTTGTATGAAGAATGCATTATAACAAGCAGAGAATGTAGGCAGGGAGACCAATTAGGAAACTTTTATAATAGTCTAGTTAATAGATAATAAGAGCATGAGTTAATCTCATGGCTGTATAAGTAAAAAGAAGGGAATTTATGAAGGTACACTTGACAGATCCTGACAACTGATCGGTTTCCTGTAGTAAGCAGAAATTCAATAATGACTTAGGTTGACACTCTGGGATGAGAATGGCACTGCCCTTCAGCAGAAAAAGGGAGGTCCATAAGTATAATGGATTTGGGGAGGAAATAATGAGTTCTGTTGGAGTTTGATATACCTGCGATACATCCAAGTGATGATGGCTATCAATCAAACAATTAGTGATAGATTTCTAGAGATCAGGAGAGAGATAAGGGCTAGATATATAGCCCGTCTGCCTAATGATACTATGATATCCATGATAGCTATGAGGGCTGAAAGTAAAAGGGAAGAAAAGGAAGCCTAGGACAGAGCCATAGTATATACCTATGAACAACTTATGGAAAAGGGAGGATACCAATTTGATGTAAATTTGACAAGAAGTTTCCAGTGGAATGCCATAGGGATTTGAACCTATTCTCTTTTATCAGTTTAATCATGACTTGGATCAGAGGATCATAGATTAAGAGCTAAAAAAGAATTCACCATTCATCTAGTCCAATAGCCTTATTTTGCAGATAAGGAAGTGAGGCCCAGAATGAGGTGGTGATTTGTCCAAGATCATGTAGTTAACAACAAAACAGAGATTTGAACCCAGGTTCTCTACCTCCAAATCCAGTGTTCTTTTTCTGCACCACACGTGGCAGACCCCACGTTGGGAGGGAAGAACCAAGTCACTGAGTGACAGATCCAGGAACAACACCAACAAAAAAAGATCTTAAAAAATGCAAGCCCTCTAGCTGAATCTAACATTTGTGTCCAAAATCATCTTCAGAAGTGTAAGATAGGGGGTGGCATGATTAGATAATAATTTCTCTGGAATTTCAGTGGATTTACAAACACAATATAAATCAAAATGTGAAATAATAGCCAAAACAGGAAATGAGATATTGGACATACCTTCCAGTTATAAGGAGGTAATGGTTCCTCTGTACTCAGCCCCAGTCAGTCCAGTTCAGTTCTGGGCAATGCTGTTTGGAAAGGACATTAATAAGCAGAAGAAAATCCAGAAAAAAAGGAAGCTGTATGATGATGAACTTAAAGTTCATGGGCAGCTAAGGGGCACAATGAATAGTACCCTGAACTCTGAGTGAAGACCTGAATATCCTGCCTCATACAAGATAATTACTGACTTACCCTGCCCAAGTCACTCTTCATTTGCCTCAGTTTCTCATCTATAGGAGACCCTCACAGGATTATGGTGAGGAAAAAAATTAAATAATATCTGTAAAATACCTTATAAATTTAAAGTTCTATGTAAGTTCTAGCTATTATTATTACTGTTATAAGTTGAAGGGAATGTAAATGTTTAATCTAGAGAAAAAGACGGCACAAATGAGAAATGCTGTCTTCAAGTATCTGAAGAGTTACGATGAGAAAGACGGATTTGGCCTGACAGCAGAAGGGGGGACAATGGGTGAGAGTTACAAAAAAAGGAATTTGTTCTTGATATTGGGGGCAGGGGGAAATTCCTAACAATCTGAGTTTTCCATAAATGAAATGTATTGCTTTCGGAGATAATATGTTCCTTTTCCTTGGAGGTCTTCGATCACAGGCTAGACGACCACTTGTAGATTATGTTATGGTGTGGCATTCTTTTGAGATATCAGCTAGACTCTGCTGCTCCTCTCAGTTGTTTTATTCATGTCAAACTCTTGGTGACCTCATCTGGGTTTTCTTTTTTTTCTTGTTTTTTATTTTTGGTTTACAACATTCAATTAAACAAGCTTTTCAGTTTTAAATTTTCTCCCCTTCCCTTTCGTACTTCCTCCCCAAGATGGTGTGCAATCTGATATGGGCTGTATATATTGATATTAAGCACATTTTCACATTAATCATATTGTAAAGAAGAATTATAACCAATAAAATGAACCATGAGAAAGAAGAAAAAAAAAGAGAGAGAGCAAATAGTCTGCTTTGATTTGTATTCAGGTTCTGTAATACTTTCTCTGCATGTGAGCAGCATTTTCCATAACTTTTGTAGTTGTCTTAGAATTGGGGTTTTCTTGGCAATGATACTTCTCCAGCTCATTTTAAAGATAAGAAAACTGAAGCAAACAGGGTTAAGTGACTTGCCCAGGATCACATAGCTACCAAGTATCTGAGGCCAGATTTTAAATCATGATCTTGAGTTTTCCTGATTCCTAGATCAATGTTATATCCACTGTGCTACCTGGCTCAAGTAGACTCAATGGCTGCTGAAATTCCTTCCAATGCTACAATTCTAGGATTCTTTGACCTGTTCAAGGAGACTGAGGAGAACTGGTCCAGGGAGGCAAGGAAAAGAACATTGCCAGGGCAGTGTCAGAAACATCCAAACACATGAGAATTTTTCAGAAAGGGAGAAGGCAGGTGATCTTCAGTGCAAAATTTTAAAAAGAGATCAATACAAGTGAGTGCGGAACAAAGACCATTGGATTTACCAGCAAAAGGATTATTGGTGAACTTGAAAAGCTCCAATGGAATTCTTAGAGAAGAAACCAGATTGTCAGCACCTGAGGTGTCTGTAGAGTGGGAGACAATGGAGCTTCATTTCCTTCGTCTGTAAAATAGGAACTACTAATATTTGCCTGTTTAGCTCTGAGCATTGTTGTGAAGATCACCGAGATTTGACAAAGCTCTGTAGATCCACAGTGTTGTATAAATTATGAATTGTTGTTATTTAAGTGTGAATTTCATGTGAACTGGAGAGAGGCAGCAACTCTAAAATGGTCATGTGAAGTTAGATTTCCCCCAAAAATGTTATTCCACCTGCTGTTTCAGCCAGACAGTTACCAACCTGTTATGAAGGAGTAGTATTAAGCAGATAACAATCAAGTTTTCAAATATAATTACTTCCCAGAAGTTCTATTAAAATTTATTGAGTGACTATTGAATGCAAAGCACAGAGATAGATACTGAAAGAGATAGAGTTTAAATAATTCCTGCCCTCATGGAGTAATATAATCTCATAGGGGCATAAGAAACTGAACCCATTTTATATTCAGCATTTTACAAATGGAAGATATAAGGCTCCATTTTCTCAAATTCCACTAACTTCTCATGTCCTGAAAAGAGAGCTATAATAAACAGTATTACGTGATGAGTACATTGGAGACAGGAAAAAAAAAACATGTGCCCCCATGATATTTCATGGTAACTGAATTATACATTTGCATCACTAATAACCAGCTAACTTTGTTCTGAAAAACCACCTCTGACCTCATCAGTGGGAGAACTCTTTCCATGACACCACTCTGCTTTTCATTATTCCTTGTTGTGTCTGGAACAGAGAGTAAATCTAATACCTCTTTTGTGTGCCAACTTTTTAGATACTATATGTCAGATACTGAAAGGTAGCTATCTTGTCCCCTATCCCAAGTCTTCCCTTCTCTAGGATCAATATTTCTGCTTCCTTCAGTTGATTATTATATAGAATGATCTCCAGCCTTTTCACCATCCTAGATGCCATCCTGTTGGTTTACACTAGTTGGTCAATGTCTTTCCTAAAATGTAGCACCTAGAACCGGGGGTATGCTATTAAGTGTTTAACAACCAACTTTTTGAGGGGAAAATGGACCTATTATTAACATTGCCTTTACTTTTTTCAGTTTAGAAATCAACAAAATAGTTAATAAAGCCCTGATCTGTAGTTTGGCAATTAGAGGTGTCGGTGGTCATGGTTTAAAATTAACAGTTGACTAGAGAACAGGTTAACACTGGCTCCAGCAAACCCCTGCCTGAAGGAGAATATAATAATCCATATGTAGTCGTACCCGGACAGAATGGAGCAGAAGTGTTATTATCCCCAGTCAGTCTGGACATCATACCTTTATCCATGAAGCCTAAAATCACAAAGCTTTTTTTGACTGCCATGTGATCCCTAGAACTTTACTTCTACCGTTTAACATGAGATGCTATGCAGTCATTTCCTCCATCTTCAACTTGAACAGCTTTTTATTTTAAGCCAAGTATAGGACTTGAAGTATCTCTTTTAAAGCCCATCTAACTAGATTTGGCCCATCATTCTAGCTTTTCAGCCCATATTAGATCCTGTCTCTTTATCAGATATTCCTCTCAGCTTTATTTCATTTCCGTATGCAATATATATGCCATCTTTGACTTTAAACAAGAAACGGATAAAAATGTTAAATAGTATTGGGTTAAATTGTGTCCTGTTCTTTTGGAAATCAAACTCTGTGAGCATAATGAGTTTGAATGGCATCATTTTGATGCATTTGGATAGGTTCTGTGTGCATACAGGATTATTTTCACTGGGTCATGCACACATATAGCTGGAGATGGAGATTAAAATAGAATATCTAATTCCAAAGTAATCAGTTTGAAAGTAAAAATCAGCATTTAAGTACTTCTTCCTTCCCCTGCCCTTTCAGTATGAGGGGTTGACTCTAGTTAGTAGTTCATATTTACCAAATCTGAAACCCTAGACTAATATAAGTTATAAAAAAGATGTTAGTATGAGAGTGGGAGTGGGGGAAGAACAGATAGATGTGTCTACACTAGCCATTATGAATTATCCCTCAAGTCCATGGTTGATGGTGGGGAAACAACCTTCATATATTAAGAAGAGGATCAGACTTTAGCATCAGGAGACCTGATTTCAAACCCCCATCACTACCTCTTCAGTCACTTGTGTACCATATGAACTTAGCTCATTTACTTAATTATTCAGAATCTCATTTTCCTCATGTGTGAAATTCCAACCTTAATTCTGCCTGGGTTCTTGTAAGCCTTAAAGGACATTATGTGTAAAAAATTTCTTGTGAGCTACATAAACTACAAAGGTAAAGTGTACAGGTGCTTTTGGCACCAAGAGTTAGGTGCATTTTCAAAGTCCATTATCTTTGGCACCAATTCATCAAGTCATGCCTCTTGAAAACATCCTCATTCATTTTCCGTGATAAATTCTCTCAGTATAGGGCATATATTTAAACACCTGATGATTGGTAATGGAAACTGTACCATTTAATCCTCACCTATCAGAACAAAAATGTTCTCCCATATATTTGTGTCTCTTGCTAAGTGTATTAAAATAAAAATTTAGACCATAGTATCTCCATTGTGCTACATCCATATATTCTTTGACTTCTGAGCAAATATTAAAAGAACAAAATAAGTTCAGCTTGACTTTTTAAAAAATGAAATTGATGAGACCATGAGGTTAGTCTATAAATATTTGAAGGGCGTTAACCCCAGGGAGAGAGAAGATTTATTTAGCCTGGTGGAAGTGGATAACTTTCATTACAAGTACATAACTGTGATGGAAAGAAATTCAGTCAGAGAAAATCTAAGCTGGACACTGGAAGATTTTGCCTAAAAAGATTTATGTGACTCTGAAACAGCTTTTCTAGGAAAATAGTAAAAACCCCATCTATGACTGAGATTGGTGTTAGAATCTAACAGATGGAAATCAAGGGGAAGCGCAATGGTATGGCTAGAGTGCTAATTAGGTGACAGCAATCCTGGGTTGAGGTCTGGCTCTGTCACTAATTAATGATTTAGGATTTTCATTCCATCTATCTGACTCTCAGCTTACTCATCTGTAAAATGGGAACAATAGTATCTGTATTGTCTGTATTGTGGTGAATGTCTATTTTTCGGTTTGCGTTGTGGTGTGGTTAAGGATCCAGTCTAATCTGAGAGACAGGACTTGAATACTCATTGTCCTGATTCAGAGGCCATCTCTCTACTGCAGTAGCAATATCAAACTCAGATAGAAATGGAGACGACTAAATTTCACATAATAATCCTTGCAGACAGAATAATGACTTGGAAAATCATGTTAATATTACCTATATTCTATTGTATTTTACTTATTTTGTTAAATATTTCCCCATTACGTTTTTATCTGGCTCCCACTGGACTTAAAGCATGTTGGAGTCCCATGGACCAAGAGTTACCAAGATACCTCTGCCCTACATCCTGCTACCTCTCTATATAAAAGGAACTATTCTGAAGTAGGCTTGGAGAGGTAGGCAAAAGCCAGTTCGTAAGGGGCTTGAGATGCCAAGCAGACTAGTTTATGTTTATCCTAGAAGTAACTGGGAATAATTGAAGACTCCTGACCATAATGCTAAGATTTTTATAGAACTTTAAAGCTGGCAGATCAAAGTATTCATAATCACATTTGGTGCTCACAGAAACAAAGAGGAAGACACTACTATCTCATTTATCAAATTAGGAAATTGAGGCAGAGAGGCACGAAGTGTCACACAGTTATAAAGCGTTGGGAACGGGATTCAAATTCTGATCTTCTTGTCTCCAAGTTCAACCTTCTATCAACTACAATATTTAACTGTTTCTGATAGAGGAGGGTCAGATTTGTGCGTCAGGGAGATTGTGTTGGTAGCTCTATGGAGAAAGAATAGAGGACTAAATAAGGTTATATATGTTAAGTTAGGGCAGCTAGCTGGCCCGGTGAATAGAGCACTGGGTTTGGAATCAAGAGTACTCATCTTCATGAGTTCAAATCTGTCCTCAGACACTTCCTGGGCAAGTGTGACCCTCTGTGTTATTTAACCCTATTGGCCTCATTTTCTTCATTTGCAAAATGAGCTGGAGAAGGAAATGACAAACCACTTCAGGAACTTTGCCAAGAAACCTCAGACATAGACAAGAAGATTCAGACATGACTGAAACCAAACAATATATTAAATTGTTTCGTAACCAGAAAGTGCTTTAAAAACTTAACTATTCTTGTGATGTTATGAGCATTCTATAATGGGTAGTCCACTGAGTCATTACTAAACCTCTTTCCTGTTTTATAATTCTGCATAAAAAGGATCATAGAATTATGTCTTTAGAGTTGGAGGGAACCTTAGAGATCATCTAGTTCCTTTATTTTACATATTAGGTAACTGAAGCCAACATAGGTTAAGTGATTTTCCCAATATCACATAGAGCTGGGATTTGACTTCTGGTCCCAAGACTCCCAATTTAATATTCTCTCTCCTATACTACACTTCCTGTACAAATCTTCAACTTTCAGATGCAGGATATTGATTAAAGTCATAGTGGCTAGACATGTAATTGCATCGATAGGCAGAGCACCTGGATGAGAAAATTCTCTACCAATTCAGATTAGCACATTCTCTACAACTAGTCTTACTAAGGTACCCAGAGCATTGAGAGGCTAAATAACTTGACCAACAACAAATGACCACTATGTGCTAGAAGCAGGACCTGAATCCATATCTTCACGACTCTAATGCTAGCTTTCTATGTACTGTATCATTTCTCACCCTAAAAGATGTTGTTTTTATTCAGTCATTCCAGTTGTGTCTGACTGTGACCTCATTTGGGGTTTTCTTGGCAAAGATATTGGAGTGGTTTGACATTTCCTTCTCCAGCTCATTTTACAGATGAGGAAACTAAGGCAAACAGGGTTAAGTGACTTGCCCAGGGTCACACAGCTAGTAAGTACCGGAGGTAAGATTTGAATTCAGGCCCTCCTGACTCAAGGCTCAGCACTCTGTCAATTTTAGCAGCCACCTAGCTGCCACTTGGTCCTTAGTCTCAAACAATTAGTGATAGAATCATAGACCAGCTTACTATGAAATGTGGTGCTTGACAGCAAAATTCGATGGAAATGGTCTGGGACTGATTAACTCAGTTTTGAAAGATGTGATATTTGAAGGTGGAAAAGCATCACCAAGCTGGGTTGAATGTATAAGAAATGAATATGATTTTGAGATTCTAAAGAACTCTTAAATTTAAGAAATTGGCAATAAACTCCATGGGACCACATCTTATTTATTTTCACATCTATTTAAGGTTTTAGCGTAGTGCTCTATATATGCTATAATCTCAATAAATATTTGCTGAATTGAATAAGACAAGAATAAAAGAAATGCTTTACCATAGTTTTCTATCATGAAACTTTATTATTTTATTATTATTCACATGATATTGTGAAAAACTAATTAGACTAAGCCCTGAGGTAAAACCTTGCCTGTGGAATTAATCTTCATCTACGTTTTCTCTTCTTTTTTTTTAAAGCCAAAGTAAATATGTTCACACTATCTCTCATGAAACTCATTTTAAAATTCCATTTCCTCATGTGAGCACAGCAAGACTCTTCCCTGAATATCGTTGGTCTCATCATTTCACACCCAACTGCATTGACAGTCTTGAGCCTTAGGTAAAAGAACATTGGATCTAGAGAGAGTGGTATTACAAGCTTTCTCCTGTCCTGCCAGTCCCTCCTGCTTAGATCTAACAGCTTCCTAGCTTTTATGGCTGCTATCACTGATATGTACCTATTAAGACATGAAAATACACTTTTTTCAGGAAGACAGCCCATTGCATTCATTGTTATTTTCAGGATTCTAAACTTCCAAGCATATGACTTCAATTCACAGGAATTAAAGCTGTAAAGTGGCAGACATATTTTTCCTTACTTAAATTATTTAGATTGCATTTTGTACCCATGCCAGGATATTTTGCTAGAAAGTACAAAGATTGCTTGGACTTTGAGTCCTAAATACAGTTGAAGAAGAACAGCATTGTCCATTGTCAGAAAAGGCAGCAGTGTTTGGGAGAACTGAAGAGATTGGGAGGGGGAGTTAGAAAAAAATTGGGAAGGATTTGAGAAATGAATATCTCACTAAGAAATGGTGAATGATAAAAAGATTTGGGGGCAGCTAGTGAAGAAAGAGCCAGGCCTAGAGACAGGAAGACCTGAGTTCAAATCTAGCCTCAGACATTTGCTAAGTGACTTACCTAGGTAAGTCACTTAGTCCTGTTTGCCTCCGTTTTCTTATCTGTAAAATGAACAAGAGAAGGAAATGGCAAACCACTCCCTTTTCTTTGGACAGAAAACCCCAAATACAGTCATGAAGAGTCAGACCTAACTGAAAAACAACTGAACAAAAAATGAGATTTTACTTTCTGGACCATGACTTGGTTGAGTTGTCGGCCAAGGATGGAGTGCATCTTATGAACACGGGAAAGAATGCATTTCCGCAGATTACTCATCTGATTACAAAGGATTTAAACGGAACAGGAGAAAGAAAAGTGTCCAGTTAAAACTGCTAAACCAAATACCCTAGAACACAGTAGGTACTGTATGACATAAAAAGAACAGCAATCAGGAATTTGTAAGCAATAAAGACAGAGAAAGGAAAGAAGAAACAGTACCCAAAGTCTCACTCATCTCTCTATCAGTGCTTGGATAATAAACAAAGTAAGCAAGAACATGTTGCTCAAGAAGCTAAATATGACCTCAAAGATGAGATGAAACTTATTCCTGCAATAAATATGGAAATTTAGTTCCATAATCGGCCAATAAACATTTATTAAGTACCTACTGTGTGTCAAGCATTGTGTTGAGCTGTAGGGATTTAAAAAGAAGAAAAAGACAGTGGCTGGCCTCAAGGAGCTTACAATCTAATGGGACATAGAAAAATCCAAACAAATATGTACAAAGCAAGCTATATATAGCATAAATAGGAAATAATTAACAGAGGGAACCACTAGAATTTAGTGGAATTAGGGAAGGCTTTCTGTAGATGATAGAATTTTAGTTGGGACTTAAAGGAAGTCAGATACAAAGCATTGTGGATACAAAAATAAATCAGACATAATTCCTGCCCTCAATGATGTTAAATTCTGTTGTGTGTGAAAAGTGTAAGAGATACCCAGATAAATATAATTTAGTGTCTACAAAATCATGCAAAGTAATTTCTAGAGAGGGTGAAATAACAATAATTTGGAGAAGGTGGCGTAGGGATGAGGGGATCAAGGAAGACCTAGTACCTGAAAAGTGGGTTTGTTACTTAAAGATAAAAAGGGAGTCCATTCCAAACCTACAAAGGCATGGAGATAGGAATATGTAATACCATATATTGTTGTGTTCATCCTTACTTGCTGAAGAAGACCATGCCTACAGAGAAATGATGATATGACTTGCATTTGACCTTGTTTTAATGTACTAAAAGATTTCATTGTCATTATTTATGACCTTTTCATGCATAAAAATATAAGGAAGAGCTGGAAGTCTGTTTCACTGGAATAAAGAGCATATAGACTTATAGAGGATGTAAGAGAAGAAAAGGACACTGTCCAAATAAACTCATTAGACATAAGAGGTAGTTTGGAGACTTACCTAGAACCCAGGTAGAATAAGTGGCTTGTCCAGGGCCACATAGCCCATACTCTCTCAGCTACCCATTGTCACATCGTCATTCTTGGATATTTCTGTCCTGAGACCTTCTCTTCCTCAATGGTGACTCCCTCCCTGACACCACTATGTTAGGGTTTCCCAGCTATATTTCACTTATGTTCTCTGGTCTCTGTCACCTTCTCCCCTGCCAGACTGCTTTCTGACTTCCTCCTCCCTTTTCAGCACCCCTGCTTATGCTATCTTCCCTCATTAAAGCTTGTTGAGAGCAAGGACAGTCTTGCTTCCTTGGCCTTGTATTCCTGGCACTTACCCCAGTATCTGGCATATAGCAAATGTTTAATAAATTTTTTCATTTAGATTGGGAAGGAACTTCAGTGGATATCTAGTCTAACCTGAAAAGGCATCTTCACAATAACATACTTGGAAAGTGGTCAGCCAGTCTCCACTTGAAAAATTCTAGGATACACAACCTTCTGTCTCCTAAAATAGTTCATTCCACTTTGGGACAGCTCTAATTATTATGAGGGTTTACTGACATCAGTCCTTAATTTGCATCTTTGTAATATTCACCTATTGTTCCTAGTTTTAGTCTTTCAAGCCAAAAAGAAAGCTGGTTGCTCTTCCACATGACAGGCCTTTTAAGTATAGTAGTTCAGCTAAAAATTCCTCTGTGTTTCTTTGGGATACCATGAGACAACAGGTAGTCCCCGCCCCCCCCCCCCCAAAAAAAAAGCCTAATCTCAACTTAGGCTACATTAAGAGGAAGACAGTGTACTGGACTGGTGAGATGGTAACCCCACCAGGGGAAGCCCTTTACAAACCACCCCTAAAACATTCGGTTCAGTCGCAGCAACACATTTTGAGAAGGACATTCATAAAATGGAACACGTCTAAGCCTAGTAGAAGGAAACTGGAATGATGAAGGACCCTAATAAAATACCATATTAGGGTTTTTTGGAGGAAGTATGGTTCTTTAACCTGTGGAACTATATAGATATCTTCATGTATTTGAGGGGCAGTTTGGTGAACAAGTTTTGCATGATCTAAGAAAGCAAAGAGAGGTGGGTTTTGCCACGGTATAAAGAAAAGCTTTCACATACTCTAAATGCCTTTGGAGGAAGTAGAGGGTTCTACCTAACTGGAAGTCTTTAAACAGTGGTTGGATGACTGACCACATGATACTATGCCTTTGATTCTTTGAACTATATTTTCTTACATACTTAATTATTTTTTCTGATTTCTTATGTCTGCCATCCCCCTTGTTAATCAAATATGGTACAAGTTAATTATTTAGCTTTCACCAGATCCATGGCCTAGTCATGTTGTTCCTTTCGCTGTAAATCTCCTTCTGGCTCTACCTTTATGATCTATACCATTCCTTCACTCAAAAATCTCCAGTGGTTTCTTACTAATTTGTAACATTTAAAGTCCTTTCCTCACCATCTCCTGTAAGTATAGTTTCTTTTCCCTGTATAACTTTTGCTTTAACTCTAAAAATGAAAAGTTTTTCCCCCTCTCTAAATATGGAATAATGGTATTTTTCTCAAACCATTTCACAGAATCTCAGACTGAGAAAGGACCTCAGATAACATACACTTCAAACTATTATTCAACAAGGCGGCAAAATTTTGCATCTCTAGTCTAGAGTTATGCAAAAACTTAAGAGAGAAAGGAACCATGGAGCTGGTGAAAACTAAATAATTAGCTTGTATCATATTTGACTAACAGGAGGGAAGACAGACCATAAAAAATCAGAAATCAGGAAAAAAAATGGTTGTTTATATATAGTTCAAAGAATCCCAAGTTTGCAGTGCTAACACTATAAGATTTAGAATTAGATGGGATTTCAGAGACCATCTGGTCCAATCCCCTTATTTTACATGAGCTCACCCAAGGTCACATATAAAGAAAGCATCTGGGAGGCAACATATGAATAAAGTTCTCTTGCTGGAGTCAGTGGCTTTTCCACCATCCCCTCTGGTGAAGCTGGGCCAAATATAACAAGGCCTGTTACCCACACAACTCTGGAGCTGATCCTCAGTCTGCTTTACAGAAAGGCAGAGACAATTGCTCAAAGATGATGGCCAAGGAACAGAGGTAGGGGGAGCCTAGAAAAACTTTCCACCAGTAAGCCTCCTAGGATGGTGACAAATCTTCCCAGCAGGGATGCAAATGCCTGCTACTTCCTGCCACTTAATATTTGTGTGCACATGATATTGTAGGAGCTCAGAATAATTGGTCATATTTTTCATGGTCCTGAAATTGCCATATCGCTGAATTTAAACTGAGTGATACTATTTGGCTCACAGGTTTTTCAGTGATCATATTACTATTTTCTCTGTTATCATTATATGTTTCCTCATCCCTCCAGAGGGCTGGGGTGAGAAATAAAAGACCTGGGTTCCAGTGCCACCTCAGATATCTACTGTCTGTGTGACCATGGGCTAGTTATTTAGTTTCTGAAAGTCTCAGGGGAAGGAGAAAGGGGTGAGGGAACACTGTGCTAAGTACTTTCCAAATTTTATCTCATTTAATTTTCACAACAACCTTGGGAGGTAGGTGCTATATTTCTCCTCATTTTATAGTTGAGGAAGCTGAAACAGACAGGGGTTAAGTGACCCAGTCTTCTCATCTTTAAAATGGCCATGGTAAGACTTGTACTACCTGCCTCATTGGGTTGTTTTGAGGAAAACACTTTGAAAACCTTAAAGTAACGCATGCTGCTGATCTATTAATGTTATTATTACTATCATTATAATGACAGCTAGAAGGATATTGGTGTTCATAGGATTTAACTCCATTTTATAGAGAAGGAAAATGAAGATTGGAGAAACAACAGATATTTTCCCAAGATAAAATGATTAATATATAGCAAAGCTAGACCTCCCACCCAGAACTACTTATTCTCACACAGTGTCTTGCCTCCCTCTCCTCTACCATGAAGTCACTTTTCTTTCCATTTCATTTTCCTAGATCATAAACTCCATGAGGACAGAGGTCATATCATATTTACATTTGTGTCTCGGTATTCCAGCACCCAGCACAAAACTCAGATTAATTCATTTATTGGACATTTAATGATATATCCTATGTAGAGATAGAAAATTTAGATAGCACATATTCCCTGCCTTCACTGACCTTATAGTCTGGAAGTGATGTAAGATAAAAATCCTTAGTGAACACATGATTTCAATAATCTTATTTCACTATTGGTAGAGATCACCTGTCATCCTTGAATGAATATTCATGCCCTGTGTGATTCTTGTCTGTGTATTTCTAAGCCATATAAAAAATATATTGGCATATTCCTCTGTTTATAAAATATGCATCTCGTGGATACTTGTGCCACATCCAGTACATCGCTCTTGTATTATTAGCTACATGATTGGCTTGTCACCCACTGCATCCCAGGCCAGTGCCAGCTGTCTTCACTTCTGTCTTGCCACTGGAATTAGTGATGCTTATGAGCTCTGCTTCACTTAAATCCAATTCATACACAAGTCAACACATCACCTTCCTATGTCATTGGTCCTCTATGAGAACAAAGGACAACAATACAGCTGCAACAATCTCCTCCCTACGTAATTGGTAAATCTCCCTTTTATTACTTACTAAATGATTGGCTCGTCATGTATCTGCCCATTCATGACTTTATCTCTTTTATACTCCTTCTTGGACATACATTACCATTTATGTACACCCACCATTCATCTTTAACATGTTCTTTCAACCACCTGCAAGAATTAAGTGCAACTACCAGTGATGCATAGCAATGTATTAGCTCAATGGTGTTTTTAATATGTTGTTTTCCCAACATTGGGAAGCTTCTTTAGGTTAAGAGACCCCTTTGTTTTCATTTACATTCCCAGGGCTTAACATAGCACTTGGCACATAGTAAACATCAATGCTCTTTGTACTTCCAGTCTCTCTTTCTGTCCTTCTTTTCTCCCTCCATGTGTTCATCTATCTATACATTCGCCCACCCACCCATCCATCTATCTAATCATTTATTTATCTATCTTTCTAGAAAAAGTTGTCCCATATTGCGAAGGGCCTAGAATGGCAAGGAATGGATTTTAAACATTACTTATTAGTCAGCAGGAAGTCATTGGGTTTTTTTTTTTTTTGAGTGAAGGAATGGTATGGATCATAAAGTTAGAGCAAGAAGGAGACTTAGAGGCATTTGAGTCCAACCCCTTCATTTTACAAGTGAAAAAACTGAGTCTTAGAAAGGTTAATTAACTTACCACGGTCATATAATATAAATTAAAATGTGGTCTTTCTGACTCCAAATTCAGAACGCTTTGTCTACTATACCACACTGCCTTTCCAGATTTATGTGTCAGGAACATTTTTCTGGCAGTAGATAAAATTTAACAGATGTTTATGAAGTCCTTGCTATATACAAGACACAATGGTAGGTACTGGGATATATTACAAAGAGAAAAAGAAACAGGTGTTGTCATCATGGAGCTTAAACTTTATGAAGAATGACTAGAAATGAGAGAGAGTAGAGGAAAGAAGCTATTTTGGAGGCTATTACATAGTCCAGGATGATAATGGGACCTTGGACCAGAATGATAGCATTGGAAATAGAAGAAATGATTGACATTCTACACATAGTAGGTGCTTAGTGACTATCTTAATGAACTATTTCATACTAATTTAGAATATGTTTGTGTGAATCCATGAGTCACAAAGTCATAGAACTGTAGAGCTGGATGATGGTCTTAAGAGATCATCTGGTCCAATCCCTTATTTTGCAGAAGAGAAAACTAAGGCCTAAGTGCAATTAGGTGGCACCAAGGTTTACAGAGCACTGAACCTGGAGTAAGGAAGACTTGAGTTCAAATCTGACCTAAGACACTTACTAACTATGTGATCCTGTGCATCCCTGTTTGCCTCAGTTTCCTCATCTTTAAAATAAACTGGAGAAGGAAATGGCAAACCACTACAGTATTTTTGCCAAGGAAACTCCAAATGGGGTCACAGAGAGACACAACTGAAACAACTGAACAATAACAAACTAATAGGAAGGTTACTTTCCTAGGAACCCGTAGCTACTGAATAGTAGAGCTTAGAACCTCAGTTTCCACATTTATAAGGAAGGAATGTTAAGTGAACAAGAGTTTGTTCCAGATGATCTCTAAGCTTCCTTCCAGTCATAACTTTCTAAGATTCCTACAGGCTAAGTCCTGATTACTTCCCTCTCCTAAAGCACTTGCTATAGGCATTATGCCTTTCTAAATAACTTTCCACATGTATCTTGTCTCCATTAGACTCTAAGATCTTTGATGGTAGAGACTATGCCAGATTTTGGGGGGGCATCCCTCTAGCACTTAGCCCACTGTCTTGTATAGAGTATATGTCCATTGAATGTCTTGTGATAGGTGATCAATACCTAATCATCATCTACACACCAAAAAATGGAGGATTAGAGAAATTCTGTGATCATCCTCAGAATTATATTCCAATAGTCTTATAAAGGGAAACACCCAGGGAAATGAGTACTCACAGTCCTTGAACATGATGATGAGATATTATTTTCTTTCCCCCTCAAATATTAACAAATATGAAAAGAGAAAGGTGTTCTAAAATATAAGAAGTTTCCCCTCTGTGGTCCTTGGAGGCCTCTCCTGAATTTGTAACCACAGGAAACTGGAACTAACGTCATTTATTGCAAAGATAAAGGAGTCTTCTGCCACTAATAAGGAGAAATATTCTCTTTCCCTTGGAAACTTTCTATTAAGACCTAAAAGCAAAACATCCTAGTGTCTTAGTAATTTCACTACTATGGGCCAGAAACTGTCAAGGCTGAATATTACTAAGCTGTTCATAGCCATGAAGAAATTAAAACAAAACTAAACCAAAAAAAAAAAAAGTTGCTTTTGACTGTCAAATTAATCCCCAAGGAAAACAAAGCCTCATTTAAATAAGGAGTTTTTGGTGCTGGCAGCCAGTTCCACTCCACTGAACTGCATTAAAAACCTGCATTAAAATACTTAAAGAACATTGTTCTTGATCACATTGTTTTCTACACCTTTCTGTCCTTGGAAGAGAGGTAAGGCAAATCACAAAATTATCAGAGTTCATTCAGGCCTAACATCTGGAGACTGGGGCCCCCAAAGGTAGAATGTGACTGTAGGTACCATTGCTCACATGTGGCAATTCATCTCCCATTTTGGAGCCTTTGCATTGGGTGTGCACATCTAGAATGCCCTCCTTCCATAATTCCTCACCTTTAAATCCCTCATTTCATTTGAATTGCAGCTCATACCACCTTCCTACTACATAAGCCTCAAAGACCTATTCCCCTGCTCCAATCACGATGACTGCTCCTATGTGTTTGTGTATGCCCATATACATACACCTTGTCTCTCTGGTCAGAATGAGAGCATAAGCTGTTTTACTTGTCTTTATATCCCTGATACTTGGTCCATAGTAGGTGAATAATAAAAGCTTCTTTATTGATTCATGATGTTAACTTAGTGTTTTCTCCACTGTCTTCCTGCCATCTGATTAACTGATTTCAGGAACAATGGGAAGCAGTTCATTGCCAGATAACAGGAACCATGTTGGTATCTGAGTAATTTGGTGGTAGGTGGCCTTGGTGGTCAGAAAGGTTGGTAAAGACACATCATATGTTGAGGATTCCTCTTTTATCATCATTGTGGTGGGTGGGGATGTGTTTGTGTGGGTCTGGGCCTTGTCTGGTACTGCTCTAATACATATACACAGTATTCATGAGAAGGAAGAACAAACATTCAAGCCCTACTTAGCATGGCCAGTCTACTTGGTACTAGGTAAAGTTGCCCCAGGTCAAAGCCTTAGAGTAGGAAATGGGATCAATGGCCCTTCACAACACACAGGGAGAAAAGCTAAGTGCACGATACCAAGATGTAATTTTATGACTTTTCTTCCCATCATCCACAGTAATTAGTTTGCCTTCTTTTCACAGCGCCTAATAATAGTTCTTTAATGATAATGACTAGAAGGCCTCTGCGTTAAACTGAGTTTAACCACTAACTACAAGTTCAGAGGCTCTCCTACTCCATTGACCAGACTTCTTCTGTGAAATTAATAGACTAATCGGTACAGCCAACCACGCAGGGCAGTCATAATTTACTTGGATGTGAAGAGTGTCCACATGCACAATCGATAAGGAAAATAAATAGGAGGAGGATAATGGCAGATTTCTAATTTAAATTAAAATCTGCTAAAGTGATGGAAGGCACAAAGCTCTTTGTTTTGCCTTGGCAAACAACCCTAAGCCTTCTTGAAAAAGATAGCTACCCTGCTTGCTCTACAGTAATGTGCTTATGCCATGACTAGCAGCATGATGGAATACTTCTGGAGCAAACCCTCTGGCAACTGCAGGGCAGAACACTTTTTAGATTTCATGCTAGCTCATTTTAGCTTTGAACACTCTTCCTGGCAGAACTCCAGCACAACTGAGGTGAGTCTGCCTCAGTGATGAGGCAGTGGAAACCCTCTTGGAGATGCTCTGATAGATCCCTGGCTACTGTGAAACTCCTACCCTGGTGCACTAGAGAAACAAAGACTGGGCACTGGCAAACTCTGCTTAGTGCCCTAAAAGCATTGTAGGATCATGCAGTTAGGGCAAGAAGGACTCTTAGAAGCTATCCAACCCAACCTCCTCATTTTAGAGCTGAGGAACCTGAGGCATGGAGAAGTTAAAAGATTTGTCCAAGGTCTCCTAAATGGTAAATGTCAGGTGGTAGGACTGGAACCTATGCCCTCCATCTTCAGGGCCAATACAAAAGTATCAATTGCAGAGAAAATGCTGATCTCCTTTGAAAGAGGGAGTTCTGGGTAAGGCGCTATCCTACCAAGTTAAGAGAATACCAGTTCCAATATTCAGCATTTCACTTTGAAGATATAGCTTATGTCCAGGGCATGTGCTGGCAAATGCCAATATTTGCATTTTTCTTCTCTGAGTCTTCATGGAAAGGTAAAGTGATACAAACTAGTAAAACGCCTATGTTAACAAAATAGAGCACAGTACCTCACAACACTGATTAGCCATAGCTCATGGAAGCCCCAGTGATATGTGCAGTCATAGACCTTTGACCCAGAAGAGCCCTGAGATATCTCCCAAGGTCTCACGGTAGCATAACGACTCTGGGTCAGGGTTACCTTA
Source organism: Notamacropus eugenii (assembly GCF_028372415.1). Classification (NCBI taxonomy): domain Eukaryota; kingdom Metazoa; phylum Chordata; class Mammalia; order Diprotodontia; family Macropodidae; genus Notamacropus; species Notamacropus eugenii. The sequence goes on from NC_092876.1 coordinate 117,936,952, forward strand.
TTTATAAAAGAGAGAGCTCGACTGCGATTCTCTAAGCTGCTGCCTTCCTACGCTCAATCTGTATTCTAGCCCAATTCCCTCATTTTAAAGATGAAGGAACTGATGCCCAGGGGGAAAAATAGCTTGTCCAACATCACAGGGAGTAGTAAAGACAAGATTTGAACTTAGGTCTTCTAACTCCAAAATCAGCCCCTGTTTCTACCATATATGATATCATCATGAGAAGAAAAAGAATTATCAACATGTTATGTGGGTAACATTTCAAGAGGCTTACATACATACATACATACATACATACATACATATATATATATATATATATATATATATATATATCAGCACATTTTAAGATTATAACATTGTGAGTAGGAAGGACAGATATTATTGTTTGTTTTACAGGTGAAAAGTCAAATGTGCAGGATAGCTAAGTTGAATTGCCTAAGGTCACATAGGTAATGAGTAGCAGGGCTTCAACATGTTTCCAGACTCTTGATTCTATGAATGTTTTTTAGACTCTTTCTCCCATACAAAAAGAAAAGAACTCCATGGCTGGCCTAATTCAAGTGACTTCCTTGGTGAGGCTAAAATGGATAGGCTGCAAGTTGGTGTATCTAACCCAAGGTCCAGAAGGTTACAGACATAACCACTATTATATAACCTTAGCCCTGGCTTTTTTTTTTTCCATATGACCCATTACAGTCATTGACAAATGTTCTGTTACTCTCACTAAGAGATGTACACCTTTTCAAGGTCTCAGAGGATGCCCTTAAGTTTATTTCATTGGACACTGCTACTGGCAGAGAAAATGTCATCAAAGAGAGCCCTCTCTTCCTACTTGCCAGCCCCATACTACTTTTGAGTTCTGCTTGTTAATACTAGAATAAGCAAATAGAAGAAAGGCATGATAAAAAAAGACCTCACTATGGTAGAACTCAAAAGAATTGGATTCTGCTATTGGCTCTGACATTGCCTATGAAAAATTATGCCAGCTATCTGGACCTCAGTTTCCCTATTCATAAAACTGGGGAGGGAAGATGAAGCAGATGATCTCTAGAGTCATCAGAGGTAACTGGTGCATTACAGAGTACTTACCAGAATCTCAAGAAAATAATTTAGCCCACTTTAAGTTTTACTTTTCTTAGCAGCTAACTTCTCTGGACTAGCAGGGAAGAAATCTCATATGGCCTTATCCTTAAAGATAACACTTTCAGTGTGAACAATGGTCCTTGTGGAATAGAAATTTTTGAGATATATATATATATATATATGTATGTATATATATGTTTTAAAATACCTATTGCCTCCTGAAGTGCACTGTGCGTGTAGAAGAACCTAAAAAGACCAATGATCATCCAACAATCTAATAACTAAACAAATAAAAGGAAGAATATGCCTATTATATTAAAACAATACATTTTCTTATGGATGTTTCAGGCTTTTGGACCAGGAAGATAACATTTGAGGTTAGAGCAAAGGACAGGATACTCAGGTTTCTTATTACTTTTCTAACTAATGAATGTATACCCCTGAAACTATAACCACACTTACGAGCAAGTTCTCATAGTCTTCCAGCTACCTAAAGGTAGTTTCATTGTCTCCAATATGGCCCAGTATTCTAGCTTGTCAAAACCTATTTGAATTAGATGGCCTTTGTCACCTTATGTGTTCCCTACCAATTTTAGGTCAAGTGCAGATCTGCTTAGTATCCTACCTATCTTGTTCAGAGTCATTGATTAAAATGATAAATATCACTGGGCCAAATAGATCCCTGGATGACTCTGCTACAGACCTCCTTCCCTATTGATATCCAGTCAAAATGATCCAACCAAATTTGAATCCACATAATCTTACTGAAATATAGCTCACATCTCTCCATCTTGTCCACAAGGATAACATTGGGGATTGTCCGTTTTATTTGCTGAAATCAAATTAAACTAACTCACATTCCATTGGCTTACTAGTATAATAAAGACAACATAAATGGAAATGAGGCAAGTCTGGCATGGTCTGTTTTTAATGAAACTATGTTTGTACCTACCACTTTTTTTAGATATTCACTCTCCAACCATTTAATAAAACTTTCTAGAACTTTGGTAAGAATCAGTTAAACTCACTTGATATGCTGAATTCATTCTCTTCCCCTTTTTGAAAATGGGGACATTTGTCTTTTTCTAATCTTGTAGAACCTGTTCCTTACATCAGCAGGATCTCTGGCTGTAATTTGCAATTCACATGCACAGTATCTTTCAGAACCTGAAATACTGTAGTTCATCTGAGCAAAGTAACTTGAAGTCATCAAGGACAACTAAGGGCTCTTTTAAAAGCTCCCTTCACATAAGTATCAATACCCTATTGAACATTTTTTTGGTCTGCCCTTTCCAGTATTGAAAACATTTTTCCATTTAAGGGAAAAGTAAAAGCAAAATAAACAACTCTGAGCAACTGTGCTTTCTCTCTAACATCCATCAATTATTATCCCATCCACCCTGAGCAGAAATCATATTCCTTCTTTGATTCTTTTCTTTGCCCTATCAGAGATTAAAAGTTTTTATTTATGTATGATGGTGTTGGACTATTATCCAACACCTTTCTGCTCTATATCATATGGTTCAATATTTCGCATATGTGCTAAATAACTTGGGACAGAAATAAAGTCAAATAGTCCCTGCTGTCAAGGGGTTCACACTTTAAATGCGACAGATAATATAAAAAAGACAGTTTAGCCACAAGGTGAATGGAAATACCTAGAAGTCCTAAGGATTCAATGGCCTGGTGCATGGCAAAGTCTGAGGTTCTTAGATTGCTGCATTAGGTCATAGAAATGGGGCAGATGGTAAGATCTTAGAGTAGTTCACCATCTCACCATATCTCACTAGAATTAATAGAGTTGGTGACTCCCATCCATCTCTTTAAAGAGTTCCCCCTTTTTTCCCAATTAGAATTGTTTTCCTTCATGCTTTCATAATTTTTTGAGTGTCTTAAGAATATTCTATCCCTCCTGTGTTTACTTTCCCTGAAGAATTTTAGCCTATCTTACCTGCCCTTTGAGCTCTGAATCTACACTTTCCCAATGCATAATAGGTTTGACTACTCCTAGTTTTCCTGTGACAAATTCTAAAATAGAACAATTACTTTGCACCTCCCTGGGTTCCTACTATTTCCACCTCATCGACCAATTCTACTTGACTGTGAAAATTAGATCCTGAATAAAACTTCCCTTTCCCTTATTCTAAAAGGTTATTGACAACCTTCTTGAGCCTCAGTTTGTGACATGTGACATCTGTGACATTAAGGGGTTGGATCATAAATGATCTCTCAAATTTACCGTGACATGAAATGAAGAAATATGAACTGGGTGATACTAGCATAAGGTGAAATTGCAGACAGTTGAACAACCAGGTCCACAGGATATTGACTCTATAGATAACCTAGATGGAGGCTTCTATGGAATGTTGTATGTCTCCATCTCTAGCCCCTTCTTATCTACTGTTTTATCAGTTGCAGATCAAAGATGATGTACTAACTAAATGAGTTGATGGCACAAGCTAGTGAGGACAGAAAATATAAAAAGGACAGATTTCAAAATATCTCAGTGGTATGGCACAGTGAGCCAAATAGGTGAAATTAAACATAGATAAGTATGAAGTGATAGAATTTTAATGTTGGAAAGACTGTAGAAGTTGTCTAATCTAATTCCTATAGAAAGTACAAATCATCATCTCATACTCAAAAAATTAAAAATAAGATGGGAGAGATGCAGCTTTGTAGCAATCCAATCAAAAATGTGTTTCAGAGTTTTGCATAACGACATACTTAATATGAACCAAACCTGTGATGTAGGTGCTAAAACGTAAAATATTATGTTACTTAGTTAGAAGTATCTGGTTGAAGTCAAGAGGTCTACTCTTGACTCTACTTGACAATACTCTACCACAGATTTTGTGCTAGATGGCACATTTTAGAAGAGGTATTGACAAAGTAGGTTGCATGTAGAGGAAGGTGACCAGGATAGTGAGAACTTGAAAATCATCTCATACAAACAAGACATAGGGATATATTAATCTGGAGAAGAAAAAGCAGAGGAAAACATGATGAAATATTTAAAATTTTCTCATGGCTCAGTATAAGAAACAACTTTTTGATAAACAGAATTGCCTAATGATGGAATAGATTATCTCATAATATAGTTAGCTCCCCATCACTGGAAATATTCAACAGTGATTGTAAATCCAAAATAACAGTTTGAGAGCTGGAAGATTCCTTGGGGGCCATATATTCCAACCTCTTCAAGAAATGAGTATTCACTATAACAAACCTAACTGATCAAATTAAATATATATAAACATACGGACATACATAAATTTGTATATATATAAAGCACTTTTAAAGTACTACATGAATTCTAACTCTCATCATTACAATTACTATTATTGTTGTTATTTTAATTAATATTATTGAAGTTCTCCAAGGAGAGGTCATCTATGACTTCTTGAGGCAACTCATTCCACTTTTGTACAGTTCCAATGGTTAGGAACCTTTCCCCCCCAATATGAAGCCGAAATTAGCTTCTTGGCACTTTCCTTGATTGTTCTTGGTTTTGCCCTGTAGGGTATAAATAAAAAAGTTTAATGCCCTTAAATGCTTAAAGATAGCGATCTTTTCTCCAGGTTAAACTTTCCCATTCCCCTCAATCTATCCATATATGTCATGAACTCTTGCATTGTGGTTGCCCTCTCTTGGACATTGCTCAAACGTTCAATATCCTTCTGAAGCTGTGGTTCCCACAAATGAACACAGCGTTTCAGAGTACAGTGGAATTATCACCTCCGTATTCCTGAAAGTTGCCCTCATTAAATGCAGTCTCCAAATCACAAGGCACTTAGGAGGATTAGTAGATAAAATGCTGGGCCTGGAGTCGGAAAGACCTGGCTTCAAATCTAACCTCAGATATTCATGAGCTGTTTGACCCTGGGCAAGTCACTTAGCTTTGGTTTACCTTAATCCACGGAGAAGGAACTGTCAAACCAATCCAGTATCTTTGCCAAGAAAATCCCATATGGGGTCAAAAAGAGTTGGATATGACTGAACAATATAATCACTTAGCTTTCTGGGGGTTGCCACATTATACTGAGGGTTCATATTGAACTTTTGGTCCACTAAAACCTCCCAGATCTTTTTTCTTTTTTGTAACAGCTGTTGTCTTACTGCACATGATCCAGTTTTTGTTTGTGAATGTGATTTTTTCCTGAATGTAAGAGTTTACACTTATTTCTATTGAATTTCATCATACTAGATTCAGCCCAATTCTTTATCCTTTCAAGACACTTTTGGTCTTGACCATCACCCATTGTGGCAGTTGTCCTTTCTAACTTGCTGTCATCTTCAAAGCCAAAGAACACACCATCTACCACCTTATCAAAGTCATTGATAAAAGCTTTATAGAGCACATGGCCAAGTAGACCCCTGGGATACCCTATTGGAGATCTCTTGCCATATTGGGTTGGGTTTATGATATTTATCAAAAACTTTGCTGAAATCTAGGTAAACTATATCTACCACATTCTCCTTATTTACTAGTTGAGTTATCCTGTCAAATAAAGAAATAAAGAGATAGACAGACAGACAGACAGAGAGAGAATAAGATTAGATTTGTCTAGCATGAGGAAGCCATCGTAGCTCTTTGAGATCCCTGCTTCCTTTTCCATATATTCACCAATCATTTAAACTGTTCTCAAATTTTCCCAGGAATTGAAGTCACTGTCAGTGGTCTATAGTTTGCAGACTCTGTTCCTTTCTCTTTTATGAAAATCAGGATATTTGTCCTTCTCTAGTCTTGTGATATCTTTTCCATATTCTATGATTTTTCAAATATCATTGACAGTGGGTCATCAATCCTATCTGACAGTTCTTTTAAGACCTGAGTATGTAATTCATCTGGACCAGGTGATGTGAATTCATCAAGGACAGCTGGGTGCTCTCTTACTTCCTCCCTCCTTATCTTTAGCATGAATTCCCTGCTAGCCATTTTGTAGTGGGATGCTATAAAAAGGATTCCCTGCTTTTTCGTGTATGGCTAGGGAAGGATAGAGAGAGGATTGGCTTAAATGACCTCTAAAGTCTTTTCTATCTTTAAGATTTATGGATCTAGCTCTAAACTTCTGATTCCACAGCTTGGTGATTTATTTGTGGAACATTGCAGAGGGTTTCTTCATTTATTTAACAGACTATTGACCATACTGCTCCTTCAAGTTCTCTTTGTCTACACACTGTAGCAAGCCAGGCAAGACTGTAGTTTAGCTCTCTTAGCTCCTGCCTCTTGGCCCCTCATTCTCTCTCCACGTATATCTTGGTAGAGTTACTAGTATAGATATAAATCATAACATAGAGTTGATAATCATGATACTTTTCCGGCACAAAGACTGACTGGTTAATAGCAGTAATAAAAATAATTGCTATTATTTCTATGTCACTTTGAGGCTTAAAAAAACATGCTTTTTTCCCACAGCAACACTATAAATTAAATACTTCAAGTATTGTCAACCCTATTTTACAGATGAGAAAACTGAGATGTTGAGAGGTGAAGTTACTTCCTCACAGGTCTAAGAAGAGGAAGGTCTAAGACATGGAATTAGAACCAAGATTCTAATTCTTCAAGTCTGATGCTATTTCCACTGTTCCATAGTGCATCATTCCCTTGATGTTTCTGCAAGGTGGCTTTTGGAATGCCTATGACATTTTCATTTTGGAGGTGCTTAGTTCCTAGGAGCTAAGGGTGATACACATCGATTTAACTTAAAAAGATAATCAATCTCCAGGGGCTGAATTGATCTCATGCTGGCACAGCTGCTTGCAGAGGGAACTGATTATAATGTATTTTTCATCTCCAACTGAAGATTACTTTAGGAAACTCTTTTACATAATTATGAAGATGCAGAAAATTCAACCTTGGAATTGAAAGGCAGTAGAGACTATGCATGATGACCCACCTCTTGGTCCTAAAGGGAGAGGTGTGCCATTAAGCTGCACTTTTGTCCCAAATATTAGTGTGGGGCTTGAAAGCACTTTGTAAAAAAAGGACATTTTCTTCTAGTTTTCAAAATTCTACCCATGAGTTTCAATGATATGTATATAACTGTGTGTATACATATATGTATATATATATATCTTTTTATCCACAGAGAGACAAGATGGTATAGCCTTGGAGTCAGAAAGACCTGAGTTTATATTCTGATTCTGATATATATATGCTGTATAACCCTAAACAAACAACTTCTTTTCTCACTTCCTCGGGTAACTCCCTAGGGCAGTGGTAGATAGATAGATAGATAGATAGATAGATAGATAGATAGATAGATAGATAGATAGATAGATGGATGGATAGATGGATAGATAGATGATAGATGTAGATTATATATCATACTATATATATATAGATAGATAGATGTCACATATTTGTAATATTTTTATATTGTGTTCCATGGCTTAGTGGATAAAGAGTGGCTTCATAGGCAGGAAGATTTTAGTTCAAAAAAACTACTCCTCCATTTTATTTAGTTCTGCCGAATATGGTTTGTGTGCCCCTGGGTGAGTTATTAAACTTCTCAGCCCTTTCTATGACTGTAAGATGGAGAGGAGGTGCCTACATGAATTGGTAGAGGAAGTTTCCTCATCTGAAATTTCTAGTGAAGTCATTGCTTCAATACCTTTTCCCATTTAATTTATTCACACATACATAGATACATACACACATCCCTACATATATGCACATATTTATGCATATATATACACACATATATGCATGTGTTTGTGTGTATGTGTGTGTATATAATATGAGTATTTGTTAACAAAGTCTCCATCAAATTGTGAGCTCGTTGAGTGCAGATACCGCCTTTTGTCATTCTTTGTGTTCCCAGCTCTTAATACAGTGCACTCAGTAGGAATTTAATAAATGCTTATTGACTGACTGACATTAAAGTCTGCCTCTGATTGTGCTATCTTGTTTAGTGGTGACCCTTGTTTCTTAAAGGTAGTTGTAGCAGAGGGTCAGCATTGCTTAAGTTCTTCTGTTGTCCTGGAAAGGTTCTGAATATGGTTTTGGATTTGGGATCAATGTCTCTAATATGAGAACTATCCTAGCTAAGTTTGGAGACTCTCATCACCAGCATGGCCATAGGATGATAACTTTTCATAGCCATAGAAACTCTGAAAGGTCATTTGCTAAGATGCCAAATACAATATGGTCTGCATTAGGGGAGGGCACACGCTCAATGAAATAATAGTTCTTTGAAATATTGAATGCAGAGGATAAAAATGATTGAAATGATGAGGAAGAAGCTGTGGGATAGAAATAATAATGGCCACCATGATGAAGAAATGAAGGTAACCACTCTTCTTCCTCCTCCACCTCCTTGAATTCTTTTCCAACTGCTTTCTGTCCAGCTCACAGTTGAAACCCTCCATGTGTGTTGTTTCCTACATCAGAACGAGAGCAAGGACTCTCTTACTTCTTTATTTGTATCCTCAGATCTTAGCACATAGTAAGGGCTTAAAAAGTACTTCATTCATTCATTCACACTTAGTAATACTTTTGCATTTATGAAATATTTTATATGGGTTATATTATTTCATCCTGACTACAACTCTGTGAAAAAATTATGTATTGTTAATTTCTGTTTTACAAATGAAGAAACTGAGGCTCAGAAAAGTTAAATGATTTGTCCAAGTGACATAGCTGGGACTTGAACCCAGGTCTTCTGATTCCATTTTCCTATTTTCCACCATATTGTGTGGTCTATCTTCTTCTAGGCATTTGGCATTTGCTCTGTATTGTTGTTGTTTAGTCGTTTTTCAGTTGTGTCTGATTCTTCATGACTCCATGTGGGTTTTTTTGCGGAAGATGCTGGAGTGGTTTGTCATTTCCTTGTGCAGCTCATTACACATATGAGGAAACTGAGGCAAACAGGATTAAGTGACTTGTCCAGGGTCACACAGCCAGAGCATGTCTGAGGCTGTATTTAAGCTCAACTCAACAACATGGGTCGTCCTGATTTCAGGTCTAGCACTCTATCCACTGTGCCACCATACCTCGCACATATTCAATTAGCTCGAGGGAACTATCTATGTAATAGGAGCATAGATTTAGAGTTGGAAATTACCATAGAAGCCATGTCATTCAACCCCTCATTTCATAGATGAGGAACTAGGACCTAGAAAATTTCAATGACTTACCCAGGGTCACACAGATGGTAAAAGGCCAAAACAAAATTTGAACCCATCTTCCTGACTCCATGTTCAGTGCTAGACCTAATACTGGATGCCTGGTAAAATGAGCTCCAAAAGCACTCAGGAAAAATTGTTTAATGACAGAATTTTGTACAGTCAGAGAAGGTTTTTCCAAATTAGGTTGGTTGTTAGGAATCAAATTAAATAAGCATACTCTCTATTAGTTAATAAAGGACCATAAAAGAGCCCCTTTCTGAAATTCCCCTTTGAGACAGAGCCATCTAACATTACGATATGCAATAAGGACCACTTATCCTGGCTCTCATTCCTCCAAAGAATGAGGAAATTAAAAAATCATCCATCAAAAATAGTTATGTTCTTTACGTCTTGTGCTTAATACTGTGATTTAAATACTTATACTCAAAGATCATTTTTAATTTAACAGGGCAAGTGTGCCAGATATCACTCAGCAAATACCATTACCACAGACAGCAGTTTGAGACCTTTTTGTTCATTTTGAAGATGAGAATTATTGAAAAGTAACCTTTTTGGTTTTCTCTGTTTTATTCTGTACTGAAATGAATAGAAAGCGAATAGGGCTTTTATTGGAAAGACACCTTCCCTTCCCCTAGTCTTTTAAAATAACCCCCAGACATGTGTCCAAGGTAATTAATTTAGTATGTCATCAAATCTATAAAATAAGGCAGGACAATATCTGTCCTAGCTGATGCTAATATAGATTTTCCATTTAGGATTAGCACTGTCATAATAATTGTTCTTGTCTTTGAAGATTGATTCATACAAGAGGTAAAGGGAGGGAAAATGGAATGAACATTTATGTAATATCTGCTATGTGCCAGGCACTGTGCTAAGTAGTTTTACAACCATTATCTTATTCCATCCTCACAACAACATGCAAGGTGCTGTTATTATCCCTGTTTTACATATGAGGAAACTGAAGCAAGCAGAGGTTAAATGACTGATCTAGAGTCACACAGCTCGTAAGTATCTGAGGCCCAATTTGACTCCAAGCCCAGCATTCTATCCACTCTAAATTTGCAAAGGGTGTCAAGAGCCTCAGGAACACACTCGCAAAAATAGATTCTAGTAGTAAAGTCTAGACAGACTAGGTTTCATTATAGTCTTCTCCCCTGTTCTTATCCCTTTCCCAATCCAACCAACCCAGAAAAACCATGCAATTCTTTCTTTCTACCTACGAATGGAGATTCTGGGCATTCTACCCAAAGAACTCCATCCTTCCAAATTGGACAAAATGTCTCCCTGACCCAGTGGCAGATGAACCCCAAAAAGCATGTAGACTCAAGTGCAACTAAGGCATTCAGACTGGGGTCAACTGGGAGAGGACTACTAGGGGTGAGGAATCCTTAGTTTTGCAGCATTCTTCATAACTTATGTCTACAAATTGCATGGTTGCCATCCTGTAATGATTTGCCATGGCATGTCAGAGCTAAGCAACTGTGCATTGATATATCTCCAGCATCATACTTCTCCTCATCACTGGCTTTTTAATTCTAGGAGTTGATTGGTTACATGAAAAAGTAATGAAGAATGAAAATTATCCCATAGGTATTATCTGGGCTCTCCCATTCTTTACCAGGTACTCATATTCCCCTCACTGCCTGTGATGGTATAGCAAATGTGGCTTTGGTTGCCTTCTACAGGTCCTCTTTATCCCTCTTCTGACTCCTGCTTCCATTTTCTAAGTTAGAATTTCTCTTGGATGTGCTCTAATCAGTTGGTTTAATAAATTACTAGACACAACGAAAAAGCTTATGTTATTTCCTTTTTCAAGCCTTCACCCTGACCCCCAGGATCCACCAACATTGTAGTTTGAACAAAAAAAGTGTTATATTATTGGAATGGGCTGTCAGCATTGCTCAGTTAGTAGGTAGCACTTCATTATAGGAGACAATTGCTGTGACTTTGGGACTTGCTCAAGTATACATTTTCAGTTTAAAGGTTGGACTTTCCATTCCCTTCTGTAATCCCAGAAGTTGTACTATACCATCCAATTGTGTGAGCTGATAACAATACTTTCACTATAGCTTACCCTCACTGAGGCTCCCATGGCTTTTTGCTTCATATATCTCCTGTGTTTCCTACTTAAATTGTTACAGACCAGTGTTAGAACTTGCATTTCTGCTGGAACCATACCAAACCATAGAGGCCAGAATCTGAGCATCAGCGGTCCACAAGTGTAAAGTACCTAAAGATAATGATTCCCTGGCATTTACCTATCACAGCATATATCTGGCCATATAGTGCCTCTTTGGGTTAAAATGTACAAGTCCAATAACATTAATAGAAAAGTTGAAGGAAATACTTCTAAAATTCATTCAATGTCATCTGTGAAAAGAAAGAATTAGATGAGATGTTTCCTTCCATTTCTGGTATTCTTTAATTACCATGCCCCTGGCACATAGTAAACATTGATAAATTCTCTATTAACCTGCCTCTCACTAATATTTTCTATTATACCAATAAGCAGTTATTAAATAACCAATTAGTAAACTAGGATCCAGGCTTTTCTCCTCTGTTTCTCTATTGAGACCCATCTCCTGTGGAAGGTCAGTCTCTCAAGGACATCACTGATTGAGATTGTCTTAGCCTTCAAGGTGCATGCTCTTCAGTCTTGCTCAGGATCCCAGCCAACTAGAATACCTTACTTTTGTTTAGAGAAATAGAAATATTTCTAAAATAAATAGAATAAAAATAGTAAATAGAATCCTATCTGGACCAGTTCCAACTCCGAGAAAATGAGTTCCTGTCCTTTTGTCCCTCCAGTAGAGTTTATTGTAACCCAGATCATGAAGGAGAAAACCAATCAGAGTGATCTGAATGGAGATGAATTCCCTTGTCCAGAGTGCTGGAGCTATATGAGTCTCATGATCAAGTCCCATGTTATCAGAAGAAGGAGCTGAAGACTTACAGCATTTCTTAAACTTACCCGTAGTCTAAGAAGTGCTGAAGGGGTCATGAGTAAAAAAAAGTTTAAGAAGCCCCGTAATCTAACCCACTTTCTCATTAAATATCCACCAATCAGGGTTGATTTTCAGTTTTTAAGGGAATTCCCCTTTCAAATTATTTAAAGCTTTTAGATTCTCCACAATTTTTGTCTTTGATTGCAAAAAGAAACTACTGGCCATCAATTCCTTGATTATTATCTAGCCTAATTAAAAAATTGATTATTATATTACCAGAAACACTGTCTCTTGGGATTCTTATTCGTCACATAATGAAAGGCAGCATGATACCTTAGGAAGACCATTTGATTAGAGATCAGATGACCTCAGTTCACATCCCTGCTTTGTAGCTAGCTTCATTACCTTGAATCACTAGATCTTAGTTTCCTCATCAGCCAAATGGAACAGTTGGACTAGATGACCTCTCACATCTTTTCCAGCTCAAAATCTATGATTCTATTTTCATAAACAGAGCAGATTAGAACCAGAAGGACGATTTTGAGCCAGACCATCATTTTGCATGTAAGAAACTGAGTTTCAGATAGGGAAAACTGTAAAGACATTTGCCCAAGGGCACACAGCTAGTTACCGGAAAATCTGGAACTGAAATGCAGGCCTCCTGTTCCAATACATTTTACATAATAAAATATATCCTAATCAACTTGCATTTCTTGAGCACTCATGAAATATACTGTATCCATCCTTACTACCTGTGCTTAAAAACAATACTTTGGGGTCTCTAGAAGACTTGATAAAAAAAAAGTACTACCATTGAAATTTCATATTGTAGAACTCTAAGTTTGCTCCTAAAGAATAATTTATACAATAAGATAATGGGTTGATTTTGTATATGGAGTATGAACATGTGACATAGCCTTTTGAAATTGTCATTTTTGTATTTCATATAATGAATGTAACTGATCATTTTTAAAATATAATCTTTCCATAATTTAGATTTGAGTAAAGTAGAATTTTTAAAAATTTCTATTAGTGTATTTATTAAGTGTGCCTAGAAAATACTGGTGAAACAAATCCAAATGCTGTAGTAATCCATTCAGTCATATTCCAGAACTCCATTGGCTCTGGGACTTCATTAATGAAGATATTCCCTCCAGTGAGACAGAATTAAGCCCACTCATGCCTTACCCATCCTGTTCACCTCTTGTGGAGTCCAAAAGCTTGCCATTACATAGAGTCCATCTCATATGCTGGGAGCCTTCCTTTAGTTTTCATTTAGTGAACGCTTTTTTAAATCTCATGGCTACTATGTGCAGAGCACTGGATGAGACTTGGGGCAAAGGAAAGTGGAGGAGAGAGAAACAATTAAAGAAAACATAGTCTTTGCCCTCATGGAGTCTACTGTTGTTTACTCGTTTCAGTACTTTGTCTCTTCATGACCCCATTTGAGGTTTTCTTGGCAATGATACTGGAGTAGTTTGTCATTTCTTTTCCCAGTTCATTTTACAGAGAAGGAAACTGAGGCAAACAAGGTTAAGTCTGAGGCCAGATTTGAACTCAGGAAGATGAGTCTTCCTGACTCCACTCCTAATGCTCTATCCACTTTGCTCCCTAGTGTCAACTCATGTGGTTTGTAATCTGGTAAAGGAAAAAGGCACAAACAGAAAATCATTATACAAAATAATACCTGTTCAATGGATCAGAAAGATGCAAAGCAGTTATGGGAAATGAAAAAGAGATCTTCATAAATCATTGATCTCTGCCTATAATCTCTGGGTCTCATTTTAGAAAAAACAAAATTTATGTTAGCTAATATGTGGTCCTTACACTAAGAACAGGATATTCTTAAGCACATTTATTTCATCTTCAGCAATGATATCTTTGTGGAATATGCAGTATTTTTTTTTAGAGTGGGGAGATGAGGCAATCAGGGGTTAAGTGACTTGCCCAAGGGTGTGTGTGTTCGTCTTTCGCTGCCAAAGAAGACCATGCCATCAGAGAAATAATGACATGACTTGCATTTGACTTTGTTTTGAGTGAGGGAGGGCTGCGCAGGTCACCAACCTCACTTCTCCTCCTGAGCCATCTGAATCCAGTGACCAGATATTCATCAGGATAACTGGAGATGTCACACACCCAGTAAGTGTCAAGTTTCTGGGACCAGATTTGACCTCAGATCCTCCTGATTCTTGGACTAGTTCTCTATTCACTTTGCCTCCTAGCTGCCCCTGTGGCACATGTAGTATTAACTGATTAAACTTGTTTAAATGATGATTATTATAAGGAAGAAATATCTCATAATGCTTTCCCCTTTAAGGTTACTTTCCATCTTGATCACTGAAACCTAGCAATATATCTTGAGGTTTACGGACTAGATTTCCTTTTTATGGACCATGCCTTAAAATTCAAATCACTCTGGCTCTCATTGATTGGCTAACAATAGGTCCAGGTCTTACTGGTTCATTGTTTGGATTCTGATAGCTCAGAATGAGTGTAAATAGCAAATGCTTCTGTTTTGGCCAGAAATCCTGAGGGTCTTCCCCTCCCAGATTGATTTTTGGGGAACGGGGAATAGGTTAGAGTCCATTCTTTGCCTCATGTTTACCAAGCTTTAATCACTGAACAGGCACTGCCTCAGACAAACTGAGACCTGAGAAAGACCTTACTTGATTTAAAAAGACCAAGGTCTCCCAGTGTATCCGGGGCCGTTTCAGTCATCCTGATCTATATCTTGCCACTGGACCCAGATGACTCCAGAGGAAAAAGTGAGGTTGGTGACTTTGCACAGCTCTGCCTCACTTAAATCCAAATCACTTACAAGTCATGACATCACCTTCCTGATGCCTTGGTCCTCTTCAGGAATGAAGGAAAACAACAATAACCTTCCATCTACTCTATATGTCCTTTGTATATGTATATGTATGTATGTATGTGTTGTCTCACCTATTAAAATGTGAGCTTCCAGAAGACAGGGACTGTTTTTCCTTCTTCTCTGTATCCTTAGAGCTTTGCCCTGTGTTTCGCACATAGTAAGTACTTATAAATAATTATTGATTGATTGACAATACATAGTGTAATTATTAATTATAGCTGATAGAGGCATTCAAACTATTAACACTTATTGACTGCCCACTGTGGACAAAGTACCACATTAGGTACTGTGGAAGATACCAAAAAAGTAAATGGATATTGTCTCTGCCCTCAAGAGGTTTACAACCTAGCATGTCACCCTGGAAGAACTCAGATGGATGGTTAGAAAGAATATACCTAGGAACTGTTCTTATCCAACGATAAAATAAACTACCTTGTTAATAACAAGCATTTATACAGCACTTTAAAGACATTACATACAATGTCTTATACTGATTCTCAGAGTAATCATTGTCAAGTATGTATGACAAGTCTTATTTATATTGCCTATTTTACAGATGAAAAAAGAAAGGGTCAGTGTGGTTAAGGCTCTTGCTTATATTTCAGAGATGATATTTGAAGCCAGGTCTGGACTGATTGAGCATTGACCCTGTCTTCCTCATCATCCAGCCTCTATACAACCTCCCCTTCTATAACAAAGGCTAGGTAACTATTTGTCAACCAGAGACAGTGGAGAAGAGATTTCTTGAGTTTGGATGAGAGAGTGAAGGAAATGCTTTACAAGCTACTTGTTTGAGCTTTTAGCTCACAGATAGTAAAATGTTATCTTGTGATATTATGTGATCTGTTGCATTGTTTTTACCATGCTCTAATAAGCATTCCCAGTAGTTTCTGCAGAAATCATTTTCTTTAAAGGTCTTTGGCTCTAATGAGACATAGCTTCATTCTCCTCACTTTGCAGATCATGTCTTTTCATGGATGCTTTAAAAGATATGTAATTTCATCAATGGAGTGGAAACTCCCTCTACTGACTCAGATTTCAACTTCTGATCATGAGCTTTCCATCAGTGGTTCAGCAAATGGTAGAGAAACAGTAGTCCATCATCTGGCTTACAGTCAATTTTTTTAAGCTCTGTAGCAGCTTTTCAAACTTTTGTATCTCTGGTACAGCTTACCATGCCTCAGAGTCACACTCAGTCTAAAATAAGGCATTGGAATGTTGTTTTTTTAATGCCACAATTTTCTGAATTCTTTGTTGTACATGTTTATATACAATTTCATGCTTCATCTTTGGATGACATTTATTCCTATCAAATTTTGTGCAAAAATTAGGAGAATTATCCAAGAAAATATTCCATTAAGGTAATAAGTATCAGTTGACCTGGATATAAATACTTGCCCTTTTGAACCTCAGTTCCTTTGTCTGTAAAATGGTGGTTAGTAAGCATATCTTTTAAGGTCCCTTCCATCTCTACATTTTATGTTCCCACTGTCACTAGTGAAATGAGAAGAATCAAACTGTATTTGATCAGCTGCGCAGAAATAACTGATGGTACTTGTTGCTATATCATTTTGAGTCATTTTTAAATCATATCTGCCCCTTCATGACCTCACTAGCGGCTCTCTTGGCAAAGATACTGAAGTGATTTACCATTTCTTTCTCAAATTCACTTTGTAGATAAGGAAACTGAGGCAAACAGAGCTACCTGATTTACCCAGGGTGACACAGCTAGTAAGTGTCTGAGGTCAGATTTGAACACAGGTCCTTCTGACTCCAGGCCTGGCAGTCTGTCTGCTGGGCCTTCTAGCTGCCCTTACAGCATCATAGAGTATGTAGTTTGAGTTGAGAGTTTGAGTTGAGAAACATGGGTTAGAACCCCCACTGAGATGCTTGCTAGCTTTGTGACTTTGGTCAGTTATCTTCCTCTCCTGGGGCTTCTATTTTTCCATCAGTAAAATGAGGGAAGGGCTCCCTAGGGTCCCTTCCAGCTTTAAATTTATGCCCCTGTGATCTGTAAAATTGAACTAATAATGCTTCTGCTACACACCTCACAGGGTGTATGTGAGGAAAGTGTTTTAAAAACCTTAAAGCATTGTATAGCCCTTAAAATGTTCTAGAGAAATATCAGTGGATATTTTGTTGTGTGAAGTTCTCCCCCTTTCATTTATGGTAACAGTAGAAAATAGTAGAATGTGTAAAGACACTTTAGTCAGATTTTTTTTGTGGGTTTCACCCTCCTTTCTTTTTCCATACAGTCATTCTCAGCACAGCACCACGACTCGTCAGCCCTCAATGACTCTGCAGCGAGCCATCTCTCTGGAGGGGTAAGCAAAGCATTCCAGAGCTCCCATTCTGAGGGAACTCCACAATACTGAGCACAGCGGGGCTACTCAAATGAAGTGCAGACAGACACGTCTTATGAGGCCTTGATGCTCAAATGCACATACTACTTACACACCCAAGGGCGGGCTTTTGACAAATTAAAATTAGTAGTGGAGATTATTCTTATTAATTCATTCATAACTGTCTGATAGATGCTTAGTGTTTGAAAAAACATTCCATCTTGAAATTCTGTGTTTGAATGAACCTATCCCAGTAGGGCTAGGGAGTTAGTTATTTATGGCAGAATCCAAAAGTAGAATAGATTTCCTCATGAGGTAGTTAGCTACCCATCACTGTTCATTGTTGGTGGAGTTGTGAACTGACCCAACCTTTGGAGAGCAAGCTGAAATTATGCCCAAAGAGGCTGGATGACTTCTTATCAAAGATATGACAGAAGACTTTGTTTTCAGGTATGGGTTAGGTTAGATGACCTTTGAAATCACTTTCTAACTTCTGAGACTGTGTTATTTTGTAATTCTGTGATCCTAGGTTTGAGTGGAATCAATTAAGCAAATATTTATTATATTCCTATTGTATTCCAATTACTGTGCTAGAATGTGGGGACACAGAGACAAAAATGAAATCATTCTTGCCTTCAAGGAGCTTACACTCTACCAGGGCAGCTGTTCTTAATCTTAACTTGAGGTTTGAAAAGATTTGCACACTGTGTATTAATATACTTGGTTTTATGATCTTATGTATTTTATTTTATGCACTTGACAACATTATTTTGAGGATATGTCTGTGGGCTTCACTAGACTGCCAAAGGGGATCACGACCCCAAAATATTTAGAATCCCCTGTACTAGGGAGCTACAACATCTACAAAAATAAGTATTGTACAAGGAATATCCAGGAGAGAATGTGCATTAAATAATGGGAAAATTGTGAAAGGTTTCACAGAATAGATGGCAGCTGAGTTGAGCCCTGAAGCAAGGTGAGGACTCAGAGAGAGAAATGAAGAAGGCGTCCATGCTAAACGTGAGATACAAATTGTGCAGGGAAATGGGCAATGGAGGATGGAATTAACAAAACAGTCACAAATCCCTTTTGACTGGAATGTGAAAAGGGGAATAAAATTATATTAGGCTAGAAAGTTAGGTTGAAGCCAGCTTATAGAGGCCTTAAATGCCAAGCTAAAAGTTTTATGTTAAACCAGAAATGGCAGGGAGCCACTGAAAATTTTTGAGTAGGAAAATGGTATAATCAGTCCTGTGATTTAGGAGTGGCAGCATGACATATTGGATAGGCTGCTGGACTGGGAGCGAAGAAGACCTGAGTTCAAATCCTACCTCACTGTGTGACTAAGTTGTTCACTTAATCCCTATGCCACAATTTCATTATCTATGAAGTGAGAGAGTTGGACTCAGTGACTTTTAAGTTCCTTGTCTGATCTAAATTTATTAGTTATGTACATATATATGTATGTGTATACATGTATATGTATATATATGTATGTGCATGTATATGTGTGTATATATTTTTTAGATTATTTTGGCAGTTATGTAGAGGACAGAATGCTACGACAAAGCAAGCAGACCAAATAGGAGGCTATTACAAGAATATATATGAGAGATGATGAGGGCAGTAGCTAAAGTGTAGGTAGTTAGGATGACCTGAGTCTTCCTAAGTAAGCCTGAGATATTTACTATAAGAATGACCTGGCTAAGTCACTTAACCTCTGTCTTCCACAATTTTCTCTATTGCGAAATAGTGATTATAATAATAATGTCTACCCTACAGAGTTGTTATGAGGTTAAATAAGATAATATTTGTAAACTTTAAAGTGATATATAAATACTAGCTCTTATTATTTTTAAGCAGTAAGGTACAAGAAATGTTATGGTACAAGAATTGACAAGACTTGACAGCTGCTTGTATGGAGGTAGTCAAGGATGACTGCAAGGTTGTAAACCTGGTTGTTTAAAAGGATGGCTATATTCTCAATAGAAATACCAAAGTACAAGGGAAATGTAGGTTTAGAGGAATCTAATTGGTTACCTTGTGGATATATTACATATTTGTACATAATGCATTTTAGATATCAGTGAGATATCAAGGAAAAAATCCAGCATAAATCATTATTGCTCGACTATAAACATGCATCTGTGTGTAGGTATGCATGTATACATATGTGTGTATGTCTGTATTTTTGTATGTATGTATATGAAAAGATACAGGTGCTTCTGACTTAGAAGAATATTTTTATCTATGAAAAGTTAGGTGATTTCTAAGAGATCAAGTGTAGAGAGTGAAGAAAAAGGATTCTAGAACAGTCCTAGGTAAAAACCATGCAAAGGGGAAAGGAAATCAGCAACTATCCAACAAGGAAGAAATGGAGCAGGGGGAAATGGAGCAGGGGGAAGACCTGCTGGTGAGAGGAATACAAAAAGTGAGCAGTTTGACAGAAGTCAAGGGTGGGGTCCAGAAGGAGGTTTGGAACAATGTCAAAGATAGCAGAGAGGTCAAGCAGGATCAGAACTGATAATAAAAAAAAAAAAAGACTATTGGATTCATAAGTTAAGAGAACATTCATAATCTTGAAGAGAACAGTTTTTGTTGTTGAGTGGTAAGGTTAGAAAGTAGAAAAGATTGGGAAATGAGTAGGTAATGAGGAAGTGGAGGCAGTAAATGTAAACAGTTATTTCTGGGAGTTTGCCATTGAGAGAGGGCAAAAGGTAATATTTGAAGAAATGGCAAAGTCAAATGAAGACTTTTTTAAGATTAGGGTAAATCTAACATTTTGAAGGCAAAGCTAGATTAAAAATGAGAGACCATGAATGATGGAGTTCTCTTCTGGAAGATGTACAATGGCATGGAATGGCACAGGATGGGATGGGATGGGATCTAGTATACAAGGTAGAGGGTAGATAAAGTAGATGTTGGAGTTGATCCAGGACTAGAATGACCTGGAAAATGGTAGAACAAAGGGGCAAAGGAATCAAGGGTAGATGATAATATATTTATTATGTAGTTACAATGTTGAGAAAGGAAAGGAAAGCCAGCTGGACTGGGACAACAGAGAAGAAAGGATGAGCTGGAAGTGGGGATAAGAATAGGTTGCAGAGGAATGAGGCAGAGGAAGAAATAGAAAGTTTTGAGATTATGATCAGAGATGATCATTTCAAAGTTCAATATCATGGAGGCTAAACATTTATAGGTAATTTTCAGGGGTATGGCATTCCTGGAAGTAGCCTGAGATATAAGGCAAAGCTATAGATTGTGGAAGTTAAAGAAGCTGGTGAACTGAGAGACCTGGATGTTTGAGGGTTTATAACAATATGTGTTTGGTAGGTAGGTAGGTAGGTAGGAGAGAGAGAGAGAGAGAGAGAGAGAGAGAGAGAGAGAGAGAGAGAGAGAGAGAGAGAGAGAGAGAGAGATGATAGATAGATATGTTGTGTCTAATTTTACATGGCCCCTTGGACTTTGTCCATGGAATTTTCTTGGCAAATATAATGGAGTTGTTTGCCATTTCATTCACCAGAATGTCCTCATTTTACAGATGAGGCAAATAAGAGTTAAGTGACTTACTCAGGGTCACACAGCTGGTATCTGAGACTGGATTTGAACTTAGATATTCCTGGTTCCAAGCGTGGTGCTCTATCCACTGAACTACCTTGCTACCCATATATTGATGTACCCAAGTAAAAAGGAAAGAGGTGTTGGTTTGAAGAGAGAGTCTGAGACAAATAGTCATCTCCTTGAGAAAGGAAGGGCTGGGGAAATGGGGAAGAAAGGAGTAGCCTGGAAGCCAGTAGGTAATGCCAACAAGGAACTGGACCAGAGCGTATACACTGATGGAGTGAACTTCAAAGGAGGAGAGGATGTTGACTGGCAGAGTAAGGGTCTTCAAAATGGCAGTGGGGATTAAGGAGCACAAGGAATTCTATTCTTAGCCCATTGTGTCAAGGAACATGAGAAAAAGGGCAGCCAGAAGGTGAGGATAGCCAGGAAAGAAGTTCCTAGACTAAATGACTGCTAAAATCCCTTCCAACTCAACGATTCCATAATGTCCTGTTGAATTACCATTAAGTACGGAGCTTTTGTCAATGAAGCAAGGGAAAAGTAAAGAGCTGGAAAATTATCATCTCAAGGTTGTGTAAACAGATATGAGGGGAAAGGGAGAGCTAAAGGGAAAAACGAAAGAGGAAGCTAAAGGGGGGGGAAAGACAAGAAAGAAAAGGGAAGAGAAATGAGTTGTTGAATTATAACTACAATATTAAAATTTTTCTTTCAGAAAAAAATATTTTTCTTACTTTAAGGCATCTAAGCAAAAGGAAAATTATTAGCACTGATGGGATGGTTCATAGAGCTCTATGTGATGGATGGAAACAGCAACTTGGAAGGAGCCTCATCAATCTTCTGCTTTGCTTTGCTTGTCTGACTTCTTTTATCAGATATTTGGAAAACATTCATAATTTAAAAAAAACTTTTGTGAGATTAATACAGATGCACACACATGAACACATGTACATCTTATAATGCTTTATTCATCAGGTCCAAGAGTTCCTTTTTGCATAAGATTTTAGTAAAGTACAAGATTTATAATCATTTTCTACTGGGGAGTAGAAGGATCACTTAATTAAAAAAGAAAAATAAAAGGTCATTTGTTTTAAAGTTAACAAGCTTAAGAAAATATTTCTTGACTGATTATACCAAGTTGGAGTCAGGAATTAATCTCTGTGCTATCCTTTGAAGTAACATATCCCCATTTAACAAGTGCAGTCCTCACTGGTGGAGGGAATATAAGTCATCATTTGAGTTCATTCCACTTACTGGAATTAATATTTACATGACAATAGAAGGATAAATCCTACGGAGATCTCATTCAGATCTCAGCTAAATCTACCACTGAACAGTGGAGTTCTTTTTCTGTGTGTTGACTGAGAATCAAGGGAAAACTATGGTCATGTTCCACTTCTGGGTCTCGTTTTTCTTATGTGTAAAATGGTCCTAAAGATTTAGGACTGGGAAACAGAATCAGAATTTTTGTTGAGAAAAAGTATCTGTATACATATATTATTATTATTAATACACGCATATGTGTGTATGTCTATATGTATATGTGTGTATATGTATATGTACACATGTATTTAATCTCTTAAATATATTATCTACTTAATGCATATTCAATATATGTATTTATATGTATTTGACAATGATAAATGTACATATATGTATTTAATCACTTAGTGCACTTACTTTAGAAATAATATATATATGCATACACATATATGTATGTAGGTATATGTGTATATATATAAAATATATGGTAGAGATCAAAATTAAATTTTTTCATAGTAGACTCCATTTGTTTACAGTTTTGATCTTTCTAATATAAAAATGTTACAATGAGAGTGAAGAGAGTTAGGGGAAGAGTAAGCAAAAATTTGGATAAATCATAATTCTGTATAATTTAAGAACATTATTGGTACTGGAATTATTTAGAGATAGAGGCTCATTTAACAACTCTTTCCCACAAGATCATCATCTGTGTTATTGAGAATCTATGATATGCAGAGCATAATTCTGAGTACAAAGGGATCACCATCATCATTAACAAACATTAATAACATGCCTACTAAATTCCACTCACTGTGCTATGCACCGAGGATGTGGAAAAAAACCTACAGCCCCTGCCCTCAAGTAGCTCAGTGGGCTGTGTTAGATGCCCTTTTCATTCCCTCTTCTTCCAGTAACCTCCCATCTTTCTAGAATGCCTCAAGCCTATTCCTCAGTTCCCCTCAAGAGCTAAGAGAAAAAAAATTAAATCACTTTTTAGATTCCAAGTAATTGAATTTAAACTGCAACAGCCAAGTCCGGTTGGAAATAACCAAAAGCTTCTCAGTTGTAGATAGGATTAAAAACTGAAAGCAGGCAGTAGAATATCCAGCCTTGAAAAACACTAAAAAATAGCATATATAGCCCCTTACCTTAGAGGCAATATGATTTTGTGACAAGACTGAGAATCATGGCAAAACCAGGTTCATCTTCCACTTCTGGCACTTCTTATTTATGTGACAAGGAGCAAGTCATTTAACCTCTCTGGGTCTCTTTTTTTCTATCTGTTAAATGGGTATTATTATCTCACAAGGTTCATGGAGTTGTGAGGATGCAACAGATTATGTGGAAAGTGCTTTGCCAACATAAAGAGTTATCTTAAAAAATCATTATTATTTGTTTGGGTTGGCTTTGGTGAGATTTGTATACGGAATTATAAACTCATAAAATGATAAAATTGGAATTAATCCTAAAACATAAATATCAAGTATTAGAACTCAAAAACTTGGAAGAATAACTAGTCCCAAGGGCAGAGGGATATGGATGAGGTAATTCTGAATTTGAAGTCAGGAAACCATTGGTTTATGGGGTGTTTCAGTAGTAGACATGTCTTACATGTGTTACATGGGCATTAATACAAGTCTGTGATTTAACATTTTAGTTTCCTTATCTATAAGGCAGTAAGAACACCATGGACAGCTACAGGGTGCCATAGTGCGCAGAGTGCTTGGCCTGGAGTTACTTCTTTCTGAGTTCAAATCTTGCCTAAGACACTTACTTATTAGCTGTGTGACTCTGGGCAAATTACTTAACCATTTGCCTCAATTTTTTCATCTGTAAAATGATCTGGTGAAGAAGATGGCATACCACTCAAGTATCTTTGCTACAAAAACCTCAAATGGGGTCACAAAGAGTCAAATACAACTGAAAATCAACTGAAAAAATAAATAACCACCACCAATAATAATAGCTAGCATTCATGTAGCTTTTGAAGACTTGCAAAGCACCTTATGA
Source organism: Notamacropus eugenii (assembly GCF_028372415.1). NCBI lineage: Eukaryota > Metazoa > Chordata > Mammalia > Diprotodontia > Macropodidae > Notamacropus > Notamacropus eugenii. The sequence goes on from NC_092876.1 coordinate 117,961,164, forward strand.
ATGTTATCTCATTTAATCCTCCCAACAAGCTGGGGAAATAAGTGCTACTATTAACCCGATTTTACAGATGGAGAACTAGAGGGTGACAAATGTTAAATGACTTACCAGAGGTTAGACTTCAACTCAGGTCTTCCTGACTCCAGACCCAGTGCTCTATCCAGTGCAAGACTTGGTTGCCCTTAATGATACTTGTACTTTGCAGGGTAAGAAAATGAAGTGCTACCATTACTATTAGTTCAAACCCCTCATCTTATAAATGAGGAAATTGAGGCCTAGAATAGAGGGAAAGTGATTTTTTTCAAAGTCACCCAGCCTAGTAAATTGAAGATCCATGACTGAAACCCAGGTCTCCTGATTCACAGACCAGTGTTCTTTAATTCTTTCAAAATGTATTTATTTAATCTTTCTCTCTTCTTCTTTTTTAAGGAAATGTTTGTGTTTGTGAGTGTTTACCAAATTCAAAATAACCAAAAAAAGAACAAAATTTTTAAAAGCATTTATTATTAATCACCTGTTAGTGCTCAAGAAATGTGAGAGTGATGTGCAGTTTAGACTATAGGATCACAGATATAGGGTAGGCTCTTTGAAGTCCTCTAATCTACCTCTTCCATTGGACAGATGAGGAAACTGAGGGTTCTGATGACTTGCCTAAAGTCACCAATAGCTTGGAAGTAGCAGAGTCAAGATTTGAACCCTGGCCCTCTGATTCCAGATTCAGATCTTTCCACTACACCCTTCTGCCTTCCTTTAGAATTCGCTTCCTGCCTTGATTGACTTTATAATTTCGTAAGGGAGTAAGACATTTGTACACATAACACCAGGGCAAAACATGCTCTAAGTCCATAGGATAGATGTTCTTTCCCTTACACTAAACTAACTCCTTCAGACCAAGTGATCTGAACTGCTTTGAGAAGCAGATCTTGCTTTAGAGGTTTGCTTTCCCTTGAACAGTGTCAAAGAAAAGGGCAGATGTGGAGAACACACTTGTGATACCTACTATTGCAGAGGCTGAGGCTGGTGGAGCTCTTGAGCTCCATAGTTCTGAGATACTGTAAGCTAAGCCAATCAAGTGTCTTTATTAAGTTCATCATTTGCATGGGAGGAAGAAGCCATCAGGCTGGGGTGGGGGTGGGAGAATTGGGGTTGGGGGTGTGAATAGGATCAAGTCAGGAACACAGCAGGTCAAATCTCCCTAGCCCATTAGAGTGCAATCAGGCCCATAAGAAAGCATTACACCACCAGCCTAGATTGGATAGGGAAACCAAAGTTAAAAAAAATACAAACAAAAAAATGTGTCATAGAAAGAATACTGGACTCCTTTGAGAGCTGGGTTTGCGGTTTTTTGGGAGAGGGGGTAGAGGGAAGAAGCATTTGTAAAGAAGGAAAGAAGAAAGGGAGAGAGGAAGGAAGAAAGGAAGGAAGGGAAGGAAGGAAGGAAGGAAGGAAGGAAGGAAGGAAGGAAGGAAGGAAGGAAGGAAGGAAGGAAGGAAGGAAGGAAGGAAGGAAGGAAGGAAGGAAGGAAATAAGCATTTATTAAACCCCCCCATATGCTAAGCACTGTTCTAAGTACTTTACAAATACTATCTCATTTCATTCTCACAAAAAAAAAGAAAACCCAAAAATCTTGTAATATTGGTGCTATTTCCATTTTATATATGAAGCAACTGAGGAAGACAGAGGTTAAGTGACTTGCCCAGGATCATCCTGCTAGTAAATATCCGAGGCCAGATTTAAGCTGAAGTCTTCCTGAATCCAGGCTCCGCACTCTTTCCTATCCACAATGTCACTTAGCTGCCTGTCACTGAGTCTTATCTTTGCCACTTATTTCCTGTGTGTCTTGGTGCAAGTCTCTTGTCCTCTCTGAATTTCATTTTCCTTACATATCAAGTGAAGAATTTGGAATAGATGATTCCTAATGTCCCTCCTAGCTCTAAATCCTGCGATCTCTGACTATCCCTTTAGCATCCTCTCTTTAAAATGTTTCTCTGGGCCAAACAGAATGTGTACTGTATAAAGGAAGGTAGCTGGAATTGAGAGAGAAGCGCCATCTGTGACTTAATGCCCAGTTGACCAAAGGTGATAGAAATCTGGCTATTTATTAAGCTGTTACAATCAGAGGCCAGAACACTCAAGTCAGTACCTTGGGTCTCCTCTCCCCTGCCAGGTAGAGCCATAATACAACATGTAATCATTGCTACTGAACACATTATGAGGGAGTCATTTTTCTTTGTATGTAGAAGAATGGCTCTTTAACAGAACCCCCATTACCATATTACACTGCTGAGTGCACAGAAGCCATCAGCTGACAGCTAAAATGTGTTATTTTAATCTCTACTTCCTAGTGCTTTTGTGTCCAGGCAGCTACTTAGACTACTAGAAATAAAGGGAGTTTGAGATAACACGTTTAGAACAATAGATTTCCTACTTAAGTTGTGTTTATAGGACTAAAGGCTCAATTCAGTTCAACAGACACTAATTAAGATGGGCAGCAAGATTATCCAATGAATAAAATGTTGGACTTGGAGTCAGGAAGACCAGAGTGTGAATTCTGCCTGAGACACTTCCTAGCTGTGTGACCTGCAGTGCCTTAACCTTTCTCAATCTGTGCTTCCTCATCTACAAAATGGGTATAATCATTGTACCCACCTCACAGGCTTCTTGTAAGAATCAAATGAAATAATAAATGTAAAGTATATGATGACTCCTTCTGCAAGAAGCCTTTCCTCTCCTAATTATTCCCCTTTTAACTTAAATGTAGTTTGTTATGCATTTGTTTGCATGTTGTCTTCCATATTAGGTGGTAAGCTCTTTGAAGATTTGGGCTGTCTTTTTCCTCTTTTTGTAGTCTCAGCACTTAGCACAATGCCTGGCATATATTAGGCACTTAATAAATATTGATTGATCGATCGATTTCCCAGGTCTTAGTCCCTCTAAGTTGTAAACTCCTTTAGGACAAGGACTTGTTTGACCTTTTTTATATCCATAGTGTTTGATATAGTACCTGGCAAACAGTAGGTACTTAATAAATGTTTATTGTTTGATTGAAACTATACTCAATTTGTCATATATGGATGTACATACATATATGTATACATGTATATATGTGTGTGTACACATACACACACATATCTTCTTTGTACATAACGGTTTCATATTGTCTCCCACATTAGATTGTGACTGTCTTTTGTTCTCAGCACTTAGCATCATGCCTGGCACACCACCCCAATAGGTGCTTAATAAATGCTTGAGTTTTAAAAATATTTTGTAGACCTTATACAAAAGCTACGTTTTGTGGTGGTGGTTGTGGTAATGGTGGTTGTTTCTTGTGGCACATTATACTAAAACAAGAAAAGAAAAAAAGGTTTTTTAGATAGGGTAGGATAATGAGTCAAATGTAATATAATAAAATTTCAATTATTTGATTCTTGGATGGACAAAATTTAATAGAGGGTAATGTAAAACCCTACACCTTAATTTTAAAAAAATCAGCTGCGCAAATATAATATGCAAAAGGCAATACTAGAGAAGTCTTGGGGAAAGGAGAGCTCTGTGGGTTTTAATGGACTGACCATGAATATAAATCAATATTGTTTCAAAGAAGACCAAAAAACTAACTGAAATTTAGGCTACATTTTAATAAATTCAGTGCCCCCAATAAGAAAGTGATAGCCCAGCTCTTCCATGCCCTGATCAGGCAGATCTAGAGAATGATGTTCTTTCCTGAGTGCCACGTTCACTGGGTTTAATCCATTCAGAGGAGGACAACCAGGGTGATACTGAAGTCTATGCCATGTAAGAACTGAAGGAACTGATGCTTTCTAACTTGCCAAGGGGAAGACTTGGATACGGGAGAGGGAATTGGAATTAAGATCTTTCTTCATGCATTTGAAGGACTGTTAATCAAACAGTGATTCAGCTGATTCTGCTTGGAACAAAAGGGCAAAACTTTCAGAGCAGCAGATTTTAGGCTCAATACAAAGAAAACTTTTCTAATAGTTAAACCTGTCGAAAAATGAAAGGGACTGCCCTAGAGATAAGGGTTCTTCTTTCACTGTAGGTCTCCAAACAAAGGCTGTATGTGTTGCAGAAAACATTCCATTTCAGGCTTGATGATATCTGAAGTCATCACCTCCAGCTCTGAGATTCTGGGACTTTTTTATCACTTTCAACAAGTAATCTCACTTCCTTGGGCCTCTGTTTCCCTATCTGTAAAATGAAACACTTTATCTAGGTTTCCTTAAGCTGTAAAGTTGCATGATTCACGTTTATTCTAAGTGTAAGTTTATCAGGCATCCAGCTAATTCAATCCAACTAGACAATTCATTCTTCCCTTTGGATTTTTACTCTTTATATTTGAATTATCTTTCATTATGCTTTGCAAATTATTTTTGGAGTTTTCATTCTTGTCTTTTCTTCACTTAGAAGACTTTTATTTTCCTTGGGGGTTAACTCCATATTTTCCACGGTATCCTACACACTGAGTAGGTGCTCAATAAACATTTGTTTCATGGTTGAATGAACTAATGATTGGCTTTTCCCATTGGGCCATCTCTGTGGATCGGTACAATGCAATTATCGCCAAATGTCCATTGACCTCCTCTGTTTTTACAGTGCTTAGCAAGGGAGCAGACTGTGGTATAATGGAAAGAGCATAGGGAACTAAAGCAATTCAAGAGACGTTCTTGAACCTAGAGAGTTCTGGAGAGGTCAGGCAGACAAGGTTCTGGTTTTGCCTGAAACCTGACACTTGGCAAGAGTTTCTAACTTTTTTGTATGTTTTTGACCCCTTTGTCAATGAAGCCTATGGATCCCTTCTCAAAGTAATTTAAATGAATAAAATAGCATGCATAGGATTGCAAAAAAGACCAATGACATTGAAATAGTTATCTTTTTTTTTTTTCTAAGTGTACAGATCCCAGGTTAATATCCCCTGCTGTAGATCCCGTCTTTGGGACATTTGGACCTTTGGAAGTTTGAGAGAAGACACAAAATATTTTCTACCTCCAAGACCAATACTAAATTGGATTCTCTCCTCCTTTTTTTGCTCTCCAGATCTGAAGGGCTAGAATCGGAGACTATACCTCAGTCCTGTTATAGTCCTCCCATAAGATAATTGCAGCCTGATTATAACTTCTGCCATTTAGCTGACAGCTACCTTAAATTGATTTGGTCAGCCTACTGTGAGGGAGGCCTATTGTGCTAATAAATGGAACTAGCTTATGACATTGCATCTTGGTAAATCAGCATCTTAAATAATAAAGGACATTTATACACTGCTTTAAAATTTTGAAGAACTACATACATATATGAGCTCATTGGTCCTCACAGTGATTTTGTGAGGGAGGTGCTATGGATTTATGTTGGTTTTACAAATGAGGAAACTAGAGTTCAGAGAACTTAGGCAATTTTCCCATAGCAACACTATGAGGAAGGATCAGTGATAGGGGTTGAACCCATCTTCTTGATTCTAAATATAGCACTGAAGGCCCTATTTCTCTATTTAAACTATTCACTCAAACTTACATGAAAAGCTTATTTCATTTAAATGAGTTGCTTTAGGAAGCTAATTAGGGAAATGCAAGTTCCATGGGAATCTGCCCAAGTTTGATCATATCTGAAGTATCAAATACAGTTCTGGGTTCCTTACTTTGAGAAAGACATTAATAACCTGGAAAGCAAGAGAGCAAGAAGTTTGATGAAGGTCCTTGAGATTATTTCATGTTAAGATTGGTTGGAGTAACAAGCATATTTAGCCTTAAAAAAAAGATTCAAGACTGAGTATAACCAGGAAAACATTGTACACAGTAACAGCAATACTATTAACTATAATCAGCTGAGAAAGACGTAGCTACTTGGATCAATGCAATGATTCAAGACAATTCCAAAGGATTTATGACAAAAAAATGTTATCTACCTCCAACGAGAGAACTGAGGAACTCTGAGTGCAGATTGAAGTATATTATTTTCTACTTTCTTTATTTTTCTTGCTTTTTTGTAACACGGTTAATATAGGAATTTGTTTTGCATGACTTTGACATCATGGGTACCATATTACTAGCCTTCTCCATGGGTAAGGGAAGGGCTGTTAGGAGGGAGAGAATTTGGAACTCAAAAAATAAATGTTAAAAATAAATTTAGAAAAATAAAAAGAAAGTTTTCAAAAGAAAATTCAAAGTAGGAGATATGATTTCTCTTTTCAAGTATTTGAAGAGGTGTTATGCAGAAAAGAGATTAGATTTGTGTCTGGCAATAGAAGGAAGAAGCAGCAACAGTGTGTGGAAGATGCAAAGAAAGTAAATTTGGAGTTAATGGGGGGGATAATATGGAAACTTTTCCTAATTAGTAGAGCTCTCTAGACAAATTCAAGAACTAGTAAGTATCCATCACTGGAGCTCTTCAAGCAAAAGTTGATGACCATTTGCTGACTCAACATTCTAAATACAAGAGGATTCTTGTCCATTACACTAACTGACCTCTGAGTTTCCTTTCTAGAATTCTATAACTCTCTGATTCTAGTGAATCCATTCATCCAGAAGAATGAGGCACCAGAATTGGTATGTGAAGGACCTGGGTTCAGATACTGCCTTAGATATCTGCTAGTTATATAACCCTAGAAAAGTCATTTTATTTCTGTCTCTCAGCTTCTTCATCTATAAAACTAGGGTGGATGGTTAGCATCTAAAGTTCCTTTCATCTCAAAATCTATGATCTATAACTTTTAATACCTATCGTTCTTTTGTTACATTTTCCCCTATGTTTGCTATGAGTATTTTAGTAACTTCAGTAGAAAGGCAATAGTCCGTCTGTTAATAAACATTTATTGAGCACTTACTATGTGTCAGGCATTGTGCTAAGTACTGGGAATACAAAAAGAGACAAAAGATAGTCCCTGCTCTTAAGGAGCTGATAATCTAATGGGGGAGACAATCAAATGAATATTTACAAACAGGCTATATATACAAACAAGCTATATACAGGATAAATAGGAAATAAGAAAGGGAAAGCACTAGAATTAAGAGAGGCTGGGAAAGGCTTCCTATAAAAGATGGGATTTTAATTAGATTGGAAGTCAAAAAAGGTAGCAGACAGAGATCAAGGGGAAGAATGTTCCAGGCATAGGGCACAGTCAGTAAAAGTACCCAGAGCTGAGAAATGAAGTATCTTGTTCATGGAACAGTATAAGAGGCCAGTGCCACTAGATTGAAGAGTGGTTGACTGGGGATAAGACTGGAAAAGTAGGAGGAGACAAGGTTATGAAGGACTCTGGATGCCAAATAGAGGATTTTGTATTTAATCCTGAAGGGATCCACTGGAGGTTTTGGGTAGAGGGGTGACATGGTCAAACCTATGCTTTAGGAAAATCACTTGGGTGCCTTGATGGAGGATGGACTGCATCTTAAATAAGGAATGTGGTATGGAGTATGAGATTGAATTTCAAGTAATACTCAGAAGGTGATTATTGGCTTCTTTAGTTTGTTTGAAAAGCAGGTTTGAGTTAAAAGAGAAATATGGTTCAGAGAGGAGCAATTAATTGAATTTACAAAACTCTCAGAGGTACCAAGATTGGTGTGCCTTGTCTATGAACTGTATTTATCAGATGGCGCTTTAAAGAAAAATCCAACCAACAATTATCTATAAATTACTTTGTGTAATAAAAAGTGTCAGCCTCCCTCTATAGATAAAAAAGGTTTCAGTAAAGGATCTCTATCTCTGAAGCATTAGGGTAGTAATTTTTATTTTTGCCAAAATTAAAACTCCGCCCACCACCATCAAATATCCCAACAGTGCGCCTTGATAAGAATCCAGCCACCTCCTATGATAAAATGTCAGCTGGCTCATTCAAATTGAGGCTTTTTGGCAACTTTAATTCAAAGTGAGTTCAGTAACCTCAGTTTATATCCAAGATGGTGGTACTGAATAATATATCCAGTAATAATAAATAATAAATATTCAATGATAAATAAATCTGTTTGAAGGGCAGGACATTCTCAAAGGGCCAACCAGAGCAGGAGGCGCAAAGAGAACATTCTTCTGCTTCTCCCAGGCACCTCCCTTAAGCACATTCATCCTCTCATCTCCTCTCTTCTCATTTCCCCTTTCCCCTCCCTCCCTCTTTTTTTTGTCCATCTGTATATTGTCCTCATTCAGGCATCATTTTCTTCTTTTCTCTTTGCTTTTTTCCACATCAATCTGCCCTTTACATTTTTGCCCCAGGGTAAGCTGTCTCCTCATTTCCTTTCAACATCTTTCTCAGGCCAATTTTTATTCTGCTGGCTGTCTCCTTGTTCTCATCTCTTACTGGTAAATGCATCCCTTTCTGTTATCTATCTTCTTTACATGTGCGAAACAGGAAATATAAAAGGCCCCTTCGCACAGAGCTTTAGAGATCACCAACAATTTGTCAGTGTTGAAATAAGGCTAAGAAAGCAGAAAGAGAGCAAATTGTTTCTGGAGCCTTAAATATATGGGTTTGGTAGCCAACTTGCTTTCCTAAGATCTGGGTGATGCATGCCACCTGCTGTTGAAACAGATTTTAGCAGTCTCAAAAATGAACATTACCAGACTGGTTCACTACTTTACAGAACAGCAGAATTTGAGAGTTGGAAGGACCCTCAGCAGACAATCATTCCAACTGATAAAAGAAAAGAATCTTCTCTATAACAAATCACAGAAAATGATTGTCTAACTTGTTCTTGAAGACCCCCAAATAAGAGGAACCAACTCATCTCTTGAGGCAATCCATTCCATTTGGGGGCAGCTCTAGTTAGTAGGAAATTTTTCCTGACATCAAACTTAAACTTGCTGTTTTAAAACATTTACCCATTACTCCTGGCTTTGGCTTCTGAGGCCTAATCCCTTCTCCATATGACAGTTCTTCAAATACTTGAAGACAGTTATCATGTTCCTTCTAATCCTTTTCTTCTTTGGCTTAAACAAACCCAATTCCTTCCATAGATCCTCATGTGACATGAACTCAAGACCTTTCCTCATTCCCAGTTGCCCTCCTCTGGACATTCTCTAGCTTCTCACCCAGAAGCAATCGTACCCAGAACCAAATACAGTGTTCCAGAGGAAGTTTAACAAGGGCAAAATAGAATCATAGGATCATAGAAGTAGAGCTATGTCCAGGTAATTCAACTGTCTTATTTTACAGATAAGGAAACTGAGGCCTAGGGACATTAACTAACTTAACTGGTGTTGCACTAAGAGTTAAATATCAAAAGTGGAATTTTAACCCAAGTCTTCTGATTCTTGAGCCAGTGTGATCTTTCCACTGTACCATAGTGAGAATTTCCTATACCACATTCCTGACCAGTAAGTACCTACCTACCCTTCACATGAAGACTTCCAGTAATGGAGAACACTGTCCCCCAAGGAAGCCTATTTTTGTGAGGGGTAGGAGTAGCTCAAAATTTTTTTTCTGTACTTGGGAAATTTTTTTCCCCTACAACTTTTATTTTTCTATAATCTGCCCTCTTAACCCAAGAAAAATAAGAGTAATCTCTCTTCCACATGATCGACTTTTAAATACTTGAAGGAATTTATTACCTAAGTCACTGTTCTTCAGGTTAAGCTTCCTCAATTCCTTCATTTTCTCTTCCCAAGGCAGAGTATACAGGCATCTAAGCAGACTAGCTGTCCTCATAGGTACTGTTCTAAGTACTTCAGCACTTCCAACTGGAATGAATGGTGCATGTTGATTTATCATTACTTATGCCAACAGTGACAAAAACACTAACACTAATATGACTTTCACTTCTCAGTGCATGATATCAAACTTTTTAATCAAAGCATGCCACAAATACCCTCCTCTAAGAACAAGCCACCAACCTGATTATTAGAAGTTCTGATGAGCTTCTTTTATACTGGACTCGTGACAAAGGCTTCGTCTCTGCCCAGCCTAATTCTGCGTGTCTGCCTCCAAGGTGATCATCTGGCAAGTCTTCAGCAAATAGCACTGCCCTCAAGAGAACACACTTGACTCTTAAGTGTGCGGAACACAAGAGCTAGTCCTAGTCACTTCACAGAAATAGGCTAGGGTCTCCATTGTATTTTTATAGTCCTATTTATGGATCTCCTAAGTATTTACCATATAATTTCATTGGTATTTACCACATAAATTACTAATAAAGTTATTTATATTTTTCATATGCACACACATGCTTTATTATTGAAAAGCAACTTATAGAAAAACAACTAACTAAAAATAACTCAATTGCAAAATGGAGGTTTAAATCAAAATGGAGTGATTCCTGATAAGCTAACTAACATTCCTATAAACTTATTATGGCAATGAAACTTACTCTACTACACCTTTTGCCTACTTCACAGGACTGATGTGGAACAAGGGCCTTATAAATTGCAAAGTAATATAGAAATATGAGTAATGGTCATTATTAGCACTTATCTACCTCATCTGGTCTTCTCTTACTTCTCATCTACCACTCATGATAGATATAGGAGTCATAGAACATTGGATTCTTTCCTACAACCTCCATGGAAGCATAGTGATATAACAGAAAGAGCTGACTTAAAATCAGAAGACCTTCTTCTAAGCATATGACCTTTCAGCAAGTCACATAATTTCTCTGAGTCTATTTAATCATCTGTAAAATGGGTGCAATAATATACTGCCTATGTTATAGAACTGGTGATTTGTAAACTATGAAGTACTAAAATTAGTGTTTTTTTGATGAAAGCTAAGTGTTTACAGGTGATGAGTAAACTAAGAAGCACATATTTGCTCATAAAAAATCTTAGCACTTCAAATCCAAGAGATCTGCATGACTTTCTTGAGAATTTCTCATTTTCAATTTCAATCCAATCCAACAAGTATTTATTAAACAGCTACTGTATGCAAAGCAAGGTAATAGGTGGTAGGTATTTTGTCAGGGTGGAGAACTGTAATGTCATTATTGAGGAAGCCTCCTCTCCTATTATAAATAAGCACCATCTCTACGAATCATTGACTTAGAAAAGCTACTTATAGCAGTGAGAGGTTGAATAAATTGCCCTGAGTCACGTGATAACTATGTGTCAGAGGTAGGATTTGAAACTGGGTTACTCTGGCACTGAAGCTGTCTCCCTATGTCAAGTTGCATATAGGTGCTGATGAATCTAACAACAAAACATATAATAGTCTCTTTTTCCATTCTGTTAGAGAAAATCAACATGTAAATGGTCATGATAATTTGAGGATGGACAGATCCCTAACTTGGAGGTTGTTTAAAAGACAGACAATGATTTCATTGATAGCCACAAAGTAAAGTGCAGAAGTACTTCCTTATTCCATGTCCCTTTTTATTATGTAACCCAATATGTTCTGTATACTGTATTTGAGAAGACCACAATGGAATACTATCCTTTCAAAACTAAGTTTTCATATTTAGCTTTTGCCTGAAAATTAAATTCCGAGACCAAACATGTAGAAGTAAAAATATGTATTTTAAAACCTAATGAAATGAAAACAAAACACAAAGGCCAATCAATGAAGAATGGAAAAGTTACTCAGTACTGTAATTGGGTTTTCTTCATGGTCAAGAAAGTATATATGATATTAAGAATTAGTATTCCTCATCCTTCTCTGTCCCCAACCTCCTCATTTACATTTGTATATTTCCTTGTTATAAAATATAACATTTTGTCTAATTAACTTGCTATTAATAATGGGTTGCTCTCAATCTCAAAAAATCATCGGATCTCACATTTACATAGCACATGTAGGTTTTCAAATTACTTTCCTCAGGACAACTTTATAGGGTAAAGAGTGGGAGGATTTCTCATCATCAAAGGATCATAGATTTAGAGGCAGATGGCACCTCAGAGGACTAAACCAACCATCTAATTTTACAGATAAAGAAACTGAGGCCTGGATAGATTAAGTAACACTCAAAATATGGAAAAGCCAGTATACAAATTCTGGTCCTGTGACTCTAAGTTCAGCAATCTTTCCATTACAAGAAATATGACTTGCCCTCTATAATATCTCACTTGATAATCTCCTTTACTTTGGTAGGTTCCATTATCATGTCTATGCAGATGGATCCTAGATCTTTATATCTGGCCCTGGTCTCTCCTCCGAGCTCCAGTACCACATCATTCATCTAATGGACATTTCAAACAGAATCTTCCATAGGAATCTCAAATTCAACATATCCAAAACAGAACTCTTGATCTACCCCCCAAAAAAACCTCTTCCTTCTTCTGAATTTCCATTATTATCAAAAACACTAGTATCTTCCCAGTCCTCCTCACCCTAAGTGTCATTTTTTACTCTTAATTTTCACTCATCCCATACATCCTTCAATTGCTAAATTTTGTCAATTCAACCTTCACAAGACCTCTTGTATTAGTCTCCTCCTTTCCATTTACACAGCTGCCATCATCACCTCTCACCAGGACTATTTCAAAAGCTTTCTAATTGGTCTTCCTGCCTCTTGCCTCTCCAGATCCATTGTATCCTCCACTCAATGACCAAAGCTATTTCCCCAAAGGTCAGATCTGACTATGTCATTCCCTAGGCAAGAAACTCCAACAGCTCCTTTATCTTTTAGGATCAAATATAAAAGGTGACATTTAGCACTTAGAGTCCTGTACAGCCTAAGGTCTTCCAAGATTCCCAGTCTTCTTGTACCCTTAACTACAATGGCCTATTTTTTATTCATCATATATGATGCCCATCTCTCTTCTCCCATGCCTAGAGTGGTTTCCCTCTTCAGCTCTGCCTTTTAAATTTCCCTGTCTTCTTTCAAGACACAACTCAAATCCTACCTTCTATAAGAGATCTTTCTCAATTCCCCAGGTAGCTAGAGTCTCCTCTCTGTGGTTACATTCCGTGTATTCTGTATATATGTTTTATGTGTCTATTTATTTGCCTGCTTTCTGATTAGAATGTAAGTTCCCTGAGGTCAGGGACCATCTTTGCCTTTCCTTGTATTCCTACTATACATGTGCCCAGCACATAGACATAAAGGATAAATACCGAGTCTGTGTGTGTGTTCATGCTTCATTGCCAAAGACCATGCCATCAGAGAAATGATGACATGACTTGCACTTGACTTTGTTTTTTTTGAGTGAGGGAGGGCTGTGCAGGTCACCAGCCTCACTTCCCCTCCAGAGCTACCTGAATCCAGTGACCTTAGATATTCATAAGGATGACTGGAGATGACCCAGGATAAGGCAACTGGGGTTAAGTGACTTGTCCAAGGTCACTCACTTGACAGTGAGTGTCAAGTGTCTGAGGCTGAGATTTGAACTCAGGTCCTCCTGACTCCTGCACTGGTGCTCTATCCACTGTGCCACCTAGCTGCCCCTACTGAGCCTATGATTTTATTGGTATAGGGAACACCTGTATGAAGAAACAAGGGGCAGCTAGGTGACACAATGAATAGAGTGCTAGGCCTGAAGTCAGGAAGATTGCTCTTCCTAAATTCAAATCTGGCTTCAGACACTTAGTACTTGTGTGACCCTGGGAAAGTCACTTGACCCTGTTTGCCTCAATTTTATCATCTGAAAAAAGAGCTGGTGAAAGAAATTGCAAACCATTCCAGTATCTTTGCCAAGAAAACCCAAATCAAGTCACATAGAGTTGGACACAGCTGAAAAATGACTGAACAACAGCTAAGAATAAAAAATTACATCTTCCAATACAGAATCTTCTTTGCAATTTATAGTTTTAAAGAGTAAAGTCATTTAACCTCTTAGTACTCTAGGCCTGACACATTGTAAGAATTGAATAAATAATTGTGGTCTGATTGATTAATGTGATAAACATTTTACAGACAATTTAGATAGATATAGTCCTTTCCATTTTGGCGTTTACATTAATGGGTTTGATGCATGACAAGATGCATGACTGATACCCATCTGTCCAAAAAGATTTTATCTTTGGCCTTAGATCTACTTTGAAGCTACACCTGTTCTTTTTATCTTAGTCATCTTTTCATTGACCAGTCATTGTCATTCCCATCTGTGATGTTTAAAAATTTTGAGAGATATAATTTCTGGGTAATTGATCATTTTATTAATAATGCCAACATTTTAATAAAAAGTGGTCAGTGGCACTCTCAATGCCAAAGAGAGTTATGGAGGCAGGTTCACTGCTTATATGCCCCTTTGTGCAGATTCTTACCATTCTTTTCCCCTTCTCTGTCCCTCTCCTTTCACTAACATAGTTCACAATCATAGATCCTTAGATCGAGCTAAAAAGGATCTCAGAGACCATTTGGTTCAACCATTAATTTTGTAGTTGTGGTGTAGCTGAGTTTTAGAAAGCTTAAGTAACTTTTCCGGGGTCACATATACAGTAAATTGGAAAGCTGGGATTTAGACCAAACTTCTTTGACTCCAGGGCTACTAAAACACAAGAATGGGTTTGATTGGTCCTTTACCTTCCATAGAAATCAGCTTCAGCCTTCACTGCTGATCATTTATTAGTCATTGGAATTGTATTTGCATGAAGGTCATTGCCTGCCTGCCAGGTCAAATGATGTATTCTGTCAGGTAACTAGTAAAGAAAGATTTTCATTCTGTTCATCTCCTTGGAAATAGTGTGAATGACAAGGGAAAAGGGAGGTGGGAAAAATGAAGGTTGGTAGCTTGGGGGAATGTTATTTGTAAACCTCTATTAGATTGCTTTTCTTTAAAAATACCTATTTTCATACGTCCAAACCAAAACTTCCCTTCTTGCCTACATAGAGTACTAATCCCTCAGAAGCCCTTAAATTCCATTAACACTCCTGTTTTCTTCCTCTTCCTGACCAGTAGTAAGGAAGCTTAAAATAAAAGCATCCTATGGAGCTCTCCAGACACCCCTGTATTACAACACTAACCACTGGTCATTATTCTTTATTTAATCTTTTGCTTGATGTTCTCATCCCTGTGAGTATAGAACTAAAACACACATCTAGGAAATGGGACCCAATGTTTGTTTATTGGTAAAATTGGTGGGTTGAATGATGAATCATTGTACATGTATGAGGGAATTGGGGAAACCAGGCCAACCCTGGGCAGAACTTTAAGGCAAATCAAAATATGTGATTGATGCCTTCTCGTTTCCCTCCTATCATAAGGTCCCTGCTTCCCCTCAGAAATCCGTTTTCCTACTCCATTTTTGTACCAATGGCAACTCAAATTTCTCTAGATTATAAAGTTTGTAAAGTACTTTCCTCTTATTGGGCCAGGCAATTAGAAAATACAAGTTGTGTTATCTTTCTCATATAGATAGAAAACAAACTCAGAGATGATAAATTAATAAGTACTGTGCCAATGATCATGTCATTTGTGAGCAGTCAGTTAAGAATAAAACCCAGGCAGCAGGGTGTAGGGTAGAGGACAGAAACCTGAACTTGGAGTCAGGAAAACCTGAGTTCAAACTGGTCACAGAAATTGACCTGCCCTGTGACTCTGGACAAGTCATTTAATCTCAGTTTGCCTCAGTTTCCTCATCTGTAAAATGGATATAATAATAATAATAATAATATCTACTTCCCAGGATTGTTGTAAGGGGGAAAATGAAGTAATGTTTTAAAGTGTTTAGCACAGTATCTGGTGCAAAGAAGGTTTGTTAATTTAATTTTTCATTTCTAACTCCCCAGTCTCTGACTCTTCCTGCTGTGTTCTGAGAGACCTTAGGGAAAACTGAGTCCCAAACCCCTCATTTTACAAGAAAGGAAACAGAGGCTGAGAGAGGTTAAGTGGCTTGCTAAGCAGGATTTGAACTTGGGTCATTGTGTTTCCCATGTCTAACATTTTGCCCACTGTATCACGAAGCTGCCTCTACTAGTCTATGCTGGTGAACTGTCATAAGCCCTCTCCTACATCAAGGTATCCACTAAATAAATCAGTGTTACCTTTCCCAGGGGTGTTTGCATTTGAAAAGGAAATTGTGAAATTTAAATTAACAAAAAAATTAAAATGCAAAGGAATGAATCTTCAAACAGGTGCTGGGGCTGCTTTTGAATGAGGTCATCTATTGGTCTTCTTTCTTGCTTGAAGCCTCTCAAACCGTAGAGATAAATCCTTCTGAAAAGACGGGAGCTGAAGTTCCCTGGCACGGTGGAGCATTATAAATATTTATGCGACTCTTCTAGAAATGTTTTGAGATGTTCTCTGTTCTGTCAGAACAATATGATTCTAAATTCTGAGGTAGTTGTTTCATCCTTTTCCATTTTAATCATCCAGATCAAATGTGCCCAACTGGGGTCCTTGAACTTATCTTGTTGTTATGGTTGAGCCATTTTAGTCATGACCAATTCCCCTTGACCCTATTTGGGGTTTTTCTGGAAGAGATACTAGAGTGGCTTGTCATTTTCTTCTCCAGTTCATTTTACAGATGAGAAAACAGACAAACAGGGCTAAGTGACTTGCCCAGGGTCACACAGCTCATGAGTGTCTGAGGTCAAATTTGAACTTAGGTCTTCCTGACTCCATGCCTGACTTTCTATCTACTGGACCATCTAGCTGCCCAACTTACCTTTTACAAATATAACAATAACTGCATTTCAATGTAATAGATTTTCTTGGTAATCTTGTATATCTTATTACAGTCATTTAAAACCATTACTCCAATAAAGAGGTCCAAAGGATTCATCAGACTGTTAAAAGGGCTGATAACACAAAAAAAAGTTTATAGGCCATTGGACTAGACTCTCTGCTTTCCCTCAACTCTATCTCACTATTATTTAATATTTCCACTGAGCAAAAGGATTCACTCATCTTAGAAAAATGTTTTGAAATCTCAAAAAAGGGGTCAAAGAGTCAGAAATTTGTTGCTACAGTGGTTGTGAATTCTTGGTCTGTAGAACATGTTTGGCATTTCTTCATCTTGTCTCCTTCCCTTTCTGAGAAGTGAGGATTTTTTTCTTTGGACATTTGATCACTTGCAGCAAAGCCTTTCCACGGAGGATTACTTCATTTCCTTCCCTTGGAGTCATTCCTAGTCAGTGTCACCTAGACACCATTAGCATCATCATCATTTGACTTTAAATATCTCATACTGCAGTTAGGACCAAATACTAGTTTTGGAAGCAGTAATTATCAGGATAAAACTATTTTTCTATCATATATCTATATCTATGTGTGTGTACACATATATGTGTATATATGTGTGTATGTATTTTTATGTTTGGGTGTATACGAGTTTGTGTTTTGCATGTGTGCACAAAACTCTATTTTTGCCCAAATAATAGCTCACATTTATGTTGCACATTAAGATGCTAAAAGAACTTTTCTCATAGCATTTCTGTGAGGAAGGTAGAGCAGGTGACATCCCCATTTTACAAGTGAAAAAACCAAGGTTTCAGAAAAGTGACTTTGTTTGGCCAGTGTTAAGCTGCAATTTGAGCCCAGTTTTACTTTCCTCAGATTTGACACCTTTTCCACCGTACCTCCCTGCCTCATGACTTAGTACCTGTTATGTGCAAGACACCAGAACAGGCCCTATGAAGTATCTCTTGTTGGATGTATGATTTCCACACTATGGATATTTCCTCCAACAGTTCAGATCACAACCCAAGCACATCTTCTCGTCTTCTGTGACATGTGTGCATGGCTTCCAATAGATATTATGCCAAGGATATACCCCCGGGAGCCTCCCTCTAGGTCTCTTGACAGTACTAATGGAGTGGGAGAGTTGTTATCCCTGGTATTTCCTTCTCCCCACATGACCAGCCCTCCTCCTCCGCTTGCACATTTTGGGAGATATCCTTTATGTCAATTCTCCTCTATAATTCCTCACTGCTAACAGAATCCTAGTAATTTAGGACTGCAAAAAAACTTCAATAGTTTTATAGTCCAGTCTTTCATTTTGCAGGAAAAGAAACAGACTCCAAAGGTTTAGTGACTTACTCAAAGTTACACACATAGTAATTGGCAGGGCCAGCATTTGAACCTCCATCCTCCATCACCAAACTGTTCTTTTGCCCCGAAGCAATGTGCCTCTCTATTGTAGCCTGCTTATACCTCTTAAACCCCCTCCACTGACAACTGGATGAGCCTCACAAGGACTGGTATTTCACAGATAGCAACCAGCCAGTATCTCCAGAAGAAATTTATTGTTCAAAGGATGGGACTTGTGTTTTATTTTGGGGTTTTGGTTGGTTTTTTCAGGGGATGCAGGTCATTAAAAATACTGCATACTCTTCCAAAGCCAATTCAGCCTACCATTCTTTTTGGCAGGCCAGATTTACTTCTCATAATTCATCTATACTCAAGAACAATCAACCAATTAGCAAGCATTTATTAAACACATACTATGTGCCAGTCATTTATGTGAAGCACAGGACATACAAAGACAAAAGCAAAAATAGTTCCCTCCCAAGGAGTTTACATTCTAATAAGAGGAACAATATGTTTGTAAATTAGTACATATAAGGCCAAAACAGATAGATAGGAGGAAGCCTTGAAGGAGAAGGCACTAGCCACTGAGGGGACCAAGAAAGGACTTAAGTCCTGAAGGTGCCTGGAATTTTCAGAGATGAAGGTATGCAGTTTTATACAGGTTATATATGTGCAATCATGTGAGACAAATTTCCATATTAGTCATATCATATCATCCCCTTTTAGGGTTTTCTTGCGAGTCTATTCCTTGGTGTGTTCAAAACCATATCTCTGCATATCCTGGCTGAGCGTACATGAGATAGCTATTCCCACTACTTTTTCCATCTTTATTTTCATTCTTGAAATTTCTCTTTTCTCAGGTAGTATATGTTATAGTGCAAGTCCATGCGTGGTAGTGGTGGTGGTTGTGGTGGTGATGGGAAGGGGCAGGGAAACCACTGTCCTTGACAGAGAAAAAGGTTGACGTCGACATCTTTACAGATCTTTTCCATTTTTTCATCTGTTGAGTGTCCCCTTTCCAGCTGCCTCTTCAGTACTATTCTTGCCACTCTTTCCATAAGCTTGCTTCCCACCCCATCTCCCCCCAACTGTTTCTTACTGTTTTATAAGGTAATCCTGCACATGCTCTTTCACTATTTTTCTCCATATGACCACACACATACATTCATATTCTAAAACTGTACTGCCTTTGGCTAATCTATCTCTCCACTTTGCAAAGAGATGGAATCTTTGCTGGCTGAAGCAGTTCACTGTTTGTTTTGATCTACTAATCATGGCATTTGGTTCACTCTGAGGTTGCTTGGTAGTCCAGTGGCTACAGTGTCGGACTATGGGTCAGGAAGACCTGCACTTGAATCCTACATCAGGCATTTATTAATTGTTTATTATTTACTGTTATCTCATTTAACTCCCTGGGCAAGTCACAACCTCTGTGTACCTCAGTTTTTTCATCTGTAATGGGGGGAACCAAAAGCATTTTCACAGGATTGTTTGAAGATCAAATGATATAACACATATAGTATGTTTTTCAAACCTTAAATAACCATATAATGTGACAGATATTATTATTGTTACTTTGGTTTAACTTCCTTAGACAATGATATTACATATCAGTGTCTTTTATGCATTCCCCATATCATCAGCATCAAAATCAATCATCTGAATGTGTCTCCTTGGAGTTACCTCAATGGCACACTCTATCTTCTCATTTTTGTTCCTTCTTCTCATTTGCCATTAACTCTGTACTTTAGTCTAATAAGTTAATGATCCAGGTTTTTACAGATGACCAATTTAGAAATGGCTCCTGAGTTAATCACCATTTGGTTCCCGTCTGTTGAAATATTAGCAGTTTCCTTTTTTGCAAGGTTGTTTGCTCTGTGATACATGTCACACATCAAGACTGAGGGAAGTAGATATGTGTATTACATGGTCTCTGCCTTCATGAAGTTTACAGTGTGGTTGGAAAGGCAGAACACACACACACACACACACACACACACACACACATAAGAATAAAGTCACATAAATGAGGTCATATGGCATGGTGACTAGATGGTTAGCCTTGAAGCCAAAAAGACCTGGGTTCAAGCTCAAACTCTGTCACTTAATCTGTCATTACTCCCAGATAATCTTCTTGGGCTGCAAGTTACAGACAATTTTCTGATCTTCATCTGTGTAAGAATTTTCTATTTGTGAAGTTTTCCACATGAATGAAGTCATAGCTACTAACCAAAGAAATAACAGCTCCAGGTTGCATCAGTTAAGTTTTTATTTACCATCTATAGACATTGCTTGGGAAGGGTATTGGATTAGGAGCCAAAGAAATTTGAGTTGTAATCCCAGCTAACCAAGTAATCCTTTGACCTTGGGCAAATTGCTTTTCCTTTTTGAGTCTGTTTCCTCATCTATCAAATGAGCAGGATTGGACGAGTTGATCTTAAAAGTCTCTTCCAGCTCTAAATCTTGGGTCTCTATGATGACTGCCAAGTAGCTTTCATTCTTTATCCAAACTTAATTGTGATAACATTTTGAAAGAGTGAATTATTTTAGCATGAGCAAAGCTTTAAAGCTTACATCAGCAACTCTCAGACAAGCTATGGGGGAAAGAGCCAGTGTGATCCATGGCCAAAAGCTTAAGTTGGATGATGTATTCCTGTCATTCCCTGGCAGTACCTATGACAAGAGTGTGATGACTACACAGCCTTGTAGAATGTGGATGCCATCTGCATGGGTCCATCCTACTTTTCCTCTTTTCCTCAGTTTTGGGGGGTTGGGGACCAAAGACCTTTTTGATAAGGAGTTAGTGTAATGAAAGGCAACTAAAGAGCTCTAGTATTGTCTGAGGAAATGGGCTTGAAGTCTGATTCTTCTCACTTGACTAATGAAGATATAATGTTGTCCAACTGATAGAGCTCTGGATAGAGAGTCAGGAAGACTCGGGTTTAAGTCTTGCATCAACAGCCTGCTAGTGTGTGACTTAACCTCTCTCAGCTTGAATTTCTTCCTCTGTGAAATGGGTGCTCAATTCAGTTCTAAAGGCATTTGTTGAGTTCCCATTTCCAACTCTATATGAGTGATGAGGATAGAAAGACAAACATGCTGCCTTCAAGGAACTCACAAAATAGTAGGGGGAAATAATATTAACAGAGTAAATATAATTTTGGGGGGTGGGAAAGCACTAATAACTGTGAATCAGGAAAAGGTCTTTTTAGGAGGTAGCACCTGAGATGTTTTTGAAGGAACTAGGAAAATAAAAAAAAATTTTTTAATAAAATAAATTTAAAAGGAGGGGAAGCTAGGTGATACAATGAACAGAGCACCTGGAGTCAGGAGGAGGGAAGTTCAAATTTGACCTCAGATACTTGACACGTATTAGCTGAGTGACCTTGGGCAAGTCACGTAACCTCAATTGCCTTGCCTTTCCCCCTCCAAAAAAAGGGAGGGGGGAACTAGGGATGAATAAGACAGAAATGAGGAAGGAGAACATTCCAGGAAGGACAGTGTGTATGAAGACAGAGATTTCAGCAATGGAATGCTTCATATATTGAACAATAAATGAACCACTTTCTTTGGAATGTGGGAAGGAAAGGAGAGGAGATGATTTAAAACAATGGAAAGCAACTACAGTTTCTTGAGCTGCATTGTATAGTATTCTTGAAAGTATTGTGGTCAGTCCATAGACCCATTATGGTCAGGTTGTCTACTGCAGGGGCCATGGCCATTTGTCTTGACTTTGGTCTTTGCCTCTGGACTTCGATGACCCTGGAAGAGAGAGGGAGACCCTATAGTAGTCATCAGACTTTGCATAGCTCTTCCTCACTTGCATCCAATTCACTCGCTAGTCAAGACATCACCCTGGGATGTCATTGGTCCTCTTGAAAAACCAAAAACAAGTGGAATATCAGTAATAAGTGATATCAATAATTATATCTACATTACTTGCCTCACGGGGTTCTTATGAGGCACAAACAGCATAATGTACGTAAAGTTCTCTACAAGCCATAATGTGCTATACAAATGTAAGTTACTATTCTGAAAAGGCCAGAGCAAGGAGTTCATCAGGTTAGAAAATGCTGGGTATGGAAGTGTTCCACAAGAATCTCACCTTCTCACAGACACAGTCTTGGAGAGTTGCCTGGGAGTTTAAGAACCTCATTCAGTGTTATACAGAGAGTGTCAAAGGCGGGACTGAAAACCAGGGTTTCCTGATGTCAAGTCTGGCAGCTCAGCCCCACTGCATCACAAAGTTATTATTATTTTCTCTAAAATTAAGAGGGTTGGACCAGATAATCCTTTCTAGCTTTAAATCCTATTATCCTACAATGCACACCCCTCCTTTCTCCCTTTCCTATTCCTTTCTAGAAACTAGGTTGGAAGAGAGTGAGTTTATAATCCTCAGAACCCTAGTCTCTTTTTTCCCACACTTCCTGGCTGCCACCTTATCTGAGAGTTTTCTCTTTCTCATTACTCTCTGTGTTATGGGCTCTGCCAAAAACCTGTGACTGCAGTAAGAGATTATGCCTTGGGTGAAACAGACTTACATGAATAAACCCTAAACAACACTGAGTCTCAGCTGTTGATCCGTTGTGTGCTGCATAAAGGTTTTAAAGCCCCTGTGGACCTGACTCGGGTCTGAAATAGACAAGAGATGAGGAAACTGACTCAGAGAGTTCTCTGGTCTCTTAGGTTGATTTCTGAAATTTGATAATTAAAAGGAATGGGAGGCAATACTTAGGTAAGTACAAGGAGGTTCTTTTTATTGACATGAGTTCTAATTTTGTATACTGACCATGACCCCCCCAAAGTCACCTCCCAGTGCCAGAGCTAGAGGAGTGGTAGATATTCCAAAAAACTCACTGATCAGGGATGAAGCAAACACATGGCATATCCTTTGGTTCTGAATAAACATGGCAAAATTGTTCTGTAGATGAAGCTGGTCTACAATAGCCTGTATTTTCTATAGTTCCTGATTTTGTTCCTTCCCCCAGGTTTATAGGGTACCTCTCTTCCCTCCTCTTTCTTTAGGACTGTAGCTGTGGCAGGAATGCATCATCAGTTGCCTGGAGATTGATTTCCTTTCCTGAATTGAACTTCCGCTTTTACCCCAGGGTTTCCTTCTTATTGAGCCCTTTGGGGGAATTACTCTGGCTTGAGGCAACAGTAGTCTGGTATGCCCCCAAAATGGCCATTCCTGCCTTATCTGGGTGCTCTACCTATACTCTCACTCTCTCATTCATGTTTTGCTCCCTACCACGCACTCTAGACTATTTAAATAATGGCTAATATTTAAAAAGCACTTTAAGTTTTGCCCAGCTCTTTAGAAATATTATTGCACTTGATCTTCTCAAAAACCCAGCCAGGTAGGTGGGAAACTGAGATAGAATTTAAGTGATTTGCCTGGAGTAACACAGCTAGTAAGTGCCTGAGGCCACTCAGTTCACTATACCACCTAGAGGCCTAATTATCTATTCATAAGATAAAGGAGTGCATAAAAAAAATTTAAGAAATTAAAAGGACCATGTAAAATAAATCTTTCTTAGAACAAAGATGTAGCTCACGAGCTTCCCTAATCATCCTAGCTAGTTGACGTTTTCTTTGAATCAGCCCATGATGACTGCCTCAAGCCTCAGAGCATCTGTCTCCCATGTGACTCCTAAAGAGAAGGACATCGTGGTTGGCAGAGGATCTCCTCTTTTGCATTTGCGATTGGCCAAGCCAGGTATGCTCTGAATGAAACTCATTCCTCTGGTTTGAGGAATCATGTAGAGGCAAATGGAAACCCTCCCACTTATGAGGGAAAGGGAGGCTGTACAATAACAAAAACTACTGAACTTGAAGAAGGCACTGATCTTCAAAAAGGAAAGAACTTCTATAAACTATAGAGAGCTTGACTTCCATTTTTTGGAAGATTCTAGAATATGTTATTGAATGGTTTGTGAATACAAATTCCAAGTCATTTCATTAAGAACAGATCATGCCAGACTATATACTTTTATTTTTTTGTAAGGTTTTCAAGGGTGTGGGGGGCGTGGGGTGCATTCCTTAGAGGCTGTCCAGAGTCTTGTCTGGCCAAACAAACACTGCCAAAGGGTAGCCCCAAAGAGCAAGTTCACCTCAGAATATTTATACATTTTTCAGAGCCAGAGGGCATCACAACCCTTGAGAATTAGTGCCCCATTAACAAAAGTGTGGGTCTTTCTAAAAATCTCCCCTAATCAAATTCCCCTTAACGAGTAGATCCATTAATGGGTGGGAAAGATCTTTAATCAGCATTACCACTTACAAGGACTTCCTTCCTTTTCTCTCCTATCAAGATTTGTTGTCAGGAAAAACAAACTGATAAACTCTTTCACTTTGAGGAATAAGTGATTGACCATGCTAAATGGGTTGTTGTCTGCTATTGTTTTTCACTCATATCAGTCATGCCTGACTTTTCGTGACCCCATTTGGGGTTTTCTTGGCAGAGATACTGGAGTAGTTTGCCATTTCCTTCTCCAGCTCATTTTACAGATGAGGAAACTGAGGTAAACAGGGTTAAACTTGCTCAGGGTCACACAGCTAGTAAGTCTCAGAAGCTGTATTTGAACTCATAAAGAGGAATCTTCCTGACTTTAGGCCCAGTACTCTGTCTACTATGCCACCCAACTACCACATTTATCTGTTAAGAGAAGACAAAACAATGGATTTGTAACTGGGACTGTAGACATCAGCAAAGTGGTAGAGCAAAAAGGAGGTAAGCTTCTGGTGGACAGGGCTACTTGGTTTTTATTGGGCTTGCTTTCTTTGTATCACTTGTATTGAATTGCAAACAGTGTACCAGTCACCTCATGGCCACCTGAGAAGCAATGGCCATTTTCTACCTCAGGCCACACCAGGTCTTGAAACAAAGCTAACCCAGAGTGCTCATCCAAAGTGAGATCTCTACTTATTGAAAGGTCAATCAGCCAATCAGCAAGTATTTCCTAAGCACCACCTGTGTACCAGGTATTTTGGAAAGCACTGAGGATCTAGAGAGGAATATTAAAGAGTCCCTAGCCTCAAGGTGTTTATATACTACTGAAAGGGATAAAAACCTACATAGAAGTAAGCACAAAATATAAACTATAAATACAAGATTATTTTATGAGTAAAGCCATAAACAACTGGGGTGAGCAGGAAAGACTTCAAGGCAGAAATTGTACTTGAGTTAATGTTTGAAGGAGCCTAGAGACTCTAAGAGACTAAGATAAAGAAGGAGAGTAATCCAGACCTGGGGACTGATGATGGAATGTGCAAAATAGCCAGAAAGCCAGTTTGCTCAGATAGTAGGGTCCATGAATAGGAGCCTAGAAGCCTAGGCTGGAGCCAGACTTGTGAAGGAGCTTTAAATGTCATTCAGAAGAGTCTAGAGGATTTTTTTTTCCTTTCTTAATTATTTTTTAAAACATTTTTTCCTAATTATATATAAAAACAATTTTGAGTCTCTAGTATTTTAAGGAACCACTGGAACTTGGTGAAGCAGGGAGCAACATGACCAGTCCTATGCTTCAGAAAGATCATTTTTGGCAGCTGTGCGTTAGATTCATTAGGACCAGCAGCATGGGGGGGGGGGGGGGGGGGCGTCTCTTGGTGTTGGTGGCTGTTTCAGCATTGAGCAGTGTGTCCTGCACCTAGTCAGCACTTAATAAATGTTTGTTGACTTGACCTTACCCCAGTATACTGGCTGACTTCCCCAAGGACTGACTAACAGCTTTGAGTCATGGCTTCTTTGTCTAACTTTTATGTCAGCTGAATCTCTTCTCCAGAACCTGGAGTCAGGAGGACCTGAGTTCAAATACAGCTTCAGACACTTACTAGCTCTGTGACTCTGTGCAAGTCACTTAACTTCTGTCTTCTTCAAAATGGAGATAATAATAGCTCCTACCTCACAGGGTTGTTTTGAGGACAAAAATGAGATAACATTTGTAAAGCACTTTGCAAACCTTAAAGTACTGTAGAAATGCTAATTACTACTACTGCTTCTAGTGCTACTACTACTACTACTACTACTACTACTACTACGACTACTACTACTTCTATTACTACTACTGCTACTACCCAGGTGTAAGTTTATATGCACTTCTGTAGCCTGGGATGTTTGACTGTTGATCAAATAGGGACATGAGTGTTTCACTGTAAAGACAAATTGGTATGTCTATGGTATGAGTGATAGGAGGTCAGTTTCCCGTATCTTCTCGTGAAGAGAATGGAGAAGCACCAGTGGGAAGTACATAATGAATCCTGGGTCTTTAGCTGGTGTCTGAAGCCCAGCTATCCTGATTATACCTGTATGGTTATCTGGGAGGTAGCATAGCATGATAGAATTCTGGACTTAGAGTCAGGGAGATCAGGAGTCAAACAGTCCTGAACTAGAGGCAGCTAGATGATACTGTGGTCGGGCCTGGAGCCTGAAAGATCTGAGTTCAAATCCATCCTTAGACACTTAGTAGCAGTGTGACACTGGGCACGTCACTTAACCTCTGTTTGCTTCACTTTCCTCAAATGTAAAATAAGGCTAATGAGTGCATGACCTCTCAGGATTGTTGCACGGACGAAAAGGGATATTTGTAAAATGCTTAGCACAGTTCCTGGCACGTAGTAGGTACCATAAAAATGCTTATTTCTTTCTCCCACCTCCCTTTAGATTCCAGTCCTGCTTCTGACATTAACTTGTGGTTGTGGACATTTAATAGTTCCGTGCTAAACACTGCAAATACAAAGAAAAAACAGATTATGTAAACTCTCAGAGCCTTAACTCCTCCTCTGTAAATTGAGTATAACAATTCCTCCAGAACCCACCTCACAAGGAAATTAATTATGTAAAGCATTTTGAAGACTTTAAAGAACTATACAAATATCGTTTGCTTGTTATCTGGAACTCTAGCAAGAGGGACTTTCCTGATGTCTTGGACATGACCCCATCTAGGCAACTCCTAATAACTGTAGGAATTCATATGTTCTGTAACACTTTAATTTTACAAATAAACTTTTTCATGCCACCTTGATAATATAAAATTAGGCCCATTTTAGAGATGATAATGTGGAGGCTCAGGTAGGTGAAGTCAGTCTGTCACACAGTGAAAAAGTCAGGGGAGAGAGGATTCTAAGATATAAGTACTTGAGCACATCTCTTGACTTAACTTCAAGGAGGAATAATGCCTACCTAAAAATCTAACCATAAAGCAGAGTTAATATCCAGCAAGGTCATGACCAGTTGACTCTATGCAGATCCCAGAAGGAGATCTTGTATAGGCCCTGTTTCCTGCAACTTAATTTTTATCACTTCTTGGAACCTCAGTTTCATCATCTGTAAAATGAGAGGCATCAAATTAGATGATCTCAAAGGTCATTTCCTGCTCTAAACACTACAACTCTTGCTGACTCTGTATCCATAGCTGTCTCTTTGGACTTCACATTACAGTCAGGTGGTCTTGGGTGTCTATTTCTCAGCCACTGAGTTCTTCCCTGGCCTCTGCTCCCCTTGCAGGTTACCACAAGGAGTCTTACAGCAGAGAAACCATTCTATACATCTGTTTTAAAACTGGATTAGCTCTCTCTCTTAATGTATTGTTTTTTTAAGTAAGTCTGGGAGAAATGGGCAAAGTTCTTTCTAAAACTACACTTTGTGACGGAGTTCTGTCAAAAGCTAGTCATAAAAACTGCTGCCTATAAAACTCAGCTGGGAGACATAGTTAATGGATAACTTGAAGTGATTCATGCAAATAAGGATTTTCCACCAACCCCTGTCTTCCGGGTGAGGAGGCTGGGCAGAATGGGTAGAAGGAAAAGGCCATGTGGGGGTGAGTCTCCTGATGGGGAAGGCTATGGGAAACCCAGGTTGCATGGAGCAATACTCTCTCAGTTCTGTTTCTGACTGTGCAAGGGGAAAGGAGCAGGAGCTGGCTCATTGCAGGTAAAGGCAATTTTCATCTGACAGAAGCTGGGAGATATCACAGATAAGCAAGGTCTTTAGCTAAGGCAAGGAGTGTTTTCCCAGAAAAGGAGCTACAGGGCACTCTCATGCCAAGCAAAAGGGGCCTGTGTATTAGTAGATACTTGAAACGCCCCAAGCAGAAAGAAGAGCTAAAAGTTTCTCTAAAACAAAACAGGAAACAGGGTGAAATCATGTGTTATTCACCTTGAGAGGGCATGGTTCCAGTAAAAAGAGCCCACAGCTCAGGAGTTAGAGGGTCTGGGTTCAACATCTTATAGTGAAATCTTATAGTCACTACACTTTCCTCTTTCCTCTCTGCCCTTCTCCCTTTCCTAGCGTCTCTCCATCACCTGAGACTATCTCTCTGAGCCTCCATTTTCTTACCTATAGTGCTAGAAGCAGCAAGAGAGCTGAAGATAGAGAGCTGAGCCTGGAGGAATTTGTTGTTCATTCAGTTGTGCCTGACTCTTTGTGACCCCATGGACCACAGCATACCTGGCCCTTCTATCCTCCATGATCTCTCAAAGACCATCTAAATACATGTGGGTTGTTTCCATAACGCTGTCCATTCAGTTTATTCTCTGCCATCTCCTTTTTCTTTTGCTTTCAATCTTTCCCAGCTTCAGAGTGACTCTTGTTTTCTCATTATGTAGCCAAAGTATTTCAGTTTCAGCTTCAATATTTGATCTTCCAGTGACCTGAATTCAAGTCTTCCCTCAGACATTTATTAGTTGTATGATTCGAGAAGCAACTTGATCTCTTAAATCTCGGTTTTCTCATCTATAAAATGGGAATCATAATCATATCTACCTCCCAGGCTGTTGTGAAGATCCAGTGTGATGTGTATAAAGGGCTTTTGCAAACCTTGAAGAGCTGTGTAAATGCTAGATAGTATTACTGTTGTGATTACTAATCCAGAGAGGCAGATGTGGAATAGGTGAATGGCTACACCCATTGTGCGTCAGCTGATGGATCATGTCAAACTTCAAGGATATCACTAGTGGAATGTACCAGGAATCTGTCCTTGGCCTTGGGCTGCTAAGTATTTTACTCAATGGTGTGTATGATTGTAAAGATAGCATGCTTGTCAAACTTCTGAATGATGTGAATCTCTGAGGGGGAGCCAGTGTTTCAGAGAACTGAATTGAGATCCATAGAGGTCTTGGAAGGTTTAACTCACCAGGCTGAATCTAGGAAGATAACATTTTTATAGGACAGCTAGGTGAGGCAGTGGATAGAGCACCAGCCCTGGAGTCAGGAAGACCTGAGTTCAAATATGAATGCAGACATTTACTAGCTGTGTGACTCTGGGCAAGTCATTTCATCCTGTTTGCCTCAGTTTCCTCATCTATAAAATGAATTGAAGAAGGAAATGGCAAACCAGTCTAATATCTTTGCCAAGAAAACCCCAAACGAAGCCATAGATAGCAGAATATGACTGAAATGACTCAACAACAAAAACATTTCACAGGAACAGAGGCAAAGTCTGACATGACTTCAAAAAACCAACTACACAAGGACAGGAATGAAATGGGAGACAATGACTAGAGAGCAGATCATTTGATAAGAAGCCAGGGGTTTGGGCAGAAAATAATCTTAGTGTGAATCAATAGTGTATGATGCAGTGGCCAAAAGAGAACTAATATAAACTTAGGTTTCATTAATAACCATATGGTATCCAGAAAAAAAAGAGGGATAATCCTGCTGTACTCTGCCTTGATCAAATGATCTATGAGCATTGGCTAAGTTCTGGACATCCCATGTTAGAACATAGGAAGCTGAGGGCACATCTAGAAGAGAGGAAGGGAACTTGAAACTGTATCATACTAAGAGTTTAACTTAAAGATTTAAAACCCATGGAATAACTGCTCTCAAGCATCTGAAGGGGGTCATTCAGAAGACATTTTTAACACATTCTGATAAAAAAACGTCCTAATGATTAGAACTATCCAAAGTCAAAATGGGCTGCCCTGCACTACTGAGAGAGGCAATTTTGTGGAGTGGACAGACTGCTGGCTTTAGAGTCAGGAAGAAACCCTGCCTTAGACACTTACTTACTATGTGACCTAGGCAAGTCACTGAACCACTGTCAATCTTCTTTATAAAACCTCCCTTACAAGGCTCCTGTAGGAATCAAAGGTAATTATAAGTGTGTGTGTGTGTGTGTGTGTGTGTGTATGTGTGTGTGTAAAGTGCTTTGCAAACATGAAAGCATTATAAAAATGTTAGCTATTATAAGCCTCCTTGATGCTGGAGGTCTTGATACTGGAAGTTGTGTGACCATTTGTAAAAACCAGTCAGAGCAGTAAAAGGGACTCATGTTTTGAGTAAGGGTATATATTTTTAATTCCTCTAATTAATTTTTGTTTTTCTGTAGAGGGCCCCACCATCCTTCTAGTCATCCAGGATCGTAACCTCAGAATCATCCTTACTGGCTCACTCTCCCTTACTTCCCCCATCCCATAGGACAGTACAAGTTCTATCTTACTCCTTCTCTCCACTCACATACTCACCTGACCCTCATTATCTCTCACTCCTAACTATGGGAACAACCTTTTACTGAAATATTTCCCTGCTCATGTCTGTCTCTTCTCCAATCGGACCTCCACACAGCTGCAGAAGGCATTTCTACAAAACACAGGTCACCATATTGACTTCTATTGCCACTACAATACAATATCAATCTTCTGTCTAGTATTTAAAGCCCTTCATTGTCTTACTCCAACGTCACTTTCCAGTCTCCCTGTGCATTATTCTCATACTTGATAGTCCAGCAAAACTGGCCTGTTTGCTGTTCCTTACCCTCAACATTCCATCTCTCATCTATGTGCCTTTGCCCTACTCATCTTTCAAGCATGGAGTATTTTCCCTCCTGACTTCTATTTCTTAAAATTCCTAGCTTCCTTGAGCTCAACTCATTTCCCTTCTCCTGCAGCATGCTTTTTCTAGTACTTGTTAACTGTTAGTCCTTCATCACTGAAATTCCCCTTTTTTTAGAGTATATTGCTTTTTTTTTTTATTGTGTTCATATGTTATGCCATTAAGTTCTACTGTCTACTAGTATAAAGCTAAGCCTGAACTTTATACAAGGTTTGGTCTCTGTTACACGTGATGAAAAGTAGTTTTGGCATCATAACTGCATATAACTATGAGGACTTTGAAGTTTGTGAATTTTTATTTGTACTTTGTGGAAGAGTGAAGCATAATGTACAGGACCTGTCGATACCATCTTTTATGTTACTGAAAAGATAAGTGGTAAGCCTTATTCAAATTGTGAGTGCCCAAGAAACATTCATGTTATAATTATTGTTTATCATTAAGCTATAACTTGATTTTTAAGTATTGACTAATGTTTCTCAGGGCAGTTACGTGTTATAGTGGATGAAGCACTTCACTCAGTCAGGAAAATCTGAGTTCAAATTTTACCTTAGACACGTGGTAGCTGTGTGACCCTGGACAAGTCACATCTTTCGGCCTCAGTTTTCCATCTGTAAGAAAAGGGCATTGGACTACATAATTTTTAGCTATCACTTCCAACTCTATATCGGTTATCCTATGAATTTTGTAGTCTGTAAAGGCCCTTTAAATGACTTTTTATGATTCCAGCAATTCTAAATCAGAAGATTAGAGTTCAGTATAAAACACTTAAAGTCATCTGACCTAGTTGGTCCTCATTTTTCTCAGCTATAAAATAAAGAGAGTATGGACTATATGGTCTCTTCTAGCCCTAGATCTATGAATCTGTTATCCTAACAATTCTGATTAGGAAGAAAAGCAAAGCGTCCAAAGAGACAAATGTGACTGAAGAGGGACCTCTCCCACAAGATCAGCTTTCAAAAGGACATGCAAGAAACAGAGAGGGGAGCTTTTGTTGTTTTCTTATTGTTGTATTGTTTTAGTCATGTCCAACTCTTCATGACCCCATTTGGGGTTTTCTTGGCAGAGATAATAGAGTGGTTTGCCATTTCTTTCTCCAGCTCATTTTACAGATGAGGAAACTGAGGCAAACAGGGTTAAATGACTTCCCCAGGATCATTCAGCTAGTAAGTGTCTGAGGTCACATTTAAACTCAGGTCTTCCTGACTCCAAGCCCAATGCTCTATCCAAGGCCTCACCCAGCTGTCCCAGTCTCATAGCCCATACAAATCACAACTTTCACAGTACTGAAAGGACATGTAAAGAATATAGTCCATGAACAATCATAAGCAGTATTTAAAGACTCATAGAAAAGGTGAGAGGGAGAGACTGCAAAACTGGAGATGGTCAAATGTCTTGAAGTTCCTAAAAGGGATAAAAGTCAAAAGGTAGAAATTATAGCTGTGTCAGGTTAGCACTGTTCCCCAGAAAATTTATTTTTTTTTATTTTAGACTCAAACACCAGAACGTAAATACAAAATAGAGAAAAGAAACAAAAACATATCATAAACGTAAATATTGGAACTTAAATAGTAAGTTAAAAAGAAAAAAAATATCTACATAAGAGAAGATTCAGATTATGTAACAATATATTTTCTTTTCAAGAAAGCCTGTATGATAAATAGTACTTGTGTTGAAAACTGTCCATCTTTCCTTTCCTTCCCCACAAGTTCTTTTGTTCTCTGCTACACACATTTTTACTTTGCTCTTTTTCCCCTCTCCCCACCCTCCCAGAACACTACAATGAAGTTTAGATATGTTTCTCTATAGCTATAGCCACAGACATATATAGACATATACTTTCCCAAACCTATTCGACACCTGATCTTTGGGTTTTATGTTTGTCATATCTTTGTTCCCTATGCCTCCTGCTGCCTCTACTTTATTTCTACCCACTACCTTGCCCTCCTGTTACTTGCCTACCCCCTTCCAAGGATCCCTGCCCTATCCTCCCATTCCTATAAATCTAAACACCCTTCTATACCTCCTCTTATACCCCTATTCCCTCACCTTCCCCTCTAAAGATCCCTCCCTTGTCTT
Organism: Notamacropus eugenii; assembly: GCF_028372415.1. Lineage (NCBI taxonomy): Eukaryota > Metazoa > Chordata > Mammalia > Diprotodontia > Macropodidae > Notamacropus > Notamacropus eugenii. The sequence goes on from NC_092876.1 coordinate 117,993,910, forward strand.
CTCCCCCTTCCTATGCCCCTACCGTTTTATTTCCTCTGAATTTAGACGATTTTTATATTCTAATTACATGTGTATCATTCCCTCTTAAACTCATTCCTGATGAAAGTAAGTTACCAGAACTACCAGCCCTCCTCCCCCATCTAATTCCTCTGTAACAATTCTTCTTGTACCTCATTTGTGTAAAATAATTACTCTTTTTAGCTATTCCTAAATGGTTTTACTTTTTAAGTAAATATCATAGTCAGGTTTACCCCAATATTTTTTATGAGCTACCCAATTATTAATGAGTCTTAGACATACATTTTACATATATATAACAGGTAAACAGTCTGTCTTTATGAATCCCTTATAATCAGTCTTTGGTATATACCTTATATGTCTCTTATTTTTGTATATCAAAATTTTTGTAAATCTTCTATTAAATTCAGGATTTTTGTTAATGAAGTCTTGAAAGTCTGAGAGTTTATCAAATGTCCATTTTCTTCATTCCAAATAATACTTAATTTTGTCAGGGTATGATATTTTGGCTGGAACCCTGGTTGTTTCGCTCTTGGATATATTGTGTTCCAAGATCTGTGGTTCTTTAATGTCTCTGATGCTAGGTCTTGTGTGATTCTAATTATGGCTCCATCATATTTAAATGGTTTTAATCCTGATGCTTTTAATATTTTATCCTTGAGTTGAGGATTTCAAAATTTGACTGTGGTATCACTACGAATTTTCCTCATAGGATCTCTTTTAAGTGGTGATCCATGGATTTTTTTTCTACTTCCCCCTTTTTCTAAAGCTTCAAGACAATTTTCTTTAATTATTTCTTATATTATTGTATCGATTCTTTTTCTAATCATAACTTTCAGTTAGTTCAATTATTTTTATATTTTTTCTTCTTGATCTGTTCTCCAAATCTATTGTTTTTCTTATGTTTCACTTTCTCTTCTTTTTTTAATTATTAATTACTTGTTTAATTATTTCCTGATCCCTTATAATTTCACTGGCTTAACTTTGCCCAGCTCTAATTTTCGAGGTGTCATTTTTTTCCTTAAGATTCTGCATCTACTTTTCTAATTGGTTTACTTTCTTTTCATGACCTTCTTTTTTCTTGGAGTATTCTTTTTTTTTTTTTTTTTTTTTTAGTTTTTCTTCCATCTCTGTTATTTGATTTTTAAAGTCTTTTTAAAGATGTTTTATAAATTTGGGGGGGGGGGGCAGGTGGCCATTTGATGTTACCCTTTGGAGTAGAAGGGGATTTCTTTGCTTGAATATCCTCCTCTGAAGATGAACTCCAGTCTTCTCTATTTCCATACTAGCTTTCTACTGTTGGATTATTTCTTCTTTTGCCTTTGCATTTTTTGTGGTAATAGCTTCATTTTTGTAATCACTTCTTGCCCTGGGATACAGGAAATGGAGCTTATCTGCCCCAAATTTTCAGTTCTCCCTTCTGGCTTGGAACCAAAACCAAACCTCCAACCTCCTGTCAGTGCCCACAGCCAGGGGCTTTCTGCCCCACTGCTTCTGCACTCACAGAGTATTTGTTGGTTCCTTCTCTACCTTGGGTCTGGCATTCCTTATCAGCCCTGGGCTCAAACACCCAATTCCCCCTGCTATCTGGGGGTAAAAGTTCTTGTTGCTGGGGTAGATGCAGCCTCCCAAACCAAATAACCCCAGGGCTTGGGGCTTCATGTTAAACAGGAACCCAGCCTGAAGGTGTTTACTCTTCACTAGCACCAAACCTAGTCCTGGGAATTTTCTTCAGATCTTATCAAATTGTCCTAGGAGGACCTCGGTGTCCCCTATTCTCATTTATCTCCACCCACATGTTGTTCACCCTAAGGTGATATTTTAACTCTTTTGTGAGGGAAAATCTTCAGAGTTTGGAATTTTCTTATCTACTCCACCATCTTCCCAGAATCCTCTAGAAAAATTCTGTAACAGATTATTAGACAGATGGTTTGTGAGTACTTCAGAAGGGAAGTAGGGGTGGCTAGGAGCCAGAATAAGTTTACCAAAAGTTGGCTATATCAAAATACCTGCATGAGGAGGAGGGAATTGGCATGAATCTTTGATTGGTCAGTCAGAGATATGGTGTTGTGTGTATCTGGATTTCAGCAAGGCTTTTGAAAAAAGCTTTCATGTTATCTTTATAAACAAGGAAAGGAAATGTTGACAAATGATGGCACCATTAATTGAAGCCATAACTTATTAAATGGACCTCCCTAATGAGTGGCAATTAATGCATCAGCATCAACCAGGAAGAAATTCTGTAGTGAGGTGTAGTAGGTGTATTCTGTTCAATCATTTTTAAAAGATTGGGATAAACATATAGAAATCACACTTATCAAGATTATGTTTTCAAAAAAAAAAAAGCTTAGAGGCACATCTAATGGGTTTGCTAGGAAGTTGTCAACCCAAAAAAAAAAAAAAAAGAAATCCTGACAGGCTAGAACAATAGGCTAAATCTGCCAAAATTATATTTAAATGGGACAATTCTAAATTCCTGCACTTAGGTTCAAAAAAATCAACTGTGTAAATGGAAGGTGCACCTGTATCTTGAGACACGACTTGACAGCATTTTATGCAGCAAAAAGTCTAAGAGATTTCAGTTGACTATGCACTCAGTTTGACACTACAGTGAGGTACGGCTACAAAAAAGAGCAATAATGTGTTCTTGGGCTATTATTCATAATAATTCAATTTATATGGCATTTTACATTTTATAAAACACTACCTTCAGAAGAATTCTGGGAAATAAGTAGTGTGTTTTGCTTATCCTCTTCTTATATATAAGGAAACTGAATCTCAGAGAGGTCACCTGGCTATTAAGTGTGAGAGCTTAATCCATGTTCTTTTTTTTAACCATACCATGGGACCTCTCCATACCTCACAGAAGTGGTCCATCCATTAAGTAGAGGACAGAAGATTTCTATAGTCCCTCCCAATTCTAAAATTCTATAATCTTCTTAATAAGTGACTTTCCTGAGAACAAAAGCACCTTTCTCTGATTCAGCCCAAATCACAATCATTAAAGTTTCAGCTAATGAGTTGCTGACATTCTTGGGTGTAATGCCACTTTCTTGTTAAGCTGTATAAGTCAGTGACCTTTTCCATTTATCATCATAATTAGAAGGCCCTTCTCTCCCTTCCCTTCCCTGTCCAAAAAGTGGTTGAATTCAAATTTTTCCAACTTAGCTTACAGACCCTCTGAAGATAACAGGAAAGGAATGGGGGGCCAGAGTGAGTTTTTAATTCATCTAGTGTTCAGATCTGCTTTATTTTAAGACCCAGAAGACTTGAGTGTTTACCTTTAATCAAAACCAAACTATTTTTTTATACTGCTCAATTTGCAGTGTGTTCATTTGCTTATTAACCAATTGAAATTCAATAATGTCCAAGAGTATGGGAGCAGAAGGTTGTTTCTTCCTACAGGAAAAAAAAAAGTGATTTGCCTGGAGGCACAGAACTTAGCCATTTTATCCCCTCTGATTCTATTATCAAATACTAGTCTTTCTTAAAATTCTGCTATCTTCATGTTTCCAAACAACATTTTATCAGTAATGAAAGCTGGGGAAAAAAAAGATGGCATGTGTTATGATGAAGCACTCTTCACAATGGTGACAATTTTATTTTCTGAAATATCTAAAGTAATTCCTTTATCACTTCTCTTTGAAAATTCCAGCGCTATCTGGAGAAACAGGCAGGTAGCTGCCATTAGGGACAGCATTTGTCACTTAATTTGGAAGGGGAAGTAGACACAGGTTCATCTGGAATGTGACCAAATAAAGGCAAACCCCTGTAATGTTTTACTTTCTTTCCTTTTGGAGATGAAAGGATGTGACAAGAAACAGATTGAGAGGGAAAAGTGAGAGCCTACATCAAAGACAAACCTACTGAGAGCCTTATTTGTCTTTGTGAATAATTCAGTTGGGAGCTGAAAGAGATGAATACGCAAGTTATTATGCCATCTTCATGATACGAGAAAAAAGTCACCAACTCCAGCATGACCATTTGTAATGACTGTACTCTGATTTATGTCTGTAGGAGAAAATATCATTACCTGTCTCATTTATTATTTTTTTATTATTTTAATCAAATTCAATCTTTTAACTAATTCTGAAAACTTTTCTTAGAAATTCTAATTAGTGGCAAAAGCCTGGCCTTCAAATCTGGAGGTACAAGTTGGAGACCTGGTTCTGATACTTAGAAGCTATATGAACATATGTTGTTGTTGTTAAATCCTATCAGTCATGTCCAACTCTTCATGATGCCATTTGGCATTTTCTTGGCACAGATCCTAGATTGCTTTGCATTTCCTTTTCCAGCTCATTTTATGGAAGCAAAAACTGAGGCAAACAGGGTTAAATGACTTGTTCAGAATTACACAACTAATAAGTGTCCAAGGCCAGATTTGAACTTAGGTCTTCCTGACTCCAGGTCTGGTGCTGTATCCATTGTGCCATATAGCTGCTCATATACAAATTATTTAACCTCCTTCAGCCTCATTTTCCTCATCTGTAGAATGGTGTCTATTGTTCTAGCACTAGGTGTCTCACTAGGTTGTTTTAAGGTAGAAACTTTGTAAATTTTAGAGAAATGTGACAGTATCAGAGCAAGAGATTGAATGTGAACCCCTTAAGAAGTATATATAGTAACAATGTCAAAATGACAGGGCCTCTTATTGACTTAAAAACTACAAATTCACATTATCTATGTTGCATTGTATCACTTTCCTAATTACAGTTTAATCTGGTTGGAGTCTCACTCTGGAGTATTATAAGCAACGCATTCAGCCCCATCTTCAATAGCTTACCTTGAGGCAATAAGTAAGAGAAAAAATCTTAGCACATTACTTTACAATGTCGATTATTAGGGGCCTTTGCAATAACTTAGCAGACCCTGTCCTAGAGAAGTCTAAGCTAAGCAAAAATAAAGTAATATTAAAATGTAAGGCTCATGGAAGAAACAATGTTACTGCTATCATCACCTTAATCCCTAGCTCAGGAACATCCAGAGGCTCCCTTTTACCTACTGGACAAAGTACAAATTTCCTATCTTGAAATTCTAGGCCCTTTACAACCTGTTCCCAATCCACCTTTGTAGCCTAATCTCCCCCTACTCACTTATACCTAACCTCTAAGCCTTTAGCATATATTCTCTGTCCTCTGACGCATCTTACACATTCTAACCTCCAAACCTTCATTCACATGTTTGCTCTTTCTTGGTTCACTTCCTTCCTTCTGCCATACACATCATTCAGGGACCATTTTAAATTCCAATTTCTCATGGACCACTCTAGCTCAGAGGCAAGTTCTTCCTTTTCTGAACTGGTTTTCTAAAAAATTCAGTTGTCAATATATAGAATCACAAAGTGGTGACCTTTTAAAGCTGGAAGGAGCCATTGATCTCACCTCAGATAGCCCCGTATTGTGCAGATGAGGACTCAGAAACCCACAGAGGATCTGCTTTGCCCAAGCATACACAGCAAGATATTAAAAGTCAGGACCAGAATCAATGAAGTGGTCCATTGTTCCTTCACTTCCTCAATGTTCTTTCTCCTCCAAAAGATCCTGAATTCCTGCAGGTTTGAGACCACGCCTTGTACTTCTTTTGTAACCCTTGTATTACATAAAATAGGCTATAGAACAGAGACCAGATGTGTAATTTCATTGGTATAAAGAGCTGTTATTGGGAGATCTCCCCTACCCATGTAGATTGTCATATGCTCTGCACTTTAAAATCATAGAGGGATGCCTAGAGACCTGAGAGATTAAGTGACTTGTCCAGCATGACACAACCAGAATCTATAGAGATGGGATGACCAGCTCCCTATAGAGGGAGTTGATAGCAATGGAAAATCAGCATCTTCTCTGTAATTTATAGTGTTAGAGAGATTAATGGGCTAAATGAATTGCAAAGATGTGTGTGTGTGTGTGTGTGTGTGTGTGTGTGTGTGAGAGAGAGAGAGAGAGACAGAGACAGAGAGAGAGAGAGAGAGGCAGAGAGAGAGAGAGAGACAGAGACAGAGAGAGAGAGAGAGAGAGAAACAGAGAGAGAGAGAGACACAGAGAGAGAGAGAGAGAGAGAGAGAGAGAGAGAGAGAGAGACAGAGAGAGAGAGAGAGAGAGGCAGAGAGAGAGAGAGAGAGAGACAGAGAGAGAGAGAGAGAGACACAGAGAGAGAGAGAGACAGAGAGAGACAGAGAGAGACAGAGAGAGAGAAACAGAGAGAGACAGAGAGAGAGAGAAGCCAAATCTTGAACCCAAATCTTCTGACTTTGAGGTCCAATCTGTGCCTTTACCATATGATCTATGCCATGCTGCCTCTCACATAGTAGATGGATGGATGAAATTACATAGCCATCTTGCTTGACTTTTCCATGGAACTGACCAGTTTGAGTGTTTTGCTAAATCAACTAGAGATTGGAACATTATAAAGACATATCCAAGTCTCCTGAGGCATTGACTATTCCATCCATTCTGCTTTAATTAAGGCAAGAATCTCTCATGGTGAAAATCAACCAATAAATTCAACCTCCAGTCACATTCACTGATTTATATTGATCTGTATCATTCAATGTAAGGCTGAGAATTTTCCTTGACCTCCCTTAACTGGATACATCATTTAAACAAGTTTAATTAAGCAGCATTTAGTAAGCCAATACATAAAAATTGTTCATGTGACCTTGGGCAAGTTTCTTCTCTTCTGTGTGTTACCCTTTCCTCATTTTTCAAATAAAAAAAAAAAACACATCAACTAAGGTCCTTTCCAGGAGAGCATTTTGCCACCTAAAATCTTTGAGTCTCAGTTTTCTCTTCTGTAAAACAGGGGCAATAATGAGCACTCTGAGCAGTCTTCATAATGAAATTAGGTTAGCAATGGTAAGATTCAATGAAAATCCAAAGCAAAACTATAGTATCATGGACTTTCAGAGTTGGAAAAGACCCAAGAGAGGTCATGTAGTACAACCTATACTGGTCAACACAAATGGTATAGGCCCCCCACAACCTATATGCACAAACACATTTATAGCAGCTCTTTTAGTGGTGGCAAAGAATTAGAAACTGAGGGAAAGCCTATCAGTTGGGGAATCCATTGGGGAATGGCTGAACAAGGTGTAGTATGTAATTGTGATGGGTTACTACTGTGCCATGAGAAATGATACACAGTATGGTTTCAGAAAAACCTGGAAAGGCCTATATGAATTGATGCAAAAAGAAGTGAAAGGAAGTAGGAGAACATTGTAAATAGTAACAGCAATACTGTAAGATGATCAGCTGTGAATGATTTAGCTGTTTTCACTAATACAACAATCAAAGACAATTCCAAAGGATTTATGATGAAAAATGCTATCACTCTCCAGAGAAAGAATTGATGGAGTTTGAATGCAGATGAAAGCATACGTGTGTGTGTGTTTTCTGGTCTGTGTTTTCTTTTGCAACATGAATTATATGAAAATGTTTTGCATAAAAAATCCTCAAAAAATAGAATAAGAAAGAAAAAAGAAAATATCCACAAAGGAGAATTCACCACCTTCTGAGTAATTTTATAACCAGTTTTGGACAGTTTTCTTAGGAAACTTTTCCCCCTTATTTTGGCTTCGATATTTCATTCTGAAAATTTTACCTTCTGGTTCCTCTCTGTTAATTCCAGAAGAACAAATCAACTCTCTTCCTCATGATAACCCTTCAAATAAGTGAAATAGCTATTTTATGTCCCACAAGTTGGTCGTTGTTTTCTTTCCTCCTCATCCTTCGTCCTATTTTCTTTTGTCTGTAGACAACATTCTATCTTCTGTCTGTGCCTTTGCCTATGTCTGTAATATTCTCTCTCCTTACTTCTCTTGGCCTTTTGGAATGTCCATCTCCAGATGAAAGCTTACCTTAAGCTCTACCTCCTGCACAAGGTCTTTCTTGCCCTTTCCCAGAACTGCTTTGTATTTACTTCATATATATTCTGTATTCCTTTGTCCTTCTTATCTAATGAAATGTAATTTTCTTCCCTATATAATATAAACTCCTTCAGGCAAGTGCTATTTCATGTTTACTTTTATGTTCCTAGTACCCAGCATGATATCTGGGACATAGGAGATGCCTACTAGAGAGTCATTTATTGATCCATCATATAGAGCTAGCTGACTCAGTGAGCAATGGGGCTGCCTCTGTGTTCTTAACTAGAATTCATCATTTATTTCCCAAAAATGCCTTCCTGAGAAGTTCATTGGAGCTGCCATTCTATAGATTAAAAACAACCAAGAGATATGGTGACTTGTCCAGGGTCACACATCTAATGAATGGTAGATTTGGGACTAGAAGAGTAAATATTTGCATTTTCAGGTCCTGGCTTATTCACAATAGTCATAAGAGCCTCATGGATGGAGCACTCCCGCTTTAACCTCCATTTACAAGTACACAGAGAAGTGTACAAAGATTTTTTTAAGTATATCCCCATTTCACAGATGTGAGGAAACTCATGCTTGGAGAGGTCAAATTATTTCTCTATAGTCATGCAGAAACTAAGTGCCAGAGCTGGGTTTCCATCCCAAGCCTCTAGTGTTTTTTACCCTATACCAGGTTGCAGCCAGAGATAAGTACAGCCAAATCTTGAATCCAGGAATTCTGATCCTGGGTCCAGTATTCTTTCTGCTTCACCACAGGAACATACTACTTTTTGGTCCAAGTTCTTCCATCTTCCCTGCCTTGGCCTGTAGATAAAATGTACCCCCTTAGGGCTGTTCAATGGAGGCTCAATTCCCCAGAGCTAACCAGTTGGAGCAGAGTGTTCCCAGTAAGGACCTGTTGACACTAACCGGAATCAGCTGTTGAGGTCCCAGATGCTCAAACCTCAGTGCCAACACAGTCTGCTGAGAGAAAAGGCATACATAATTAATTACATTCCTTTCTGGTCCTGAGCCTTTTGCCCATATGGTCCAAGGGGAAAACAACAGACCACAACAGCCCTGTATTACAACCCCTCCAATCAATGCTGCCCGCCCACAACATCCCCAGAGAACACAGATCACCAGCATGGGGGCTGCTGCTGCTGCTGCTGTTGCTGCCGGATGACATCCGCAAGCAAATAATGTGGGCACCACTCCAACGCCCGAGCTACTGAAGGTTTTCTAATGATTCACATTGAGAGTCACATTTAAGGGGAAAATTGAAAAGCTGAAAATGATTGGGACAGGTTTCACAAGAATGATAGACATTGTTGTGTTAAATCTCAGAGAAAGTCATGGTTAAAAAGTATAAGCAGATGAAAAACTGGTCTATATTATATGCTATGCTACACAATGATAGTAATTATATTACATTATATCATATTACATTATATTATATATCACATTATATTATGCTATATTACATTCTATTATACTATGTTATATTATATTATATATGTATATATTCCCCCTACAGAAATCTCAAAAAAAATTAATTTTAAAGTTATTATATTTTGAACAGTATAATATAAACTTTATTCAAAAAAAGCCATAATAATATAGCATTTACATAAAGATTTAAGGTTTACAAAGTTCTTCACAAATTTTACCCCATTTGAGATCCTCACAACCTCCCTAGATGATCAGTGCTATACAATATTATCTCCATTTTACAGAACAGGAAACTGAGGTAGCTAAAGGTGAAGTGACTTGTCCAGGACCACACAACTAGTAACGTATCTGAGACTGGATCAAGGATCCAGTCTTCCTGACTCCAGGCCCAGCACTCTTACCTCCTGTGCCACCCAGTTGCCAATAATAGCCACACAAAAAAAAAAACTCAAAATAATTTTTATGCCACATGGTAATATTAAGTTCTGATCATACCAACAAAGTGAGGGCAACATATATAAATATGTTCAGCATAGATACATATGGAATACAAAACAAATAAGGAGTAAAATTAGAAGGTAGTTTGGAAGGGGGAGCAGCAGATGCTTTTAGGGTCAGGAAAGGATATAGGTAAGTGATACTTGATCTGCTTTCTTGAGGGAAATTACAGATCCTCTGACAGAAGATGAGGAGTGTGTTCCAGGTATTAGAGCCAGCCAGCACCAAAGCAGAGACTGAAGATGCAATGTCCTGTATGAGAAAGCGAAAAGTTCAATTTTGTTGGACTGTAGATTATGAGATGGAGAATGAGGTATAAATTCAGAAATTGAAAGCTGGAAAAATAGCTTAGGGCCAGGCTGTAGAGGGATTTAAAAGACAAAAAGAAGAGTTTTGTTTGATCCTAGAAGCAAAGGGGACCTAGCAGAGCTCATTAAGTTAGGGATATGATATAGTGAGATCTGGGCTTTTGGAAAATCACTTTATCTGGTCAGCCATGATTCCAGGACACAAATGATGAAGAACATTCCTCCTAGCCTAACAGAGAAGTGATGGTTTCAATATGCAGAATGCGTCAGGGTTTTTGGACATAGCCAAAGAGGAAATTTGTTGAGTTGGTTTGTTTTGTTTTGTTTTGCTGTGAATATTTGTTAAAGGGTTTTCTTCTAGTTTGTTGGGGGTATTTCTCGTTCAGTTGGGGTGGGGAGGAAGAGGTGGGGGATAGAAACAAGAAAAACTAAATACCTGTTAATTGAAAAAAAGTGGAGGTTCAATTGTTGGTAGCTCTATATGGTTTTGGGATTTGAGAGGGACAGATTTAAGCCATGGGACCAACTAGGAGGCCGTTACAGAAGAGGAGATGAGGGCCTTAACCAAAGTGGCCACTGTGTGAGTAAAAGGAAGGGGTTGGATGTAAGAGATGTTGAGTTAGAAATTAAAATATTTGTCAATTGATTTAGACATATGGGATGAGAAAAAATAGGGATAATGCCAAGGTTCTAAACCAGGAAGTCTGAGAGGATAACAATGTCCTCAATAGAAAAACTCACGTTCTATAGAGTAGAAAACTTTGGGAGGTGGGAGGTGGGGCAGGAAAGGAAGTAGTGAAGTGTGTTTTGAACATATTGAGTTTGAGATACTTACGGGACATCCATTTTTAAATGTCCAATAGGAAGTTGCTAGTGTGGGACTGGAATTTAGGTAATACTAGAGCTGATCTATGAGTTGCCTAGATAGAGTAATAATGAACCCTTGAGATCTAATGAGGCCAGTAAGATAGACCATAGAAAGGACATGTTGTTGAGTCGTTTTTTGTTGTGTCTTATACTCTCTAACCCCAGGTAGGGTTTCTTGAATGGTTTGCCATTTCCTTTCTAGATTATTTTACAGATGAAGAAACCAAGGCAAACAAGGTTAAGTGACTTGCCTAGGGTCACATGGCTACTAAGTGTCTGAGGGCAGATTTGAAGTCAGGAAGATGAGACGTCCTGACTCCAGGGCCAGCACTCTATCTACTGTACTACCTAGCTGCCTTTGGGCACATCCAAAATCTAAGGGCATGATATAGATACTAAATCAGAAAAGGAGACTGCAAAAAAGCTGTCAGAGAGGTAGGAGGAGAATCAGGAGACAGTAGGATCACAAAAAATCAGACAAGTTTCCAGGAGAATTTGGTCATCAGTGTCAAATTTAGCAGGAAGGTCAAAAAAGATCATAAGAAATTATTATTAGATTTGTCTGTGTTTAATGAAAAGATTGGCTTTTTTTTTTTAATTTGATGGGGCTTTCCAGTCAGATTATGGCGGTTTGAGTCCCAGCTGTTACTTATTACCTGTATAACTGAGAAAATCACTTTTCCTTTCCAGGTCTCAGTATCCTATAGTGTAAAATGGAGAAGTTGGATTACTTGATATTTAAGGGGCCGAAATCACAATGTGTCCATTTTATAGATAAAAAATAATCAACTCAGGGAGGAAAAGTAATTTGTTTAAGATCACTTTGCTAGTGAATGTTAAAGCCAGGTACATAACCCAGATCTCCTAAGTCTAATATTTCCACCGCAATAAAATGCCTTCCAGTACCAGAGACTTCAGTTTGGTTAAAGGAAAGAACTCCTGCAGGGGGATCAGAAAAGGTGAATTCTAGTATGACCCTGGATAAGTAATTTCCCTTCTCTGGACTTTAATTTTCTTATTCATAAAATTAGGGTATTAGGCTAGATGAATTCCAAGCTACTGTAATAAATTTGTGATAAATCTTGTTCACACTGATGAGATTTAAGCTCTATAAGCTCATGAAATTTTGATTCATCAAAGAAAAATTAAACTGTTTGAATTCTTAATAGCTGACAAACCATATTTTCCAATAAATATTTTAAATGTGTTTATTATTTTATTTTATTCCAATTATATGTAAAAACAATTTTTAACATTTTTTTTTAAATTTTGAGTTCCAAATTTTGTCTTGCCTCCCCTCCTGCTTCGTTGAGAAGGCAAGCAATGTAATATAGGTTATACATGCACAGTCATGCAAAATGTATTTCCATATTAGTCATCAACAAATACTTATTGAATTCCTATTCTGTCTATCATTGTGTGCTCTATTATTGGTAATATGAATGACAAAAAAGAAGTAAATGGCATAGTCCCAGCATTCAAAAAATATATGTTATGGTTGGAAATACACAATTTACAGACATGAAACCATTTACAGACAGGCAGAATACGGCTAAATGCTAAGTTGTATGATACTAAATTAAGTTGAGTAAAGGGAGAGATCAAGGCTTAAAAGAAAAAAAGAAAGAAAAAATATGACAGCTGATCCTGGAAATAATACTTTGCCCTTTCCATAAGGCTTTTATTAAACCTTATATTAAGTTCATCTTCTGACTTTAAAGAAAATACATTTAATTTTTCTTTACATTTGTATAATATAGTTGAAAGAACTAGTCTTAGGACTCAAAGCACCTGGCTCCAAATTCCAACTTCAACATTCAATAACCATGTGACAATAGGCAAGTCCCTCCACTTTACCTCTCTTACTATCAATTTTCTTCTCTATAAAATAGGGATCATAATTTTTATACCACCAATTTCATAAGTCATACTGGCTACATGTGGCAGTAAGAACCCAGGCTTTCTGACTCATAGATCAGTAATCTTTCTTGTCTGTCTGAAAACCCTTAATATGTGCCAGGCCCTGTACGAAACACCGGGATGGGGAAATTGTAAGACTTAGATGATCAATGCGATAAGGTTTGAAGGAGGGAAACCAAACAGTTGAGTGTTGTAGTACTTTAGACAAGAAGTGATAAGGGCCTCTGCTGGGATGGTGGCAATGTGGATGAAGAGAAGGCAGTGTATACAAGAGATGTTGTAAAGGTAGAAACAACAAGATTTAACAGCAGATTAGATATGTCAGGGTAGGGGTTGGGGGGAGTAGTGTGAATGAGTAGAGGTTGAAAACAGTGTTTCAGGGTTGGATAGCTGGGAAGAGGGTGGTGCTCTTGACAGTAATGGAGAAGTTGGGAAATAGCAAGAATTTAGATGAGGAATGGGGAACCTGTGGCCTCAAGGTCACATATATGGTTTAGGAGGAGAGATAATGAGTTGAGTTTTGTACAAGTTGAATTTGAGATGCCTATGAGACAGGCATTTTGAAATGTCTGACATTCAGTTATTAATGCAGGACTGCAGTTCAAGAGAGAGATTAAGACTGGATATGCTGGCTTGCTTTCTATATGTATACATACATAGAGGTACTAATATCTACGTATAGATATATGTTTAAATTTGTGTATATCTAACTACCTAGCTAGTAATAGGTAAAAGTACACCAGTATGTCTAAAAACAAAAGACAACCAATATGGCTTCTTAGGCAATCATGGGTCTAAATAATGTCATTTGTCTCCACAGTGAGCCTCGGAAAGTTGTCCTGCACAAAGGCTCCACAGGACTGGGCTTTAACATTGTGGGCGGAGAAGATGGAGAAGGTATCTTCGTATCCTTTATTCTAGCTGGAGGACCAGCAGACCTGAGTGGGGAGCTCCAGAGAGGAGACCAGATCCTTTCTGTGAGTATTTGCTTTTGTATCTTTTGTTTTTCCTTCTGGGCCTAACACCATCCGTGGGGAAAGTGGCTTTCAATTGCCTGTGAAAGCTTTTTAATTATACAGCCAGAGATGATGGAATTACTTGGGTCCCTGGTGTGCAACATAGCATAAATGGTGATCAGGTTGTGAAGGAGATGAACTAGACTTCTAGTGCTTGCTGATCTCAGCTTCCCAGGGTTTTCATCTTTTCCTGGACTGGAGTAGAATAATTTTTGCTTTGGGGAACAGAACTACTGATTTTCATTCTTTCATTAATTACTGAAAATTATGTTGAAAAGTATTGAACCCTCCAGTCCTCCTCTGTGCCAAGAGTCTCCTTGTTTCCTTAGTTCCAAGATCTGCTGCACTCAGTCCCTAAGTACTCCTACCCCATTTTCTCCTGATGTATATAGTATGTAGTGATCCAGTATATTAGTACTGAAAAAGTATTAAAGACATGTGTTTAAGTTATTTATCACCTATATTGCCTTGGGCAAATCACTTCCAATCCAGTGTATTCCAATGAACATTTATTAAGCACCTACAATGCTCCAAACCCTGTGCTAAGCACTGGTGATACAATTAATAAAAAGAAAGGCAGTCCCTTCCCTCAAGGAGCTTATAATCTAATGAAGGGAGAAAACACACAAAAGGAGGCAGGAAAATAAAGCGTGGGGCTGGTCCAGGGGGTACCCAGTGCAGCTACATTTTATTCAATGAAATTGAAACCAGGCTGAACAGCAAAGGCAGAATGGAGTGAGCTGAAAAGTCCAGTTTTGTCCTAAGTAAAAGGTAGGCATTCAGAGGAGTTTAGTTGTGTCCTCTAATTAGAGGGCTGAGTAGGCTGAGGGGAGTAGTAGCAGTCAAGGCTTTAATTAGCAAAAGAACCTGCATTTCCTCACCTGGTAAATGAATAAATTAGAGTAGATGACCTCTGAGGTCCCCTGAAGCTCTAAATCTATTAAAATGCAAGCATTTAGGTTTCTGTTCTGCTTTGTACCACCTGCTTGATCTTGAATTAATCCTTTCCCTTTTGGAAGCCTTAGTTTCTCTATCTGAAAAATTAATAGGTTAGATTCAATGACCTCTGAGGTCCCTTCCAGGTCTAAATCTATAATCCTATGATTCTGCCACCATAACTGAATATCCAAGCCTGGCATTCACTCCCTTTTCCCCTTCTTACCTTTGTCTAAAGAGAGAATGGGGTATTGGGTCTGGAGGCATTGGCATGCATTTAAATCTCTGCTCTGCTATTTACCTGCTTGACCTTGAGTAGAATCCCTCCCCTTATATGAGCCTCAGTTTCTTTACCCATTTTGGTGGGGAGAGGTAGACTAGATGATACCTAAAGAGTTTTTCAACTCTAGATATTGTGTTTCAATTACACACACTTTGGATAAGAGTAAGTTTTTTAGGATTTATTAATAATGCCAAGGAGAATATTCAAATTCAGAAATGAATCAACAGAATAAGGTGATTTGTAATGTATATAAAAGAAGCTTCATAGTTTAGTAAGGAGAGATGTGACTTTGGTGTTAGGATGATCTGGGCTTAAGTCTTACCCCCAGCACATAATAGTTAAGTGACTCTGGGCACATCACTTGGCTCCTCAGCATCCCAGGTAACATCTAAGATTACAATAGTTCTGATCCATATTGGTAGAAGGAATTTCTTTACTACTGAGATATCTATGATAATAAAATCACTAGATGAGACAAAAAATAAAAAATAATGTCCAGTCCCAGAGTGGATGATAATTAGATTTTCTAACCTAATTTTTCAGGAAAGTTCTTCAGGCTTAGCTTGGGCAAAGAAACTCTTCAGACCAAGCATCTGATATTTTTGTCTGTGACTTCCTTAGGACTCTAGAAAAGAAATGGTGTCTTCTCCCTAGAATATGTTTTGCTGATTAAGGATTGGCTGTCGGTTGCAATCTGAATCAAAGTTATTGGTCCTTTTTACAATTCTAGGCTCTATTGCTGGCCAATCAGGGAGTCTCTTGGATTGCACGGCAGGCTTGTGGATGATCTGCTCACATTTTTAAGTAACAATTGACTGTGCAACTTCTTTTTGGGCAGAGGGAAAAACAAGGATATTTTTTTTAAAAAAGGTTGAAACAGGGTCCCCATTACCTAAAACGCAGCATACATTCTCTTCACAAAACAAATTCATAGAGGAATTGCCCCAAAACCACCCTTTCCAATCACAGGTTGTTTTGAAGCACAAACACTTTCTTGGACACAGGCCTCAGGCTTGCCTCTGGGTAGAGAGCACTGAATGTGGCATCACAGGACCTGCCTCTATGAGTTATCAGTTATGTCTTCCTGGGAGTCATTTAACTTCTCTGAGACTCAGTTTCCTCATGTGTAAAATGAGTCTGTTGGACTAAATGATCTCTAATGTCTCTTCCAAATCTAGTTTCTGTGATTTGGCAGAGCTGGACTTTCAGCTCTCACCATTTAATTTCCTTAATGCTTCCCAAAATCATACAATCAGACAGAGGGATTGAGGTGTCCTGTGGCATATTGCAGGGTAACAAAATGAAATCAGTATTCAATATTCCCAGAAAGGGAAAAAATAATAATTCATCAATTGGTAGAAACCCCAAATATTGATCCTTTCTGCCTGACAAACCATCATCTTCAAATGCCCATACATCTCCACTCTCAGTATTGATCTTGGTCTGAAGGGAAATGAAATATCCTGACTCCTGAAACTAGAGTCATGTAAAAGCCTCATGATATGTCATCCTTCATAATAGTAGCCCTAGACTGTTTGTAATCCATGGAACTCATTCCCATGGACATTACTGAGAACTCTACGTGATGAAAAGAGAAGGTGTTTCTGAGCTAGGCAACAGGAACTTGAAAACCAAAAGACATGAAAAAGTGTTAACAGACCACAACCCTCCCTGAACATGAGTCACCAGGCCTGGCCACTGAATGAACCAGCAGATGGAATTGTGGAAAGAACATTGGATTTGAATCATGGGTTCAGAGAATAAGAGATTTAGAGGTAGAAGGAAACCTGGAAGCCATTAAGTCTCATTTTATAGGAAACTAAGGTGCAGAGAGGTGAAAGGACTTTCCCAGGGTGAAATTTGGATTCAGTCAAAGGACTGCACTTGAGGACCTAGAGGGCCACATGTGGCCTCGAGGCTACAGGTTCCCCACTCCTGGCAGACAATAAAAAGAAAAATAAATCAAGCCAATTTCTGAGATGTAAATAAATGCTGGCTATAAATTTAGCTGTCAGATCTCTGGTTTAAACTGGCTCCAGAATCTGATATCTTCCTTTTCCCCATCGCATGGTAAGAAAGACCTCTTCTAAATTCTGTAACCACCCTGGCATGTTGGAGACCTTAAGAAAGAACGTGAAGTTAAACTTCTGTTGTATAAGATAATTCATACTAATATCAGGGAAAAATCTAGAGGATTGTGGGACTTCCCTCATCAGTTTTTTGTTTAATTCACACACATACATGTACACACACACACGCACACACACACACACACACACACATTCTCGGAATCCATCCATATGATTATTTTTTTCATTTCCCAAAGTACATGGGTCCAGAGGGTAGAACTAGTGCTAATGGGCAAAAGCAAATAAGAAGTAGATTTTTAGTCAGTGTAGAGAAGAACTTTCTAATGACCGGAGTTGTATGACAACAGACTGCCTCATTAGATCATGAAGATTTTGAGCAGAAGCTAGAATATAACCTCTAAGAAGTAAGATAAAGGGGACTGTAGAATTGCTCACTGGACTGTACTAAATGATCTTTGAGGTCTTGTACTAGTCTGGGATTCTATGCTTAGTTCAAATACACATAAGCATTCTTAGAAAGCCATATAGGTTCCCTTCCTCCCTTCTTTAATTCCTTTTCCCTTTCCCTTCTTTTCTTCATTCCTCTTTCTCTGCCTTCCTTCCCTTCTCCCCCCTTTTGTCTTTCCTCCCTTCCTTCTTCCCTCCATCCTTTATCCTGCCCTTCCCTTTTTTCCCTTTCTCCCTTTCTTTTTCTTTCTCAGTGTTATTATTTTCCCTATTTTATAGATGAAGAAACTAAGTAAGACTAAGATAGGCTAAGTTAATAAACTTGACTAAATTGCCCAGGGTCACACAACTGACAAGTGTTTGAGGTCAGATTTGAACTTGGTACTTCCTGCCTCTAGGTTCCACACTCTGTCCACTGTGCTCTCTGACTGCCTAGGGAAGAAAAATATAGGCCTGAGGGAAGTAACAACACCAAATAAAGGAATTTTTAAGTATAAGAACTTGAATAGGAGAGACTGAATATAAAAGTGGGGAGTAAATATAATTAATCAATCAAGCAGAATTTGTTACATGTCTACTGCATGCCAGGCAAATTCCTGGAAAAATCAGGAGAGATTGACATCAGGGTCAAACTCATCAGTTTTATTCTTGGCCTGGAGTCAAGGGACTTGCCCTTCTGAGTTCAAATCCGGCCTCAGACACTTACTAGCTATGTGACCCTGGGCAAATCACTTAACCTTGTTTGCCTCAGTTTCCTCATCTGTAAAATGAGCTGGAGAAGAAAATGCCAGACCACTCCAGTATCTCTGCCAAGAAAATCCCAAATGGACACAACTGAAAATGACTGAGCAACAAGCGTAAATAGAACAGTCTACTCTTCTTACTATCTTCTTCCTTTGCTTTCTAACAGTGTGATGCTGGGCAGTCTCCTCACCTCTCCCAGCCTCAGTTTCCTCATCTATACAATGAGGCTGATAACAAGACCTTCCTCACAGAGTTGTTGTAAGGATCAAATGAGACAATACCTGTAAAGATCTCGGCAAACCTTAATGTGCTGTCTAAATGCCAGCTATGTTTTATTATCATTTTTATTATCTTTCTGTTTTTCTATAAGAAGATAAAAAGGGAAGAAAAATTTGTCCCTGGATGGTATCTTTAGGGTAGCGTATGCCACCTGCTGTTCATAGCTGGACTAGACACGGTGCATTCTGCAGCCACATTAGAGCCATGGTTCCTGAAATCATGACTGATATGACTCCTGCTTCAGAATTGTGCATGCATTCCTAGAGGGGAAGGAGCCTACCTACACCCCGAGTACTTCTCCTTGCTAACAGTTTCCTTTGTAACTTCTCTTTCACTTTTTCTGTCCCAGAGATTCAGAGTCAAGGTCTCCTGGATCAGGGAACATGCTTTTAGAAGGTAGGCAGAAAGCACAATTCTCTCTGTTCATTGGGCAGACCTATTGATCAAAGCACTTTCTTCCTCATGCATTTATTCTGTGTGGTGGCTAATAGCAGAGAGAAACAGCTAGGCTTCTTTTCGACCCATTATTATTTGGTCCTAGGTTAGCTGACGAGAGACTCAAGGACAGAGTAACACCAGGTCAGTTGGGAAATGTTCTTTTTCTTGGTGCTTCCCCAAGCAACTTGCTTTCTTCATTTTTTAGGAATTTGAGAGAGATGATGCCACTCCTCTAATCTCGAGGTTCCCATTGTACCTTTGCAGATGTACCTATAAATATTTGATGAACTGTTTCCCAAGAGAAATTTGTAGAGATACAGATATTTTACCAGAAGAGTAATGGAGCAGCTATTTTATTAATTGGGAACAACTGGTACCTGGATAAACAATGCTAATTTCAATTTAATTTACCTAAGGAATTTAGGAAAAGTGAGAATGCCTACTACTGCCTGCGGCTAGGACTCTAAGATTACTTTATGCTTTATATTTCTTGAAGAAATTATATTGGTATCTTTTGTTTTTACATCACCTACTTTTCTCATTGGGCAACTAGGTGGTACAGTGGATAGAGTGCCAGGCCTAAAGTCAGAAAGACTCATCTTCTTGAGTTCAAATCTGACCTCAGACACTTACTAGCTGTGTGACCCAGGCAAATCACCTCACCCTATCTGCCTCAGTTACCTCATTTGTAAAATGAACTGGGTAAGGAAATGGCAAACCACTCTAGAATCTCTGCAAAGAAAGCCCCAGATGGGATCATGAAGTGTTGGACAGGACTGAAACAACTGAAAAACAATAGTATTTCCCATTAAATCACTCTCAGTGTCCCAGTTTGTTAAGATTCATTGATGTATACCAGAGCCATAGTTGGTAGAGTAGGTAACTCTTCAAAACAAGTCTGTGGACCGACCACAACAATCTGATTCCTCCTTGTTTATCCACTGCCTTTGTCCCCTGAGTAACTTAAAGAAGCCTATTCACTGAATGAGTGTATCTCACTCAAAGTGAGATTGTGATAAGACCTTAGCCTGAAAGGGCCAGGGTCTCCCATTGCATCCTGGGCCATCTCCTGTCATCCTGAGGAATATCAGGCCACTGGACCCAGATGGCTCAGGAGAAGAAAGTGAGGTTGGTGACCTTGCACAGCCCTCCCTCACTCAAATAAAAGTTACCACAAGTCACGTCATCATCTTGATATCATGGTCCTCTTCAAGAATGAAGGACAAACCCAACAACAAGCTGATATCTTAATAATAGAAAGCCATTGTCCACAGCAACAACAAAAATTTAAGGAGGGAGAAGAGGGAAATTCAGGAAAATTAATGCTTCAGGAAATTTAACCACATTCGCAGTGTACCACATACATTGTCCCCCACCTTTACCTCTCTACTTTTAATGTAAAATAGAGATTGTAACACTTGTCCTCCCTCCCTTTACAAACCATAAAGCCTCTTTTTTCATTATTTCTACAAGGACACCAACAGTAAGACTTGATATTATGTTTCTTCCCCTTCCCCTCTGTGACAAAGTAGACAGCCAAAGGTCAGAAAATTCAGATTTTAAGCTGGAAGGGACCTTGAAGAAGCTATTTGCTAAACCCCTTCCTCCACTCTTATTTTACCGAGTGAACTAAGACTTACCCAAAGTTGCATGGATAATAAGTATCAGAGGCAGGATTTGAACCCAGGTCCCTTAGCAACTAAGACAGTAACCTTTTGTTGCCTCTTCACCACTACAACCAGTATAAAAATGAAAGAGGACCAGGCTCTGATTTCGGCTCTGATACTTAATAGTTCTGTGACCTTCTGCAATTCACTTAACCTCTATGGGATTCCTTTTTCTTATTTGTAAAAAAAAAAAAAATTTTTTTTTTACTAACTGGTCCCTTCCGGTTTCAAATCCTATAATACTTAAAATCCCATCATTAGAAATCTATTTCTAAGATTTAAGTTTTAGACTCTATTAGACTCTGATGAGAGAACACATTATTAAGAGCTATAATAATAGCTAGCTGTATGGTGCTTTAAAGTTTGCAAAGTGCTTTCCATATATTTTCTCATTTAAGACTCACAATAACCCCAATAACCCCCTGCTTTACAGATGAGGAAACTAAGGCAAAAAGAGGTTAAATGCCTAGGGTCACATACTGAGTCTGGATTTGAACTTGGGTCATCCTGATTCTAATCCACTGCTCTATCCATTGCATCATCTAACTAAACTACAGCATGTTTAAAAGAAGTCTTTAGTGGCAAAAGGCCACTGGTGTCAGAAAACTTGGCTAGTGCCAGCATACGATGGGAGAAAATAGTATTTGTGTCTGGCATAAGCCAAACATTGCGTTAAGTAAGCACAGATGCACTTGTAGGAGCTGGAAGAGGTCTCTGAAATAGCATCCCAAGACAGTCACTATGACCTTGGTGTTAGAAGAGCTCTCTGGGGCTCTCAGTGATGTCTTCTAAGTTTAAGAGGATGTTCTGTGATCATCTCATCCTTGTCTGTGTCCCTTGGGGGAAGGAGCCATTGACGGGCTGTTTATCTTGTTTGTAAAGGTCTACAGAAGCAAGAGGACAGAGAGATTCAGGCAGTAACAGCATCAGGAGAACCAGATCATGATGTCATCACTACATTTGAACTCATTTTTATGCTCTTTATCTGAAAATTCCAACTAAGACCTGTCCCCTAAAGGGTTCTATGTTCTAAATATTTTGACTCTGGTATACATCAATGAATCCATGGACTGCTTCCTATCGAAATTCTTCCCTGAATCCTTCATCTACTAGTGTCCTCCCTCCCCAAAGTACCTTGTATTAATTCTCTATAGTGTAGTATAGTATGGATAGATAGATAGATAGATAGATAGATAGATAGATAGATAGATAGATAGATAGATAGATTACATAGATATAGATGTGTGTGTATATATGTATATGCCTATACATATATATTATATATGTGAGTGTATGTGTATATATGTGTACATACATATACACACACACATACACATGCTAATTGTCTCCTCTGTTAGAATGTAAGCTTCTTACAAGTAAGGATCGCTCCATTCATTTTCTCTGTATCCCCCAACACTTTCCATACTGCCTTGTACTTAGGGAACACTTAATACATGTATGTTGATTCATTGATCATCCACTGTTGGTACTCCTTCCATCAGCACAGATTGCAACCCACCCATGTCTTTTAATTCTGTGTGGTTCTTTTTTATCTTTTAATTTATTTTATTTTTCTATTAGCATACATTTCTTTTCCCTCCTTTCTACCATCCCATTTAAAAGAAAGACAAAATCTATGTAACAAGTATATACAGTGAAGAAAAACAAATTTCTCTATTATCCATTTCCGAAAATGTATGTCTTTGTCAGTAAAACCTCCAGGGAAGATCTCTCTGCCTCACACACTAGAGGCTTCCTTCTTGGCCCTAATATTTCCTACGTACCTGTGCAACATGTGGGCGGCCCATCTGTTACCATTTGCTCATGCACACATGCTTGATGACAGCTTCTATAAAACCTTCTCCTGCACGTGTCATTGATGGGAATGGACTGCAGCTTTCTTGCTCCTACCATGTGGATTTTAATTTTCCCTTAGGCCTCTTGAAATTTTGATCCTTTGAGAACCAAAGTGTTCTAACATTCAAAGTCATATATCATCAGTAGAAAAATGTTGATGTTAAAAAAAAATGAATTTCAATGTCAGGGAACCACTTAGGATTTTAGAAAATTGTACATAGTTCCTAATGTGCAATCAAGACTTGAGCCTATCTCATAGTCCCTTTGCAGAGCCTATATAAAGATAGGTAGAGGGATACATACACGCATATATAATGTTGTTCGGTTGTTTCAGTAATCTCACTCTTTGTGACCCCATTTGCAATTTTCCTGACAAGGGTACTAGAGTGATTTACCATTTCCTTTCCTACCTCATTTTAGAGATAAGGAACTAGCAGGGTTAAATGTCTTGCCTAGGGTCACACAGCATGTAAATGTCTGAGGCTGGAGTTGAACTCATGAACATGAGTCTTCCTGATTCCAAAACCAGAGCTCCATCCATTGTACCATGTAGCTGCCCTTAAATTCATTCTTATTCTCTCTGTCTCTCCCTCTTTCTCTCTCTCTCTCTATATATGCATACATATATATATATATATATATATATATATATATATATATATATATATATATATATATATACACATATATACACATATGTGTGTGTGTACCAATGAATTTACTCGATGGACTCTACATTTAATTGTATGACATAATCTAAGGAAATTTATTCATTCTCTTTGGTTTTTTCTGGGCGGTTTACTAATCTGCTCTGAAGTGAATACTATTTTCATTGGGAAAGCCCTGTAATGTTATAGGATTTGATTTAAATAGCAGTGTCATCAGAAAAAAAAAAAAGATATATTTAAGGAACATGTCCAACTCCAAAGAATTCGTGCATTTGGACTTTATTCAAGGTGTTATTTGTACCAAAAATTAAAACTTTGGATGGGCAAATACCTCCCCTTTGTACATTATACATGCTCTTGATGCAATGGAACACCAAAGACGTATCCCTGTCATATATGTATGAATAAATCTTACATATTCTTTAACATACAGATGGAAAACACCTTGTTGAAGAAAGAGCTTTTAAGGCTCTATTTTACTCTGCTGAATCAAATATTCTTATATTCGAAAGACCATAAACATAGTAAGATTTTATTTTTTCTATAGCTCTCATTCAGACTGCAAAAATATGGTCTATACACCAAGATAATAGTCTGTAAAAACCTAACTCTTCTCTTTTCATATTTTAAACACGAATAACTATGATATATGTACCTATGTCATTCAGTCAATCAGCAAGAGTTTATTAAGTGCCTACTACTATGTACTAGGTATTGCGCTATCTCCTGGGGATACAAAGAAAGGGGAAAAATGTTTCTTTCCCATAGGGAGCTTTTTTTTTTTTTTTTTTAAGACTAGATCTCCTTGTCTCAGGCAGGTTGGAAGTCTTTCTCATGGCTCAGTCCCATCCTGATTGCCATGAAAGCTTTGACCTATTCCATTTCTGACATGGGCCACTTTTCCCATCCTTGGGCAACTTGGTGGCCCTCCACTCCTGAGGGCTTATCACATTAATGCTATACTTATTGTGGATACCTGTTCAGCTTAGCCTACTGGCCCTCACTCCTCTTGAGCCTCAAGAGATCCACCAGACTCAGCCTCCCATTGTGGGTCTTAGAAGCATGTTCATATTGTACACGAGGAAACAACATGCAAACCATTATGTACATACAAGGTATATACAGTATAAATGGAAGATAATTATAAAGGGCAGGAACTAATAGCAGTGGAATGTGGGGGAAGCCAGGAAAAGCCTATATTATTCTCACAAATATTTTATAGTGGTAAGAGCGTCTCAGTTTTTTTTTAGAGTAATGTGGTGATATTTTCCAATCCAAATTTATCAGACAATAGTTAAACACTAACTGTATGCAAGACGCTAAGGATACAAAGATCCTACAAACAACTCCTACCCTCAAGGAGCTTACTCTTTCAGGGTAGAAGATGTAAGATTGAGAAGGGAAAGAGCATTATCAAAGCACATCAGGAAAAGTTTCAGAGGAATATGAAAAAAGAAAATCCTTGAAGAAAGCTAAAGATCTTAGAGGCAGAGGTAAGGAAGGGGTAGATTCTAGGAACAGGGAAATAACCTCTGCAAAAACATGGAGGAAGGAGACAGAATGATAAATCTGAGAAACAACAAGTGGACTGATTTTTCTGGAATGTAGAGTAGCCAAGGGCAATAAGTCTAGAAAAATAGTCTGAAACCAGACTGTAAAAATGTTGAAAGCTGAGAAATTGTATCTTTTATTCTGTGGAGAGAGAAAGTAGCCAAAGGTTCTTAACCCTAAAAGTGGCATGATCAGAACTGCATTTTCAGAAAATCACTTTGGTAATTGTGTATAGGAAGAATTCCAAAGGAATGAGACTGCAAGCTTGGAACCCAAATAGTGAGCTGTTTTAGTAGTCTAGACAAGAAATGATGAGGGTCTCAATAGGAGTAGTAAATGGGAGAGAAAGGGATGAATGAGAGAGGCATTTTGGAGATAGAATTAATATGTCTTAGCAACAAATTGTGACTCCAAGGTTGTTTTACCCTGAGTAACTAGAAGGATGGTAGCACTATCAAAAGAAATAGAGAAGTTTGGAGGAGGGGTGCATTTTGCAAGGGGAGATATTTAGTTCTTTTTAGGGCAAGCTGAGTCTGAGATACCTAGGGGAGAGACCATTGGAGATAGCCAAAAGGTAGTTGGTGATTTGGATATGGATTTTAGGAGAAATAGTAGGACTGGATAAATAGAGTTGAGTCATTTTTAGACTTAGTCATTGATACTAAGAAAAAAGAAAAGAAATCCCAAGACAAAACCTTGGTTGGCATTCCTCATTAGGGAGGAGCACATGACCGATGATATAACAATGGGGACTTGGAATGAATAGTCTCAAAAATAAAAGGAGAACCAGGAGGGAGCAGCATTTGGAAAAAATCGGAGAGAGTATCCAAAAAGAGGGAGTGGCCAATAGTATCAAATGCTACAGAGAGGTCAAGATGGATTAGGACTGAGAAAAGGCCCTAAAATGCACAACTAAGAAATCATCCATAACCTTAGAGACAGAAATCTCATTTGAGTCAGAAACCAGGAAGGAGGCCAGCTTGCAAGGTATTTAAAAGTGAGTGAGAAGAGAGAAAATGAAGGCAATGAGATATATATGTGTGTGTATGTTTGTAGATCATATATATGTATATATATACATATATATACACATATATACACACACACACATGCACTCACATATATACACATTGTATATATACATATATACACACATGTGTATGTATATTTATACATACATGTACATATATATGTATTCCATTCCATTCTCTGTCCTTGAATTGTTGAATATCATCCTCAAATACTTCCACAACTGGGTCACGTCTAGAGCAAATCTCCTTTGTTGGTCAAGTCCAACTATTTTCCTTGACTTTACTTTCCTTGGTGTTATTTCAACTTCCTCATATTGCATCCTAGGTACTAAGCTATTAGAAATGAAGAGGAAAAAGAGATCATTATCACTGGCAGATTTGTTTCCTTTTGCACCTTTTTTTGACCACATTCTGGTTCCATGTTCTCAGACTGACCCGGCTAAGTTGGGTCTCAGACCAAGCTTTCTATAGGCTTGTTTTCCCCTTGAGTGATTTTTGCCTATTTTATGAGGTGATACTTCTCCTAACATTTCATCATCCCCTTCCATATTATGCCCTTACATAGAAAATGAAACCAATTCTACCTGCTCCTTAATTCACCATGGAGAGTCTGTGAACCCTCTTTCTACATTTCAATTGTCTGTTATTTATAAAAATAATTATAATAGCACCTATTTACACTTTAAAATTTGCTAAGCTCTTCACATTTGATCCTCACAAGAGCTCTGGAAAGTAGTTGTGATTATTAGCCCCATTTTGCAGATGAAGAAATTGAAGCAAAAAGAGGATCAATCACTTGCCCAAGGTCATACAGCTAAAGCATCTGAGGGGAGGTTCAGACTCTCAGCTCCCATGTCCTGCATTCTCACCACTGCACCACACATTCCCCTCTTGTATTTGGCACAGGACTGACTACCTAACATGGAACTTCTCCTCAGGTCCTTTATGTCCATGTGTGATGTGTACTCAATCAATCAATGAGTACATACTATTTGAACGGTTCCTGTGTGCCAACCCTTAAGCTAGCCATCAAAGCATACTGGATAGACAAACTTGGGGCCATGCTTGTTTTTGTCATGTTTTACCACTCGCTGTTGATTGTTTCATGGTGGCTGTTGGTTGATTGATTTTATCCAAGCATGTGCCTAGGGCATTTTTGACCTGGGTTTGAAATGATCCTTAAAAGACCAAGGAAATATTATGGTCCTGAAGTATCTGATCTCTAGACAGACAGTGCTACGGAAAGTTTCAAGAATAAATTGAAGGACACAAGGGGCTGTTTAAAAAAAATTACTGTACCAGTAAAAATCAACTATCTTCCTTCTCATGTGGGCTTTCAAATGACAATTGCAATTATTTGCATGAGCTAGACCACCAAAGGAGTATAAACTGTCTCTCTTCAGCTCAACAGTATGAAAGTTATTGCCAAATTATGCTCAGAGAATTTCCCTCAGGTGGTCATAATGTAATACACCAAAAGTTATTGAGACACAAATAACTGCAGCCAGCCTAGCTCTTCACATTTTAGTTAAATGGAAAACAGAGACCTGCAGTAGCCATTTAAACAAATAAACTCAAGGCGTTATTTGGGGCCTTATATCATAATTGCCAATAAAAACAGAATCATAATATTAGAGCTGATATGGACCATGGAAATCACCTAGTCTGAAAATTTTTTCTATAAATGAAGAAATTGAGTTCCAAAGAGGGTACATGACTTGCTTAACTAAGTAATGGAAGAGTTGAGACTAGAACCCAAGTCTTGTAACATCCCATTCACTACCCTGGCTATTCCATGAGGAGAATATTGACCAAACTGATCAACATCTGCAACGTACACGACAAGTTTGGTCTCCCTGCCTTTGCTTGGATCTTAAGTAAAAGAAATTTTATTAGTTCTCATTATCCCCAGAAGGCGACCCTAGGAGAATTGCATGGAAGTTGCAGAGATATAGATTTAGGCTTGATATCAGGAAATATTCTTAACAAAAATAATCTAAATGTGAAACGGGCTGCCTTAGGAGGTCACACACTGCCTGTCTTTTGTAATCAGAGCCTGGATCTACTTTTGCTGCCGGTCACAGAAATTCTCTGAGAAAATATCTTAACAAGAACTACAAAGACTGAGAACCTCATTTCCCAAAAGTATGGAGGGCAGGCTGTATTTTGTAGTAATCAGTGGAGAACAAGTGATAGATATTTCATCTAATTATGCAATTTGGGAGTTTGAAGAATCCTCAGACGTCATCTAGGATAAAAGTGCTAACTTGTCTATTTTAAGGGTTAGATCAAACCCAAGTCAAAAATGCTCTAGTCACATGCTTAGACACAACCAGTCAATCAGCAGCAGCTCCATGACTAAAGCAATGGAAATGGAAAGATCAACTACCACAAAACAAGTGAGAACAATGTGGCCTGCTGAGCTGGCCCCATTTTACTTAGATCACTCTGTTAGAAATATTTTCCTGAGGTCTTTGGCATTCAAGAGTGCCACTCAGCCATTTTATTAATTATCCACTAGCATAATTAATAAAATGATTAATTACCCAGAAATTATATGTCTCAAACTCAAAGTCTTGTTGAAGTAGCAAACCACTCCAGCATCTTTGCCAAGAAAACATCCAATGAGGTCATAAAGAGTCGGATGTGACTGAAATGACTGAACAACTTCCTACTCCAAGTCCATCATGAATTCCAGGCTCAATTCTGTCAACAGAACTTAAGACCATTTACTATCCTGATTTCCCTGTACTAAATGCCCTCCAGATTTTAAATGGGACACATAGGACTGAAATACTACATTCCAAGTGTGGTATGGGCAGGACAGAGTAGAAAGAAACTCTCACAGCCTTGTTCTTGGACACTACACATCTGTTAATGCATGAACAAATAGAAAAATTTATTAGAAATAAGTATAAATCAGGCATCAAACATAAAATAAGCATTGAATATTAAACAGTAAACATTTATTATTACTATGAGCCAAGTACTGTGTCAAGTTCTGGGGATACAAACACAAAAGTAAGAGTGAAGAATGATGTCCAGGGACAAAGTCACAAAGATGGAGCAATATGGCAAACAACTGATGTACCCTTTCCAGAGGCAATACTGGTGCTGATTTGATTCTCATAGCAAAAGGTAGAATAAAGGGTAGCAAAGGGAGTTGCTTAACAACTCTAAGAAGTAATATCTGGTGATCTAGTTTATAGGGTGAAGGAGCAACTAGAGGCAGAGTAGAAAATGTCCAGGATGAAAATGAGGTTGCATGGGAGTGATGCGCTAACTGGTTTTTAGCTCCTCCTAAGGATAGTCTCTGGAGAGCCTGTTTGGAGAATGGAGTGGAAGTGAAAGGCTGGCTTAACTTGCATTATTTTTCTGGATTGACTTATCATACTGTTGACTCATATTGAGCTTTCAATCTACAAAAAATTTTCCATTTTCTTCAGAGGAATCCCTGATTAATCTAACTTATATTTACCCACCTTTTCCATAAAAATAGCACAAAGTTGATTTTACTGGATGCTTTGCTAAAAATCTAAGCTTTTATGTTATTTACAAATTTCATTTTATATTCACAACAACCCTGGGAAGTAGATGCTATTTGGTATCCCCATTACATAGATGAGGAAACTAAGACTGAGAGGGGTTAAGTGACTTACCCAGGGTCACACAGCCAGTAAGTGATGCAGAATTCTAACTGAGGTCTTCTTGACTTCAATAGAAGGGTTATGCCATATAGATGAAGAAGAAAATAGTATCTTCAGTACTCCCTTGATCTCCTTAGTCTAATGACTATGTCAAAAAAATAAAAAATAAGGTTATTCTGGCAGGCCCTGTTCTGAATGAAGACCCTTTGTAATCAGTATTTGCTTTTTTATATCTAGCCACCTCTTTAGTATTAACGTTCCAGAATTTTGCAGGAATCTTTGGGTGTCCTTGCTGTGCTCCATCAACAGTTTTCATCTTCCTATCTGTCCAAACATCCAAGGTTGTGAGATAAAATGAGACAGCACTTGTAAAGCACTTTAAAAACATTAAAGCATCGCACAACTTTTGCCTAGCTATTATCTCACTTGATCCTCATCTTACAGATAAGGGATGAAGCAGAAAGACATTAAGTGATTTGCTAGGCATAATAGCTAAGTAAGACACTTAACCTCTTTCTTTCTCAGTTTTTTTATCTGTTAAATGGGGATAATAATGGTACTAGGGTTTCAGGGTTGTAAAGAATCAGGAAGATCTGAATTTAAACCTGGCTTCAGATATTTACTAGCTGCATGACTCTAGGCAAGTAATATAGCCTCTTCCTGCCTCAGTTTCCTTATCTGTAAAATGAAGATAATAATAGCACTTCTATGGTTGTTGTGAGGGTAAAAGGAGATAACATTTGTAAAGTATTTAGAAGACATTAAAACATTTTATAAACGCTGGCTAATTTTTTTGGACAGTAGGTTATGCAGTGGTTAGAACACTAGATCTAGGGTCAGGAAGATCTGAGTTAAAATTTAGCTTCAAGCAAATGATATATGTAACAAGTAAATATGTGTAACAATAACATATATATAACAAATAATATATGTAATAGGCTTTATAAACTTTAAAGTTATATATGTATATACACATATGTTTACGTGTATTTTTGTATATATGCAAATTTTTATGTCAGCTATAAATTTTATTATTATCCCCAAGCAATGGTCATATCCCTTCTTTTATACTCCCTTTTTCCCACCATTATACTTTTTGAAAAATCATTTTCTTTATCCTTAACTTTATACCAGAAGCAACTCACTCCCAGCTGTGTATTTATGGAAAGAAATAGAAAGTGTAAGAAGAAGTGACCTCAGAGTCAGAAAGACCTGCCTGGATTAAGGGCTGCTTTCTGGTGTGTCCTGGTTATGGGAGCCTGAGCATGAATGGTCAGTGCCCAATGCAACATTTTTTTTTAAGGAACTTAGGTCCTGCTGACTCCGGGGCTGGTCCACCACCTAGCTGTCCCACCTTCTTCCACCCTTGCAACTCTTTAAAGAAGTTACAGAACAATTGTCAATCTGCATTTTTAGAGAATGTTTCCTTACTAGGATTTCTCTGCTCCAAGGGAATCAGAGTTTTGGACCAGCAAAACAGAAACAGAAGCCAAAACCCAAACAAACAAATCACTCTTAGAGGCTTTTGTATTTCCCCTTCTTTGTGTGTTGAAGATCAAAGATGGCTAGGCAATTCCCTGTACATTCACATCTAAACAACTTACATGATTTTCCTCCTTATCAGAATTGTTACCCTTCAAAATTTCATTCTTGAGAACGTCTCATCTTTCTCCTCCAAATCCCCACTGGCATCTCCTTAGAGAATTTCAAACTATGGGATCCTACCAGTCTTTTCACCGAACTCTTTGAAATCTGCTCTTTCCAAATCTATTTATGTTAAAGATGAGTGGTAACGTTTTTGTTTCTCAGGCTCTTTTTTTTCTACTCAAATTCTCTCTCTCTCTCTCTCTCTCTCTCTCTCTCTCTCTCTCTCTCTCTCTCTCTCTCTCTCTCTCTCTCTCTCTCTCTCTCCTTCTGTCTCTGTGATTCTGTCTTTATCTGTCTCTCTGTGTGTCTATCTCTGTCTCTGTCTCTCTCTGACTCACTCTGCTATGTGTGTGTGTTTGCCTGTCTGTGTGTCTTTCTGTCCCACCTCTCTCATTTTGCTTCCTGGACTTCCTCAGCATAGGTATATCTCCTTAATATACAATAAGGTCTCTTTTAAAGAAAGAAAAAAAAAAACTATTTTGGCCCCTTTGAATAAGGTATATTCTTCCATAGCCATAGTCTAGTCATGGGTATTATGCCTATCAAATCTTAATGATGTCCTTTAAAGTCACATTTTCTTGGGAAGATCTAGTAGATCAAAGATGGGAAAACACTTTAGGTAACCTTACCAACCAGCAAGGGATCACGATGATCAATTCCTTGTCTAAGCAATGGAATTATTCCATCTAGGTTATCTCTCAAACTCTATTTAATTGTCAAATGTTCATTCCATGGTTTTGTCCTCTAAAATTAACGTATGTAGTCCATCTCTTCTGTGACCCATTCTTTCTATCTTTGTGCTAGACATGAGTCAGTGGATCTGGATTCAAAACCCAGCTCTGTTCATGACTCTGGGAAGATTGTTTTCCCTTCTCTGACCTTAGTTTCCTCACCTAGAAAGTGAGACAGTAGGATCAGTTGATGGAAATGATTCCTTCCACATCTAAAGTACTATGGATGACCGAGTGAATTAAACATTTAAATCCAATTTCATCAAGAGGATCCATCTTCTAAAATTCCACAAGATGGCAGCAAAGGATAGCCATAATATCAAAGACTGTGGCTGCCTTGGATTCCTCCTATTGGGTTCCGAATGCCCAATCTGCACAGAATTTAAATTAAGTTCACAAATAAACTCTATGTTATTATACAAGAGGGGTGGGGATTTTGCTTCACAGGATATTGTTAAAACTTAGTAAAATGGGACCAACAATCCAAATGTGGCTCCAGAAATATAAACCATTTTTGAAAGCTATAGAAAAAGTAATGGAGGAAGAGAGCAGTAATATATATTTTAAATGATAAACTCTTGTTACATCATGTAGAGATCTCTGTGTGTATATGAACACAGACAAACAGATGCACATATTATATACATGCACACTTATGTATATATGTGTGTATATGTATGTATGTATGTATGTACACACAGTATATTTAACATTCATTAAAGAGTAGCTAAGTTAATTTCAGGGATCAGCACTTGTTACTCTCTTTCCTGTGAAAGGCTCATTTTAAAAATTGAACACTACAGAGGGTGAAATGTCTGAAGTGCTGAAAAACACCACTGCTCCCAAAAAACACAAGTAGAAAATTCTGCCAGGGGTTGGAAACCTGTGACCTGGAGGCCACATGTGACCCTCTAGGTCCTCAAGTGCAGCCCTTTGAGTCCAAATTTCATGTGAAATTTACCCTTGTAGCCCCAAGTAAGTCTATGAGTCCAACTGCTTGAAGGAGCAGGGTCCCTGAAGAGCCAAGAGTTAACCCTTAATGTGGTTTAATAGCTTATAAATTCTTCATATTTCCTGTGTACATTTTTTTTTTTAAATAATCTGTGAGTCCTGTAATTCCTAGATTAAAGTGAACCTAATCAGGGCTGATAAATGAGATGCTTGTCATCACTAAATGAACATTTAACAAGTA
The DNA here is from genome assembly GCF_028372415.1 of Notamacropus eugenii. Lineage (NCBI taxonomy): Eukaryota > Metazoa > Chordata > Mammalia > Diprotodontia > Macropodidae > Notamacropus > Notamacropus eugenii. The sequence continues at coordinate 118,027,049 of NC_092876.1, forward strand.
GGACAGAATTTGATAGATAACCTAGGCTGAGTACTTCTACTGTCGAGACAATGATCCCTTTCTGGTTGATAAGATTACAGAGCCCTTTCCTGTCTCTGATCTCCTGAATCCTCCCAAGGAGCTGTGAAGTGCATAATGTACTTCTCTTTAATTCTCATCCTTAGACTTTGGATCTTAGATTTAGAACTGGAAGTGATCTTGGTAGTTAACTAACCTAGCCTCATCATCTTACACATCAGGAAACTGAGGACCTTAGAGGTGAAGTTGTTGTTCTGGGTCAAACAGGTGGTAAGTGACAGAAATGGAATTTGAACTCAAGTCTTCCAACTCCAAATTTGGCACTCTTTCCACTCTTCCAAGAAGACTTCTCCTAACACTTTACTATGAATCTCAATCCCAGATGGGCCCACAAAGAGTTGGACATGACTGAAATAACTGAACAATTGATCGTTATGGTTCTACATGTTAATGTCTTGTCCATTTGAGTACAAGTTCCATAAGGGCCAGAACAGTATTATAGAGAAACCTTACATCTCCCTTAGTGCCTAGAACAATGATCTGCATTCAGTGGACACTTAATATATTTTTGAGGTACTTTTATCCCCGTCTTACAGATGAGGAAATTGAGACGATGAGAGGTTCCAATAACTTGAGTATGGTTACACAGTTACAAGAGACAGATCTGTGATTTCCTCATTGTGAGGAAACATTGAGTGTGGGAACCTCCTCTATCAACTCAAATCACAATCAATCTGTGACCTTTCACAAATCCCTCGACCTCCCTTGACCTTGGTTTTGTCCCCAACAAAAAAGAAGGATTTGGATTAACTGGTATCTGAAGTCTCTTCGTATTTGAGCTTCAGTTTGCATACCTATAAAGCAGAGATAATTTAAATCTTCAACTATTTATCTTTTAGCGGTTTTGAGGAGGAATGAATTGCTATGTAACATTAATACTAATCTAGGAATGTGAGCAACTATGAATATTATAAATTATCATTTGGTGTTTCTCTTATGCCACCAAAAGTGAATTTAATAAGATAAATGAAGAGTACTTCTTTAATTTCCATAACTATATTTTCTTCTGATAGAAATTAAAATGGAATTCATGATTCCCTCTTTTCTTCCTCAGAATATGCTAGAAAACTGCTTAATCTTTTCTTGATGAATGAGGGTCACCTTTATCAGTATCAGTTATTATTCTGTCCTGTAGCATAGCATTATCCTCAGGAGTGGCTAAGACTTGTTAATGGTCCTCCACTATTGTGTATTTCACAAGTAACTGCATGGCCCAGTAGATACACTTGGACTCAGGGAGATCTAAGTACAAATATGGCCTCACCAACCAAATATGGCCTAACTAATTGTGTGACCCTGAGCAAGTCACTTAATGTCTATCTGCTGCCTCAGTTTCCTCATCTGTAAAGTGAGGATAATAATGCCATCGGCCTCCCAGAGTTGTCAGGATAAAATGACATAATATTTGTAAAGTGCTTTATAAACTTTGAAGTACAATGTAAATGCTAGTTATTATTTTTCACAATTCATCGCCCTCCTGCCTCATTGCCAACATATGAGCTGTCATTTCTTGGGGCTTTCAATGCGCCCTCCTTTAGCAGCTCTCACCCCCCCTAACCTTCCTTCTCCTCTCCCCACCCTCCATCTGAATAAACTGAGAAATGATAACCATGCTTTTGAAAAATATGTGGAAAATAAATTTGTTAATATATGTCAAATCCTAAATGAGGGTCTGAGAGACTCTCCAACAGAATAAAATATGAACCAGACCATAAGATCATAGATTTAAAGCTGATAGAGACTCTACAGGTCAGGGAGTCCTATCCCCTTGTTTTATAGATTAGGAAAAGTGAGACCTCCAAAGAAGTTCTATCACTTGCCCAAAGTCACATAACTAGTGTCTGAAGAAGGTTTAGAATTCTTTCTGACTGCAAGTCCAGCACTATATGGCTCTTGTTCTACCTAGCTATCTGAGCTTGTTCAGTCGGGTATGACTCTTACCACTGGAGTAGCTCACCATTTTCTTCTCCATCTCATTTTACGGATGAGGAAACTAAGGCAAACAGGATTAAGTGACTTGCCCAGGGTCACAGAGCTAATAAGTGTCTAAGCCCAGATTTGAATTCAGGAAGATGACTCTTCCTGAATCCAGGCTGACCACTCTATCCTCTGTACCACCCAGCTTCCCTGAGCTTATCTGAGCTTGCTATGGTTCTAATCAGCAGACAGATGGGGGTTAACTAGGGCAAACTACATAAAATAGGCATTCAAAACGAATGGAAAAAAAGGATCAAAGAAAGAAAATAAGACAACCCGATCTTTGTGGATGCCTGGCAACCTTAATCCAATTAATCTAACCACCAACATTTATTGAGTGTGTATTATGTGACCAGACCTTTGCCAGGTACTACAGGAACAATGAAGTACTTGTGAGTTCAGAGTCTTACATGGACAAATTAATGGCATTTTCACATTAAACCTAGTATAGAACATTACGGTCTAAAATGAACAGGCCTCTTAGCTCAGGAATGAGATGAATTGTGAAACTGAGTGTGCTTTGTATCTGTCTTTAGTTTGAGTTTCCCAGGAATCTGTGGTAGATGGTACAATTTTGATTTCTCTTAGCTATTACATGGGTGATTGGATAGAGTGCCAAGCCTGGAGTCAGGAAGACTCATATTCCTGTGTTCAAATCTGGCCTCAGACACTTACTGGCTGTGTGATCCTGGGCAAGTCACTTAACTTTATTTGCTTCAGTTTCTCCGTCTGTAAAATGAACTGGAAAAGAAAATGACAAACTATTCCAGTATCTTTACCAAGAAAACCTCAAATGGGGTCACAAAGAATCAGACATGACTCAACAACAACAATGACAAAGTATTATTACTCGACCACTGGGCCCCTCTCCAGCCAGTGGCTCAGTAGATTGAGAGGAGGCAGGTAGGCAGACTCCTTGAGCCTGGGTCCTGGGCAGCAGGACAGGAGAGGGCAACCCCATGGTCTCCTCTGAGGAGAAGGGGTGTGGGAGTGCAACATATTGGATTGTGTATTATTAGAAGTTTCAGTTACAACTTTTAAACAATAAAAATTTCTCAAAAGAAAAAAAAACGTTAGAATTATTAGCATAGTATTTGAAAGCCTTAAAGTATTTTAGAAATATCAACTATTATTATAATTTTACTGAGGAAACTGAGGCTGGCATCATCTCCCCTTCTCCTCATCTCAAAAGCCATCATCGTCTTCACCCCCTTGGCTCCTCCATTATGCCAGTATCTGAGAAAAAGTAGCGGAACTGGGTAATTATAGCCATGGGAGGAAGTGAATGACTCTAATCATAACCCAATTCACTTACCCTCACCTTAACTTTATTAGCATATAAGCTAATAGTGCAGGAAACCACATTAGAGTTTATCTGGTCTGACCTCCCCCTTGTAGAGATGTTCTAGAAAACTGAGGAATTTAAAGAGAAGGGATTAGCAGAAAGTCACATAGTTCATGTACAGCAAAGTGATGGCTAAAATCGAAGGCCTGAGCTCTTCCCACTGTGCCACACTCGGTTGCTAGAAGGAACTAATATTTCTTTTTAGTTAAGTAGACTTCATTTAGTGTAAATTAATGATCTTTTTTTGAAAAGTATTTGCAAGACAATGTGCCTCAATGCTAGATTAGTCCAACTTCCTTTTGTTTTGTTTTCTATACCATCACCACTAGAGGGAACATGGAAACAGCCTTCAGCCCACATTGGTTAAAACACAGAAAAAAAGGTTTCTGGGCTTTGGAACTCGGAGTCATAAAATCATATGATGACAGACTAGAACTAAACACGACCCCAAGGCTCAAAGAAGGTGACTTGCCCAAGGTACATGAGTAGGAAACATCAGAAGTAGAGTTTGAACCTATGTGCTCTAACTCCAAATACCTTAGAGACAGACCAGTCCAAACCTTTTGTTTTCTGTATAAGAAAAAGAGTCCCTCAAGAGGGAAGCAAAAGTCATTCTAATGTTCTCAAATGTACTTATTATTAATTATTATTGTCATTATTTATAAACATAATCAGTCAACATTTATACAACACTAAAATTTGTCAAATTTCTTCTTTGCAATAATTCCGTGAAAAAACTGAGATTTAGGAAGGTAAATTATTTGCCCATGGTCATCACTCAGTAATTGTCTGAAATGGTCTGAGAATCCAGGACTCCTGGTTCCAAAGAAACTCTGCCTCATACCAAACCAAGGTAGATAGATGGATGGATAGATGGATAGATGGATGGATGGATGGATGGATGGATGGATGGATGGATGGATGGATTTAATGGATGGATATGTGGATGGGTGGGTGGATAGATGGATGGATAGATACATAGGGTGATAGATAGATAGAAATGGATGAATAAATACATATATTCTACATATATGGATATATAGATATATATGTAGATATATACATACTTAGACACATAGATACACAGATATATATAGATATATACAGATACATAGATATATGCATACATAGATACATGAATATAGAGATTCATACATGCAGAGATACATAGACGAGAAGGAGATAGAGATATATGAAAATGGACAGAAATAGATATGCAACATTTCTGGAGAGCAGATTCCCAAGAAGTACTCAGTAATAATAGTTTCTCACAATTATGGAAGGCTATACAGTGAACAGAGGTCTTTCCTTACAACAATCTGATGAGATAAAAAAGGTGATAATGTCAACCTTCAGCAGATGGCCTGTCTCCTCTGACTTCTGTACACAATACAGTGCAGTAGAGAGAATGTTTGACTCGGAGTCAGGAAGACCACTCTGAGCTGTGAAAACCCAGGGCAGTCACTTAACTGCCTCTGAGCTTCCAAAGCCTCTCAACCACTTCTTCTGTAAAATGGGGATGATAATATCACATATCTCCCAAGACTAGTGTAGCATTTATAGACAAGACTAGATAGCATTTATAAAGTATTTTGCAAGCCTGAAAGTACTTTGTAGATAACCAATTATTATTCTACCTCTAGTAAGGAAATTGAGGCAACATCAGGAACTCCCTCATCTCCCCTTCACCACATCTCAAAAGCCCCCATATCTTCATCCTTCAGCTCCTCCTTTATGCCAACGTCTGAGAAAGCTGCCCCTTCTCCTTACTCATGCCAGTGCTTTTAGGCTCCCACACTGACCACATGGCTTCTCCTTTTATCATTCCCTGACACTCATAGATTTAGAGACTCATAGATTTAGAGCTCCAAGAATCTCAGAGGCCATCTAAGCCAAAGATTTCATTTTACAGGTGAGGAAACTGAGGTCTCAGGATGTTAAATGACTTGTCCAAAGTCCAAGGCAGTAAATGACAGACACTGGATTTGAACACAGATCTTTTGTCTCTGGTGCCACTGTGCTTTCCACTACACCATAGTACCTCCCATAGTCAGGTGACTTGGTTCAAATCCCAGCTCTGAAACTTACCAAATAATTTATTATAGTCAAATTGCAATCTCTCAGAATCTCAGTTTCCTCAGCTTCCTAGCAGGGATAATAATACTTGTAGCCCCAATCTACAGGTTATAGCAAAGAAAATGCTTTATAAACCTTAAAAACCTTTTAAAATACAAGTAATTTTTAGTGACTCATACTTAATCAGAGAGAATTTCTTAGATAAGTTAAAACTAGGTCCTGCCTTAATAAGGAGAGGAGTAAGCTATTGAGAGGAGTATCATTCCAACCTTACAGAGACCTAACTAAGGCAAAGCGATTGGGGTTTTGTCCCAGGATACCAAAATTTAGAGGGCACTAAGAGTAGGTATATTTTAGCTTAGTACCTAGTCATCAAAAAAATTAATTAAAAGATTAAGCTTCTATATGATGCTTACTTCTTTCCCTAGACAGCTGTACCACCATGCTCCCTATCCCCAGGCAGTAGCCTCCCCATGGGAGCTAATGCCCTAAAGCTTCTGTCTCCGCACAAGAAGTCTTATTTCTTCAGATTTTCCCTTGCCTCTCTCAACTGAATTTGTCTTTAAAAGTTGGTTTGAGTGTGAGCTTCATTCTGCTTGCCCCAGGCACCAAAATTGCCAGGTACTGCTCTGTGCTATTAGTAGATGGTATACTTATATATTTCAAGAGAAGAAGGAGAAATAACTGACAGGTGCTGATGGTGGTGACGGTGATCATTAAAAGCATTTCAGTGGTTGGTTTTGGAAATGTTTAGCTCTGCTTACACTTTCTTCTTTTCATTTTTATTTCCTTTTGAACATTTTAAACACTTCTTCTCCCACACAGTCCCTCACACTTCTCCCACACACTCCCTAACCACTGTCTCTCTTATATCCATAACAAAAAAAAAATACTGAGTTTCTGTTAAACCCCTACAATTTCTTGCTCAGTAATAAGTTTGCAGATAGATCAAGAACACGGTGGGGTCAGCTCATTACATGGAATATTAGCTCTAGAAAGGGTCTTAAGCAAAAGAAAGTTAAAGTATAAAATAGTTCTTTCAGATTTGGCAGGTAGTATGGCGTAGTGGGTAAAGTGCTGGATTTGGTTTTTGAGAAGACTCATATCCAGCATCTGACACTTCAGTTCTCTGAAGTTGGGTAGTTCCCTGAAATCTAGCTCCTCAACCATAAAAGTTTCAAACTGTGTTAGTGGAAAAGTTGTCCCAAGCTATCAACTGGTTTGCAAACTGTCTTACATACGTAATCTCACTTGATTCTCAAAACAACCCTGGGGAGTTACTCACAACAACCCTGGGAAGGGACTTTGTCCCTATTACTGTCTGTCATAGGGGTCACATGACTTAAATTAGGTCACAGAACTGGTAATTATCAGAGGTAGAAGTTGAAAAATCCCCATTTTCTACTGATGCTAAGAGAAGCTTTCTTTCCATTACACTTTCCTGCCTTTCACAGAGTATATGGAGTTAGAGACACAGGAACCTCACATGTTAAAATGTAGAATGTAAGAGCTGGGAGATCCTTGAAACATCATCTTAGTATCTTTTTTTTTTTTTTTGGTGAGGCAATCAGAGTTAAGTGACTTGCCTAGGGTCATACAGCTAGTAAGTGTCTGATGTCTGAGGCTAGATTTGAGCTCAGATCCTCCTGACTCCAAGTCCACTGCTCTATCCATTACACCACCTACCTGCAGCTTATTATACTTTTAAAATGGGGAAACCAAGGTACAGAAAAGGGAAGTGACTCTCCTCTCCCAACAACATGTTACACTGATGCCATGGATTTCACATGACTTTCCCTTTTATTCCAAATAAAGAATGATCTAGAAATTGCTTTAACTGGTGAAAAATTAGTTCTGTTAAGGGTTGACAGTTACATGATATGCATGTTAAGAAATCTGTCATGAGTTTTCCTTTTCAGTGATTCATATATATGGGTTTAGATTGATCTACGATAGAATCCTAGAATCTCAGAGTGGGAAGAGACCTCAAGAGGCCATCTAGTCCAACTCATACCCAAACAAGAGTATAGTCAAAAGTCAATAAACATTTATTGAGCACCTACTATTTGTCAAGAACTGTGCTAAATACTGGGGGTATGAATAAGAAAAAAAAAGACTGGCTATGCTCTCGAAGAATTTATAGTTAATGGGGAAAGACAATACACAAAAGGAAGCTGAAAAGTGGTAGGAAAAGGGAAACCTTCACATGAGGACATGATGTTAATGAGATTGAAGCCATGAGAAGCAACTGATGGAAAATGAAGAGTTAGCTGCAAAATTCTGAGCCCTCTATAAAACAGGGCTTTAGGAGGAGATTATTTCTCCACTCAATGCTCAGGGGAGAAAGACAACTGAGAACACTGAGGAGTTGTTGCATATCAGACCTGAATCAGTCTCTACCTAGGATGATGAGATTTCAGATGATGAGCTTCTTCTGGGAAAGGCATGACATTCATAGAATTAAAACCAAGCAGAGAATCCAACAAAAATGAAGAGAACCCCAGACAAGGAATCATCTAGTCCTTTCTTGAAGACCTTCAGTGAGGAGAATTCACTGCCTTTGAGGGTGGGGAACCTGTGGCCTGGAAGCCAGGTGTGGCCCTCTAGGTCCTCAAGTGTGACTGAATCCAAACTTCACAGAGCAAATCTCCTTAATAAAAGGATTTGTTCTGTAAAACTTGGGCTCATTCAAAAGGCCACACCCAAGGAAAGGCCACATGTGACCCCCAGGTCACAATCCTCTAAGGCAATCCATTCCACTATGAAACACCTCAAGTTATTAGAAAGGTTTTTTTGGGGGAGGGAAGGGTTACATTATGCCTAAATTTCCTTCTTTGCATCTTCTACCCATTGTTCTGGGTTCTACCTTCTGCCTTCTAGAGCCAGAGAACAAATCTAAAAATCACCTTCCAGGTGATAGATTTTCTAACAGTTGAAGTCTGTAGTAATGTTCCTAAGTCTTCTTTTCTCAGACTGAACATTCCTAGTTCCTTTAACTGGTGCTCATAAATTATGCTCTCCAGGATTTTTACTATCCTAGTCACCCTGCTATGTATGCCACATTTTCTTTTCTTTTTCTTTTGTTTGGGTTTGTTTCATTTTTTGTTTGTTTTGCAGGCATTCTGGGTTAAGTGACTTGCCCAGTATCTCACAACTAGTAAGTGTCTGAAGCCAGATTTCAACTCAGGTCCTCCTGACTCCAGAACCAGTGCTCTATCCACTGTGCCACCTGATTGCCCCTCTCCAGCTTTTCAGTGTCCTTCCTGAAACATAGTTCTCAGAAATGAATACAACCTTCCAGATGTTGTCTCTGCAGGAGAGAGAGTACACAGGGACTAAGACTTGTGAAATAGTTCTGATCAAGGAACTCTGATAGAAATCATGTCTTTCCCATAGGAGAAGTTACCAGTGGGATCCTTTATGCAAGAAGTTCTCAGGCCAAAATAAACTTCCAATCTAAGTGGACTTCTCAAAATACAAATCGCTTCCTGAGGGGATTGGATCAAAGCAGGAATATTTCTCAAGGGTCCTTATTGAGTATAAAAATAGACTTGCCACTGAAACTGCATAGCGATTACAACTAACACATGGCACCGTATGTAAATGTTCACTTCCCTGCACAGAAATGAGTAGCTTTTCTGGGAATAAAGATTGAAAGTCAGGCAACTGGCCTGTGAGAATTTACATTGGCCCTCTAAGACCAACAGGTAACCACAAGTGGCCAGCTTGCTGAATTAAAAATATCACAGAAATCCACATGCATGTAGCACTTTACAATTTTAAAACTGTTTTCCTCATCACATCTCTGTGACTATGATAGAATGAACATTAATACTGCCCCATTTTACAGATGAAGTGTTGGATGAAGACAACACTAATTATGCCTTTATTAAATCAAGCAAGTGTTGTGCTAGCGCTGGGGATATAAATACAAGCAAAAGAAAACTAATTATTGCCCATAAGGAGCTTATAATCTAACATAGGAAGACACTACATAAAACCATACTAGCAAGGAGAAAGAAAATGCCAGGCAGGAGAAGGAGAAGAAATCCAGAGAGTAAGTTGAGGAGTGAGGGAGGTAAAGCATAGCGAGAACCCTTCCTGAAATAATGGTCCCTAAAACAAGGGAACTGAGGCATAAAAGTTAATTGAGAATGAAAGAATCATAATTTTAGAGTAGCACAACCCTTCAGAGATCACCTAGTCCAACACACTGATTTTTATATTTTTTTAGGCTTTGACTTTAGAGTCAATATTGCTACATTGTTCTGAAAGATCTGGAAAAGTCCAGAAGTTCTATCACTTTCTAGCTATGTGACCTTGAGCAAGTCAATAATTCTGACCCTCAGTTTCTTGATCTGCGGGGACTCTATCTCTAAGTTTCCTGAAAGCTGTAAGAGTATGATCCTGACATCTCTGTTCTTAGAGATCTGTAAAAATGCTGGGGTTAGAGTAGATGACTTCCATGTTTGATATTCAATGATTCTAGAATTTGCCATTTATTTACAATGCACACATGGTTCACTTTAAAGTTTTCAAATCACTTTCCTTGTGAGGTAAATAATTAGAGGATATTTATACCTATTTTACAGATGAGGAAGGTGAGGATAAAAGAAATTAAGTGAATTGCCCCGAGCTTACATAGCTAGTAAGTTGCAGTCAGGACCAAAACTCTGGGTCTGAATTTAGTGTTTTTCCCTTTCCAGCATGTTGACAATTTCATACAGTCTGAGACACAGTTGTACAAATACATACACAGATGACATTGTTATTTTAAATGTAGGAGAACCCTCTTTTGGTCTTCCTGAATTTTACAATCAAAGGTTTAGCTTTTGTGGACTGGGTGGCCAGGGGACCTGAAACTCTTGTTTTCTGTTTAAGTTAATGAGAAGGCTCCTACACCACTGACTTTCCCCTTTTAAATGGGAACAGTCATTTCTGATGGGCTGTGTTAGCTGGGGAAATGCAGTAGCAGACTCTTCTCTCAAGACAGCAGGAGAGCTTAGCCATCAAGGAACAAATTCCGCAGCAGGAAAGTTGAGGCAGATCAGCCAAAAGGAAGGGGGTCGGATGAAGGAGAGACAGAAAAGCAGCGGAAGCAGCAGAGAGAAATAGAAAGGCAGACCAACCACAGAAGAAAGGTAAGAGCAAAATTGATCGTAAGTCAGTTCCAGAAGCAGATAGTTTAGCAGAGAGATGGGAAGGTGAGAGGAAGGGAAATAAATGGAAGAGGAGTGAGCTGTGGGGGTATGCTTAGAAAATCAAAGGACCACATTACTGTTTATCAGTTGCATAAGGTAACTTTCCCATAGAGCCAGCTGCTTAACAAAATAAGGCGTTCGGAAAACTATGCATTAGCCATGAACAAAGGAAAAAGCATAGGGGAAAGCATGCCGGCTGGAGACTTTGAGATGAAAAGATAGAGCTGTGTGAGTTTCAGGAAGAAATCAATTGGAAGAGGTGTGGCTGAGACAGTCATGTATATTTCATTCTGGTCCTAGCCATTGTTTGTGTAGATTGATCCCCAGAGTTGCAAATACAGTATTTTATCCTTTTGAAGGGAATTATTGGCCATGCCAACTGCTTCTTTTCTCTTTGTAGCCCATGACTTCCCCTTTTCTTTACTGTTTTAATCTTCACCTCCCCTTCCTACACTCCCAATCTGATATGAGTTTGAGGGTGCTGGGTCCGAGCCAAGGTCTCATTTCATAGAGTCATCCGTGGTGTAAACTCAAGAACAGTTCAAAGTCTCTAGAATCTCAGGTGAGGGTTGGAATCTAGTCCTTTGTAAAGGTAACAGAATTAAGCATTGATTACCCAGGCTCTGGAGGAATGCCAAGGATCTTATTGATAAGGAAAAGGGGAATATGTAGCAGAGTGCCTAATGCTAAGTCACCTCTGAGCTAACAGGGATGTCAGGGATGGACATAATCTAGCATCTAGGATGGTTGATAGCATGCCCAGAGTAGTCAGTTCTTAATGCAGATGAAAAAAAGTAATAGACATTTCTAATTGAGCTCCTCATCAAAGGATTATCCTTTTGAAAAATAAGACTCAGAAAGGTCTATTATTCCTTGGTAATTCCTTTCAGAGGCATATGCCCTTCCTCCTTCATTCTTCCTCCTCAAAGGATCGCCTGTAATCAGGAGGTTCATCTTTAAATACAAAGGATGACCATGATGGTATATTAATAAGATAAGTAGTGATGGTCCATTTTTGTATAGGGCCATACAATAGGAGAGGTAGACAGCACATCATGGTGGAAATGAACACTGAGCTTGGATTCAGAAAGAGCTGATAGGAAAACTATTGCCTTGTGTGGATTCCTTCAGTTTTCTGAGCCTTCAGATGATTTCCCATCTGAAAAAAGAAAGGAATAGCACTTTCACTCTCTACTCCCACTGGGTTGTTATGGGAATTAAGAGACATAGTAAATGTAATAGTATTTGTAAAATATAGGTATATGGCACCTGGTTAGGGACTTAGCCTATGAGGTCATTATTTAAGGGAACTCCCAGTTGAGGAAATTTCCTCCACCAAAGCAGATAGGAACCTTCTTTACAGCTTGTAGTTTTATAGGGTTTTGCAGATACAAATGTCAAACTCAAATAGAAATAGAGTCACTAAACCCTACATGGGAGCAGCTAGATTGTGCAGTGGATGGAGCACTGGGCTTGGAATCAGGAAGATTCATCTTCATGAGTTCAAATCCATCCTCAGACATGTGCTAGTTGTGTGACCCTGGGTAAGTCCCTTAACCCTGTTTGCCTCAATTTCCTCATCTGTAAAATGAACTGGAAAAGAAAATGGTAAACTACTCTAGTATTTTTGCCAAGAAAACCCCAAATGAGGTCAGGAAGAGTCAGACACAGCCAAAATGACAGAACGAGTCATATGGAAGGATCCCTGTGGATCAGATATTGACTTAGAAAACCATGTATTCATGTCATCTAGGTTGTATTGTGTTTTTATTTTTTTGTTGCTAAATATTTCCCAGTTACATTTTAATCTAGATCAGGCTGCACTGAAGCAGAAGGGAAGTTTCTCACCAGGCAGAAGGGGAGAGAACTGAAGGAGGAATTCTGTTCAGGTGTGAAAGACTATACAAAACTGTAAAGAGATAGAGCAAGGTCCTAGGATGAGGTTAGACCCTAAAAAGAAATATTTGCTGAATTGAATTAAAAAAGTTAAGATGAGAACTGGAGAAAGCCAAGATTACATCACTGTTTTAAAATAGTTGATCTCCCCAAAATGTAACTGTGTCAGCTGTGGCTGGATTGATATCCCTTCTATCTCTAAGGTTCTATGATTCTGTTAAATGTCAATTTAAAATGTAACATAGTTATTAATTGTGTTCAGTATGAAAAATGAATTCTACCTTTAGAAGGCAGCTAGATGGCAGAGTGGATAGAGTATTGGGCCTTAAGTCAAAAAGACTTGAAGATGGATCCTGGTGGAGATACTTTCAAGCTATGTGACCCTGGGAAAATTACTTAACCTGTCTCAGCCTCAGTTTCCTCTTTTGTAAAATAGGGACTGTAATAACACCTATCTCAAAGGGTCATTGTAAGGATCAAAGGAAATAACATATACAAACCTTAAAGCACTATGTGAATAGATAAAGCATATCTTGAATGTTTAACTATATGAATATTATTAGTGTTAATATTATTGTTGTTAGGACATGATAACTTGGTATCCCTCAGTGTGCTTGCGTTGGGCTCTCCTCTCTTCTTTCTATATATGTTGTCTTGGTCATCTCACCAACTACCATGGACTAATTTATCATGTTTATTCTGCTAACTCCCAAACTCACATATTCAGCTTTCATCCCTCCTGAGCTTCAGTCCTCCATCACCAACTGCTTGTAAGACATCTTCACCTCAGTGTCTGGTAAGAATCTGAAGGTCAACAGAGAATGAACTATCTTTCCGTGAAAAATAACATACCCTTCTATTCACCTTCCCTACTTTGGTAGACAGTACCACCATCTTTCTATTCATCTAGGAACATAATCTTATATCAATACTCATTTTTCCACTCTATTTTTCACTTCCAATAACAAATTCACTACCAAATCTTGTCCGTTATTTCTCCATATCATCCCTTGTATCCATCCCTTACTCCAAAATTTAGTACTTCTCACCTGAACTCTCAAGGGACCTGAGTTCAAATCCCATTACTGATACCAAATCCCTATGTGACCTTGGGGTAAGTCATTTAACCTAGGTGAGCCTCAGTTTTCTCATCTTAAAAAATAAAAATATTGGATTAGATTGTCTATTTAGCATCTTCTTGCTCCAAATCTATGATTTAATGATCCAATAACCCTTTCAGGTAAGTAATGTGATATTAGGATGTCCAGTTCAATTCCATCAACATTTGTTAAGAGCTACTGTTGGAAAAGCCCATGCTAGATGGTGAGAATACAACACAAAAAAGAAAGACATTCTCTGTCCTCAAAGATCTTTCATTCCAATAGGGATTAGAGACTTGCGGAAATTTATTCATATTTACCCAGTTAAGAAGAATCAAGGGTAAGAATTCCACTCAAGGTTTTTGATTCTGAAACCAATGTTCTTTATATTATACCACACTTGCCTTTGTCCCTTGAGGTTAGGACCTGTCTTTTCATCTTTGTATCACCAGCACTTAGCACAATCTCTAGCACATTTTCTTTGTAGAACAAATTCTGATTTAATGATTGAAATGTTGCCCTAACTTTCCCCATGCTTGATGAGGAGGAGAATTTGTGTTTGCTCTCTAAGATGGCTTCTAGACACTTTGGGCCTCATCATTAGAGAAACTGCTTTCCATTAGTTAGACTTCCTAAGGAAAGTATGATCATCAAAGTTATCTTTTTTTTTTATTTCCTAATTTTCAAGACTCTACTCTGTTTGAACAGGCCAGGTTGAAGCTGTTGCATCTGTTAGGAAATCAACCTTTGTTCTAATTAGTTGATAATCTGACTGGATACAGACAACTGAATGTAATATGACTCCCATGTCAGAAACCAGTTGTTTTCTCTCTGTGTGGATAAACTCCATTTCATTTCCTCTGTATATGTGATATTCATTGCATATCAATTCCATTACCTCCCAGATCTCTTCATGAAAAAAGATTCATGATCTATAGGTATAAAACCTCTGAACATCCTGCAGGTGGTTTTGCCTTTTTTGCTTCTTAAACCCGAAACACTTTGCCAACAAACTTTTCATCATGGTATCTTGGGCCAACCAAAACATTTAGTTACTGAGAATCAAAGTGTCTGTTGACTTGGATTGATGGATCTTTTCAAATTCTCAGTAAAATTTCCTTCTCTCTTCAGTCTCTGACACAGAACAAAGGGACAAATCTACAAATCATATCTGTTCTCCAAGTACTAAACTAGCTAAGGATATAGAGGCTCATTACCATTAAACTAGCCACAAAGGGATAAATCCTTTGGCCATGGCAACCCATTAAATAAAGGAAAATTTTAAATGGCTGTCACTTCTAGACAGTCCCTAGTGCTTTAATAGTGATTGTGATGGGATGGTGAAAAGGAATCTGGAGTTTGCTTAAAAATCATTTTTTGAACCATCTATTAATATTAAATTAACTGTTGGCACTCTTTGTCTAATTATCAATCAATTGCCAGATTATTAGAAGAGCTGAACCATTAATATTTATATTCTTCTGGTGGATAAAACCAGAAAAAAAAGATTACAGCTAAATGGAAGCATAGGTTTCTCCTTGAAGAAGCAAATAAAGGAATTGTCAGAATTTGTTTAATCATATTCCTCAAGGAAATGTAAAACATCATTCCAAGGGACATTTGGTCATCCCATTTTATAGTATTCTTGAGCAGCATAAGCAAAAAGACTGCAAGAAGGATAACTGCAACTTGTTACTAATATAATCCCTTAAAGACAGACTCATATGGTGTCCCAGCTATTATTTGGAAAAATCAATTTTAACATCTGAGAAAACAGAGAAACTTTATCACTGGAATGCCTTGCACACAATACGCTGGGATTTCTTCCTTCCCTCTGCATCATTTCATATAAGATTCACCAGGTTTCTCTGAATCCATCCCTTCATTTATTAATACAGCACAGTAGTATTCCATTATATTTATATGCCATCATTTAATTAGTGATTTTTTAACTATTTGGCACCTCGTTAGTCTCCAGTTCTCTACCATCACAAAAAGAGTTGCTACAAATATTTTCATACATATGAATCCTTTTCTTCTTTCTTTGATCTCCTAGCAAAAGGCATGTACACTTCAGTGACTTTTGGGGACTAGTTTCAAACTTCTTTACAGAATAGTAAGGACCAATTCACAGTTTCATCAATAATTCATTAATGTTCAGTAACATGTTTAGTAAATTTCTCTCATATTATACTTGTACCCAAATATAAACTATGGCAATTAAGTAATAGTAGTTGCATGGATTTGGCACTGGTTGATTGACTTGAACCCTGGAGTACGTAGTTATTACAGAATGGATATCTACTTGGAGAGAGGTTCTAAGGGAATGCCCCAGATATATATCTTTGGTCCTGTACTGTTCTGCACTTTTATCAGCCTTTGCCATTGACTGACCTGAAGAGGGAAAGGATAACTAACACTTTGGATGCAGTCAGGATCAAAAAGGAACTTAACTTATTAAAGCAGTGGTCGGTCCAAATAATAAACTGATAAATGTAAAGTCCTATACCTGAGTTTAGAAAAATGACTTGCATACGTTTTGAAGAAGGCATGACTTGACGATAGCTTGGTTGAAAAAATCTAGGGCGTTTAGTGGATTTCAAGTGTATTATAAGTCAAGAGTATGAAATGTCAGCTAAAAAGCTAATAAGACCTTAGGCTACATTAATAGAAATGCAGTGTCCAGAATGAGGGAGGTCTAGCATGTATTCTACCCTGGGCTGATCACGTATTTATCATTAGGTTCAATTCTGGGTGCTTCATTTTGGGAAGAACAACAAATAGGTGTGTTTTGGGGGAGGCTGACCAGGATAGTGAAAGGAATGTCAGGGTCAATAAACATGTATTAAACAACTTCTGTGTGCCAAGTATCGTGGAAAGTGCTGGAGGTTCAGTAAAAGGACATGGGAAATGTTTAGTGCTGAGAAGAGATTTAGAAAGATGATACAGGATAACTGGTTTCAAGTATTTGAAGGGCTATCATGCGGAAGAGAGATTTGTTTATATTCTGCTAGGTCTGAGGGAGAAAACCAGGAGCAATGGGGGAACATTTGGGAATGCAGATTTCAGCTTAATGTAAGGAAAAACTTTCTAACAACTAAAGTAGTGCAAGAGTGGAATGTGCTGCCTCCTTGAGAGTTAGCAAATTTCACTTTAAGGATATCTTTGAGCAGAAATTGGAGGACCACTTGCAAAAAATTTTCTAAAATGCATTTTAGGTATGCTTTGGATTCCTGAGGTCTCATGCAGCTCCAAGAATCTAGGCAAGCCCCCATGCTCATTCTGCCCCCCAAATGCTAGTTTTTAATGGTTTAGGTTATAGAAATAACCAACCTTGGTTTTCCATTTCTGCCCTCCCCCCTACAAGAAATGCAGATGAATTTAGGTCTACATCTTTTTCTCTGCTACTATCAGAAATGTTGTCTTTAGCAAGAGCAGCAGCCTCCAGCAAGAGATGTAAACTTAATTAGAAATTTCATCTTCAAATCCAATTTAGTTTGTCCAAACTGAAGAGTGGTTTGGGGGATGTTAAACAAACAAACAAAAAGTTCTTACATTTTTAGAAATCGACTGTTCTTTTTTTTCGAGTCAATATTGAAAATTTAAATCTAGTCGAAAAAAACTTAAGAAATGATTTAGTAAGAAATGATTTAGTCCAACCTACTTCTATTAAAGGAGGGCCAACACCTGGGAAAGGAGCTAGAAGTAGCGCCTATTCCCAGTGTGCATACCATTAAAGATGCTTTCTCCTTAAGTATCTGTGATGAATTAAATGAAATAATATGTGTAAAGTGCTTTGCAAACCTAAATGCATTATACTGACAATGGTGATGACAATGATTGTGGCTATAGCACTTTTCTTTATATGCTGTGTAATTCTGGAGCTAAATCTTCTTTGGGAGATGGAGTTTTATTTTGGGCAAGCAAATTCTCCTCACTTCCTGTATACCAAGGAGAGTCTCCTTTCCTGTTGAATCAATTCAACTAAATTAAATACTGTAAACTGTTAAGTCTTTTTTATGTGCAAGGCATTGTACTGTCAATGATGAACATAAAATAAAGAATTAAACAACCATTGACCCCAAAGATTGAATACCATTCTAAAGATGAAGTATAATACATAATATAATAAATAAAAGAAATGTGGTATTAACTATTCATATTTATTTCAAGAATTTGGTTATTTTCTTTTCAGTAGGAGGTAAGACAGGGAAAATAAATGCTTTTTAAATCAAAAAAATCATTTAAAACATATCAATTTGCAGTAATATGAGGGGAGAGAGAGAGAGACAGAGAAAATTTACAGCTTGAGGTGTGGGGAGGTCAAGGTTCACAGAGGAGATAGTACCTGAACTGGGTGCTGAAACAATATAAAGGGTTTTGAGAAGCAAGAATGAGAGGGGAGTATGTATCAGGCATGGAGGTCAATGTGTTCTTTATGCATGGATCCAGTATAACTATTAGCAGAGGCCAACCATCTTGAAAGACAAGACCAAAATATCAAGGTAATCTTTGATTTATAGTCAAGGGTCCTGGCTGGACACCTTTGAAAACAGCAAAAATAAAACCTGTACATCATCATCATCATTAATGAGATAATAAAATATATTAACAAATAATATATACAAAAAGGTAGTCCTACCTCCTTGGAGGTCTTCAAACAAAGACATGTCAGATATGTTGTAGTGGGATTCCTTTCATGTTTGGGTTATACTAGACATCTACTGAGGTCCCTTCCACCTCTCAAATTCTGTGATTCTGTGATAAATAAAATATTAATAATAATATCATGTACATATAATGTTTTATTGTTTTTAAAAAAGGATTTCATGTGACTTTGGCAGCTAACTGGCGCAATGGATAGAGTCCTTGACCTAGAGTCCGGGAAACCCAAGTTCAAATCCAGTTTCAGACATCTACTGCTTCTGTGACCCTTGTCAAGTTATTTAACGGCCATCTTCATCAGTTTCCTCAACTGTAAAATGGGGATAATAATAGCACTTAGCTCCCAGGGTTGTTATGAGGATCAAATTAGATCAGTTTGTAAAGTGTTTAACACAACTCCTGGTACATGATAGGTACTAATAAATGTTTGTTTCCTCATCCACACATTATGTAATTTGATTCTCACCACAGCTCTGGGAGCTAGATAATGAAATTATTATCATTCCCATTTTAAAGATGAGTAAACTGAGACTTAGAGAGCCTGTGTTTTTCCTAGGTCACATAACTAGTCAGTAAAAGAGCCAGGACATAAACCTAGGTCTTTCAAATCCCAATCCAACAAAGAGGAAGGTCAGTAATCCATTAAGTCTAAGACAATTTGACAACCCAGTTAAAGGAACACAGAAGAACAAAATCAAGTTACCAAACTGCTCCTCAAATTTAGGTCAGAAAAAATAAAGTTTAAGGCTACAGAATAGAAAGGAAAACAGAGACAGGTCACCGGCAACCAAGAAAGGGATTCGGAGTTAAATATTTAAGTACTCTTTATGTGTTTTTTTTTCTTTACCTGATTTCGACCTTCATGAAGATCTAATCAGTTCATATTTTGTGTTCTAAGAGCAACTGTAGTACAAACATTCAGTTGGTAAACATCTCTACCTAGAAAACTTGAGGTTTTTCCATGAAATTCTGAAAATATGTATTTAATGTCATATTGCATGCCTTATGTTTTGGTTTTTGGATCAAAGTAGACCTGTACAGTTCTAGTTGTCCAATGGTTACATCTCTCCATCTTCTTCACAAGACAAGCATGAAATAAATATTTGACAGATGCTTCATGTATGCTACGTATTCGCCACATCCCTGATCTACTTATCTAGTTACCCATTAAAAAATCGATGAGGTAGTCTGGCACTATGTGTCCTTGATGAAACCATAATGACTCTTAGTGATCACTGCTCCTTTTTATATATTCATGAACCCTTTAATACATTACTGCATTTTGCCAAGATTATATAAAGTCTTGGTAACTCCTGTAATTTGGAGATTCCAACTTCTTTTCATTTTTTTTAAAAAAACAGAATAACATCTGTGTTCAATACACTTAATATGGTATAATGCACAGCTAACTTCTCTGCCTTGTCTAATGCTATGAATCTTCATCTGGTCTCCACAGATTTTCAAAAGTCAGTAACAGAAACTCAACAAACATATATTCTAGTTCTTTCAGTCCCCTGACCTAATTTGTCAGGCCTGCTGACTTGAGTTCATTGAGAATGATTAAGTGATAGTGGGTGACTTTAGGAAGAACAGTTTCAAGAGATATACATAAGGCAGAATCTAGATTGCAAAGGGTTTAGGAAAATATAAAAACATTGGTTGTAAGCAGTTTCTTTTTCCAAGAGATTCAACCATGGAGGGAAGGAAAGGCATGAGAGAATTGTAGGACAGGAAAAATCCCAAAAGAGGGTGTTTTTTTTTTAGGAGCAGAGAATATATTTCTAGATAGGAAGCAAAGACAGTGGGGAAGAAGTAATGCACGATATAAGATTACTGCTGGGGTAAGATTATGGAAGAGACTTGTTGTTGTGTTCGTCCATAGTTTTTGAAGAAGACCGTGCCATCAGAAAAATGATGACATGACTTGCACTTGACTTTGTTTTGAGTGAGGGAGGGTTGTGCAAGGTCACCAGCCTCACTAGCTCCTCCAAAGTAACTAGAGACAGCCTAGGATACAATGGGAGACCTTGGCCTTTTTAGGCACTCACTTGGAGTGAAGTAATGCCCATTCAGTGAATTGGCCTCTTTAAAAAGTAGTCAGGGAATGCCCACTTTGATGAGCAAAAGATAAAAAAATAACTAAAGCTGGGAGGGAAAGAGAAACTTGCTATTGATAATCACAGTAAGCCAGCCATTAAGTGGAGCTTGCTGTCCACACTATTGCCTTCAGAGTGTACTGCATTTAAAGTTTTGGGAATGACAAAGAAGGAAAGAAAGAAGGAAGGAAGCAGGAAGAGAGAGAGAGAGAGAGAGAGAGAGAAGAAAAGAAAAAAGAAAAGGAAAGGAAAGGAAAAGAAAAGAAAAGAAAAGAAAAGAAAAGAAAAGAAAAGAAAAGAAAAGAAAAGAAAAAAGAAAAGAAAAGAAAAGAAAAGAAAGATCTAGGCAGTAGACCCCAAGTTAACTGGGCAACCTCTGGTCATCCAAATTTGCCTTCTTTTGGAGAGGAGAAAGTAGGGGAGAAGCAGACAGAAGGGAGAAGGTGAGCTGAGTTACCCACCTAGCTGAGTCCCCACTCAGGCAGCTCAGTCTACTCACAGGTTGTGTTTGTTCTTTGTTTTTGAAGAGGACCATGACATCAGAGAAATGATGACATGACTTGCACTTGACTTGGTTTTGAGTGAGGGGAAAGAGGCAAGAGGGGCTGGAATCAAGGGTGTAGGTAGAGAGATTAGCTGTAGTGAAGAGTAATGCTATCTTTTCTATGACCAGAGAAAAGGAGGACAGTGTGAGTGATGACTGCATAGAGCATGACCAAATGTGCAGGGACATCTTAGGGAACATTCACATCGGCCTTGGTCCTAAGTGAAGAGAAAGGCCCAACGGCAATGCTTCCCCTATGTGTGTTGGCACATCTTACCCTTCATGCCATACTTGCACTCCTAAGCTGATGCTGAAAATATAATCTGTTCCCATATATGCACCAGACTTGTTTTCATTTCTCTCTTTTACCTGATGTAGGATGAGGTCACTTTAGATTCTGCCCTAGTTTCCTACCCCCAAGCATGAAATCATTTGCTAGTTCCCAGTCCCTTGTGTTCTGTACCTTAGTTATTTTAATTGAAGTCTTGCGCCAATTATTAGATGGAATCCCACAAGAAAATCCAATTGTATATTTTCATTATTAAAAATCCATTTTCATTTGTAGCTCTTAGCTACTTTTTTCCAAGAAAAATGTACTGAAATGATTGTCCAAATTTGATTAGTGCTAATAATAGCTCTTTATTAAGCCCTGAGTTGCCAAGATACTGCATATAGCATAGATATTGCCATGGTCCCTGCCATCAAGCGAGTGAAAATGTAAAAAGCTGGGATTTGAAAAGGATCTGACTGAAGGACAGGCTTGTCAGATGTACACATAGGTCACACCACTGAAATGATCCCCGCTGTCCTTAAGGTCCTCCCAGGCACTGTTAAAGATCACCACTGGTGGTGTGTGGGAATAATACTGAACCCCTTAATGAGGGGCTGTTTTTGCATAGCCATGGGACACTGTGCTGCTCTTCTCTGATCTCTTAATAGGAGAATGCAAGATGAGAGCTTTCCATCAAAGCTGTTGCTTAGGCATTAATCAGAATCTTTCCATTGATAGCCTTTCAGACACCATGTGGTAGCGTTGCAAAAAAGGACTTGGAATTTGCAGACCCAGGGTCAAATCTTGACTCCATTACTTAGTAGTTTTTCACTTAACTTTGTTTAGTCTCAGCTTCCTCATCTAAGAACTAGGAATGATAATATCTAACCTGCCTAATTTCCCAGGTTTCTGCGAAGATAAAATGAGATGTTTTTGCCTGCAACCCTCATAATCACACCGCATAAAGTGCTTATATAATCTGTCTACTTGTTCTTTAGGCCATCCATGAATTGAAACAAAACACAATTAGTTCGTAATTTTCCTGCCCCTCTCTCCATTCTTAGGATACAGTGTCAAAAATTAGCTTTTGCATTTTGAGAGAGATGCTTAGAACACACCACAACAGAAACAGAATGTTATTAGAAATATGCATCATGGGAAGATTGGAATCATTAAAGGATTTTTGGAATTTCCCAAATACAATTCAAACC
Organism: Notamacropus eugenii; assembly: GCF_028372415.1. Lineage (NCBI taxonomy): Eukaryota > Metazoa > Chordata > Mammalia > Diprotodontia > Macropodidae > Notamacropus > Notamacropus eugenii. The sequence goes on from NC_092876.1 coordinate 118,049,509, forward strand.
ATTTGTGTCTTCTTCAACTCATCCAATGGTACTGGAGGTACTAGATATGCATACTGATAAACAAAATCCATGGGTTTTCTTTCCAGATGCATATTGTAATCAGGATAAAAATATATTCTTCATTCATCTGTCTTTTTCTCCACTGATGATCAGACCAAGCTCTTCTGAGTGCTTACATGTCTCTTTCGGGAAAGTCTGAGATGGATGTAATAAGCACAATGTTGTCTTCAATTAGAAGCATCTAAAGCAGAAACAGATACCTGTACCTGCAAACTGACTTAGAAAATCAAAAATTCACATTATCTATATTGTATTTTTATATATTTTTCGTTATTTATATTAATAATATGTATTATATAAATATATATATTTATATTTTTTTTCTGTTTTCTTTTGTTAAGCATGTCCCAGTTATATTTTAATCTGGTTCCTATATGCATTTAGAATTTTGCATTGATCTTGTGCCTTGTGCACTGTAAGTTTGATATCTCTGATCTAGAGGCCCTCACCATCCACAGGGAATCCTTCTTCAGCTTGTGCTCTGTGATACACCTCTGCCTTCACAAAGATGAACATGTTTGATAAGCAACTATCTCTCTATTTTTTGCCTAATTTTGATGCATATAATCAAAGGGTCAATGAGCAAGGTTATTTCTGCTGTTAAATCTTTCAAGGAATTGGGAACAGCTTTGACATGTGAATGTCAAATACCTTATTAGGTAGAATGTCAAATACCTTATAAAACAGCTACTTTTTCATAATCAACACAAAAAAGGCACAGTGGAATATAATTTTCTCTATCTTTCAGTCAGTTGTGAAGTGTTAATGATGCTATCCATTATTATCACTTGGAAAACCCAATCCATTCCCTGCTCAATACACTCATGAAGGTGTCCTTGATTTGTGTATAGATGACTTGCACAAGAAGTTCATATAAATGGAAGAGGGGAAATGTTTGGTAGCTGTTGTTTTCTGTCTCTTTTTTTAATTCACAAGGAAGATTTTTCTCCATGACTCTGGTATTTACCCCTCTTTGGACACCTTGCATATCAGTATCTTAGAACCCTCATAATTTATTTTTCTCTGTTCCAGCAGGGATCTCCCTTATACATATACTTAATCTAATATGATTGTCTTTTCTATCTTTATTTTTTTTAAAACCAGTTCTTCCTCCCCTGTACGTATATCTTGGGTATTAGGGTCCAAGTAAGGTGGTTCCATTGTCCTCAATGATAAAAACACTTTGTTAGTAATCATTTCAGACCTTTTTCATGTTTCTTTCATTTTCTTTCCTGTTTCTATTTTATCCTTAAATGACCTTTGAATAACTTCCACCGTCAACAACCTCTCTGCTTTTTGAGATGGTAGTATTCATAACTGCCCACTATCTTTTAGACGATTTTATAAATTAACTTGTATTATCAACCTGCATTACTTTTGGCAGTTTTGAAACTGATGTTGGATCTTTACAAGTAAGTTTCCTCACCTGTAAAATGGTGACAAAAATAGTTATAATTCATTTCACATACTTATACAGAAGTGACTTATTATTATTAACATTCTAACATGTAGATCTATACTGCAGTGTAATATATTGACACGTAGGATAATAAACGTTTAGGCAGAAATTGACTACCCACTCACTGGAGATGGATCCTTGCCTTAAGAAATATTTAATGGTCAATAAGCATTCATTATGTACCCACTGGTAGGCTTAATACTAAGCACTGAGGATACAAAGAGACACTAAAGATAGTCCCTGCCCTCCTGGGGCTCATAACCTGTTGAGGGAGACAATAAACAAGTAGTTGGACTAGATAATTTCAAAGGCCAACAACTTGGAAATTCATGATTCCATAATTTTAAAAAAATGTAAAGAGATAAGGTTATTTTAGAGTAGAGAAGCTGAGGCCTGCCTTTATGTAGATATCTATATATAGATACTAAGTATATTGCAAGGCATCCAGTGGAAGTTAACCTTCTCCATTACCCTAGAGAAATTAATTTTTAAAAGCAGACTCCAATTAGAACCACATAAAACATTGTTAGGCAAAAGGAGATTGTGGCATCTTCCTCCTTGCAAAGCTTCACAATCAGGAATTGCTTTCATCTTTCTTAGATAATTAATATGTTGGAGTAATTCAGGGAGGGAGATTCATTGGACAGTCTCTTGGGTTGCTAGCCAAGGCTGGGTCTTGTGGGCCTATTTACCCTCCCAGGTAATCACTGACTTGATAACTATCAGTGATGTGTGTAGGAAATGGTAAGGATGGTAGAATGAAATGTAGATAACAAATTAATAAAGTGGCAGTACAGCTGGCATTTGAAAACAAGTTATATCATTGGAGAAATTTATTTTTAAAATATATGTTTCTGAGATGGGAATGAATTTCTTTTATGCTGGAAAGACAAACCTAGGACTTTGATAAATTAGATACAACTAGAAAGAAATTTAGCAGGAGTAAGTACTAGGTGGACCATATAGCCAAACCACAAATAACACTAATCAGTATAGCAGAGGGAAAAAAATGGCCTGGAAATAATGATTGACCCTAAGTTGAATATATTAACAATATGCTTGGGGAGTTAGGAGGAAATCTTTAATGATTTGCTAAAAATCATACACTATCTCCCTCTCAAATTATTTAACTACTGTTTATTCTCTGTATACTTATAGATGTACATATTATCTTCTCTACTAGAATTTAAACTCTTTTCAAGTGGTGATTATTTCAATCATTGTACTATGAAGTATAAAAAGTTCAAGAGACATAATTTCTGAGTAATTAATCATATTATTAATCATGCCAGCATATAATTAATAAAAGGGATCGGTGACACTATGGAATGCCAAAGACCCTCCATAGAACCCACTCAGTTCTTATATGCCCTTGGAAGATAAAATGCTCCTGAGTGTGGCAATCTAAATTGATTGATTAACAAGAAAAGAGAGAGAATTAATATTATAATGAGAGGCAGACCTATTCTAATTAAAGGCTGGGTGAGTGACTTTGATCATGTCATTTACTTCCAAATCACACCCCCCCCCCCCACACACACACACACCTTGAGCATTTATGTATTGGGAATTTATTCCAATCCAAACCTTAGTAGAACACAATGGGAACAACACTCACCTGGGTGGAGTCTGAACAAGATTGAGGAGAAAGTTCATTTAATTCACATAGTCTGCCATGACTGACTTTGATAGACTTAGCCCTTCTCAGCTATGCAAGGACCTAAAACAATTCCAAAGGACTCATAATGGACAATGTCACTCACATCCAAAGAAAGAACTATGGAATCGGAATGCAGAATGAAGTAGACTATTTTCTTTTTGTTTTGTTTTGTTTTCTTTCTCGTGGTTTCTCCCATTCGTTATGATTCTTGTGAAAATGTGTTTAATAGGAATGTACGTGTAGAGCCTATATCAGAATGAATGCTGTCTTGGAGAGGGAGGGGGAGAAAACTTAAAATTAATGGAAATGAATGTTGAAAACTACAAATAAATAAACTAATGAAAAATAAGGAAAGTTAATTCAATCTCATTATCACCAATGTCTTTTAGATGCTGGCTTGACTCAGTAGAGAATAAGTTTCAGAGAAGAAAAAAAGTCCTGTATCTCTCCAATATTAATAATCATTTCTTTCGGTACTTGTATCCCTAGCACCCAGCTAAGTATCTGACACATAGCATGCGCTTAATAGATATTAGTGATTGAGAGAGACAGAAACTGAGATAACAGTTTTTAATCTCTTACTATGTGCCAGGCATTGTCCTAAACAATAGAAATACAAAATACAAGTAAGAAGAACAATCCTGCCCCCAAAGAACTTCCGTTCTAATGAGGATGCATTAAATGAAGCCAAAAAAGAGTGAAGGGTAAGGTATCAGGAGAGGGGCAAGGTGAGGAAGTAGATCCAGGTGCGAAGTCAGAGTGGCTAGGGTGGATACTTCCTCAAATAGAGGTTTGGAGAGGAACTCATCAATTAAGGGAGAAGGCAATGGGGCAGAAGTGTTGCCAGAACGAAAAGGCTGTTTGAGGAGAAGAGAAGTTGCCTGGGGAGTCATGATGGGGCTGGATGCAAGACTCTGCTGTGGACCCGGTGCAGAGCTGAGACTTGTACAGGGTTTCTGCATACAAGTTGTTTCCCAGTCTGCTACTTTTCATTCATCACTGTGCTTTAAAGAAAAATGAGGAAATTTGCCAGAATCTTTAAAAGGAAGAAAAATAAGAGGCTGTTTCTGGAAGATAAAGTTAAGGAAATATCTGTTTAGTTAAGGTAGACTAAGCTAAGAGATTGTTAATGACTCCCATCAGATAGGTGATGAGTTTTAAAAAGAGGTTGATGTGGTGTAGTGGGAAGGATGCTAGTCTGGGAGTCAGAAGCCCTGGGTTCAGTGTCAGGCTCTGCTACTTACTACCTTGAGTAACTTTGGGTAAGTTTCTTAAACTTTCTGGGCCTCAGTTTCCTCAGTTATATGGTGATAGAGATGAAACTCTTTAGGTTACCTCAAAGATCATTTCCAGCTCTCAGTTTATAATCCTTTGGTCTCTGGAGGACTTGCTCATTCTGCCACAGAAGACCAAAGAAATGGAAACAAGTTCACTTAAAAGCAGGTGGAAAATCAGTTGAACATAAAAATTAGGGGGGAATGGAGATGGGGATAAAATAACATCTCTGTAAATATACAAGAAAAGAATAAGCAGCCATCTGGCCTGGAGGGGTGAGATGTTCATTTATAGTCTCTGGAAGGGATTTCAAGATCCTTCCAGCTCTTTGATGTAGAATTTTATGGTCAGATTCTCCAAGACTTCTAAAAAGATCACAAATCAGAAAGATGATGTATTTTGGCTTGCAATATAATCATCCCAAATTTCCCATTCTGGGAGTGTGCCCTGGGAGAAATCTGTAGGCAGGGGAAGGGGGAAAAAAATCTTACCCACTGTACTAATACAACCCTCCCTAGACTAGAGAACTGAGGTAAATGGGAATAAAATACACTTCCAGAAGGTTAAGGAAGATTTTGCTTTTGTTTCCTATCTCCAATTATATTTAAGAATGACCTTTAACTGGCAGTATTTTGTTTTAGTTTTTTTACGTTTTCAGCCCTCCTTTCAACATAGAAACCAATACTGGAAGGGAGATAAGGGAGTGTTGGAGGGAAGGAGAGAGAAGGGAGGGGAATAGGAGAGAGAGGGAGAGAGAGCGAGCAGTATCAGCTCCAGGCGTTCTTGATTCCAAATTGTCAAAATTCATTCTAGAAGCATGCATCAGAAACAAGGCAGTCAAATTCATTCAGGAATCAAACACAGGATTTTGCAGTCAGGGCCAGGGGAACCAGGCTGTATAGCTGATTTTTGTATTGGGTTTGGGGGAAGATGTAGCCCACTTCCAACTTTTAAAAAAATAGACACCACAAAATGACAAGCCCTAAGATGCATCAGTTATGAATACATATTCGTCATTCCTCATTACCCTAGGTTTTCTTTTTGTTAGCAGAATATATAATTTTCACTTTGTTTTCTTCTTATTTGGATGACAGGTGTCTATTCTAGCACCCTAGACAACTTACATAAGCCAAGTTCCAGCACACGCTAAAATCCTAGCAGAGATGGGGAAACAAGAAATAGTTTCCAGTGAAGCCAGACAAAAACACTACCAGACATGGGTTTTAATGTCTCTCTGAACGAAGGCCAGATGTGTGAATCTAGTCAAATTCTAGACAGATTTGGGTTAGAACCATATCATGTTCTGGTCCCCCATCCAAGCTATGGCCCTCCCACCCATCTGCTCCCACTGGGGAGGAATCACTAGGTTGCCAATAATCTTTCCATCATCAGAAGGGCACTCGAGTAGCATTCTGCTTGTATCTATGTTCCTTGTGCCTTTGCTCTTTTTTTATTACAGTGATTTATAGGTTGCAGTCCCCTGTTAGACTAAAAGTTCCCTGAGGCCAAGTTTTATTCAGAGGTGATGTAGAATTCTGGCCCTAGAGTCCAGAGGCTTAGCATTAAATCCTAGCTCTAATCCATGGTAGTTGTGTAACCCCCAAGGACAAGTCTTCATACCATAATTCAGAACAGTATGCAAGGGAAAGGAGGGCCAGGACACTTCCCCATGATGGAGGAGAGACAAAGCCCCTCAGGCTGCTGCAGAAGCCATGGGGAGCAGGTCTGGGAGAGGAAAGAGCTCATGGAAGCCGTTCATTTGGTACCTTCTGGTTTTAATTATTTTTATTAATTAGGTAATAAACTGTTTTTTCTACACTGCTAAAGGACTGAAGATGGTGTTGTTATTCAGTCTTTTCAGTTGTCTTACTCTTCATGACCCTGCTTGAGGTTTTCTTGGCAAAGAAACTGAGGCAAAGTTAAGTGACTTGCCCAGAGTCACACAGCTATTAAGTATCTGAGACCGATTTTGAACTTAGGGAAATGAGTCTTCCCAACTCCAGGCTCGATGCTCCATCCACTGTGCCACCTAGCTGCCCTGCAGATGGTGTCAGCTCCCACTAAATTTGGTATCCTGGAGCAAAGTCCCAGTCCTAGGCTCATCAATCTAGCCCAGTCCTGCTCTGAAGTTATAGAAGCATAGATTTAGAGCTGGAAGGAACTTAGAGGTCATTGTGTCCAATCCCCACATTTTACAAATTAGGGTCCAAGATCAGACAGCAAGCTACTAAATATCTAAAGTAGTATTTGAACTCAGCTATTCCAGATGCCAAGGCCAAAGCTCCAAGGACTTTGCCACCTAGCAGCTTAGTTATTTAACTTCTCTGAGCCTAGTTTTCCTCAGCTAAAAAAATATCTCCTCTATTTACCTCATGAGGAAAATTTTTTAATAGCTATGAATAATTATTATCATTCACCTTTAATCTCCCTAGCACCTAGAATAATGCTTACTTAAAAGATTAGCGAATGGAATAAAATGGAAAGGAATGGAAGCTGAAGTTTACCAATTCATCTCCTCTGTTCAAGAATCTTCAACCGTTCCCCATTTCTACTAGGATAAAATATAAACTCCACTTGGTATTTAAAACCCTGCACAATGTGGTTTCATATCTTTCCAAGCACATTACTCACTCTCATACACTTGGCATTCCATCAAGATGAATGTTCTTGCTTTTTCCCTGTTCACAACATGCCTTGTCCCAACTCTATGCTTTTGACTTGAGCTTGGTACCAACCCATGGGTAGAATGTTCTCCCTCATTTCTGACTCTTGGCATCACTAACTTCTTCCATGTATCAGATCAAATGCCAGCCTCTCCTCATGCCTCGCTCCTGGTTGTTAGTGTCTTCTCCTATTACTTTATTTTTGATTTGCATACTTTTTATTGTTGTTTATTTTCTGTGCCATATTGATCTTCCCAAGAGAAGGGATTCTTTTTCCATTATGGATTGGACAAGATGATTGCTGAGATCAATTTCAACTAGAATATCCTTTGAATCTGTGAGAAAGAAAAGGGGGAGGTTCCAAGGTATGCTATGGATCTTCATTTACCCAACCTCTTTTCATCCTAGGGTCCCAGGTTGTTCCCTTTTTTTCTGTTGTCATGCCTAGTGAAACATCTTCATCATCTTCTCTTGCAGGTGAATGGCATTGACCTTCGCGGTGCCTCCCATGAACAGGCTGCAGCAGCCCTAAAGGGGGCAGGGCAAACAGTGACGATCATAGCACAATATCAACCTGAAGGTCAGTCTGGAACCCAGCTTCTGAGTTTTTAATGTGTATGCGTGGGCATGTGCATGCTCAGATACAGTATGCTGAATTATCACCAGTGATGTTTTCCTAACCATAATTGAAGAGGCATCAGTAATGGAAAGCATTATCATTGAAGCCTCAAGAACTGACAGTTGCCTGTGTGTGCTGCCTCTGTGCTTCCAGGCATTTGGAAATGTCTGATTGAAAATAGGAATTTAATTAAATGGCACCTGGCATTAATTTCATTTATTTTGCATTCATATCTACGATAAGTATTTTCTTGGTAATGGAACCTACAAAAACAAGTAATTAAGAATTAAGAGTCACCCATGCTGTGACAATAGACTGTGTTCTGTAAACTATCTTCTCTCTTTTTTGTCTTCCTTTAACTCTTTATGGCTAACTTGACTTATGGACATAAAACTTTTTTCCTTCTTTCTCCCATCCCTTGTTTTGGTTAATTATTCTCATTTTTATTGCTGTGCCTGCTGAAGGAATTTGGAGTTACTCAAACTGTGGGTTTAGGCTTTTTAAAACCTGTTTCTACGACCAGAATGACATACCATTAATCAAATGGAAAGAGAAGCATCATTCAGTAAATTACTCAGTAGTTCTAAGAAAGGGGCTGATCCTTGATTAATTCAATTGCATATGAGGTGCCATATAAAGAGTATGAAAAGGTGATGCCTGCTGTCAAGGAAGTTGTTCAGTCATTTCGGTCCTGTCCAACTCTTCATGACACTATGTTGGGAGGTTTCTTGGCAAAGATACTAGAGTATTGTGCCATTTCCTTCTCCAGCTCATTTTACAGATGAGGAAATTGAGGCAACCAGGGTGAAGTGACTTTCCATGTGTCAGGAAGACTCATCTTTGTGAGTTCAAGTCTGGCCTCAGATACTTATTACCTGTGTGACCCTGGGCAAGTCACTTACCCCTGTTTACCTTAGTGTCCTCATCTGTAAAATGAACTAGAGAAGGAAATGGCAAACCACAATAGTATCTTTGCCAAGAAAACCCCAAATGGGATCATGAAGAGTTGGATATAACTGAAAAACAACAAAATCAGGGTCACACAGTTAGTAAGTATCAGAAGCTGGAGTGGAGCTCAGGTCTTCCTGCCTCTAGACCCAGGTGAGGTAGGGAATATGATTTTCTTTACTGGGTGAATATGGCAGAGTGCTTACAAGAGAACACAAGATGTCAGCATAGAAAGGTTTCCATGTAACTAGAGAGAGTCTTCTGTTCAACCAGTCTTGTTAAGTTACTGTGTGATGTTGTGTGTTGACCATTCGTTGTCTCAGGACTTCATGTACCCCTACCTTTGCAGTATAAATATAAATTCTATGATCAACGGAGTTAAAGTTAAACAAACAAAAAATGGAATATATGCTTTGTCGTATTAGAAAAAATCCTTGTCTTACAGAACAGTGAAGTAGCCCCACAACTGACTGAAAAGTAAGGGGTAAGCACCATTACTCAGATGCTTATCTGAAAAGATCAGGAGACTTCATTCTTCCCTAGTCTGCTCCGTGAGATCTTGCATTTCTTCTCAGTCCACATGCCTGGCATCTGATGAGGCTGAGCAGCTATAAAGTATCCTTATCACAGTGGCAGGCAAAAAGGCCTGTGTCAGTGCAATCTGATGCATGAATTAGGCCTCAAAAAGCATTCAGAAGCCATGGCTTTTCTAGGCAATTCTGACATTTTCTGCATAGTTAGTTTTGTTCAGCCTTCAACTGCCTGCTTTTAACACCCAAGACATGGGGTAAGTGCCTCCTGACTCTTCTCTCATGGCCCAAGATTTTACTTCATAGAATTCTATAAGTTGATAAGATAGTGAAAGCTGTAGCCTCATGTCTAAGGACCTCCCTTTCCCAAATGGAAGTCATAGGAGCTTGGGACAGCTGTGCAAATAACCTTGAACAGAAATCCTTTCAGACTTTATGGGTTACAACAAAGGACCAGTATGCCCTAGTTCTATCAGTTTACATCTTCATCCGTCCTCTGATCTGCTGCTGCCCAGCTTGTATTCCTTTAAGCAATCTGCTTAATTTGGGAAGTAGTGCTATACTTTATCAGGAAGCCTATTTTCAGAACATGTCATATAAGTTCATCTAAAATGATTTTAAAAGAGCTTCTAAAAGAAAAAGAAACATAAATGAGAAATAAACAAAAAAAGGTATGCTTCTCTCTTCCTTTACACTTCCCCCACCCCCCAAAAAAAGACAGAATATAAATTCGATGTGCTTGTGTGGTCTGACTTTTTTGATTGGATAATGATTTTAACCAAGCTCTGATTTAGCATTGTTTGAAATTTGTGTAGAAATGTGGCTCAGGGCTTCCATAAAACCTGACTTTTTTTTTTTTTGCTGTTTTAATATTCACAAAAACATCAATTTAAGTCATCTCATAAGGTTATATAGAACTTAAAATACATAGAGTTCTCCATATAACTGGTATTACTGGATATGCAATATTTGTGGTTTCCTAAAGACCAGGCAAGGATGAAGTTTTCTTCTCTTCTCTCTTTGAATCTACAACAGATCTGAAAAGTCCTTAGAAGCTGTCCAGTTTAGTTGCTTCATTTCACTAAGAACAATGAGTTCTAGACAGGTTAAGTGCATGGCCCAAGGTCATACCACTAGCTAAATCAAGTCAACATGTAATTAAGAGTTTACTCTGATATACCAGGCACTACTAGGCCAAGCACATAGCATACAAGAATGATTTTTTTAAAAAATGATTTAAAAAAAAAAAACAACTAAGTCTCTGCCATCACAGAACTCACCTTCTATTGAGGGAAGAAAATATACAAACAACTGTGTACCTACGAATTATATTGTTGTACAGTCTAAGTGCAAGTTAAAGTCAAGACTTGAGGAGAAATGGTGAGGGGGTGAGACTGGAAAAGGCCCTTTGCAGAAGGTGGGATTTGAACTGAGTCTTGAAGAAAAGAAAGGAAGCCAGGAGATGGTGAGGAGAAAGGAGATCATTCCCAGATCATTCCAAGCATGAAATTCTGCCAATTAAAAGGCATAGGGAGAAAATGTGTTCATTTAGTAGAAGGGCAACAGGATCAATCCTGAATGGAGAAGGCATTGGAGTGAAGATGTACTTGAGACAGAGAGACCAGTTAGAAAGATCTTATTGTAGTCTTGATCAAGGATGATAAGGGCTCATGCTGGGGTGGTTTTTGGAAGAGTGAAGAGAAAGATGACCTAAAGGACAGATGTTAGGTGACTTGCCCTTGGTCGCACAGCTAGTGAATATCAGAGATGGAACTGAAACCCAGGTCAGCCTGATTTCAAATCCAACATTCTACCTACTAAGTACTGATTTTCTACAGGGGACAAGAAGGAGGATTAAACTTAGATACTTAACATGAAGTGCCATTTTATACTACGGTTAGTAGAAGGGACTGTCCTGATAGGTAACAGAACAACCTTCATTTGTCTCCAAAGACGTGCTTAACCTATTTTGAAGAGTAGATTCATTTCCTTCAGATTCAACTTCCTATTTCCAGAGGACACATTTTACTTCAGTCATGTTCAAAAGAGATCATTATCACCTGATCTTGTTGATTTACAAGTTAACAGGTTGATTTCCTGATTTCCCTGAAATTCAAGAGAAACTAGTGAGCAGTAGGAAGGGTGTTCAGTTCCTTGGAGGGGCCATGTAGAGAGAGACAGAAACAGAGACACAGCAAGACAGGGAGAAAGGGACAGGCAGGGACATAGAAAGGACAGAGACAAAAAGGCCAAGACAGAGATAGAGAGAGACAAAGAGAAACAGAGATAGAGATGGAAAAAAGAAAGAGACCAACTGCTGTTCCCACTAAACACTTGTACCCCAAAGGCGTCATCTGTATATTATACCCTTGGTCATCTCCTGTACCACTGATTGGTGGCAATAAATCAGTCAACACACACTTATTTAGTGCCTTCTATGTGCTAGGCATTGGGGATATAAGACAAACAGGAAATAGTCCCTGCCTTCAAGGAGCTTACCTTCTATCTATATTTCTGCTTCTATGTATCCTGTATTTAAGTACCTATTCTGTGCCTAGCACTGTGCTAGCCAGGAATGGGGAAGCTGCAGCCTCAAGGCCATATGTGGCCCTCTAGATTCTCAAGTGCAGTACTTTGACTGAATCCAAACTTCACAAAACAAATTCCCTTAATAAAAAGATTTGTTCTGTAAAACCTGGACTCAGTCAAAAAGCTGCACCCAAAGTGCATCCTCCATTTTTTACATTTATACAATTTCCATTGTATAAATGAGATAACTGAGGCTCAGATACATGAAATGACATACCCAAATTCATGTGACTAATGAGCATTAGAACTGAGGACCTGAACCCAAATCAAACAAAATAAGATTTGTAAAGTGCTTTGCACAATGCCAAGTACATGCCAGGTGGCATATATTAATATGGCCCTGTCCCTTCCCTCCCTTTCTCCGACTCTAGGTTTTTTTCATGGCATCATGCTTTGCCTAACATTAAGGAGTGTGATTAGAGTGTGGATAGCAGATTATACAGGCTGTGAGAAAGATTTCTAGAAGCACATGAACAGACTTGAAGGATATGCTCAATTTGGCCAGGGAAGAGGCTCAGTAATTTAGAACTATCAAGGTCATTAGAAGTCATCTTGTCCAGCCCCTTCATTTTAAAGATGAGAAAACCAAGGATCACAGAGGTTCTAGGAATTGCTCACTATTCTCCAGGTAGTAAGCTGAAGAAGTGGAATTCAGAGATAGTTTCTTTTGATTCTAAATCCCCTCTGTTTTTAATGGCAACATGAAGCTGTAAGGAAACTGAGGCATTCCTTTCCATAGTATGGACAAAGATGTAAGGAGAAATGAATATGTCTTGTAAGGGGCAAGTGAAGAGACCTTCCTTGACTTGAGGAACCATTTTAGTTATTGAGTTGCTTTTTATTAGGTTGCAATTTTTATGTCTCTGAGATGGTCCCTCATGGAAGATCCTCTGCGACAGGGAGAGACTTAGAGAAATAGGTCATATTCAGGGCCATCGAGACCAGGTTCAGAGCTGGTGAAAAAATGTATTTGCCACACCCCCCATCAAAGATGGAAAAGAGAGAGGAGGATCCAACTAGCTAAAAATCTTCAAATGGTATTTATATTATTGTGGAAGGGGAAAAGTGCCTTGCCTAGTATAAAAATGAAACATGAAATTGGAAAAGAAAACATTTATTCTTAATATATATATATATATATATAAATGAAAATGTAAAGAACATATAAAAAACACATCTAACATATCAAATTGTTATAACTCATATTATAATAAAGATTCAAACTTCAACCTCAAATTACAACTTGAGGCAAATTGTAATGCTTGCAAAATGTGTCATATTTTTAAATCACTTGAAAAATGCAGCTTTTTTTGTTTTTCACTAGAATGTAAAATTTTTATAATTTTGACATGAGATCATGTTTCCCTGAAAACTAATAAAATATGGCTAGAAAAATTTTAATAAGTAATATTTTTACAAAATATGTAGACATAGACCATTAAGCCTTTTGTATTTAAAAAATATAGCTACTTTATCATAATGAAAAAAATTTTAAATAAAATAAAATTATACGTGAAATTCCTGCTATCAAAAAGCTACCTTTCTAATATTATTCAGGAAAGATCACTGTCAAAACCCAAAAGTAAAAATTTCTGTAGAGTGAGGAATCCTCAAAAGTACTGGTTCACAAATCAAGTTCCCGAGCCATTGTCCCAAATTGTATGTGCATTAAACATTAAATACATGTAATTAAAAATATGGAGTTAAGAAGTATAGTATTACTTCTTACTCCTTATATTATTAGTTAATTACATAAAAATGTGGATAAAATAATTGTGATAATAATAACTGAGGTGAAAAATCACTGTCCTTGCCCTTGAAAAGCTTGAGGACTAAAAGGAAGGGAGAAGATATGACATACATAAATCAAAATGCTAGGAGATAAAATGCAATAGGGGCAAAAGAGACAGAGGAATTTGAGGAGGGTGATCCACTCTGACAGTAACAACTTTTTTCCTCTTGTAGTTCTTTCTTTGTATTTCTTTGATGAATGATACATAGTGGCATATCACGTGTGTATTTAATATACACATATTATGTATCGTAGATTTAGAGCTAGAAGGTACCGAGAGATCATCTAATCTAACACCTTCATTTTTATAGATGATGAGAGTGAGGTTCAGAGAAGTGACCTGATTTGCCCAAGGTGAAGCAGGCAGAGGTGACAGAGGCAGCTTGTGTCAGTTTCACTCTTTCCTTCTCTTGGGTCTCAGAGAGAGGACAGCTGCTCTGCACTGGAAAAGCATAATGGAAGCTAAAAGGTCAGCTCCTCTGCCCACTCATAGCACATTGCTTCTTTCCCTCCACAGATTTCTTTCTGTTTTTTCTTATATTGTTTTCTTCCTTGCTTTTTTCTCTTTCTTTTCCTTTTCTTTCTTCCTTCTGCCTTTCCTTTCCTTCTTTCCTTCATTCCTTTTCTCCACTTTTCCTCCTTTCCTCCTATCCTTACTTCTTTTCTTTCTTCCTTTCTTTCCTTCTTATATTCTCTCTTTTCTTCCTTTCCTCTTTTCTTCCATCTATCTTTCTTTTCCTTTTTTCTTTCTTTTCTCTTCCTTCTTTTTTCTTCCTTTTTCTCTCTCTTCCTTCCTTTTTATTTTCTTCTTTCTTTCCTTTAGGGAAAGAAAATCATTTAAGAATCAGGAATCACCAATCATATAAGTAGTTTTAAAGATACACTTAAAGCATTAGCATATTAGAAAGTCAATCAATGATTGGGATTTATGCATATGCCTCTGTCAATTTCTTTCCAGACTACAATAAAGATGGCCAAGCCAGTGCTGTCAGCCTCAGCTCCATCTCATGTGAGCTATGAATGGGAATTGCTCCTATTTGGTTATTGGTGAGAAATTGAATGGACACTTAAAAGTATCTAGTATTAGCTGGTAGTATAGAAGCAAATGTAAACTTTTAAAACAATAGCATTAGGAAGGGTAAAATGGCCAAACTGGCCTCTGATATAACCTCTTCACCTTACAGAAAAGAAAACTGATGTTGAGAGATAAAGAAACAAGCTCAGGGCTGGAGGTAGGAAATAGTAGCTTCTTTGACTCCAAATTCAGTGCTTTTAATATTACACCAAACAAGGAGAAATGTGAGTGACCCTGGGCAAATCACTTAAATTTTCTGATCCTCAGTTTCTTCATTTGTCAGTTTGGGATAATAATACTTGCAATAGCTTCCTCACGAGTTGCTATGAGAAAAACACACTTTAAACTCTAAAGTAGGGGTTCTGGTCCTTTAGTTCATTGATGGATTTCAAAGTGCCAGTAAACTTAGGTGAGAAAAAACAATTGGTGTTTTCACAAACCTCTAACTGAAATTTAGCATTTTAAAAAAATTTTTAAATACTTTTTGAGTATGTGTGAGAAAGGTTCTATAGGTTTCACTAGACTGCCAAAGGGCCTCACCAAAAACAATTTTTTAGAGACATATAATTCTGAGTTATTGTGTCCTTGTTCTGGGCAAGTTTCTCTGAACGTAAAATCCTTAAGGACAGGTACTGTGTCACTTTTCATCTTTATCCTACCAGCCCCTAGCATATGTAGTGAGTGGGTTAGAAGGCCTAAAGGACTATTTGTTGAATAATATTGAATTGTAGGGAACTAAGCCTATTAATAAACTTCTAATGATTCCTTTTGAGACCCTCTATGACTATGATTCAGTCAAAGAACTGAATATTTAAAGACTCTTAGTCAGGAGCCTGAGCTAGAACATGAAACACCGTGAGTCTAAAGGTCTGTAACCTATGCGAGAAGACCTAATTATGAGGCTAATTCAGACCCCACGTAGAATCTTGCCGACAAGTGGGGAAGTGAAAACAAAGTCTAGTTTTGAATGTAAGGCAGACAGGCAAGCAAGCGAACAGACAGACAGATACATAGATCCTAGAACTGATGGAGTTGAAGATGAAGCATTTTTTGGATGGTGAGTTTCTGTTTATGGCACAAAAGCCCTGGAGCATCAGTTGGGTAGCATCAAGATGCTGCACTGCAGTCATTCTGCAGCTATTTCCTTTTGTAAAAGAGACACAAAAGAAACTTGTATCCTGCTTCAGCAGCCTCAAATCATAGGAACCTTCTACCAATTACAACTAGATTAAATTGATGGACAAGGAAAGGCACACAGACATTTCCACTTGGATAACAATGGTATAGGAGAAACAGTGACTGACATTTCCTTGAGGTTTACAAAGTATATTCCCTACAGCAGCCTTTATGAGAAATGAAATATAAGCAACCTTATCTCCATTCCATGTATTAGGAAACTGTGACTCAGAGAGGCTAGGTGACTTGACAAATTTCATACCACGAGCAAAGATAGAAAGCAGGATTCAAACCAGGGCCCACCATGTAATACCATGCTGCCAGGAAAAGGTTAATGAATCTGGAGGCAAAGGGATTGAGTCTGAAGCCTACCTATGTTCTTTACTACTTGATCAGTTCACTTTACCACTCAGTTCCCTCAATGCTAAAATCAAGACAATAATACTTACACCACCTACCTCATAGAACTGTATCACTTATTGCATCTAAAAAAAAAAAAAAAAAAGACCTGACTCTGAAAGAACTCCAAAATCCCATCCAACTCCAAATCCTATGATTCTGTAAGTTCTGTGTAAGCCAGTTTTCTCTTTGGATGACTGTGAGCTCCTCATTAATATAAGATCTGTGTATTAAGCCTGAGAAGAGTTAGCTGGCGTGTGAAGTGATAAAACAAGAAGATGTCGATAGAAGAAGGCACCTAACATAGAACTCCCTTGTTAAGAGAAGCAGACTTTCTCTCCCCTATCACCATGAAGTCAAAAGGAATTAATTATCAAGGTTGTCCTATGGATGCAAACTTGGGGATTTCTCCCTTTAGTTTGATTCATAAGGAAATGCATGAAAACATGCTGCAGTGCTGTGTGTTGGAAAGACTACAGACGGTTACACTTAATTAATGGAATAGGTGAGAGACTGCTGAATAAGACAGGCTAGACTACCCTGTCAAGGTTTTTTTCCAACCCTATCTTTATAGAATTTGGTGATCTGTCAAAAACTTTAGATTTCAGCAATGCAGAGACAGAAAACTGGTCCCATAATTGAATGGGAGATAGAGAATGGTCTGGTTTGCTTTTGGAAAAATTATTTTAATCACCCCAAGCTTATTCCAAGGACCCAATTTGTTAATATCAATATTTTGCTGATAAAGCTGAGAGACTGCAAAATGGAGTAATGCGGTCTCTAAAACACAAAGTGCCACAGAGATACATGATGGCCAAGAGCATTGCTACAACAAAGTTACAAAGAATTTGCACAGAAGGAGTATATAGGATGTATCAGAAATATGAACAAAAAAAGACAGCCTTGTGACAGGGGGAGTGAGGTATACTTGATCAACCTATATTCTCATTTGGTATCCCCAAATTGTCAAGAGAATACAAGAAAAGCCCCCAGCATATAGTGTGAACCCCTTGAGGTGAATGTATGGGAAAACATAGATAAGAGTCACACAGACTTGGGACTCATGGAAGGGTTGCAATCATCACTGAGTGAAGGAATGCTCACTGATGAGATCACAGATGAATACTCAGGAACATATGATTTCAATGATGTGGGTGTTTTTTCTACATATGTGATCTGCTGTGGCTTACCTAGTAAAAGGTCCTTCAGAGTTGCTCTGGCTAAAAATGCCTACCCTGAGACCAATTAAGTGATGAGCCTCTCTGAATGTAGCTAGTCCCATCCTTGTGCACCTATTCAAATCTTTTTTTGTTGTTTTTCCAACTTGATTGGACCCGCCAGCTTTTGACCTCTAGGGCCATTGCCTTTGGGAAGACAAGGCCTCTCACTAGGTCTTGATGGATAAGACATCAGAGGAGGAGTTTGTTGGAGGCATCTTGTTCATGATGCCATTAAAAATGTTTATCTCTTCCCCAAAAGTTACAGCAGGAATGATGGTGGTTCTTCAAATAGGAAGGAGTGTCATGTCCCAGAGGTTTTGTTCTACTCAGAAAACAAGTGAATTAGGGCCAAAGGCTGGGAGCTGGGAGGAGCCATGCCTCAGCTTTAAAGGAAGGACTTTTGATCAATTTAAAAGACCAAAAATTGAGGGGTCCTGTTTAGGTAAGTACTGAGTTCCCTATCACTGGAGGAATCTAAGCAGAGCTTAGATGAATCCTGGTTTGAGATATTGTAGAGGAGATTCATGTTTCAGGTAGAGGAAAACTAGATCTCCAAGGTCTCTTCCAAGATTTTTTAAGATTCTGTCATTGTAGTCTCCTTTTTTTGGTTTGTTTTTGTCCACATTTTAAATTTCTTTGATGCATAGAACTTCTGCTAAGGAAACTCTACCAGTGAAGATTCTGTGACTGAGTCACAAAACACGTGTCACATAGTATGAAATTACGAAGAATGTGGCCCTGAGGATGCTAACAAAGATGATTAATGCTTTGGGCTTCCCCCAAATTAAACTAACTCTAGAGTGTAGGATTTTATAGCTGGAGAGACCTTAGGGATTGTCTGTAAAAATGTAATAATTATACCTGTACCGCCAAATCACCTAGATTGTTATGAGGAAATCGTAAGGGTGTGTAAGTGTGTGTGTGTGTGTGTGTGTGTGCATGTGCGCGTGTGCGTGTGTATACATATATATGAAAACTATAAAACACTGTATGTACTTATATAATATATATATTACATAAGTATGTACAGTACCTTATAGTTGCCTTACAAAATGCATCAACAAAACCTACAAAAACAAAATGAGAGATTTGGATTAATCATCACATATATGTGTGTGTGTGTGTATGTATATATGTGCATAATTTACAGATATAATTTATATAAAACTGCCTTGCAGTTTATGAAGCAGCTACCTTATAACAATCCAGGATGATGTCATATGCACATACATTTATATATATATATATACATATATATATATGATGATAATTAATCCAAATCCCTCTTTTTCTGTAGATTTTATTGATGTCTTTTGTTTTTATATCCCAATTATTTCTGGAACTATTATCACTTTCTCTTCCTCCTCCAGCCCTCCTGCCTCAAAATGGAGTCCTGCCTTGTAGCAAAAGGGAAAAAAAAATTAAGTAAAGGCACCTAGTTCGAGGACTCTGTCTAAATCTATACACCATTCTTCCCTAGGAGTCTTTGACCTCACTGCCAAGATCATAGGAAACATGGAAGAAACCATACAGGCCATTCAGTACAATCAGGGAGAGCCAATCATTAGCAATGGATTGTCACAGTTTCAGCGTGAGCCTTTAAACCTCAGAATTTCTGTGGAGGTGAATTGTTTCTACATAACAGGAAAGTAAATCTATATCTAGGAAGGTGATTGATGTTGTGGTAGTTTGTCCTTTGCTCTCAAAGAGGGCCATGACATCAGGAAGGTAATGTTCTGACTTGCAAGTGAATTGGACTTAAGTGAGGCAGGGCTGTGCAAAGTCACCAGCCTCTCTCTCTCCTCTGGGGTCATCTGGATCCAGTGGTAAGAGACAGATCAGGACAATTGGAGATGGCCCTGGGTGCAGTGGGAGACCTTGGCCTTCTTAAATTCTCAGATATCAGTTTGTCTGAGACAGTGTCCATTCAATGATTAAGAAATGAGACCAAAAAAGGCTTCTTTTACCTAGTCCAAAAAAAAAAAATCAGTCTGGGAAGGGAAGATGCTCAGGGTTTCTAGCCAAAACAGTGATAATGGCTATTTACACTCACTCTAAGCCACCATTTTCTATTTGTTAGGGGAGTGGTGTAATACACTAATTTTAAAATATCTGCATTATAAATTCCTATAAAAAAAAAACTCTCATTTTATCAGTCAATCAACATACATGTTGAATACCCAGTGTTTGTAGAGTAGTCATAAAGACACAGAGTTGAAATCACTTCCTTAATGGAGTTTACAGTTTTGTAGGAAGATAAGAGACATAAAGACACATAAAAAGATAACTAACCACATGGTAAACACCACTGTGAGGATACACATGCAGCAAATTGCTATCGAATGACTGAAGGTTGCCATCAATTGATAATCTTGTGACAAAGCTTTATGACTCCTTGTGGTCAGAGAGGTGGATGCAGTTTAAAACCTTTAAGGTAAGTACATAATCTACTCCCTTCTCCCCAATATGGGGCCATTCTCTCTGTGAATATATTGTTAGGGGTGTATATTAAGATAATTGTCCTTCAGTGACCAGGAACTACCCTACATTTTATGTGCTCTCCATTGATAACAGTTATGACTGATAACTACATAGCATTTTAAGGTGTGCAAAATACTTTACATATAAATCTACTGAGTATTGTAAATTATACTTCAATCTGTGAAGACAGATTTGCATGCATGAACAAAAAATTTGAAATGTAGGAACATTTTTCTCAGAGCTGTCCTTAGGGAATAGTTACATCTGTTATTTACAAATAATTTCTGTTGGGCCCTTCTTTTCCCCAAATACCCCTCAAAAATTTTTTTTCAAAGAACAATTCTTATAAAAAAAATATACACAGGCAAGCAAAATACATCCACACTTTTACTATGTCCAAAACTCTGACTCCTGGCTCCATTCAGCCTCTGTATTGGGAGGGGAGTAGCATACTTTGTGATCAGTCTTCTGAAACCATGATTGGTCCTTGCATTGACCAGAGTTCTTAAGTCTTTTAAGTCTTAAGTCTTAAGTCTTTTCTTTACAGCGTTATTGCTGAGTAAATTGTGCTCCTGGTTTTGCTTACTTGAATGCATCAGTTCATACGTTATCCTCCAAGGTTTCTCTGAATCATCCCTTTCATATTTCTTTACAGAATAATTTTACATTACATTTATATACCACAATTTGTTTAGTTATTACAGGAAAAGTTCTTTTTGAAAAACAGTCACGATATATACAGTCCATCCTTGATACCTTTTTTTACCCCTTTGTCTGGAATAAAATCATTACTGTTGTCCACAACAAATAACGATCCAGTACCTACTGTGTGCTTCCCAAAACTGCATCTAACTCCATGTTCAGAATTGTGTTAAGTATTAGGGAGTAAGAAAAACTGAAATAGAGTCCTAAGTCTGCTGGTAACTGACTGTGTGACCCAGGAAAGCTTTCTCGTCTCTGTACCTCATTTTCCTCATCTGAAAAGAGAAGGGGGCTGCTTAAATAACCTTGATAGTCCCATCTACATGTAAAATTTGGTGATTCCATGATTAATTTGGGGCAGCTAAGTGGCACAGTGGGTAGAGTGCCAGGCCTGAAGACAGGAAGACTTATTTTCCTGATTTCAAATTCAGCCTCAGGCACTTATTAGCTGTGTGACCCTGGGCAAGTCACCTAACCCTGTTTGCCTCAATTTCTTCATTTATAAAATGAGCTGGCAAAGGAAATGGCAAACCACTCTACTATCTTTGCCAAGAAAACACCAGATAAGTCATGAAGAGTCAGATACAACTGAACAATAACAACGATTAATTTACAATCTAATTGGCATCATTTACATGCACAACACATTTCATTAGGATGTATAGCTAGGGGAATTTATTAAGCCAAATATTTACTAAATATTCAGTCATAAAGGACATTATTTTGAGTCATCAATCTAAAGAAACTAAAACATAAATTTGTTTTTAATATGACAAGTAGTTAACTAAGAAAGACAAATTATTAAATCAATGCACAAGATATCAATTTTCAAGACAGATGTTCCATATACTGTGATGCCTAGCTGTCCCAGATAACACATACTGAGTGCCAAATGCAGTGATGAGGCGCATATATATATATATGGATATATAAGGATCAAAGGATATAAAAGATCAAAATAATTGGAGGAGAGAAACTGGAAGGTTCTCCTGGGCAGGGGGAGGTTGATTTTCTTTGTGACTCCTAACAATTCAACCTGTTGTCTAAAGGACTCAGCAGCTTGAAGAAAGCACCTTTCCTATCCCTAGGTGTTTAGATTTTAATAGCATTAATTAACAGCAAAAATTAATGCTTCGGTGGTCTTCTTTCTGCTAAATGTTTTTTCACTATTGAGAGCCTAAAAGAATCTTTGAAATTTGCCTTGCCTCAGGGGCAAGACCCTCTCAGGAAATTGGGGCAAACACACTGTTCGTGAAGTCTTTTTTTTAGGACGCTGGCAGGAAAATACCAAAGCGTGAGAGAGTAGATAGTGGGGAGCTTATCTAGGGTCTATGAAAGTGAAAATAGTTTTAACCACTGGCTATCGGTGACTTTCGGCTGTCAGTGAGAAGTCACATTCATTGTCATCCTTGGGTTTCTAGTGGCTTTCCTCCATTGATTATTTCAAGTTTATTCTAGCTCATTTGTACATAAACATTTGCATGTTGTGTCTCCCACTAGACTGTGAACTCTTTGAGAACTGGGACTGCCTTTTGTCTCTTTTTATATCCCCAGAACTTAGCACAGGGCCTTGCACTTAGTCAATATTTATTGACTCATACACACTGGGTCCCTGAAGTTCTGGTGGCCCCAGAGCTGCTAGCAAGTGAGACAGGGAGGTTGGAAGAGAGAGAGAGAAAGGTGCTGGTAGTTTCAAGAAAAAAGAAAAAGTTCTTTTACACATTTCTCAAACTATATGGCCCATATATAACTTAAAGCCCTTTCAAAGATTCCCTCAATGTTCACATTACCCTAGTTTCACATAGATCCAGGTTGAGGGAACTCCAGTGTGATTTGGGATAGTTCTGGGGCCTGCTTAAATTTGGCCCTGAAAGTCACATTCCTTCACCTCCACACAGTCCTTATCATGATTCCCCCTACCCATGACTGGCTTTGTTCATATTCCTACATGATAAGAAATTAAAAGAGAAAAAGTGTTCTGAAGGATGTGGCTGTTCTGAACCTCTGGCAGCAGAATGCTGCCTCATGAAAGATCTGATCTCTATAGAGGCAACATGGCTGAGGAGACCCCCGGCCCAGAAAAAAACTAAAAATTCCACCTAGTTTCACTATCGGGCACTGTGTCCTCCTTTCACCAGAATAATAGCTAACACACATAGCCATTTAAGGTTTGCGATCCCTTTTAACATGTATCTCCTTTGATCCTTCCAAACACCTTGTAAGCTATGTGCTATTATTTTCCTCTACCCATTTTGCAGATGAAGAAACCAAGCCTGAGACAAGTTAAGTGACTTGGCTAAGGACGTACAGCTAAGTTAGCGTCTAAGGCCTCTGTTCTTTCCTGTTCTAAGCTCAGGACTTTAGCCACTGGGTCATCTCACTGTTGTCTACAACAGTAGCTGAGGATATGGGGGGGGGGGGGGGAGGGGAAGCCTCTCAACTGCAGGCAATTTCTCTGCCTGTCCCCACAAGCCTGGAGTGCTGTCCATCCTCAACTATCTACCAATTTCCTCAGCTTCCTTTGAGTCCCAACTAAGATCTCATCTTTTACAGGAAGTCTTACCCAACTCCTCTTAATTCCAGTGTCTTCCCTCTATTAATTATTTCCTATTTATCCTGTACTAGCATATATATGTGTGTGTATTTGTTTGCACATTGTCTCCCCCTTTAGATTGTGAGCTTTCTGAGGGCAGGGATTGTCTTTTTAACGCTTTCTTTATCCCCAGTGTTCATCACAGTGCCTGGCACAGAGTAGATTATAAATATTGATTGATTGAAAATGTTCTTAGGTAAACATCTGCCCTCAGAACCTGCATTGAGTACCTTGAGTATTTTCACAGGCAGCTTCCTGAAATAATTATTTATTTATCTGCTGCTTCCCACTCCCCCTCTTCTCTCCCCCATTAGAAGAGCAGCAAGGCTCTGTCCTTTGCCTTTCTTTATATTCTCAGTTCTTAGAACAGTGGTGGCACATAGTAAGCACTTAATCAATGGTTTGTTGATTGACTGAGAGCAAGTTTACAGCTGAAACCTACAATACCACAGATACACAAACAAGTGAGAGTATCCCACGTTCCCCTGACGCTAATTTTGCAGTTGATCCCCACAGGAGGCAGTAACAAAAAGCCTCCTCAACCTAACACACCTATTACATAGAGAAACTGGTGAAGAAACTCTTTCTGCCAGTGTGGATTTTGAAATTCCTACCATCCAAATTTCACAAAGAAGGGCTATGTTATAAGAGTTGTGGATCTCGGGAACAAAGGACCAGTGTCCAGGTAATTACCTTGGAAAGCTAACTTTTGGGAAAGCTCTTTTATAGCCCCTGAATAATTCCTGGCATTGGCTCCCGATACCTGCAAACAAACTTGTAAGTCCTCCCAACTCTAAGGCTCGGGGAGCACGAAAGTCATTTTATCTATGTTTATTCTCTAATCTCTTAAACCGGGATATACCAGTCTGTTTGCTTTTCCAATCCCCTTATCAGTGAAAAGGAAACACTTCCTCTTTCCTTTTATTTACAGGTGTTTATTCTAATAATCCCTCTTAACCACCTGGGGGGGAGACAGTGTCAGGCTCCACTTCCTCAGTCTGGCTAAATACCTTAAGCATTTATTCAGCACCTAGTACTGGCGGGTTCTGGAAAGAAAGGAAGTAAATTAATTAGGATCCTGGAACACTAGATGGCTGGTTGTTGTTGTTTTAGTCAGTTGTTTCAGTCATGTCTGAGTCTTCATTTCTACATTTGGTGTTTTCTTGGCAGAGATACTGGAATGGTTTGTCATTTCCTTCTCTAGTTCATTTTACACATGAGGAAACTGAGGCAAAGAGGGTTAAGTGACCTGCCCAGAGTCACACAATTAGTTTCTGATGTCAGATTTGGACTCAGGAAGATGAGTCTTCTTGATTTAAAGCTCAGGGCTCCATCCACCATGCCACCTAGCAAAAAGGATCAAACATCTCCTTTACATTCCCCTAGGGTCTCCAAACTCTTTTTTTTAAGTATGCTTTTTCTTCAACCTTTCTCTTCCATCTAGATAAGTATAGTAAAAGGAGCTCTGCAGCCCTGGGTATTATTTCCAGCTCAAAAGCTATCTAAGGGCAGGAAGGGCAGAGAGATGTGGTGGTGGTGGGGTCCCTTAATCTTTCAGTCTGTTTCATCATCTGCGGAATAATGAGGGTGCCATGAGCATCACATGAGGTAAAGATGACCACATGCTTTGCAAATCTTAAAATACTGGCTATATAAATTTGAACTACTATTATTTGCCAATTAACTACTTATATGTGCATAACAACATCTATATCGTTATATATATCTACCTACTATATATCTCTCTAAATATATGGAATTGAATCTATATATTATCTCTTGAGGGTAGTATTGTTGCTACAGGCCTCCCAATATTGAACTAGAGCATCTTTAAGGTATCTTCCAAGCTCAGTATTCTGTGATGCCATATAGCTATTCCATATCTGTCGATCTATTTGTGTGTATAATATCTATTTAACTACATGAATATTAAGTACTTAAATTAGACACATAGGAGAGATACACATAAATGAGACATGATCATTCCCTACCTTCAAGAAGCTTATTGTCTAACAGAAGAATGAAATACAAGCACTGATCAACAAGTTACAAAAGTATATAAAGTGTTCTCTGAGGTGGAGAAAGTTGTCACTGACTGGGAAGGATCTAGAGGACTTGTTAATGGAGTTGGGTAGAGCTGATACAGCAGAGAGTATTGACAGGAAAGTGAGTTTGTCCTAGGTATACAGAACACTTTGGGCAAAGGCATGGTGGTGGGAAAGTTTGAGCCATTTGCATAGGCTATTACTTATGGATGACATCCCTTCTCCAATCGCTGAGTTTTTTAAGAGAATATTCTCCCTTTCCTGGAATGCACTCATCTTCCTTGCTTCCATCTTGTAAAATCCCTTGCTTCCTTTACAGCTGGGATCAAATCAGTAGGTCAGTCATTCAAGAAACATTTATTAAGTACTTACTACAGCAAGGCTATTTTGATTCCCCTCAGTCGCTTGTGTCCTTCCCCCAGAAATATATATATGTATACACACATATATTTACACATATACATATACATGCACACATATATATATATACACACCTATATATGCATACACATAGACAGGGGAGAGAGTATTTAATTTTCTATGTACATATTGTTGATGGCTCCCACCTCAATAAAATATATGTTCCTTGAAGGCAGTGATTATTTCACTTTTGAAATTCAATTTTGAAATTTTGTGTTCTTTTCACCTAGTACACAATGCCTGGTTTGTATTGTCCTCCCCACGTATTTTCCCTAAAACATTATTTTTTGAGCCTGTCCTTAAGGATGAATGGTTTGTTGTAGGGGGAAGAGAGATTTTTGAAAAATATTGTTATTGTTCTACATTACAGAAAAAGCTGTTGTATTCTAACTCTAGGTTGTTTAAATAAATGGATTTTGCCTTTATTAAGAGTTTAGACTCATTTGTGATCTGTATGTAACATATACTGCAGAGAATTGAGATCCTGTAAGGTAGTCTGTCTCTTGCTGTCTCTGTCTCTAACAGTTTGGCCTCCTCTCTATGGATCAGGCAACAACAATTCCCATTTGTTATGTGTAGCATTCAGCAGTAATAATTCATTCTTTTTGAATTTCTTTAAAATTTCCTCCTTGTTTACAGACCGAGGTAAAGACCCCACAACCATACAATAAATAAAATTGTAATTGCTAAACAATCAACTTCACAGGTTGGAAATTGAGGCATTCAGGAAGTAGGGCAGGAAAACCTGTTTCAGGAAATCAAATTGCAAGTGGAAGTTTTGCAAAAGTCTTGAATGACTAAAGAGTCCATTGTAAATAGCAACTTTAAAATGCTAATATGGGCATTTTTGTAAAAGACAAACCAAGAATGATTAGATGAAAAATTGGACCAGTTGGTATTTTTTGTTTGTTTGGGTTTTTTTTTTTAGGTTTTCCGCGGATTTGCGGTGATGTGCGAGACTGAGTGGTATTGTAGAAAGAGCCTGATCCTTGAGGCAAAAGCCTTGGAGTTCAAATCCTGAACATCCTCTGTTTGTGAGACTTCAGATAAGAGGTCTGGGGTCTCTGAACTTACTTTTTCAAATATTTTGATAACTATTTCAGTGTAGGTGGTTTTCTTTGTAATTTTATGTATTTTACGCGTTTAAAAATATTATTCTGAGAAGAGATCCATAGACTGTCAAAGAAGACCATGGCACATAAAAGGTTAAGAACCTCTGCTTGAAACAAATCACTTATCTGGGCCTCCTTTTTTTCATCTGTAAAATGAGCGAATTGGACTAGATGACCTCTGAGGCTTCTGCCTGTTCTGGTGTTCTAAAATCTTTGTAGGACACCTATAACTTCGAGAGAAAATAATACTTGTTTGCAAACAGAACTTTGCTTTGTCCAGGAGTTGTTAT
Source organism: Notamacropus eugenii (assembly GCF_028372415.1). Classification (NCBI taxonomy): domain Eukaryota; kingdom Metazoa; phylum Chordata; class Mammalia; order Diprotodontia; family Macropodidae; genus Notamacropus; species Notamacropus eugenii. Next base: position 118,076,617 of record NC_092876.1, read on the forward strand.
TTGAGGACCATGACATCAGAAAGGTGATGCCATGACTTGTAAGTGAATTGGATTTAAGTGAATGAAGGCTGTGCAAGGTCATCAGCCTCACTTTCTCCTCTGGAGCCATCTGGAGGTCCAGTGGCCAGATATCAATCAGGATGACTGGAGTTGACCCATTAGCCAGAAGAAATGTACTCAATTTTAATGTCAAATAATAGTACTCTGGTTCAGAGGTATTTGTTTTGTGGCAAGCATTGGAATAAAAGTTCAAAGTCTGTGGTGGCCTGTAATACACAAAGTGAGGGATTTTTAAATGTAGAGATGTCAGTCACCAACTCTCTCCCAATCTACCCAGCTCAAGTTCATTTTCTTTCTTTTAAAATACTTTTATTCATATCTTTGGTTTTTACATCTTCTGAATTTCTATCTGAATCCCTTCCTTCTGCTTCCCTGAGAGCCATCCTTCTTAACAACAACAACAAAAACAAAACAAAAAAAGCTCATCTTAATTTTTAAACATTACCTAGGCCCTAAGGCATGCAAAAGCCTGGCCTGGCCTCTGCAGCAAACTCAGCAGGTTAATTGTTTCCTGAAGCAGTTTTCCATAGTGGACATTGAGCTGGCTTCTCTATCCAGTCTGGAAGAGCTAAATTCAGATTTATCCTCTGACACCATTGGCTCAGAGACTTTGAACAAATCACTAACCTTCAGGCAATGCTTTAAACTCTAGGTTGGAGAGGAGCAATTCTGCTTTAGTTTCTTCACTAGAAACTCCTTTAAAAAAATGAAATTATAGGTCTTGGGGGCAGGAGTGGGGACTTTGTTGCAGAAAATTAATCAGGCAGTGTTTTCCAGGAAGGCTCATTGACATCATAACCATTTTGTGCCTTTTAAGTAGTCTTTAATAAAAAAATAAAAACCTGGGGGTCCTACCGTAAGTTATTTCCATGAAAAACTTTCACTTGTAGTACTCTGCTCACTGTGGCCCCACCTTCACACTTTCTCTAATCCCACTGGAAACTTGGATACCACACTTTTCCTCACACTCTGAGTCTAGAGTTGAGCTTCTGCTTTCTATGGCTGGGGTCCAGGCCTTTATTGTACTCCCCAGACATGTCTATGCCACACACATCCCTATCAGTGCCCCCTTTTTGTGTTGTCCTGCATTATAATATAATATAATATATTAGAATATAAGCTCCTTAAGGGCAGGGACTATCTTGTTTACTTATATTGGTAGCCTCAAGGGTTGATAGTAAGTAGTAAGTAGTAAGCATTTAATAAATGTATTTAATAAATGTATTATCTATATAATGTATAAATGCATTTTCTATATAAATGAATTTGCAAAGCAGTCATTGATCTGTATTGGTAGAAGGAGTTTCCCTAGCAGTCATTCTACTTTCTCAACATTCCCACATTTCTACAACTTCAAGCAGTTGCATGATTTTATTAGTAATCTCATTTTCCCTTTCCTGTTGGCAACTGGCACATTCATGGCTATATGCAAGAGGAAAAAAAATTAGAGGTGTGATGTGAGAAAGTTTATATCCACAAAAAGGAAGAAAGTTTTCATAAAAGTGTCCTTGAATCTACTCCACCAAATGCTAAAGTAACCTCTCAAGAGCATGATGAGGGAATTGGAAAAAATGGGAAAGCAGCTAAGTTTGTGGGTAAATATGATGGTGGTCACCACCCATTCACCCTCATCACCACCACCAAGGGAGAGTCCCACCATCCCCACTGCATGAGCCACCCAAACTGGACCAGAGTCTGGGAAGAGTTCAACCACAGAACAGAAAGGGAGATTAGAGATGGCAGATTTCAAGCTCCTCTCCATTTGTTACCTCAGGGTTTTTCTGACATCACTGACCCTGACTCTTCCCATCTCATCCTGTCCAGCATTGCCTCTCCTCTCCCCTGCATTTTATGGTTTATTTCACTGTTACTGTGCTAAGAAAAGTGCATATTTTCAGAATTAATGTTTTGTTATAAAAATTATATCAGAAAAACATACCGTTATCCCTTCTACATTGTGGGGATTTAAAGGTGTGGTGCCCTTGCATAGAAAATCCAAGTAAAATTTTTTGGCCATCTCTTCTAACCTGTGAAGAAGTCTGAATCATTATGGTATTAAAAATAAGATATATTGATGCTATACAATATGATACATGTATTTTATGCTTTTCTGAGTTTTTAAACTTTTTCTTATGTCATCTGCTGGCCTTTGCATATTATCTGTGACTTCTTCAAAACTCCCTCCATATTCCCATTTATTTTCTTATGCTGACCTCCAATATATCAAAACTGTGATGGAGAAAGTAATGATCTGGAAGGGATAACTATTTTGGGCAATCTCTAGCAAAAGATTTAATTATTTAAATGTTTATTTATTTTTACTTTATTTAAATATTTATTTAAATAAAAATTAAATTATTTGGTGGTCACAGGAAGCTAACCCCTTTTTACTGGTTCAATATATCAATATTCAGCTTTTTTAACTTTTGCTCCATTTTCTGGGAATGTTACCCCTGTAAAAATTCAGGATTAACTGTACTTAAATTTTTCCAGATTCAACGATTTCTTTTTAATAGATATTCCCTCTACAGGAATAGACCTCAAACTTTCCTGGCTTTGGTGACTAGTCTTCATTATTTCCTGTACTTGGTAGCCAATCTTTTGGTGATGACCCTTTGTGAACTGAGCAAGGCTGGGCCTCTGAAATTGACATACAGTCATTCATTCATCAAGTCTTTGGTGGAAGCCTTTCTAGCTTTCAAAGCTTCTTCTGCCCTGGAAAGAAAAACATTTATATAGCATGTCAACAAAGTACATCATATATGTAATCTCATTTAATCATCACAACAACCCTGGGAGGTAGGTACACTTTACAAAAAGGGACATTGAGGCAGGGAGAGGTTATTTTACCTGCCTAGGTGACACAAGTAGAAGATAACTGAGGCAGGATTTGAACTCATGTTTTACTCACTCCAGGTCCAGCATCCATACTGAACCACTTTATTGTCCAAGCATAACCTTTGAGAAATCAAAATCACTTCCATATTGGGAAGTTGAGAAAAGTTTCTTAAATGAAGTTGAAAAGAAATGAGCCTTCTTGGGAAGCCAGCTCAGGAATTTTCTGGTGGCTTTGGAAAGGGAGGCGGGGTGGGAAAGAGAAGGAAAGGGGAACGGTTAACTATCAGAAAACTGAAGGAAATGAGCCATGTCTGTTATCTTGTATTGAGTTTACTGTCAAAGTCACCCTACATCTTAAAACATTTCCCTAGCTCAGAAGCCATCTTCTAAATTCCTGCTTTCTACTTCAGCAAATATGTAATTTATAACATCTGGTGGCAACGTCAGATTTGTGATTTCTTCATTATACCTTTCCAACCAAGATCCCAACAGTCTATGACTTACTAGATTGGAGTCTTAGGAGTTGCCCAAATGTCTTAATACAAACTTAGAAATGTTTTATAACACCAAATTCTAGTACAAAGTAATACATAGAGCTCACAAGATAGTAAAGCAAAGCAACTTTATTAAAGGCATCTAGGTGGTTCAGTGGTTAGAGCTCTGGGCTCAGAAATCAGGAAGACTCATCTTTTTGAGTTCAAATCTGGCCTTCAACATTTGCTAGTTATCACTAAATCATATTTGCCTCAGTTTCCTTATCTGTAAAATGAGCTGGAGAAGGAAATGGCAAATTACTTCAATATCTTTGCCAAGAAAAGCCCACATAGGGTCACTGAGCGAAATGACTGAATAACTCAAAAAATAAAGTGCTGTCAGGAAAGATGGTAAAAATGGTCAGGTCTTTTGGGTCTGGTCATTCTGATAAGGCTTCAGAGGAAATGGGGCACCCTCTCCCCCAAACCAGAATGTTTCAATGGGTTGTTTTTCATTAGAGTTCTTATCTGGATCAAGTTTTGGGGGAAGAGTTGGAGGAACCTTGCTGATTCAAGCTAGTGAGAGGAGGTCATGGACAGCTAATTGTTATTCAAACTTCCATCCTTGGAAAGGGGGCATTGGACCATGGCTGCTCATCTTACTCTAACCATAGGATTTAGTCTCTTTGGGGGGGGGGGGAGGGGCATTGAGTTCCCCATGGGCTTCTTCCTTAGAAGATCAGGGAGACTGATGAATTCCTTACATCAAAGAACTTGTTTATGTTCACAATTAATAAATGTTGGTCAATAGTTGAACCACATCTTCCCATGGCCTCTTTACTCTGCCTTTTACTAACTAGTGCATTGAATTTAAATTACAAAGGGATTAACTATTCTACTTGGAGTAGAGACCTCCTTATAGTGTCACTCCTTTAATTGATGAGGTTTTTTTAGACAGAACATTTCTTATCCTTAAAGGAGGTCATTGAAATCCAAAGGGATGTTGGTATTGGGGTTAAAACTACCAGAAATCCCTAGGAATTTTTCTGAATACAGTAGTATCTCACTTTACATAATTGACCTGTACCTGAAAGTTTGCATATAAATCAGATAATAGACTAAATTTAGCAAGAGAGTTTGCTATGGAATGCATCCCTGAGGGAGTATTTTTTAAAGTGAAACAATCTTCAGTAATTTAAACAAAATTTCCTAACTGAGCTCTCTGATATTTTACATTCTTAATAGTTTTTTTTCTTTTTGGGGGGGGGAGGGTTAGAGGGAAGGGATTAAGGGATTCTTATTTTTATGAATATTATATATTATGAATTTATATTATGAATTTATTATAATTATCATCATTATTTCATTGGTGTAAAAAATTCCTTGTGAGGAGACTTACTCTGTCAATGCAGATCAGCAATTATTATGGAATAGTCTCTTAGAGAGTTGCCTAGAGCAATGATAGAAAAGTTGTCAATCAACAATAAGTCACCAAGTATTTATCAAGTGCCTTCCTACTATGTGTCAGGCACTGTAGCCAGGATCATTATGTAGTTAATATCTGTAAGTGGCCAGCCTTTGACCTCATGTCTTCTGGATTCCGGGATATCCACTAAGCCCCCAAGGTACATCTCATTTGAAAATATTGTACTGCATTTATTTTTTTTCCATGTTGAAGTTTCTTAAATTGAGGTTCACTTGCAATTTTAAAAATAAAGTATGATTGCATCATTTTAGTGACTGTTCCTGTGTGACAAATTCTCTTAATGCTGTGCACCAGAAACATGAAAGGGGTCTTCAGAATAAGCCACATTGTGTGGAATATTGTCTGTAAATACTGGCAAGCACTAGCAAAAGTGGTGAGTTATAGAGTTGTAACCCCTGAAGAGCTGGCAGTATAGGAAGGAAGGGAACTGGATTCAACAGAAGGGAAGATATAAGGAGTACAAGAAAAAAAGATTAGAGAAAATTGTTGTGAAAAATCAAGGACATTTTTATCCTGGGTGTTTTCATTTACATTTAGAAATTTGAAGATACTGCATTTTTCTCCTCCATCCATTGATTTTAGAAGAAAGTGTTTTTTAATAAATTGCTAATTCGAATGAGCTTTACTCCTGCAGCAATCAAACAAAAGGGATTTGGTGAATGAAATCCTTCCCTTTACCTGGTCCCACTTTAATTTCTTGTCTCTTTTGTGATTTCCTTTACGGATGACTGTCGCCTTCTGTGCAATTCAAATTCATAAACATTTATCTGACTCCTTGAGGTGGATGCCTCCGAGCTAGGCCCTAGGTTATAAGGAGGGGAGAAAGCCTAGATTGGAGAAAGTAAGGGAAGAAAAGAGCAGGAGGGAGTTAGAGGGGGAGTGGGAGGAAAGGAAAACTGCTTTTAAAATTTTAAGTCCTTTGGTAATCGTCTGTAAGTCCCTGTGTAAGTTATGATTGGATTTTGTTTTCATAAAAATTATATAAAATTATAATATATACTAATGGTTCACGTCAGAGACAAAACCATTTATATAAGGTAGTGGGAGGGGAATGCTGGTTACCTGGAAATTAGCATATCTGCTACTTCTCTTTGTTCTGAAAAGGCCTCTTCCTGTACAACTGCCAGGCTAGACCTAATTCACAAAGGATGGGGATAAAGGCCATAAATCCGCCTTTGTCCTTGATGTATCTTCAAACTCATAGCTTTTGTCAATTCTCTTAGCAATTGAAAATTCTTCTCTATTTATCTAATAATATAAAGAATAAGGTGAATGTAGATAAAATCAAGGACCGGGGTTTAGTGAACCCTTGAATGCTGAGCAGTGGGGTTCAAGGTGTGAAATTCGAATCTGAATGAATTATAAAAGATTTATGTAACTAGCATTACAGGTAGGGCCCTGCTTGAAGGGCAAGTTCCCTATCTTTTTACACGTAAAATAAAACTCTTTTTTTTCTAAATTCACTCATGGCCAGATAGAAATTCTAAACTTTGGGAGATGAGGTCAACAAGCATTTATTGAGCACTTACTGTATGTATGGCAGGCACTGTAGTATGCGCTAGAAAAAGCAAAACATTCCCTGTTCTCCAGGAGCTCACAATCCAATGGGGGAAACCACATGCAAACAACTACTTACAAGTAAGATACATATGGCATAAATTGGGAATGGTTTTAAAGGGAAAGAAATAAGATTAAGTTGGGGAAAGGACTCTTGAAGAAGGTGGAATTTTAGTTGAGCCTTGCAGGAAGGAAGGCAGGGAAGCCAGGAAGTGGAGGTGAGGGGGGAGTGCCAAGCACTCCCACAGGCTGGGAGACAGAATGTTGTGAACAAGGAACAGCAAGGAAGCCATAAAATCATACAACCAGTAAGTATCAGAGTTGGGATTTGAACCCAGTGCTTTGGGTTGTAAATTGAGAATTCTTTTCCACTCCAGCAGGTACTTTATGTTCATAGAGTCTGGAGATTACCCAGACAGAGCCTAATAGAAAATGTATGGGACTTGATAGCCAACAGTTATCAGCTCCCATGCCTGTCCCTTATTGCTGAGCCTGTGTACCCCTTCATTTTCTTGGGGACAGGATCTTTTTAAAACAGTTGAGCTCTGTAATGCTGCGATAGCACTAGCCTCAAATCCCTGCTCTAAGCTTATGAAATTGGCTAACAATACCTGGCAAGGTATGTCTAAATTAAATATCCATGGTGACTCTCAAAGCAATTCTAGGAAGAGAAATCATTAAAGTTTAGTGCTAGATATAAAAAGAACACAGATTATTAAGCATAGGAGAATTTCTCTATGTCTCCTGGTTCAATAGAACCATGATTAGGAAGAGATAAAAGAAGCCTGAGAAGGTCATGAAAAAAATATAATTCTAGCTATTTTAGATTCTATTCTAAATGGTCAAAATCTGGGGTGTACTGGATGGAAATGCCTGCAGGTTAAAAAGTATAGATTAGGTAAGAGTTTTGTGGAACATGAGATAGAGAAGTAAAGGGACAAAACAAGAATTTTAGCAGCAGAATGCTACGTTGTAACTATCACCATCATCTTACTTAGTTTGAACCTTACTTAATACCCTAAACCAATTAGCTTTGAATTTGAAAAACACATAGATGATGTGCATATGTGTTATATGACAGATCTTTTTTTTTCAGCAGATGAGAAGTATGGGAAGATCCCATAGAAGGCTGACATGGAGAAGGAAGAACATTAGACAAAGATGTTAGAAGATAGGAGTCCTAGAACAGCTAGTTATATACATTTGTTGAACTGCATTGAATTGTATGAAAAAACAGATAGACAGGTAAAATGTTATGGCTAAAGATACACAACTAGCTAATATGGTAAGTGGCTGAGCCAGGTCTTTGGTCCCAAGTCTTGTGTTCTCAGTGTTCTGTGATGCCTCTCACTACTTAGATTGCTTTTTCTTATGAATAACTTCCAAAAGAAAACACTTTGGTCATGCTTCTGTATCCTACTTAACACAGTGTCAGGTATGTCTTGGTGCTTACTCAGTGGTAGTTGTTGATAATGATGGTGATGGTGGTGGTGGTTTCACCTGGATAAAAACATTCTGGGTCCTAGCCTCCATACGATATGACTTGCCTCTATCCTTCTGTCTTAGAGCCTAGATGACCCTACAGTTGTTGCTTGGATCTTTTGTACCTTTTCCCCACAAGACAGCACTTACCCCACTACTGATTTGCCAAAGCCCTACATGATTTTGGCCCTAATCTCCATTTAAATATGAAACATAATGGTGTGGTCATAAGAGTCCTGGGCATGAGTAGATCCTATACTTTGTGAATAATTTGTTGCTTTGCCTGAAGCAAGTCATATTATATATAACTCTAGCCTCAATTTTCTCATATGCAGAAGAATGGAGTCTTATCACATGGTCCCTGTAAACCTGAATAGTCCATTTTCTAGGTTATAAGTGCCCTCCAATGCTAACACTGTGCATTCCCTATTTTAAGGTCCTTCTTAGCTGTACTAGTCTGTAAGTAGGTGAGTATAGCTATTGCTTTCTCCACAACCTGACAGAGATTTGAAAAACTCCAATTAAGGCTCTAAGGGACTAAAGCATACACATTTTTCCCCATGCTAGAACTTTAAATTTTATCCCCCTTCTCTTCTAAAAGATCTTTTGTTTGTTATTCTCTCCTCCTTGGTGCAGACGGCCATCTTTAAAACTGACCCGACTCGTGATTATAATGAAAACTCATGATTCTATGGAGCAGTAAGTTTTAAAGAGCATGTTACTCAAGAGATCACATTTTCCCTTCATGGCATTTTGTGAGATACTAGAGCTAGGTTTAGACTTGTGATTTCATTCATATAAGAAACTTCCAAAGGGATTCTCCCTTGACTAATGCAAGTCAATATCTTCTCTGTGACTTAAAGTTTTAGATAGCTTTCTAGAGTGCTCAGAAGTTCATTGACTTGTCCAGGGTCGCATAGCCAACATGCGTCAGGAATGGAACTTGAGTCCAGGTCTTCCTGGTCTTTCCTTTCTATTCACTATACAGTGCGGCCTCCACAACCAATGTTATTATGCTCATTATATTATAAATGGTGAAACAGTTTCAGAGAGGTCAGGTGACTTGTCCAGGTTCACAAAGCTATTATGTGTCTGAGACAAATTCTGACACTAAGCTGCCTTGATTCCAAGTCTAGTGCTCTAGCAAACATGCCTGGTAGTGTTTCCCACTTTGGGCAGTAAATAAATGAAAGCCTGTTACTATGGATTTCTGTTCCTCTTGTCTGTTATAAATCCACATAATGTTTTGTACATGGTGCCCAACAAATCCACCAGCTATATAACTCAATACACAATTTATTCGAAATACTAAAACTGGACCCAGCAATATGCTATCCATATTTTTGCTTTTGAAATGACTTAGACACTTTGATAGATCTACAGTCTTATTGATAGGAGTATTCCCTACCATCATTGCAGATCACAGCTCATCCATCTTTTGTCCTCTGTGCAATTTTTGTACATATCCTTCCATAGAAGATCTTCCCAACATACAGAAGGCCTACCAGTGATAATTTTACCATTTTGAAGGCACTAGCACAATTGTTGTTGTTCAGTCATTTCATCAATCATGTCTTTATGAAGTTATTTGGAGTTTTCTTGGCAAAGATCTTAGAGTGGTCTACCAGACAAATGGGGTTAAGTGACTTGCCCAGGGTCATACAGATAGTAAGTGTCTGAGGCCAGATTTGACCTCAGGAAGATGGGTTTTCCTGGCTCCAGACCCTGTACTCTAACCACTGTACAATCTAGCTGTGATATTCAACTGTTTATCAACAGTCTCCCTCCTCAGACCATGGTGTTCCATGATTCACAGCCCTATAGCAACAACAGGACAGTACGGACATTAGAAGATAGGCTTTGGTGGCCAGGAGGAACACTAGATCAGTAAAAGGACTGAATAGTTCCCCAAATGTACTCAAATTTACCACCATCCCCATCCCAAAGAAAAGATCAAAAGTTTAAATTCATTATCCACCCCTCCCTGCCTTGGTATACTTCTTTACAGTTTATAAAGTACTTTTCACATGTATTAGCTGATTTGATCTTTACTACACCTTTGTGAGATGGCCAATTTTTAAATCTCCATTTTACAGATAAGGCAACTAACCCTTAGAGAGATGAAAGGATTCATTCAAACTAGTTAATGTCAGACTCAGGGCTGAAGCCCAGCCACATCTTTTGACTCTATGTCCAATGACCTCTCCAGTCCATCCCTCTCTTCTCTTTGGAATTTTTTTTTTGTGTTGTTATACAATTCCAGATGTTTCCATTTGCTTTTAAGAGGCAATGTGTTCTTGTGGAATTTGATGTTTTGCATACAGCTTGGCTTTGTTGTGTAATATGCCTTCTACTGTTGAATGCTGGACTATGTCATCAGGCTTGATGACATTTTCACTACTGTTAAGTTCTAAATTTGATAGTCCTTAAAAATAAAAGTCCCTTTTGGGCTGCTGTGGCAGCCAAACAGTACCCTGTCCCATATCATTCATAGGGGGGACTGTTTCTGTGTGTGCACATGTGTCGAAGTATTTGGTGCCTTTTCTTGGGTTGAAACTTTTTGTTTTTAAATTCTCCGCACTCCCACACACCTTTTCAAAGAATAAAAGCATCCCACCACCCCCCACAAGAGAATTTGAGGGCCTTTTGTCATTTTCTTACCCAATAGTAGAATGGAGAAAACACAAAATTTAAAGTCATGTGACCTGCCACAAATGGCTTCAGTTAATTCCTCTTTAAAACAAGGATACAATTGTACTTCCTTCGGGAGTTTATTTGAAGGTTCAGTATGATAATGTGTGTAAAAAGCATTTTGAAATCAGCAAAACACCTAGTAAACTATATTTTGCTGTCTACACCCGGGCAATTTTAACTGTACATCCAGTCTCTATATATCCATAAAGTCCTCTCATTATCATCATCAGCATCGGTAATGGCAACAAATGTTTCTAAAGTTCCCAGAAAGCCGAGACTGTCTCATTTTTGTCTTTTTATCCCCAGTGCTTATGAGAGAGCACAGTTTTTGCTTAAGAGGTGCTTGTTAATTGGATGCGTAAAGCAATACCGGCGTGCAGGTTGGTACATTCACTGCTGCAATTAATGAAGTCTTCAGCACCATGGATAATTATCTGAGTTTGAAGTTCCAAGTAGCACAATTTGTATTTGAACTGGCCACTTCAGCTAAATTTAGCTCTAAAGAATCACAGTAAATTGTTCCTTGAATCTCTAACAAGGAGAGAGTTGCATTCAATTATATTACACTTTTTGTTTGTGTACACTCTAATGGGCTCTGGGGTAGATTCACAGTTTAGATGAAACACATATAGTTCATGAAATATACAATCTAACGAGGAATCACAAATAACTGTAACAATGCTAACTATCCTCAGTCAAGCAGCAGGCATTTGTTTAGTTCTTACTGTGGGCCAGGCATGAAGCTAAAGTTTTTGTTATTAAGTTGTTTTTTCAGTCATGACCAACTCTCCGTGACCCTATTTGGAGTTTTCTTGGCAGCAATACTGAACTGGCTTGCTATTTCCTTTACCAGCTCATCTTACAGATGAGGAAACAGAGGCAAACAGTTAGTGACTTGCCCAGGGTCACATGACTAGTAGATGTCTGAGACTGGATTTGAACTCGTGTAAGGAAATCTTCCTGACTCCAGTTCCAGTACACTATCCACTCAGCCACCTAGCTGCCCAAGAAGTTAAGATGTGGCGATACAAGCAAAAAGAAAGACAGCCCCTGCCCTTAAGAAGCTTACCTTCAAATGAGGGTAATATTTTCATAATACACAAAAGGGAAATAAAGGGAGGAGGGAAAAGATGAAGGTACTTGGGTGGCATTGAAGTCTAGAAAGTCAGAAACTCAGCCAGAAGAGGGATGAGGGAAAGCCAGCCTGAACCCCTTCCCATAATGGAAGCCCTGTGGGGAGCTTGGCAAAGGAAGAAGAAGGTCAGCATGATGTAGGCATATTCCAGGGTGAAAAGCTGCAGGGCTTGAGGGAAGTTCCAGGGTGAAACTGCCCACTGTTTAATTTCAGAAAATCAGAAGCACAGACATGTCATTGTGTAAATAATACAGAGACTAAAATACCAGTATAAAACAATCGAGAAATAATAAGCCACGATAGATTGGAGGGCAGCCTTCCAACTGGGGAGACTTAGATTCAAATTCTGCCGCTGTCCTTTGCAAAGTAGGTGCCCCTGGGCACATCACTAAGTCCATCAAGATACCAGAACACTCTGTAAGATGAGGGGCTAATCAGGATCAGTGGAGAGAATTTCTCTAGCAAATCCTGCCATACCTTGAAATACTTTCTCCAGATTTTCCTCTCCTACTCTATCCCTCCAAAAAGTACAACTAACTAACTCTATGCCAAATGATATACACAGATAACCAGAAAACAAAAATAATGAACAATCAGTATTGCTAATCAGTACAGGAAACAAAGTGTTAGGCAAAGTCTGAGGAAAGAGGTTGGTTTGGTTCGGTTTTGCTCTCCTTACTGGGTGAATGAGGGAAGAAAGAGGAGGTATCCTTAAAGTATCTTTTAATGAAAGGTAGAGACGCAGCGGTCAAAGCGAGGAAAAGATGGTATTCCTGGCATAGGAAGCCAAACGAATAAATACACAAAGGCCACAAGTTGAGGCCATACTCAGCAGAGAAAGAGCAGAAGCTTCCAGAAAGTAATTTGAGATAAGGCTGGAAAAGTAAGGTACCAATAGATTGTGGAAAATAATAGCATCTCAGTAGAAAATAGGGAGCCACTCAAGATGTTTGAGTGAGAGAGCTGCATGGTCAGATATATACATAAGAAAGATTAGTCTAGCAGCTGGAAGTTCCATGGAATAGAACTTGAAAGAATTTTAGAGATCATTGAGTCTAACCTCATTTTATAGCCCCTACTCCTTAACTTGCTAGCTGAATAACCTTGGAATTTTAAGTAACATAATTCTTTTCAGCCCAGGGTTTCCTCATCTGTCAAATGGGAATAATATGTCCTCCCAAGATGGTTGTGAAGAGAAGGCTTACATAAATGTGTCACTAATGAGAGTTTGAGTAGTTAGTTTAATTGAGATGGTAACAACTAACATTTCAACTGCCTTCAGTTCAATAAACAGACCATTTGATTGGGAACAGACAGTTCAATACAAGCCTAATCTGCTAATTTGCTAATGGGAATTTGGGTGATCTCCTGTGCATTTAATTCAGTTTTCATTGGATGAAAGCAGCATTGCAAATAGCTACTCACCCAGTGTCACAATTAATATTGAATAAACAACCGAGAATGCTAATTGCATTCATTTCACCAGCTTTATATTTCCAAGGGCTAAAGCATGCTGGGAGCTCTTGTGTTGAGCTTGTGTTGAGCCTTAGTAACTTTGGCAGTTATTGTTAAAGCTCCAGTTATATAACCATCAAGTAAGCAACGGAAGGATCTTTTCAGAATGAAACATTTCTCTCCCCATATTCTAGTAATATTTTTTAAGATACAAATCAACACGGCTTTCATCATAATATTCAACGGGCGAAGGTTTGGGGGAAGTAGTCATTTCGAAACTATTCATTAGACTAAGGTCTCAGATTCTTAAATATAGAATTTGTGTGATGATGACAATAATTGCACTGGTGATATATACATTTATCATAGAATGTTAGAGACAGGAAGGTACTTAGAAGTCATCTAATATAAACAAATGGCATCTCAGTTATCTTGTTTGCTCAAAAAATTGACTGCTTTGATATTTATGTCCTGTTGTTATTGAACCTTCCCCACTTTGACACATCTTCAAAAATTAATTCCTGTCATTTAAATTGTGTTGCCTTCAGCCCAGATTTCTTCTCTATGTATTGAGTCAGATGCAGTCACTCTTCCAGATTTAATATTCCTAAATTCCATTACCACTTTCTGACATATTACGTTGGATACTGAGATAATAGAGTACAAATGTTATTATGTTTGTTTGTTTTCACCAGTAAGAATAGATCAGCCTTAAAATACTGAAAGATCTGTTGCTCTCTTAATTTTTTTTTGTGGCCTTCTTTCTAGTTTATATGGAACTGCTCTCAGGGTTTTCTGGCTTAGTTGAACTTTAAACCATGCCCTGTGCTAGTTCATTTTATCATCATCTGTTGTTTGTTGTTTTCTATGTCCTTTCCCATGACTACAATTTCTTCATATAATCAAATTTCATTAATAACAAGAATGTCAATATGGACGTGATTTAGTTCCTCTAAACTGTTTGAGCTTATTGTACATTTCACAAAGATGCACATGAAGAGGATAAACAGATGAATTGCTGTTTGTAAATAGTCTAAGACTGGTGTAATTCTCAAGACCTTCCATACTCAAATGCCTCATCATAACATGGGAGTGACTCTACATCCAAAGGATATGTCAGGAGAGCATAAGCTCTGGTGGATTTCACCAAGGTTATCTCAGAAGGGGAGAGCTCATCAACCTTTGTGTGAAGACCAGATTAATGAAATATAGATAGATGTATCACTGGAAGCTTGGGCAAATATGTGATGAGTTTTCTTTTGACTAGAGCAACCCATGAAATGAACAGAAACACAAAATAGAATCCTAAGATTTAAAACTAGAAGGCACTCTGAAAGAGACTGTAGTCCAACCCAGACCTTCTTAAACTTTTTCCTCTCTGGACCCCTTTTTGCAGCCTTCATTGGTGCTGTGTGGCCTGAGGGCATGTGCAGTGCAAAGCTCACATGCTTTATTTTCAGAACCAAGGTTGCAGTGAAATTGTCTGATGCAATATGCACAAGCACTGCCAGACACCTCAGATTCATTACACATTTGATTTTGAATTAATCTTTGGTTGTCGTACATTCAGAAACCTTTTATTGTTGCCAAATTTTTCACGATCCCATATGAGGTCACAACACACAGTTTAAGAAGCTCTGGTCTAACCCACCAACCTCATTTTCTAGTTGAGGAAATATTGGATCAGAGAAGGAAAGGGGTTTTTCCAAGGTCACCCTACTAGCAAGAAGCAAAGCTAAGATTTCAACCCAAGGCCTCTGACTACAAATTTAGTGTCCACTATACTACAATATGTAGCCCTTAAGCCCTTTCTGCTTCTGCATTGAGGTAGGTGAAGTGTGGTAGTACAGAAGGTAGCAGAATATGCTAAGAATTCTTCTTGTTGCTGGTTTCATCATCATTATCACCATCACCACCATCACCGTCACCACCATCACCACCACCACCGTACACTGAGCTCACTTTAGGGAAACAGATGACAGCAGCCAACAGAGGAAAGGCACTCTATATGCAGATTTTTTCATTGAAATCTCTTGTTTTTATATCTTGTAGATTTCCCCATGTTTCTTTCCCCCTTCCCCCTCTAAGAGATCCATCCCTACAACAGAGAATTTATTAAAGAAAGAGGAGGAAAAAGAAAAAAATCTGCAAAATCAATATATTGAAAAAATCTAACATTATATGCAACATTCACTCTACAGTTACAAACCCTGACTTTTGCAAAGGAACAAAGGGAGGTGTCCCCTCATACAAAATGGAGATTTCTAAAACCTCTCTGGAGCATTCACTCTGTCCTAAGGATTCTCCTCTAATGAGAAGCTCCCAGACCACAGGGGCTTCAGTAAACTTCTTTTCATTTTAGCTCTTTCTAGTCTATTTCAGTTTTAAGGACTTGGAATCATAAGCATCTGGTTAAGCATCTGAACAAAACATTTTTTTCTGTTTGCCCAGTGTGTACTTAACTATTCTTCAAAGGCCTGGCTCCCCTCTTGCTCCAGGGGTGTAGTTTTCAAGGGATATGGCACAGGACTGTGGAAATAGCACTGGAATTACAATTAGAGGACTTGCCACTTACTAAAAAGCAGTTAGATTTTATATAGCTCTCCAAGGCTACACATTGCTTCACAAGTATTACCTCATTTGATCCTCACCACAACCTTGAGGCAGAAGTGCTATTATTATTCTTATTTTAGAGATAAGAAAACTGAAGAGATAGAGGTTTAAGAGACTTGTCCAAGGTAATGCAGCTTTTAAATGTTCGAAGCCCAATTTGAACTCAGGTCTTACTGACTCCAGGCTTAGCACTCTGTCTACTGTGCTTTGACCTTGGTAAGTTATATAACCTCTCTGATTCTCTATTTCTTTCATCTTAAAAATGCTAAGATTGGACTAAATAATTTTGCAGGTCCCTACTAGCTCCAGAACCCAGAGTTATAGTATCTTGGATATGGAAACGAACCTTCTTCAGGTTCTAGTTTGAAACTCCATCAGCCCATAGCAGATCATCAGTGCTAATGTTTGCATTGATGTCCTTGACAAGAACCTAGGATGTAAGTGAAAATTTTTTAAAGGACATGTAGGGGACCAAATATAGTAATTAAAACACAATAATTGCTGTTTTGATCCTGCTGTGTCCTAGATCCCAAAAACTGTAACTAGGGCAACTTTAAGGTCTGTTTCAAATGTTGGTATGGTCTTGTGCTGGCTGACATTTTAGTGAATGCGTGGCCCAACTTGGATGAGAGCATCCTCTGCCTCTGGCATTGGAAAGCAGGGAGGGCATGCTTATTTGGGCAATGTCACAGCTTTGCTGGTTTATGTAACATCAAAAGCCCTCCACTTTGAAATGCCAGAGAGAAAATAGCAGCAGGAACAACAACCCTCCCCCTATACACACACACACACACACACACACACACACACACACGCACACATGTTCACACTGTAAACTACATAATCATGCCTTAGCACAAAAACATACTTTGAAGTTTCATGAATTGAAATTTGGGATGGGTAGCTAACCCAAAAGATGGCCAAGCAAGGATCCTGTAAAATCCTGACTGGCTAGAATGCTGTGTTGAACTTAACAAGATGAAATTTAATAGGAATGAATGGTTCATGGTCTTTGACAAGTTCAATGCCACTGAGTCTGTCTCCCACCATCTTCTTAATCATAGAGGATCATTTCTTTAGAGCTGGAAGGGATCTCAGAGGTCATACAGTCCATTTTAGAGATCAACTAGCAAGTAGTTATTAAGCCCCAACTATGTGTCAAGCACTAAATATTGGGAATATAAAAACAGGAATGAAATAGCACCAAGAAGTAGAAATTCTTTCAGGGAGATAATTTGAACTTCTATGTGGCAGCTTGGTGATGCAGTGCATAGAGCACCCAAACCTGATCTCAGAAACCAGCTGTGTGACCCTGAGTGAGTCACTTAATGCTGTTTGCCTCAGTTTCCTCTTCTGTAAAATGACCTGGAGAAGGAAATGGCAAACCACTTCTGCATCTTTCCCAAGAAAACCCCAAGTGGGATCTTAAAGGATCAGAAACAACTCAAAATGATTGAACAACAAAAATAGTAGCGCTAGAATTCAAAACAAGATCCTTTGACTCCAGGTTCAATTCACAATCTGCAAATATTCCATGATTATTCCTTCATTTTCTGTAGGGAACATTTTCCTTTTTAAGAAATACTTTTAAATAATTATCTTTGTTAGGAAATCAAAATCTGCCTTCTTATAGCTTCTGACATTGGTACTTGGTTTGTGCTTTGGAGACAAACAGAGTAAGTCTGATCTAATTAGTTTGTCATAGAATTAATTCATGTACGTTCCTTTGTCCTATAACATAGGTCCAAGCAATAGCTTGGACCAAGAGTTTTCAATATTTTGGTTTCAGAACCCCTTTAATAGTCTTAAAAATTATTGGGATCCTCAAAGAACTTTTGTCTTTATGGGTTACATTAATTGATATTTGCCTTGTTGGAAATTAAAACTGATCATTTAAAATTTTTAAAAGTATAGACCAATTTAATGTAAAGTATATAACATATTTTTGACGAAAAATAACCATATTTTCCAAAACAAAACAAATTAGTGAGAAGAGTAGCATTGTTTCTCCTACTTTTGCAAATCTCTTTAATGTCTGGCTTAATAGAAAACAGCTGGATTTTCATACCTGCTTTTGCATTTAATCTGTTGTGATGTATTGTTCTGCTTGAAGTATATGAAGAAAATATGGCCTCACATAAATATGTAGTTGGAAAAAGGAAGTATTTTAATAGGCAAATAATGCATTATTATTGTTATTATCATTATGATACCAGACATGGAATTGGGACAACCTGAGTTCAAATTCAGTCTCAGACACTTACTATCTAAGTGACCCTGGACAAGTCACCTAATCTGTACTGTTCTGTTGTTTAGTCACATCCAACTCTTCGTGACCTCATTTGGGGTTTTCTTGGCAAAGAGAGGTGGTTTGCCATTTTCTTCTCCAGCTCATTTTACAGATGAGGAGTTGCGACAAACAGGGTTAAGTAAGTTGCCCAGGGTCACATAGCTAGTAAGTGCCTGAGGCTGGATTTGAACTCAGGAAGATGAGTCTTCCTGACTTCAGGTCCATCACTCTATCCACTGCACCACTTAGCTACCCCATGCCTCACTTTCTTCACTTGTAAAATGGGTCTAATAATAGCACCTATTTTTCAAGCTTGTTGTGAGGATCAAATGAGATAATATTTGCAAAGCACTTTGCAAAACTTAAAGTGATATATAAATGCTAATTTGCTATTAACTATTACTGTATTAAAATAATATTGACCTTGTTAGGCCCCCTGAAAGAGTCTTAGGATAACTCAGACCACAGTCAATCAGTAAATAATGACTTATTAAACATTTACTATGTGCCAGTCATTATTAGAGAACAGCTAGTTTGACCTTTTGGCTGCAAAGATAAGCTGCATATTTTTGTTTTTCACAGAAATACGATTACCTCTCCAGCAATAAACACTGAACTCTAGAACAATTAGGCAAATGACACAGATGGTGTGAATTAAGCTCTATCTTATATTCTCAGAGGCTTGTATAGGAAAATTGTTTCTGGACCATAGCAAAACACTCAGAAAATGCAGTCAGTTCCATCAGTCAATCATCTTAAAAAAAAATCAGTAAATGGGCCATTCAGTTTGCTAATAAAACTCAATGTTAGTTAGCATTCAGTCAGAGCAGGATAAGGATAATGGAACATTTTTTTTTCTTTTATCCCAAGTTGCATATGAATTCGGGCTGGAAGGGATATTGTAAATCACCTAAATCAATTTTCTTGTTTTACAACTTGGGAAACGGATGCGCCAACTGAGGAAGCAGTTTGACTAAGGTCGCATAGGCAGTGTCAGCAGGTGACCCTTATGTAGCAATATTTAATGTTTAACAAAATGCTTCCTGTACATTATCTTCCAAATAATCCTGTGAGATATGGACTTGCCCGGTTTTATGCAGTCAATAAAGGGTTGGTTTTGAACACAGGTCTTGCCTGCCTCCAAATTCAGCATGTTTTCTGTTTCACCATGCCATCTCTTAAAGTAGAAGAGGCAAAATTGAAACCCAGTCCTGTGATACTACGCACAGTATCCTTTGCCCTACATCGTTATGTCACGCACTAACACGGGTAGTTTATACCTCATTCTAACTGATTTGGGGGAGGAGGGTTTAGTTCGACCTAAATTATGTGGAAAATAGTTGCTTTTTCTTTGTCCTTCCATCTGAGGGCATAGACGACAGTTTGAGAGAAAACAGGCCTAAATTCTCTTGTTGGGGCCATGTCTCATCCACCCTGCCAAGTTCTTTCTTTCCTGAGGGCTGCCCTTTCTTTTTTTTAATCATGTGACTCTTTTGAAACACACCTGGAAATCTTTACTGTGCCTTTGAAATTGCTTCCAAGAATACCCTTATGTGGTTTGCCATGCTGGAGCAAATTAAAAGCATAAATTGCTTTTTTTTTTTTTTTAAAGTAGTTACTTTTCTGTAGTCTCCATTATGGAAATGCTTCAGGAAATTTGCATGAAAATGCTCCACTGAGATGAATTTACCAAAGGGATGTGACATCGATATTTTGAATCACTTAGTGGATAAATGATGCTCCTATTTTTCTCCTTTTAGAACATGGAATGTGGTTTTAATGATAATGGCTAAATTACGCATTTGTTGAAAATCAGCTTCCTATAAACATACAACTGTTCTATTTATTCTCATTCCTCTCTTTCTTTTTCTTGATGTAATATGTATATGCATATTCCTTCTACTTTATTTTACTTTTAGGGGGGAGGAACCTGTGTTTTCATCTGTGTAGAGAACTCCCAGTCTGAAAAATGTATCCAGGGATGCAGATAGTCAATCTGCATGCGATATAGTTGTAGGGAATTGCCTGGGGCATTGAGCGTTTAAGAGACTCATCTGATGACCTGGGCCGTCAACAGTTACAAAGGAAGTCCTGATCTAGCTCCAAGTCTGTGAAATACCCAGGGCTAAGTGCTGGACGTAGCAAGAAAATCTAGGTGCTCTCATTGTGAGGAAGAGAACAAATGTTTGCATACAAGATAGAGATGGGCTAAAGGGGAGATCATCAGACAGAGAAGGCACAGAGGGGAAGGAACATTGGACTGGGACAGGCCCCTTGGAGAAGGCAAGATTTCAAGTGAATCTTGTAAGGAGCCAGAGAAGCAAAAGTGAGGAGGGAGAGCATTCCGGAAATAGGAAACTGCTGATGAAAAGGCATGAGCAAGGAATTAAAGGGGAAGTGAATGAATATCTATATAGTACCTACTATGTGCCAGGCACTGTACTAAGAATATTTTCAAAATTATTATCTCCCTCAATCCTCCCCACAACCGTGAAAGGTAAGTGATGATTATCACCATTTACAGTTGAGGAAGACAAGGTTAAGTGATTTGTCCATTATGGAAATGCTTCCAGTACATGCTTACAGCTAGTAAGTATCTGAGGCCAGTTTTGAACTCATGTCTTCCAGACTCCTTGAGGCAGGTAGGTAGCACAACAGAGAGAGTGATGGGCTTCTCCAAACTTCACTAAGCTGGTCTTCAGTTGAACATTGGTTGCTTCATACTTGAAGACTTTCTAGTTCACTGGAAAAGCCTTCTCTTAGCCCTTTCATATCCATCTTGATAGCCTCTGGCCTTAGCCTTCGAAAGTGGTAATATTCTTGACTTCAAAGGTTGTCTATCTATCCAATATAATGTGATTGTTGTGACTCTATCTAGCCATGCTGTATCCTCTATCAGTCTGTGTCCACAGGTTCCCTTGAGGGTGGGGGGGGATTGTCCCCTTGTAGCCAGTGCCCCGGTGACAAACCTTTCAGAACTAGTGAATTTCAGAACTGTAAAGGCTCTCAATAGCTGTGGATGTGGCCTGAGCCTTGGACAGCATACAGTCCACTTCTGTGCCAGGTCTTGAAGTCGTCTCTATAAGAGCTTTCAAGAATCCAAGGTCAGCTACATGTAAGAATAAGTCATTACTGGAAGATTTCAGTGGGGAGATCCATATACCTGTGTATAGAATTATGTTTCTGTGAGTCTGAATCTATTATTTCGTGTAAGGACTTCTTTACAAAATACATGTTGGTACCTTCTTTGCAACTTGGAGCCTTTAGAATTTCCTGTGAGTACTGACTGATTACCTGACTTGTCAAGGGTCACATAAGCTTGTATGTGAAAGGAGTGAGTCTTGAGTCCAAGCCTTTCTGATGCTGAAGTTGGCTCTCTACCCACTATAGAGACGCACCAGCAATAATTACTTCAATGTTTTCTTTCCACTTTTACTCACTATGGTTTTCACCTTCTTCCCATTGGAAAGCAGCTGGGTTAGGTTGGGTCTTTCGTGTCTTACTGTCAGCACTACATTTTGGTACATACATACTGGAATTCCAAGTCTATGTGAAGTGTAGTAAATAGCAGATTCATGTGTCCAATTGACCTCCTGAGAGGGGAAAAGTGAGAATAAAGGAGCCAGAAATCCTTCAGGGCTGAAATTTTACTCAAACATCAGCATGGTATCTTGAGCTTTTGGGTAAGGCTTTTTTAGATTGCTGTATAAATCCAGTCCTTCAAACCTTTATTCCATGCAGTTGAGGCCATGTGAAATACTGTTAGGTACATTTGATTAGAGGAGAAAAAAGAAACAAGGAGACATCCTCCTCTCAGCTCAATAGAATCTCAGAAGGGACCTCACTGGCCATTTAATCCACCCTGTATACTCCAAAGGAAATCTCATTACAGTGCACTTAGTCACTCCTCTGATTTAAGACCTCTGAGGAGGGAGAACTCGCTACCTTCTGACCAAGCCTGTTCCACTTTGAGATAATAGCTGGAATCATTAGGATTGTTTTTTCTGACATAAAACCTAAATCTGCCTATTTGCTTATTTCAGCCATTGCTCTTGGGTGGAACCAAACAGAATAAATCTAATCTCTCTTAAACACGATGGTTCTTAAAATAGAGGAAATAATCAGCATTTCATCCCTGACTCCTCTTTCTCCATGCTAAACATCAACTGCCCTTTCCCCTAACCAGAGCAACGACAAAGCATTGTGTACCCTGTGGTAAGCAATGAAAACCTGGCTACCCTTTGTGTGTTACTCCTGCCTGTGAAGTCTGTGAGTCCACACTTATTATAAAATAAACCCCTACCTGCCATAGGCAGTAGAACTTTCTTTCATCAGAGATATATTCATTTTTAAGTGACATTAATTGGTACACCCTCCTCTCTTACCTGCCCTTCCTCCATGGACACCATTTGTTGGATTTTCCATGTTGCCTGTCCTAAGTCCTGATTTTGTTCTTATCTTCATAAATAAAATATCAGTGCAAACCTTTGATCACCTCATAGCTCAAACAAACCTGGACTTTTTCTGTGGCTATCCTCAAAGAAAACAAGAAGCAGAAACATGACGGTGACTGAATTGTCTTGGAATGTTGTCCTATGATTGCTAGCATCATGCCATAGAAACAGCATTAGGTTTTAGGAATTTCTGTGAATTCCGGTCTCAGCTCAATCCCTGATGTGCCATGTGGTCTTGAATAAAGTTGCTTTATAAATTATGATGCACTATGTAAATGAAGATGTCATTATTGCTATTTGACTACTCTATTAGTTTCTGGTTCCTTGGACATGGAATTCTGGGTTCAAATTCTACCCATGGCATTAAATAGCAGTGGGCAAGTCACTTAATCT
Source organism: Notamacropus eugenii (assembly GCF_028372415.1). NCBI lineage: Eukaryota > Metazoa > Chordata > Mammalia > Diprotodontia > Macropodidae > Notamacropus > Notamacropus eugenii. Next base: position 118,099,547 of record NC_092876.1, read on the forward strand.
ATCCAGGCCTTAGTTCCCTTGTCTATAAATTTGGGCTAAGGATACCTACAAGGAGTGCCCCACAGGGTTATTCTGAGGCTCAAAGGAGCCTATGAGTAGAATGTTAAAGGAATGGATAAGTAAAAGCTGACATTTATGTGGTCCTTTTAGATCATTTGGTTAAGCGTTGGCTCTTCATATCTGTGAACTCTCTGATTTCTCGTTTTGCATACTAGATGTGTTCCTAACTAGTGATAGCTTCTGCCTCATTCACTCACCAAGAACGTTTCAGTATATGTTGTGTGCCAGTGTGACTTTCTGTATATTTGAGTGATTTAACGTCTTGGTTCTTTGGGTCTTTAATGAACTCAAGGTAAAATTCATTAGTTTCTTCAGGGGCCTGGCAGCATATATCTTCAAATGTATGGCCTACATTCAGCCTTCTTCTTATTGTGTAAAACCCAACAACTCACCTCCTAAAATGATTGAAATCCCAACTACTGGAGCAATAATGAAGACCTCACCTTTCCAGCTAGGTAGGAGTTTCTTACATTTGGAAAAAAGGTAAACAGGTTAAAATTCACCATTCCACCTCTCAAGACTCTGACTAATCCTGGTCAGTTGCATGCCCTGTAGACTGCAAGATCAACATGAACAATTCAAGTCTCATTTATTTAGAAGGTCAAGTGGAATACCCAGCCACTATTGGAAAACCAATACAAATTTATGTCCTACGGTTAGCAGTATTATTAAAGGTCCCATATAACAAGACAGCCCAGGATATTGATTTCTTAGATGTTCATGAGGGAATAGTGCCATTTAAAATAGCTTTAGGCATTTGAATTGCAACCATTTAGCAGTTAGTTCATTGTTGCTTCCTCCAAAGGGTTGGAACACACTGTGGTTTGCAGCAAACAAAACAAACAAATAATAATAAAAAAAAATTATCACCAGATTATCAGGACCAGTGGGACTTGTTTCCAGGGTACCATGATAGGATGAGGACAATTGCCATTCCCAGAGGCAGAAAAATAGTTGGTGATAAAGAATTTATGAATCAACCAATAAACATTTATTAGATGCCTCCTTTGGATCTGGCAATGCCCTAAATGATGGATATTGACATTGGGAGAAGGGATAGATATCGTCTTCTCTAAAATCCTTATTTTCTAGGTTAGAGAAACTGAAAGAATGGTTATCCAACTTACTCAAGGTCACACAGCTAATGGTCCCTTATTTTTCCCCCTCAACCATGATGCTTTGGTGCAAGAAGAATATGAGCTCCATGAGGTAACTTTCAGGCCCTTAACCAGTCTCTAAAATTATAGCTCCCAATTAGAGGTGGTATTTGGATCCGAGTCTGTCTTTGAACCCAGAGCTCATTGAATGAATGAACTCACTACCTCCCAACACAGCTAAAGCTATTAAAAAAAAACTTCTTTATTTTAAGACACTGTCTTACATTTCTGCTTTTCTTCTTAGTTCTTCTGTCCAGAGAAACATGCGATTACTCTTATCCATCTTTCATATGTGATCAAATAGATGAATCAGTGAGTGAAATGGTGAATGAATAAATGAAAAAGCACTATTTAAATAGTTACTATATGCCAAGCAGGGGCAGCTAGGTGATGCAGTGAATAAAGCATTTGTCCTGAAATCAGGAAGACTCATCTTCATGAGTTTAAATCTGGCCTCAGTCACGTATTAACTGTGTGACCCTGGGCATGTCACTTAATTCTCTTTGCCTTAGTTTCCTTATCTGTAAATAAGCTGGAGGAGGAAATGGCAAACTACTCTAGTATCTTTGCCAAGAAAACCCAAATGGGGTCACAAAGAGTTGGACATTACTGAACTGAATATGCCAATCATGGTGCTAAGCACTGGGGATATAAATAGAAAAGCAAGAAAGCTCTAGATCTCACATTCTAGAACTCACATTCCAATGAGGGGACACAAGACATAAAGGGGATTTCAGCTGCAAACTAGATGAAAAGGTCCCATGGTCTTCATGGTTCCACCACGAAGTAGATGGGAATTCATCTTCTTAATGCCATTTCTAGTTATAAAATCATACTGATTTCTAAAGTTGCATCATTTGGTGGTGCCAAGGACCTTAGATGCATGGGGCATGGTGGGGGTGGGGGGATCTTAAGTAGCAGTGTCTGCTAAGGAGGTGGGATAGCAACACCTATAGAATCAGTGACCAGGTTGCCTCTCCAAAGGGATTACTTTCCAGGATGCTACTGCAGGGCCTGGACTGAAAGCAGGACTGGTGGACCAGGGCAGAGGCCAGGGGTAGTGCTTCCATACCTGGGGTTCTTGGGCTCATATGCCCATCACTGTCAATTGTTTAGCAGCTGCTGCTGGTGGCAGCAGCAGTGGTGGTAGTGAGACAGATCAGCCCTTTCTTTCTCCACAGTGATAATGGAGGGGCTAGATCTGAATGCTGAACTAGTGATCCAGGAAGCAATTAGTCTCAAGACTTTTAGGATCCTCCCAAAGGATCTGCATCAGTGGACGAAGGCTCTCCATTTAAAAATCCTATTGCCTCACACCAATGAAATAACATTCCCCTTCCTCCTCCCTTCCCCCACAAAGCAAGTGGCCTGGAATATAAGACACCTGACTGCAAGAAGTCTAGGAGTCATTCCACTCTTCATTGCTAGAATATCCAAAACTCACCAGCTGGATGACTACAAAGTAGGGTTGTCCTCAACTCTGATCAATGATGAGAGATCCCTTCCTTCTTGTGAAACAAAATTGATCTCCCAGCTGACCTTAATTCACTCTAGGTAGTCACATTTTCTGCCTAGTGTCTCCCCTTCTGTTTGCTTGGGCATTATCACTATCTTTAAGAAAAACCCCTGAATCCAAAAGCACTTATTAAGTACCTATTTTATACTGTACTAGTACAGGTCTGTAGTAGGCCCTGGGAATACAAAGACATCCCCCAAGGAGCTTACATACATTCAATGGATGAATATATTTACAAAGAACTTTGAGTGTTTTTATTCTATTTGTATACTACATTTATTATTTATTGTATTTTGTTATTACATTTATTATAAAATATTTTACATATGTTATCATTTCATTCTCCCAACAACTCTGTGATATAGGTACTATTAATAACCCTATTTTAGAAATGAAGAAACTGAGGTTTAAAGAAATTAAATGATCAAGTGACACTGACATGGTCAGGAAGGTTGAAGACCAGGACTCTGGCCCACATATATATTGGGGGAGTCACTGAGTCATTTAAGGTTAGTGCTGGAAGGAACCCTCAAAGGTTATCTAATCAGTGCCTACTCCTGCCCCAGTTTTACAGAAGAAAAAAATTGAATCTAAAGAGTAGAAAGAACATGCCCAAGGTAGCAGAGTAAGTATCATGAGTGACTTAGAAAATAAGAAAATAAGTGTACTTGTGTTCCCTTCTATTAAATTAGAATGATTAATAACTATATCATGCATGAATTTTTAAAATGTACTGATTGGTTTTATGCCAGATTTGTGGAACTGAACTTTACTTATAATAATATTTTATGATTATATAATGCTTTGTGAGTACAATATGGTTTTTTACATATGCTATCTCATTTGGTTTTCACAAATATTCTTCAAAGGAGGCATCATTTTCAAAAATGACTGAGATAAAATCTTTATCTTCCCACTAATAACCATTTTATGCATTGAAAAAAAGGAAGACCTAATGGGGAAGCCCCTCAGCCTCATTAGATGGGATAAGCATGATTATCTTCCATTTCACAAATAAGGAAACTGAGGCATAGGAATATTCAGCATGATCTAAGGTCATACAACTAATATATGGCAGAACTAGAGCATCAATGCAAATCTTCTTAGTCTAAATGTGGCACTCTTTCCCTTAAACTATGCCTTTCTATTATTGAAAGTTGTAGTTGATAAATTAGTTTCTATATTTGTGAACTAAAAATAAAGATACGGTTGTTTCTGTGACACAAGACCAGGGGCACCCATTAATTTCCTTGAATGTTGCTCTTTCCTTTTTTTCCACAAGTGCTCCAGAATTTGACTCGTTGGTCCCCCCTTTTGTTTTCTTTATAGCCACCATCTCTCTTCTCTAGCCATAAATTCCTACTACCCACTTGAACTATTATACAGGACAATGTTGTGTGCATTTTTTTAAAAAACTTTCTTTCCTTCCCCACCAATCTAAACTTTCCTTCAGCATAAAGTTGAAGGCTTTGGAGATGGAAGAGATCCATAAGATCATCTGGTCCAATCTCTTAGCTTTCTCCTCTGTAAAATGAGGTAGATGAACTAAATGAGCTCTAAGGTCCCTTCTAGCTCCCAGGGCTATGATGGCACGATCCCCTCCTGCTCTGGCCTTCTCCAACGGCTTCAGATAAGGGATTACAGCAACCTAGATCAGGCACCAGTGAAGCCAGGCATGAAGCTTGAGAGATGATAGCGTTGTAAACCAGGTTGTTATAGATGAAGAAAGTGAGGCCCAAAGTAGAGAAGCAACTTGCCAAGGTCACAGGAACAAAGGACCAAAGCAGATCCCAAATCTGCTGTCTTTGACACTAGAAAATAGCTAAGCCCCTTGTGAGTTGCTCTTTGAAGGGTTTCTGTACCACAATATAATAAATAATGGGGAATTTTCCAAGCTGACATTGAATTTCCTAATGATTTCCATTCCCCTATATATCCTCAATGGAACTAGGCTTTACTCTTCCTTCTTCCTTCCTGATTGAACTCTCTCCATTAAGTCTTATCCTTGACATTTTCTTAGTTCCGAGCTCTCCTGCTGATGAAATTGGCTGGCAAGGCTATTTAGCTTCGAAGTATTCCAGAATCTAGCTGCATGACCTCTTGGATTTTTATGAGGGACCCAGAGCCCCCATCAAGTACTCCATTCTCCCATGGAAGTCTTTTCTTACCATCTCACCCTAGTAAGTCTTTTTATTCCCTTTATCAAAGCAATATTATGGATTCAGTCTACATTTGGGGATATCTATGTCTTTCCCCACTCCCCTTCTCATTCACTTACTTTCCTTTACCCTCTCTTCTCTATCTCTTTCCTGCTCAGGACACCTAAAATAGCTGGATTATAATTGGCTTTGTCTTTACCAGTGAAAATATCTCTTCTACTTGTACTCTCTGACAACCACACCCCTACATTTTTTTTTATTGGCTAAACTAATCAGTCAGCAAGTTTTGTTTTATTTTTTTGAGGTAGTCAGTGTTAAGTGACTTGTCCAGGGTTACACAGCTAGTTAGTGTCTGTAGCTGGATTTGAACTCATGTTCTCCTGACTCCCAAGTAGGTGCTCTATCCACAATCAGTAGGCATTTATTAAGCACCTACTATGTACCAGTTAGGTATAGGAATATAAATGGAAAATGTGAAGCACTAGTTATTCTCCATGAGACTCACCTTAAAGTCAGTGGATACTGACTATTCCAGGGTTAAAGCCTGGGGCCTCAGTTGCCTGACTGGTCTTTTCATGTACTTTAAATAGCTCTTGACTTGACCACAGGAGCCTGGGTTCGATTCCCAGCTCTGACACTTAGTTGCGTGACCACAGATAAACTGTCTTACTGGTCTCTTTCTATTTCCTCACCTGTGAAATGAGGATAAACCATACTAAGACGACCACTACAGAAATGTGTACCATCATGATGATGACGATGATGTTTCCTCATTCCTTTTCCTCATCCCTTCAATTCTTTACTAAAATTCAGCCTTTTCAGAAAAGAACAATTTCCTTCAACAGATACTACATGTCAGCAGAATATTTCTTCCAGCAAATAGCAGCAGGGCCTGATCTGACAACTTCATAAATAATTTCTTGAAAAATAGAAATTCATATAATAGTCTTTAAAAGAACTTTTCAGGGGCAATTTATGCAGGAAAGATAAACTCCCTGATTTTCTTCTTGCGGCTAAAATGTAGACTGCCGCATTGATCACAGAAGGCTTTACTGATAAAATTGACAGTAATCTACAGTAGTACTTTGTTTTCCATGGAAGGCTAAATGTTAGACATTTAGAATGAGGCTTGCTACTAATGAAATGTTTCTTACCCAGTTCTAGTGTATAACTCTTATCAGATATCTTCAAATATAAGAGAAGCTGACATTTTTTAAAAAAATATGCATCAAACTTATTTACCTTCTTTTGAAATGACTGAAAACTCGAGTATTCATTGTTACTTTTCTGGCAATGGGGAGGGAACAAAGAGTCCACTAAAATGTTGTTCAGTCATTTTTCAGTCATATCCAATCCTTTGTGACCCCATTTGGAGTTTTCTTGGCAAAGATACTGCAGTGATTTGCATTATCTTCTCCATCTCATTTTATGAATAAGGAAACTGAAGCATACGGGGTTAAGTGACTTATCCAGGTTTACATAGCTAGTAAGTGTCTGAGGCTACCCACTGCACTATTGATCAAATGAGAAAAGGTGGGACAGTGGGGGACAGTGTTTTGCAAATGTTAAAGCATTTCAAGTCAAGTTAGAATGATAATGATAATGCTGATGCTGATGCATTTTTTAAAAAAGTCATCAAATACACCAAAGTATTGATATCCATTATATAGCTAAATAATAAAGGATGAGTCTTATTTTGTTTGCTTCTCAATGAGAGAGTAAATAACAGGTGAGAAATTACAAGGAGACAAATTCTGGCTCAATAGAAGAAAAACATTTTCAGTTAATGCTGTTCAAAAATGAAATGGGCTACTTTAGCAGGTAATGAGTTCCCCATCACTGAAGGTGTTAGCACAGAGATTACATGAATCATTTTTAGGTATGTTGTTGAAGAATCCATGCATGCATGGGGCAGGGAGGGAGACTAAAGGTTCTCTGATTCCAGCTCCAAAAGCAATGATTAATATCTAAAATCTACTCCTTCTTCAAAGGAAATGAGATAAGAAACCTCTTTCTAAACCTTCTCTAGCTATTATGACAATGGAAATTTTGGAAACCCAGAATTTTGATGGTGGTGGACAGACCTCAGGAAAGACATCTCCCTAGGCCTGAGGGATCTGTGTGTACCTGTTATATGTGGAAAGGTGACCTAGGATTACTCAAAACATAAAGCTTCCTTTTTTGGACCATACAAATATTTTGAGTATTTCCATACTTATGTGCTATTTTTAAAAGGTATAATTTACAATGCTACTTGATTCCTATAATTTGTCCCCCTTAAACATTTGCTAGCTTTTTTGAAGTATTCTTATACAGTTTTAAGACAGCTAGTGGTACAGTGGATAGAGTGCTAGTCCTGAAGTTAAGAAGACCCATCTTTCTGAGTCCAAATCTGGCCTCCGACACTTACTAGCTGTGTTACCCTAGATGAGTCACTTAACTCTTTTTGCTCACCTGTAAAATGAGCCGGAAAAGGAAATGGCAAACCAGTCTAGTATCTCTGCCAGGAAATCCCCAAAAGGAGTCACAAAGAGTTGGACATGACTGAAGAGACTCAACAACAAAATGCAGCTTCTACATCCTGGGAACTTGGTCTCTCTATGGAGTGTCCTGACAGAGCAACATTTACTCTCTTACTTCCTTATTAAAAAAAAACAAACAAAAAAACCAACTCTGTGAAACTACCTGACCTGTCTGGCTGCCCTGTCATCTCTCAGACTTTGTGCCTTCTCCATTAATTTCCTCAATATCTAGTCTGGGTTGTTCTAATTCCTTGTCTGATGTCATCATGGAAGGTCAGAGCCAAAGGAGATTGTGGGATCATAGCATTTCGAGCTGGAAGGGACCTTTGAATTTGTGTAGGTTAGTCTCTTTATTTTACAGAGGAGGAAGCTAAGGCCCTTAAGAAATGAAAAAAATGGGCTACAGGTAGGAAGTAGCAGAGTTACAATTTGAACCCAGGTCCCAGACTCCAAAACAAGTATCCAGTTCTCTCACTTTGCAAATGAGGAAACTGAGGTATGAGGAAGTCAAGTAATTGGTTCCAGGCCACAGGGTGGAGGAGGTAGGGAACCAAAGGTCTTTTGACTCCTAGGGAAGTGTTCATTTTATCCAAATTGCTGGTTGCCCCTGAAACTCTTGAATCTAGCCTTAGTCCTCAGTTTACTTAAATGTCAGAGAGACCTAGTTCCAGAATTTGCTCCTGGTTGCCACTTATACACACACATTCTTTGGTTATCTACTGAGACTCCCTCAGTTTCTGGTGGCCCTCACTCATTCCCTGAACCCACGGCTAACCTCTTTCTTCTTTTCTCCTCACCTGAGGAGAATCACTCAGACTTAGAATTGGAAGGGACCTTAGAGATCTTCTAGCCTAAATCTCCTATTTTATAGATAGATGTCCAAGAGACCTATAAACGTTCTGACTCATCCATGATCATATTGGTTATAAACAGAAGTCAGAATTGGAATCAATGACCTATGGTTCCAAGTTCAATGTTCTTTCTACTGGAGCATGGATAATTGAGCTCGAGCTGCAAGGTGCCTTCAAGGTACAAGTCAAGGCCCAATGAAGTTGAGTGACTTTCCCACTGGTGCCAGCTTTCTCCTGTATATAAAATAATTAACAATGGTCAGAGAGTAGTATTATCTAAGTACCATCCAGTTTGTTGAGGACTCAGCTAATACTCTTGTAAATTTTCTTCTAGATGTGATCACTATCATTTAGAAAACAAAGCAGGCCAAACAGCTCCTATTATATTTCAACTTTTAAAAAAATTCTTTGAGACTGAAAATGCTGGGAAAATATGGATGAATGACCCTGATCATAGCATGTTCCTGACAAAGGGAAAGAAATCGTCCTGGGACTATATAGAGACTGAGGGAAATGTAAGGGAAATAGCTTTTGTAAGTTTCCTAACCTTCTGAATTGAAAGGAATATTTTGAGTTGTTTGGGTGATAATTAACGACAAGAATGTGTTTGAGCAGCACCCTAAGAAGGCAAATGGCATTCAACCAGTTTGGATTAATATTCTGAATTTGGGAAGTGATTCCTTCCCAACCTCCCTCCCAAAATAGATAGGATTCCAGAAATTAATCACTAGACTTTGAAATGTAATTTGATGTCTCTGAGGCAGGCCTGGGCAGCTGTCCTGACATAGTTTTTCTCTGTTGAGTTGTTGGAATCAAAGACTTTTCAAAATTCTTTCTTATACCAAGACCTTGTGCCAAACAGGTGTTCTTCTGTCCTAGGTCTTGTAAATACTCAAGCCAGCATTTCTTCTGGCAGATTTTGCTGGCAATTTTAAATAAAAAATAGGCCTCACAGGCAAAACCACTATCATGGCCTTCCCCATGATGCACGGTGGGCAGAAACATAGAAATTATAGGTTTAGATCTGAAAAGGAACCTAAAGATCATTGAGTCCACTCCACGACTCTTTTACAGATGAGGAAACTGAATCCTGGAGAGATGAAGTGACTTTTTAGAGGTTAGACAGATATGACCTTGTTGGAATCAGAATCCAGTGCTGGTGATAGAGTGATCAACGGAGAACACTACCAGGAGAGTCCTAGTCCAACGGTTAGGGATGCTACTGTTTCATAAGCAGATTGGTTACTAAGAACCCAAGATTGTAAAAGGAGAGAACAAATAGAACCTTTGGAAGTCTTTGCTGCTAATTAATGAGCACCAGAATCGAAGTCAGAGGACAAGGGTTTGAATTCTAACTCTAGCAAGTTGTAGCTGCGTGAATCTCTCTCATTATCTTTTTCTTTATTCTTAGCACTCTGTAAAGTAATGGTTTAGTGCATCTGATGATTGTGATATGGAAAATGATGACATGACTTGCAGTAGACTTGGATTTCAGTGAGGTAGGACTGTGCAAGGTCACCAGCCTCACTTTTTCCTCCTGAGTCACCTGGGTCCAGTGGCCTAAAATTCATCAGGATGACTGGAGATGGCCCAGGATGCAATGGGAGACCCTGCCCTTTCAGGCTAAGGTCTTTTCAGGTACTCGCTTCAGCAAATAGGCCTTTTTTAAGAAGTGAATCAAGGGAAGGCCTCTTCAATTACAAAAAGAAAAAAAAAAACTGAAAGGAGAAGACCTTCAGGGTTGCTGTTCCAAAAAGAAAAAGTTAGAGAATTCTAGGCATGGGCGACAGGAGAAGGGGTATCCTTTGATGCAGTAGCTTGGATTTGTGTTCACTTACGAAGGAAATTTGTGGGAAAAGGGAAGGGACTTCCTCTCAGATGCCTGCTAAAAAGGGCTTCATACTATGATAGGTGGCACCGCGAATGGAGTGCCAGGCATGGATGGAGTCAGGAAGAGTCATCTTCTTGAATTCAAATCCAGTCCCAGATACTAATTGTGTGACCCTGGGCAAGTTATTTTAGCTCTGTTTGCCTTAGTTTCCTCAACAGTGTAAGGATTAAATTAGATTATGATTCATTACATAAGTGTTTTCTTCTTTTATCATCATTATTATTATTTTTAAAAAGCAGTTAGCACAGTGCCTGACACATAGCAGTCACTATATAAATGCTTATTTTCTTCCCTTCCCCTTCTTTTAGACACCCCATAGACTCCCCTGCCAGCATCAGTATAAAGTAAGATGGTCCTTTTCCCACGTTACATAAGCCCAACTTGAGTTGCCACTGTGATTTTTTTTGTCTTCTTCAAGAACATCTTTGAGAAAAAATAGTTAGCATTTATGACAGAGCTTACAGATAACTAGAACTGTGAGTTAGGACTTTGCTTGTGCCTCTTTTGATAAATGTTAATTGTATCTCAATTGGGAAAAAGACCAGCAGCACGTATTTTTATAGTTGTCCATGTTTAAACCCTCTGGAAGCCTAGACCCATTCACCTCACTTGAGCCTAATTGCTTCTTATTCAGCAGTCCCTGGTGGGAAGAGGCCCATTGTGTCACTGGGCCTGTCTGTTAAATTCTCCTGCCCTATCACTTCTCTTCAAGAAAAAGGGAAACATTGAAAACTGAGCTGGGTTTTCCTTCTGCTCTGCATGAGGAGGGAACAGAAAGATGGAAAAGGAAAGGTATAAACTTAAGTAGGAAAAAGCGATAGGAACGAGAGGATAATTTTGTTGAAAAGAGCCACCAGGTAATGGGCATGAAGCATGCCACATTCTATCAGATGGGTGGTTATGGAGTAGGCTGTTTATGCTTGTCTGTTGTTTTTTGCTTTTGTTATGAGAGGAGTCTCTTTGTGAGGGAAGTAGAGGGAATATATCCAGAAATGAATATGATGTAAAACTAAAAGGCTTCTAGGGCATACTACAGGATCATAGAACCAGAGCTAGAAAGGATCTCAGAAGCCACACAGACTACTACCCCCTCTTCCATTTTTACGGATGAGGAAACTGAGGCCCAGTGTGATTTAAGTGACTTGCCCTAAGTTGCAGAGGGAGTAAGCACCAGAGACTGGATTTAAAGAGGGCCTGAAATGAAGCAAAGAATTAGAAGAGGTAAGGGGGGAGCCATAAACCTGGAAGAGAAGCCACGGTGATACCATAGCTATTATTAGGTATTTGTAGACCTGTCATATGAAACCGGGATTAGACTTTTTTTTTTGACTGACCCCAGGGGACAGAAGTAGGAGCAGTGGGTTGGATACAGCCAAGAGACAGATTTCAGTTTAATAAAAGGAAAAGAAAAACTTCACTTTTGGAACTATTTCCAAGTAGAAATGGCCACCCTGGAAGATAGTGAGTTCTCCCTCCTTAAAGGTGTTCACATGGACACTGAATGCTCCATTCTCAGGTAAGATGTAGAGGGGATCCTTTTCCAGTACTGGGTTGCATTAGATGTCCTTTGAGGTCTCCTCTCATTCCTGAGATTCTCTGAACAAGTGCCATCTCAGCTACTTCTGGTCTTTATAAATCTCCTTGTTCCATCAGCTTCCATTCATGTGTGGTGTTCTCTTAGATTGTAACCTCCTAGAAGGTAGAATTTCTTTTCCTTATTTGTATCCCAGCACTTGGCACAGTGCCTGGCATCTAGTAGGCGCCTAGCAAATATCATTGAAATGACAAATTCATATGGGACAATAATTCTACCATTTTTTTATCAGCACAGAAATTAATATGGTGGTGGTGAAGGTGTAGGGCCCTAATACAGAGTTGCCCTAATCCTGGCTTCTGATAGGCCTGTCCATCTTCAAAGGCTAAGAGGAACATGCTCAGCCATCTGTTAAAAGGACATTGGAAGTTACACTGATGAGTGCAACAAACCTGTCATTCTTCTGAGGAAAATGAGCTCAAACTAACTCCTCTGGTATTTTTTGACATTGACTTGGCCTTTTATTAGTAACCAGCCTCAATTCTGCCCATTGACTTCAGCCTTCCTACCAGGCATTGGCATTTCCTGACCTCTCCTTCAGCTGCATCTGTGTCTTGATAGCCCTCCTGATTTTGACTGGGACCTCGTGCTTTTGACCTTCCTTTTCATTTGATACCTCAGTAGGGATCTCTGGCTCCCCATTACGAACCATCCTCTGACTATGGCCTAATGAAGGAAGCAGAGGTGGGAGGTATGTTGTACCCCTTTCTGCATCCTTCTGACTTGTAGCAATTGACATCTGCGTATGGAAGGCACATGGAGGGTGTTCTTTTGTTTTGAACAAGAGGTAAGCTTATTCTAATCTATCCCACTGTCTCCCCTGGTACCTCTTTAAGGTAATAGGCTGAGGTTCATGGTACATTTAGAGGGTACAGAACAGAATAAAGCTAACTGATTCATATTGACAGGTGAATTTGTAATCTTAGATTATTAGCACTTGGCTCTGAGTTAACCAATGGTCTTATTCTCATTCTTTCATTCATTCATAATGATAGCTACCATTTACATAACACTTTTAGGTTTGCAAGACACTTTAAAAATTTCTCATTTCATTCTCATAACAACCCTTGGTGGAAGGTGCTTTTATTATGCCTGTTTTTTATGTATGAGGAAACTGAGGCATTCAAGAGAAAGAAAGGATATAAGCATTTATTAAGTACGTACTATGTGCCAGGAACTGTTCTAATGTGACATATACAAAGTTCAAGAGACATAATTTCTGGGTAATTAATCATTTTATTAATTATGGCTAGCAAATAATAAAATGATTAATTATCCAGAAATTCACACCAAGTACTTTATAAATATCAACTCATTTGATCTTCACAACAGCCATGAAAGGTAGGTGCTATTATTTTTCCCACTTTATGATAAGGAAACTGAGACAGATGGAGGTTAAGTGAATCACTTAACCCCAAGATCACACAGCTGGTCGGGGTCAGAAGGCAATTTGAACTCAGGTCTTCCTGAATTCCAAGTCCAGCACTCTCTCCACTGCACCACTTAGCTACAGTTGAGTTGTCCTGATTAATGAGTCACAGCCCAAGCTTATGTAGCCTTTTCTATCTAGCCAGCCCCAAACATCTTGCTCCAGGAGCTATAATCAAATCAATACATTGCTTCTGGAAAGGGCACGTTAATCTTTCCCGCCCCCCCCCCCCCCAAGCTCTTTCACTATCCCTGCGACTAAACAGTCTAAAATATCGTTTCCTTATCACTCCCTAACATATATCGTCTCTTCCTATTAGATTTTAAACTCCTGGAGGTCAAGAACTGACTCACTTATATATTTGTATGTCCAGTGCTGGATCAATAGTAAGCACTTACTAATCACTTTTCACTTATTCGTCCCTCCATCCATCCATCCATTCATTAATGAGACTAATTCTCAGATTATGGATAGACGACCTGTCACTGGCCCATATTCAAAACCTTTCCATCCTGTTAGGCCTGGTCAGAGCTTGCCCTTCCCAGCAATAGCCTTTGATAGCTCAAGGTCTCCTCCAGATCATAGTAAGGCATCCAACAAGGACTTTAACGGAAATATTCAACCGAAACAACTGTTTTGTTTTTAAACAGATAAGCCCTTTAAATGATTTTCTTTCTCTCTGTTTTCACCACTTTGTCCTCCAAATACCATTTCTCATAATGGAAATGTTGATGGAGAGAACAAAAATCAATTAACCAGGCAGAGAAAGATGAGATGCTTTGCTGAGCATTGAACTTTCATGTCCGTGGATTCTATTTGTTAAACAGTAATTTGATGAATGACATTAACATTCCCCCTTTCCTGCACCTATCTATACCTCTTCCTTCTTTTACCAGATCCTGACACTACATAAGCAGAAACTAAAGTCGTTCACCTCAGTTTGAGATCTCCTTTACTGTGGGTGAAGCATTCCACAAAGGGACAACGCTTGGTCCCCAAAGCATTTCCTGGTTGTTCTGAATAAAGTCTTCTTTTATCCTCTTTTTCCTCCTCTAGCAACATCTTCTATTGAGGGCTTCAGGCTTTATCTCTGTCCCCTGATTCATTTTAAAAATCATGTTCTTTGTGGTCTCATTCAGGAAATTCATTTATATTCATGTGTCTTGGTCTCCTGGGATAAGAGTTCTGGTACAATAGAAAATAAAATGAATTCACATTAGGAATCCAGCTCATAGCCTCAGGTCTGACTTTCACTAAGTGTGTGAGCAAGAACAAGTCATTCAATTTGACTCTGCCTCAGTTTCCTCATCTACAAATTGAGTTATTATAATGACAAGATATACTGTAAACTTCCATACAAATACGAAACACTATTATTTAGTGATATATGTTAATATTTGTATATTGATAATAATAATTCTAATAAGGAAAGGCAGTATGGCATAGTAGATGAGTCAGAAAGATTCAAGCCCTGTCCCTTAGGCATCTTAGCTATGTGACCATGAATAAGTTTCTTAGTCTGTTCTTGATCCCAGCAACTCTCTAAAACCACAAAATGTAGCCTATCCCAATGTGCAACAATGGAAGGATTCTCCCTTCAGTGATGAAATCGTGAGTCTAGAAAAGGGGTGGGGAACCTGAGACCTCAAGGCCACAAGTGACCCTCTAGGTCCTCAAGCATGGGCCTTTAACTGAATCCAAACTTCACAGAACAAATCCCCTTAATAAAAGGATATTTTTTCCTGTAAAACTTGGACTCCGTCAAAAGGCCATACCCGAGGACCTAGAGGGCCAAATGTGTCCTCGAGGCCTCAGGTTCCCTACCCCTGGTGTAGAACGAAATAGAAAAGTACTACAAAGTGTGAAATATTGTTGTATCACTATTAGTTGTTGATTAGTCATCTTTCAATCATGCCTGACTCTTTGGGACCCCATTTGGAGTTTTCTTGGTGAAGATACTTGGAGTGGCTTGCCGTTTCCTTCTCTTGTTCACTTTATAGCTTAGGAAACTGAGGCAAGCAGGGTTAAGCGACTTGCCCAGGGTCACTATCTAGTAAATATCTGAGGCCTGATTTGAACTCACAGGGATGACTCTTCCTAACTCCAGTCTCAGCACTTTATTCACTACACCTGTACTATCATTAATAACATGAATATATTATATCAATAATATGCTAATTATTATAATAATTATAACACTAATCATTCACAGTGACAATTCTAAATAATAATATACACATGTATTGATAATATACTAAAGGTTGATGTCATTACATAATGTTAAATATGTTTTATGATTTATAATGCTATTATTTATTAAGTAGCATAATATGGGACTGGAAAACTGACCTTGAAGTCAGGAAGACCTTGGTTGCAGTTCAGATCCTACCTCTGACATACTCTGGCTCTACAGCCCTTTAAGAGGCACTAAATCTCTTCACCACCTTAAGACTAACTTGTAGTAGAAAAGCTGCCAAAGCATTGAAATATGAATTTTCCTCACCTGGGAGTTCCCTATACCAATAAAATTGCAGGACTGGTCCCTGTTCTTATTATTAGATGTCTGCATTTTGCATGCAATAAATAATATGCTGTTATGAATGTCAGCATAGCATAGGCTATAGAAAGTTGAGCTGAGGGTGAAGAAACCTGGATTCAAGTCCCACTTGGCTACATCCAGTTTGTGTATCAATAGGCTCATCACCTAGGTTCTCAGAGCCCCAGGAAACTCTCTAAGTTGCAGAGCAGGTACTGCTCTGCAGTGTAGAAAATGTTTCCTTGATTGAGTTTCCTGTGTTAATTAAAACCTAGGTCCAGGTCTCTCTCCACCCGTGATAACAACAGTTATGATATTAATAGTAATAACCTCAGAAAGGTTCTTAGGCTCTATAGGCTGGATCCTGAAGAACATCCTCCTGACCATTAACTCCCCCTCTCCTACCAGCAGTGTCATCACCAGAAAGCCAAATTCTCTGTTGGAGTTGTTTATTTATTTCCAGCTAAGCTATAGTGGCCATTCTGCCTCATCTGTTGAATTGACAGATGAGAGACGCTACTCTTGTTTTGTTTGAGCTCATAAAATGATGCTCAACAGCCAGTTATTTTCCTTTCTGGGTTTGTAGATAACTTGAGACTACCACCCACAATGTCCCAAATACTGCCATGCACAGATGCTCAGCAAATTAAGAACACCTCCATCTATGGAGAAGTAATTAGCTGGGATCTCCTTGAAACTGAAACCGCTTTCCGAAAATCTATTTCACCCTGAAACTGTGGTCCTGTCCTTGTTCAGTGACCTACATGAAAATAGTTCTTCAAGTAAAAGTCTCTTTTTATTCTTCCTGGTGAAAGAAGCCTGGTCTTGGGATCAAAAAACCTGGGTTCAAGCCTAGACTTTGCCACTTATAAACTGTTGTGACTTTAGGCAAGTCACTTTAACTTTCTAAGTGCCATTCTCTGCCCAATAAAATGAGGGGGTTGGACTCAGTGCCTGGCAAGGTCTCCTCTAGTTCTGACATTATCTAATTCGGAGGGATAATGTTTTGCTTTAAGTGCAGTGGTTTGCATGTTGTCTCCCCCATTAGAGGGTAATCCCCTCGTAGGCAGGAGCTGTGTTTTTAACCTTCCTTTGGGTTTAGTATAGTGCCTGGAATACAGTAAACACCTAATTAATGCTTGTTGATTGACAAGTTACGTGAACAAGTAGAAACTGGCATTTAAGAGAATGATTTCTTTAAAATAAATTTTAAAATGAAATAATGATTAAAAACTCACATTAAATCTGCAGACCAGTGGGTTATTGCAGTAGTTCAAGCATACCACCGAGGGGCATTTTCACTGACTGTGCCCAGTGTCTGGAATTGTCTCCCTTCTCTTGTCCACTTCCTGGCTTCTTTGGAGTGCAAGCTAAAATCCCACCTTCTACAGGGAACCTTTCCCAATCTCTTCCAATTTTAGTGCCTCCCTTCTCATTTCCTATTTTCCTTGTATATAGCTTGTTTGTATACATTTGTTTGCATATTGTAGACTGAGCTCCATAAAAGCAAGGATCACATTTTGTCATTTTTTTCATCCTCATCACTTAGCACAGTACTTGGCATACTGTAGGTGCCTAATTAATATTTTTTGGCTGACTTATTCTCACAACAATATGGTCGAATAGAGAGAATGTTGCATTTCTAGTCAGAGGACCTGGGTTCCATGCAAGTCACTCTCTCTGGGTCTTTGTTTCTTCATCTGTAAATGAGGGATGAGCCAGAAAGACTTCTAAGTTCTCTTCCATCTCTAAATCTATAATTCCACCAACCCTATAAGTAGAGTCTATTATTAGTCCTTTACAGATAAAAAAAATTAAGGCTAAAAAAGTTACACAGTTACTGTGGACAAGTCATTTAACCTTAATTAATCTCAGCATTTTCATCTGTAAACTAGAAATGAGTATTTGCAGGGTGATTCATTGCTAGGTTTTCCTGACTCTGTCTAGGGCTTCACCACCATGCCACGCTATAAACAGGTATTTCCATGTAGTCTATATCATTAGCTGTCTTTTGACAGCCCGGCTTATGTATTGACGTACAGAATACTTTTGTGGTTCAGTCGTGTCCAATTCTTCTTGACGCCTGTTGGGATTTTCTGGGAAAACATGCTGGCATGGTTTGCCATTTCCTTCTCCAGCTTATTTTTACAGATGAAGAAACTGGGACAAAAAAGAATTAAGTGACTTGCCTAGGATCCCACAGGTATTTAGTCCCTGAATCTGGATTTGAACTTAGGTCTTTCCTGATTCCAGGACGGGTGCTCTATCCACTGAGTAGGAACAGAGTACTACTTTCTCTTTATTGATTTTTTTTTTTTTTTGGAGGGGGAGGAGGTCTAACCCTGTGATTTCATTGCTGTAGGAACCTGTAGAGAAACTCCCACGGTTTATGCAGATTAACCACTAATCTGTAAATTATAGTTTTAGATAACTGCCTGGGGCTCTGAGAGTTTAAGTGTCCTGCTAGTGGTCACCCAATTCTTATGGGAGAGAGGCAGGTCTCCCTTGGAGGACAGGTTAGCTCTCTATCTCTTATACTACACTATGCACTGGTGCCACAGGGAAAATACTAAACTGGTTGCAAGCCAATCAAAAGAGGTAATCAACTCCAAGGGAAGACATTCCACCCCCTGGTTAATACTAAGATTATAATGCTCGAAAATGCAGTTTTGGACAAGGGCAGAAAGCTGTCTGAACTTGTTGTCTGCATAGGGAACATCTTATGGCTCTAATGAATGGTTCTAGACATGTGTAAATTAGGAATTTGCTGTTTAGAGAAAGTCTCCCCTGGTAGTTTAAATGCAAACAGCAAAGAATATTTGTTTTCATTTTAAATTTTTATTTTCAGTTTCAAATTCTCTCCCTCCCCCCACTCCCTCCGCCATGCAAGGAGAAGGCAGGGCATAAAATACCCATTATACCTATGAAGTCATGCAAAAACATAGAGTGATCTGAAGATGATTTACTCTATAGTGTCTCCTATCACACATGCCCTCCCTTTGGCAAAATCACTACCTCCAGAACTCCTCCTTGCATGACTGAATGCACACACACACACACACACACACACACACACACACACACACACACCACACACACTGGTTCAGCAGGATCCACTTGCTTGGGGGGAAGTAGGGCAAGATTTCTGACTTTGGGCAATATTCTTTCATTAAATGTTTTGAACAGCAAGAATTTATCCTCAATAAAGCAGTGAACAGTTGAGGTGTGTCCTTCACATTGCCAGTTTTTAAATTTGCACCGCAATGAAAGTTTCTGCCTCCTTGGTATCGGGTTTGACTTCCCACTATAGGACGTGGCTTCCTTTCTTTACTTAACTGAATTTTTTTTTTAAAGTGCTCACGTATTCATCAGGTACTGAATGAATCAGTAGTAAATTTGGACAGCTTCGTGCAGGTGGCAAAGTGCACGAGATTGTTAGAATTGTTAAAAGTCCCAAATCTCATTTCTCCTGGAACTTGGTTTTGAAGCCTTGGAGCAGCATGAAATCAACTGCTGGCAAGTTCTTTATTAGCAACTATGAAAAAAAATTATAGGGCATTTTTGTAGATTCACACGATCCAGAAAGAACTGGCCCGGCTGGTTTGGAGACACCAGATGCAAAGTGATGTGGTTTATCTGACATTTTGACAGTGAGCCTCCTTCGCTCTCTGGCTTGTGCTGGGAAGCTCAGGCTACAGGGTAAAGGCACATTTCCAGAGGTGCCAGAGAAGGGAATTGACCCAGTCTGCGACTTTTGCTGCTTTTGCTTCACCCCGATTAACTGAGAAAAGGGTCACCTGTTTCTTCTCCTGTGAGTCACTGGTTCTCCCTGAGGCCAGCCGAGTGGTGGTGGGTTTCATTTGGTTGCTAAAGTAATTGATCTCATTCAATAAGAATCATACTGGATGGTTTTTATTATTTAAATGAAATTCCAACTGAATACTTTGATATTATATTGATTCTCTAAAAACTGTTGATACTTTGAAAGATCTTCCACTTCTCTTATGTGGGTACTTCCTTCACTAATGCAGAAGGCAACTTTTCCATACATAGGATCATCATCACCATCATCATAGGACCCCAAGTTGGATGAGAATTTACTGGTCATTTACTTTAACCTCCTAATTTTACATATAAGGAAATTGAGGTTCTGGGAAGTTAAGTAGCTTGCTCAAGTGCACACAGGTAAAACTCAGCCACGAATCAAACCAAATCCAGTTTTTATCCACTGTTACTCACTGCTTCTTAAAACTCATCTTGTTAAGTCCTTATCCATGCTTTCCACTGGGGGACAAGGATGGGATGTAAAAAGAAAGCCTTAGAAGGTAGTGAACTACCCCTCATAAGAAGTTTGCATAGGAAGATGATTAAAATTATTTATCAAAGGCAACTTAGTGTAATGAAAAGAACATTGGGCTTGACTCGAGATGGGAACTTGAATACCACCTTGGATACTAGTTCCTGAGACCCTAATGAGTCAGTTACTTTGGCAGAAGCCCAGACACCTCATATCTAAAATAGTCACAAAAATGCCTGCAGTCCCTACTTCCCTGGAATGGTATGAGGTTCCAATGAGATTGTATATGAAAAGTGTTTTATAAACCTTAAGTATATGTGTGACAGACAGCAATTACTATTGGGGCTGATGTAGGAAGTATTCTTTATCATTTTGAATTGTATTACATAGTGTCCGAGATATATAATGCTCTGATATTGGGCTTCATGGAGAGACATAGCTTCTAGGAATAAGGACTAATCCCCCATGTACTCTGTCTTCATCACACCTCATCTGCACTATTGGATTCACTCCTGAGTGTCAGAGTTTTAGGACACTGATATGTTGGAGGGTATCCAGGAGAAAGCAACTGGACTGATAATGAGCTTCAATCCCATGTACAGGACACTTGAATGTCTAGAATGAAGAAGAAAAGACTTGAAGGTCATGATAAGTATCTTCAAGTCTTTGAAGGGTTGTCATGTCAAAGAAAGGTTATATTTGTTATATTTGACCCCAGAGAGCAGAATTGGGAAAATTACAGCGTCAAACTGAGGCTTGATATGAAGAAAAATTTCCAAACAACTAGAGATGGGATATTTCATGAGGTGGTGAGTTCTTCCTCTTTGGAGGTCTTTGAGCTTAGACTGGATGACATTATTTAAGTATGTTATAATAGGACAGTTATCTCTTCCACATCTCAGGGGTTAGGGACTGGTGCCCCCTCGATCTGCAAAAATTTGGGTAAAATTTTTTGGCCCTCCGTTTGTACCAGAAAAGTTTATTTTTTTCTTTTTCTTTTATGAGGTGTTTACAGTACCTTATTTTAAAATTTGGATTGATATTGTATAATATACATATATTTTATGCATTTCTGAGTTTCTAATCTTTTTCTGTGTTATCTGTTGGCTTTTGTGTGTCACCTGTGGCTTCTGCAAAACTCTCAAAAAAATTCCTACTTAATTTCTTATGCTGATCAAGCTATATTGAAACCTTGATGGGTAAAGTCAAGATGTGGAGGGATAACTGTAAATAATTTCAAGACTAGATTAGACTAAATGACCAAAAAACTTCCTTTCAGCTCTCTAATTCTATGGTTCTCTACCTTCCAAGTGAGATTCTGTAATCTTATGATAAATCTTTCTTAGAGTATCTCCGCAGCATCCTGGACATGTTATCTAAGCATCTTATTGATACCAATGGACAACATGGCATAGCCCATTATTTTTAGTTTTGTAATTATGTTTAGTGTTTCTAAAGTAGGACACTAAATAGAATGCCTGATAGAATTTCCATATTCTGTTGTAGTTTTGATGATAGCTGGAATGTGCTCAGCGTTGACACCAATCCAAGGACCTGCAAGGAAAATAATCTTTATGTCATTAAGTGAATGTGGTTTAGCCACAGAATTAAGAAAGAGGACAGAAGGATAGAATGTTAACTTTTCTTGTTAAGCAGTTGTTTTACAAGGAAGGTATGTATAGAAACAGCCTGGATACACCCCTCTTTGGGGTGTGCCCTTAACCATGTATTGTCTAAAAGAGTTCATTAATAAACTGTCATGGTAGAGATGCCTTGTAAGTTTCAGATGTCAGAAATGTAGTGTTCATGAGGATGACCCCTGGTGAGGGAGAGGTTATCAAAATAAGAACAGTATGAACCTTAAATGTGAAATTACTTCTGAGCTTGGCCGTGGTGGAGAAAGAGAAGGCAGATAGTAGCAGAAAGGCTCTCAAATTTTATTATGATTTGAACCTAGTTGCAGTTTAAGAACCAAACCCATCCCCCGAAACTGAAGATACAGCGGGGAGGAGTCTGTCATTAGGGTTGCTGCCAAGGGTGTAGCTAGCTTGCCATTGGCCCTTTAAGTGTGGCTAAGAGATAATGCTGGCCTCAGAGCTTTTCCAGAGGGAACTGAGAGCTCTCTGGAGCCCTTGCTGGGTCAGTGGAAAACAAAAATGTGTCCTTTACTTTGTCTATGGTTTGTATTTACGTTTGTTTGCGTGTATGTTGTGGCCTCCCCCACCAATCCCAGCGTAAAACCCTTGAAGGCAGGGAATGTTTTGTTTTCATCTTTCTTCCTCCCCCTGGATCTTAGTGTTTTCCCTCTGAGACTATTCCCAGTTTATCCTGTATGTAGCTTCATTATACATAGTCATTTGCATGTCATCTCCATTTTCATGTGAGCTCATTTACAGCATTACTGGCTTTTGCCTTTCTTATCCCTAGTGTTTAGCACAGTGCCTGCAACATGGTTTATTGTACATAAATGCTTATTGACTGACTAGATCTGTTTAAGATCTGTTTGATCCAGTGTTAATCCTGCAAGCAGTTCAGTGTAGGATGAGGAGATGAGGAGATGTGTTGCTGGTCAATAGTTTCAATTGTGAATGACTTGTGATGATGCCATTTGGGATCTCTTGGCAAAGTTACTCCAGTTATTTTACAGATGAGGAAACTGAGGCAAATAGGGTTAAATGACTTACCCAATATCGCATACCTAGTAAGTGTTAGAGAAAAGATTTGAACTCAGGTCTTCCTGACCCCAAGCCTAATACTCTTTGTACTTTGCCACTTAGCTGCTGAAGGATTTCTAGATAGGTACAATTAGACTAACTTTTCAATATCTAAGAGTGAAACCTCAGACTTCAAAAAAATTCTTCCATCACGACTGGATTTGACCCTCTTTGCCTACCCTTTACTGGTGTATCCAACAAAGAGTCTGGCTGTGTTGGTTCACTTAGGCCCTGAGATATGTAAGGTATCCAGTGGTTAGATTGCTGCTGTCCATCAACTAGGAAACTACCATTTATTAA
This sequence comes from Notamacropus eugenii, assembly GCF_028372415.1. Classification (NCBI taxonomy): domain Eukaryota; kingdom Metazoa; phylum Chordata; class Mammalia; order Diprotodontia; family Macropodidae; genus Notamacropus; species Notamacropus eugenii. Next base: position 118,122,573 of record NC_092876.1, read on the forward strand.
ATTTTTCCTCCATGTTAGCTGTTAACAGCCATCTGAATGGATACCTCTGACCTTCTAGGAACTATCTATTTCCATAGATCAGACAAAGGCTGGAACTCAATGGTGGCAGTGAAGCAGATCAAAGATATACAACTCTTTTTGTAGCTTTCATGTCCTGTACAATGGCTGATAGCTTTGGAATAATAATGATGATAGTAATGATAATAGCAGCTGGCATTTATATAGTGCCTTAACATTTACAAAAATGCTTTACAAATATTATCTCCTTTGATTCTTACAGTAAGCCTAGAAGGTAGTTGCAGTTTTTTTATTTGCCTCTGTGTGTGTGTGTGTGTGTGTATGTATATGGTGCCATCTGTATCTAAAAAGGCAATTATTATCTCAGTTTTACAGATGAAGAAACTGAGGCACATAGAAATCAATTGACTTGCCCAGGACCACACAGCTATTAAATGTTTGAGGTCAGATATGAACTTAATACTTCCTGACTCCAGATCTAGTGCTCCATCCACTATACCACCTAGCTGTTTCCAAACTCTGTAAGTTTGCCCTTGTGGCTTTTAGATTATTCAATAAACCCTTAGTTGGAGAACCTTAGTATGAGGCTTTGTCTTTGTTTCTTGAAATCCTAATCTGGACCGTCTTAATGAGAGACAGTATGATGTTACAGGAACAGCTCTAGACCTGAAGTCAGGAGACCTGTGTTTGAACATTGACTCTCTTACTTATTAGCTGTATAACCTTTGACAATCCATTTATTCTCCGTAAACTTCATTTGATTCACCTGAAGGATGGGAATAATATTTATTCCATTCACCTCCCAGGGTTGTTGTAAAGATCATTCTCTAACCTTAAAGAATGTCAGCAATACTAGTCGCTCACGTTGCTACGATAGAGCAGCTGACATCCATGATTTCATCAGTGTGGATATTCCTTTTACCGATAGCCATCACAACCCATGCTTCCAGCCCGACCCATGGATGATAGTCTCTGGGGCTCTTGGTTGACCAGAAAACATAGAGGAGAAGAGAGGAGACGAGAAGGAGGGGGTGAGGAAAAGAGAAAAAGGAAGCGCTACCTGTTGGCCAGCTCTTTGGCAAGACTACAAAAGTGGTGAGGCAGGTGCTTGGACAGCAGATACATCGGCCAGCTATGCCTGTGCTCAAGTCATTTGTAGCCTGGTAAGACTTGCCAGAGCTGGAACTCAGCTGACCTAATACAGAATAATAATTCCCTCCTCCAATACAGACTGACATTTCACTGCTGATCAATAGACTTAGCGAGTCTCTTCATTTCAATTCAACAAGTATTTATAAAGCATTATGAGTCAGACACTTTGCTAGGAACTGAGAATACCAAGACAAAATAGAAATGTGTGCCCTCAGGGAGTTTACAGTCTGGGGGTGCGGAGGAAGAGGACAGCATGATGCTTATAAGTAAACATATGTGAGCAAAATATATACCAAGTTATTTTGGGAGAGGTGTACCATTCTAACATGGAGGATAGCTTGCTAGCACTTGAACAAGGCTCATAGTCATATAGTTTATGTGTGTCAGAGTATATCACATCCTTAACAGAAGATTAACAGATGAATCTTTGTCATAATGGTTAGAATTTTAGAATGTCCTTTAGAGGTTCAAATTCTAAGACTTTAACTTTCTACCCATTTGACTGGACAAATCACTTCCCTTTCTCTTAGCCTCAGTTTCCTCCCTAGTGACATGGAAGAGTCAACTACAATTGTGCTTATAATGATGCTCATACATTTCTCCCACCAACAATCATTTCAAAAAATAAAGCTGATTAAATACTGAGAACAGATAAATGTAACCCAAAGTCACCTTCTTCTGAGTCATTCAGCAGAGGAATTTTGCAGCCTCAGCGACATATATGTTATTAAAATATTTTGGAACCAAATGGCTTTATAAGAAATTGATCAAAAGTCAATCTTACAAGAGCAGCTGGGTGGTGCAGTGGATAGAGCAATGACCCTGGAGTCAGTAGGACCTTAGTTTAAATCTGGCCTCAGACACATCCTAACTCTGTGATCCTGGGCAAGTCACTTAATCCTGATTGGCTCAAAAATAAATAAATATAAATAGTCAGTCTTACAATGGTATAAAAATGTCTTCTGGTTACAACACGGCATATGGAGAGTAGAAAAAAAAGGATTCCTGGACTGAGCATCAGGAGACATAAGTTGGAGACCCAGCTCTTCTACTTACTAGCTGTACGGCCTTAGATAAGTCTCCTCATCTGCTAAATGGGAGTAATAATATTGTCTGCTTCTATCAATCAATCATTCAGCTTTTATCTAGCACCCGGTATGTGCCAAGCACTGTGCTAAACCCTGGTAATACAAAGAAAAAAAGTAAAAGTACTTCCTACCCCCTAGGAAATTAAATTCTAATGAGGGAGATGATCTGTATATGTCAGTAATTATAAACTATATACAGAATAAATGGAAGGTAACCTTAGAAGGGAAGGCACTTAGGTGGTTTGTTGTAACCCTATATATGTGAATGTATATGATAATAGAATGAAAGCTAAGCAAAGTATTGGGTACAAAATAGACAATAGGTATGCTTCATTTTTTGCTGTTGCCGAGTCATTCCAATCATGTCCAACTCTTCATGACTCCATTTGGAGTTTTCTTGGCAAAGATCCTGGAGTGGTTTGCCATTTCCTTCTCCAGTTCATTTTACAGATGAGGAAACTGAGGCAATGAGGCATTAAGTGACTTGTTCAGGGTCACACAGATAGGAAATATCTGAACTTAGGAAGAGGAGTCTTCCTGCCTCCAGCCCTGGTACTCTATCAACCGTGCCATCTAGCTACCCCTTCATTACTCCCCATTCAGTATCTAGAGAGTGCAAGGAAGTCCCCTGGTACCTTGGTTGGACCTTCTCTGGTGAATATATAAAACCCATACAGGACAGTTGCATAGGATAGGACAGGTTCTGTGGGGTACGATTTCTATCATTTTGCAAAAGACCAATATGAGTGAGATCACAGATCTCATACAGCTAATGAGAGAATTGGGATGAAGACTTAGGTCTCTAGACATTCTCAGCATTATCTTTGCCCTCCTCATTATCATCTTCATCTCATGATATACAAATAACTGGTGTATATGGTCCCCCATCATTTCCTAAGGTCACCATAAGTGGATATAGCTGACCTATATATTCTCAGGACAACTGCAACTTTAAGACCCATGGAAGGAGGCCATCTTGTCCCACCATGTTGTGAATAACCAATTTTACCATCTCAGCATTTCTTCTAGCTGCCAAGTCCTGTATAATTTTTTCTTATGTCCATTTATTTTTAATCTACAAAAGACAGAGACAATGCAACCCCTCTGTTTTGCCTCGCTAGTGATAATTAGATTCTTTTTCTTTCTCCTGAGGAAACATTTATACCAAAATGACTATTTCCTTTCCAAGTTGAGCTTGATTGATTCTGATTTAAATATTTTTCAAGTAAGAGTTTCAAGCCTGAATACTCTAGCATTTTGATAAATGAAATAACAGGAATAGTGAGTAGGCAGTTTCCATGGTGACCACAACAGTGGATTGGATATACTGGAAGCAGATAAGGCTGGGGAAACAGTACCAGAGAACAGCTGAAATACAAAAATGGCCAATATTCAAAAGAGATCAAATAAATGAAATTGATGTAGCCCTTGATTTGTCAATAAATAGATATGTGAGTAATGAATTTCTGCAGACTGGCTTCATAAGCAAAGGTAATTCAAAATGAAATCAGAAATTGAGCTCTCTCTCTCTTTTTTTTTTTTTTTGGTCATTTAAAGGAAGCATGGTGTTGTGTGTAGAGGGTTGAATTTGGAGTCAGGGATACCGTGGAGCTCAATCCCACCTTGCAACTTATTAGCTATGTGGGCCTGGACAAGTAATTTAACTTCTGTTTCCCTCAGTTTCCTCATCTGTAAAATAAGAGGACTGAACTCAGTGACCTCTAAGTGCTCCTTCCATCACAAAATCTATGATTTCATGAGTTGTTGAGTACTTTTGTGAGATATTATTTGAGTTGGATAAAAGATATTTTCAGCACTGACTCTTATCCCCCTTCCCCAACAAGTTTTCTGGAAATATTTGACAAAGGGGCTACAAAGAAAGGACCTCATGATATTTTTATATTGTTTCCCAGCTACAAATAAATAAGGTTATTGGTTTCTCAGGCCTCAAAACTAAAGAAAGTCTTTCATTTTGTCACTAAATATAAATCCTTTTTCATTCTCACAGGAACAGAATACTGAGATCATGTAGTGCCAACATTCCCATTTTATATACGAGGAAACTGAGGCCTAGGAAAGGGGCTTGTCTAAGGTCATATAGATAATGATGAAGTTGGGCCCAAAACCTAAGTCACTGACTCATTGCTGTTTTCACTCCAAATGTGAAGCAGGTATCTTTTTCTCCTCCTTTGCCCTCTGTACCTTCCTGTCTGGCTGCCTGGTTGTTTTAGAACTTCCCACTGAGGCATATGCCTGAACTCAGGTCTGCCAACGCTCAGCTAAAGAGTTGGCAGCAAGAAAACATGGAACTCCTCAAAGCTAATTGGGCCTAAAAATTGCTCTTCTCCTTTGTGCTCCCCTCAAACCCTAGTCCTTTATATAATCCATTTTATAGACATACTTCAGAGCTATTGCAGGTTTGGTTCCAGAGATCACAATAAAGCTAGTCACACGAATTTTGTTTTGTTTCCCAGTGCATATGAAAATTATATTTACATTATATTATAATCTATTATATATCAGTAGTATTGTTTTTTAAATGCACATATCTTAATTAAACATAGTTTATTGCCAAAAAATGCTAACCATCATCTCAGCCTTCAGTGAGTCTCAAATCTTTTTGCTGATGGAGGGTCTTGCCTAGATATTGATGGTTGAAGGTTGGGTGACTGTGTCTTAAAATAAGACAACAATCAAGTTTGCTCATGGATTGGCTCCTCCTTTCCCTTGAATATTTAGAGACCATTGTAGGGTTATCACTTGGCCTAATTTTAATAGTGTTATGTCTAAAGGAATAAAGAAGCCTAGGGAGAGGGAGAGGAACTGGGAATGGTCATGAGTGGAACAGTCAGAACACACAATATATATTGATTAAATTCCCCATCTTATATGGGCGTGATTTGTGCCCCGCCCCCCTAAACAGTTAAAAAGTAATATCAAAGATCAGTAATCTCAGATCACCATACCAAATATAACGATGATGAAAAAGTTTGAAACATTATGAGAATTACCAAAATGTAGCACAGAGGCTCAATGTGAATAAATGCTTTTGGAAAAATGGTACCGATAGGCTTGCTCAATTCAGGGTTGCTACAAACCATCAATTTGTAAAAAAAAAAAAATGCAACATTTGCTAAGCATAACAAAGCAAAGCACAATAAAGTGAGGTATATCTGTACAACTCTGCCAGTTAACCTGTTGGGGAGCAAAGTTATATGATTAAATCACACATCCATCTTTTTCTGTTCACATAGTCGTGACCCTAGTTCAGAACCTTACCATCTATCTTTTGGACTGTTGCAGTGGTTTCTTAAGTAGTTTCCTTCTCTCTATGTAATTGGAGAACATAGATACAAAGACTTATTTAAATACAAGATCTTAAGAATTAGAAAGGATTTGTACCCTCCAATTAGTATAGAAAGCAGTCTACCACATTTTTAATAGATGATCAATAAAATCTTTGTTATACTGATTAGAGTTTTGAAATACTTTTTCGGGGCCCAAATTCTAACATCCCAACTTACTACCTATGTGACTCTGGACAGATCCCTTCCTTTCTCTGGGTCTCAGTTTCACTACTTGTAAAATGGAAGGGTTTGACTAGATAATCCTTTCTAGCTTGACATCCTATGAGCCTGTGATTGTCACCTACTTAATGCTTAAAGGATCTCTTCAGTTCATTAGACAGTAGGTCACTGTACCTCCACATGGACTCCACTGAGAAGAATGTTTTATCTCAGAGGTAGCCATTTGAAATGAGTTTCTAGTTAAGAAGTTCCCACATTTCACTAAAACCTGTCTTCCTGTGACATATAGAATAAGTCGTGGGATCATCATTATCATGGTTATCAAGCATTTATTAAACACATTGTCCCAGGCATTGTGGTAGACATTGGCTTTACAAAGAAGAAGCAAAAAGTCTGTTCTCTAGGATCCTACTACATCCCACAATGAGAGATAATGTATGAAGATGTAGGTACATAAGAGAGACATGTGAAGTAGATCTAAGAAAAACAGAGGGAAGAGAATCTTACAGCTGGAAGGAATGAGGAAAAGCTTCCTGCAAAAGGTAACACTTGATCTGAGTCTCCAAAGAAGAACAGAGTCTAAGAAGCTGAAGGGAGGAGATGATCCTTCTTGGTATTTTCTATACCCCAAAAGCAAATACCCACAGTATCTTACTCTCTGAATCACCTATTTCCCATTGATGGTGATAACTCTATTTAGGTGCTCGTTACCATCTCCCTTGAATACAAATTTAAACCACTCCCAAGAGGTTTCCCACCTCTTCTATCTCTTGCTCCTATCTGACCTTCATTATACCAGTGACCTAATTTTTCCTCAACATGGATCTAAAATCATACCACTCCTCTGCTCATAAACCTTCATTGAAACCCTGATGCCTACCTAGTAAATCCTGCTGCTTGGCATTCAGGACCTTCTAATGATAATTTGTCCAGTCTTCTGTCACATCATTCCCCTCAAGAAACTCTTTGCCCTATGCATGTCTTGGCTCATACTATTCTGTATGCTTGAAATACCTGTCTTTACCAGAAGACTGTCTATACATTCTAACTCTCCCATAAAATTTTCTCTCCCTTTGCATTTCACCTCCACTGGTAATAAGCATCCTCTGCAAACTTCACATTGCATGCTATTTTTTTGTGCATCTTTAAGAGGCATCATAGCGTAGTGAATTCAGAGCCAGTCTTGAAGACAGGAAGAACTGGGTTGAACTCAGGCTTCTGATAATATATTTTCTGTGTGACCCTGAGCATGCAGCTTAGCTTTAAACACATACTCACACACACACATAACAGCATGTTAATAAAAATTTCTTAAGATCTTAAGGCAATTTTAAGGGAAATAAAAATTATGCAACTATTTCTCAAAACATCAGAGAAAAGTAATTTTAAAGAAAAGTCACACAAGGAACCAAACCACTTCCAAGTTTTAAGGAAAGCAAAGTCATTTACCTTCTCAGGATTCCCTCTAAGACTGTGAATTAGAGAGAAACTACTGAGCTGTGCTGGTTAAAGGAATGCCCTTACTCTATACTAATGAAATTAATATTAATTAGTATTAGGTCTACTCCTTGTGCCTCTGATGCTCTTTTCATGTGATATTGTATATTATAGTTGTCTGTGTTTGTACCTTTTGACACTATTTAACTGCATGGTCTGTGAGGACATTTCTAAACTGGGTATCTTTCCTGGGGAATAGTGTTGTTTTTGCACATAGCATTTATTTATCTGTTTGCTTATTTATTTATTTAGCCATTTATTTTTGTGCCTCCGATTACCTTTATTTATCACAGAACATGACCAAAATGAGAGGACCGATCTCAAATAAGATTAGCTTTTACAGAAACCAAGCTAGAGGCCACTGAAATGTCATCAAATCATTTAAAATGTTTGTTAGAAGAGTGAAGGATACTGATCATATTACTAGACTTTAGAGTTGGAAAGACCCTTAGACACCAACTAATCCAGTCTTTTTTATGATGGAATTGAGGTCCTTAATCAAGGTGTTAGAATAGTAATAATAACAAACAAACTTTTATTAAGTACCTTCCATGTGCCAGGACTATGCTGAGTACTCTATAAATATAATCTTATTTGATTCTTACAGCAATAGTTGAACATGGGTGCTGCTATTATCCCTGTTTTACAGTTGAGGGAACTGAGGCAAACGGAAGTTAAATGACTTGCCTAGGGCCACACATCTAGTAAGTGTCTCTAGTTGGATTTGAGCTCATGTTTTCCTCACTCTTGGTCAAGGGCTCTATTTACTAGGCTACCTTTGAAACCAAGGGTTTCTGCCTCCAAATTCAGTAATCCTTCTACTGTTTGTGGCTGCCACTCCAAACTGGAGAGATTCAGGAGAAGGCTATTCTCAAAGGTTCACCTTTGCAGAATTATTTACCCTGCTTTACAGAAAATGTCGTGTTTCCACATTGAAAGGAAAGTAACCATCCTAGGTTTTTAAATTGTCTTTTATTTCAAAGCTTCCTTGATGAGACTGGCTCAGCAACAAGTTGGGTAAGGTGGCCCCACCTTTAGGATTCTGGAGAGAACTTGGCTGCCTATCAAAAACCCAAGAAGTAAATGTGGTTAGGGTGGGGTTTATAAACACAGGGCTAAGCTTGACCTGGAGAAGGGAAGCAGAGCTGAATTTGGGAAGCAGCTGTCTGCTGTGCTGAAAACCTCTGAAACTGACTAAGGAGCTCTGGTGAGAATGTGCTGCTTTTCTCAGACTGTCTTCAAATCCCATCTGGGGAAGTAACCCATATGTAAATGAGAGTACAAGAGGGCCAACAAATGCCTCTCAGAGCAGCTGTCCACTTCTTTTCTCCTTTAGGAGAAACTTTCATCTGCCATTTGCTGCTTGTACCTGGATTTATTCTTTCCAGCCTGTGGCCTCTTTTTTATTCCTGTTGCTTTCACCATTGGGAAGGTAGATTGAGGAGAAGGAATGGCTCATTTACTCTTCCTCTGTCTTTTTTTATGAGCTCATTTATGTATAAGGATTCTTGATCTGATTTTCACTTTCTTGTTGTTTTGATACTGTATCTTGGGTGAGACAGTGTTGTTAAGGGATACTTAGCTCTCAGTAGCAAATCATCACTGTGCCTCCCATGGACAGCTGGGTGACAGTGTTGTACACCTGCTATGTCATCTTCTACATGTTATTATATGTTGTATTTCCTGCGTATGTGTTTTATTCTTCTATTAGATTGTAAACTCCTTAACAACAGGGACAGTGTCTTTACCAGATGGCACAGAAGGAAATAAACAATCACCAAGTCAAGAACATGTTTCAAACCTTCCTTACTAATGACCCAATTTTATACTTATCAAGCATAAATGTTGCTGCAGTCAAGACAGATTAGGAAGAACAAGTAAGAAGTTGCTATAATTAATGGATACAAATGAAATATTTGATGATACCATCTAAACCCTAAACTTGGCATCTTTCCCTGTTCCTCCTCTCTGCCCCAATATGGTTCTTTGCCCAATAGGTATATAATAAATTTTAACTGAGTCGAATTTATTGAACTGAATAGGAAAGCTAAAACAATTGTGGAAGAGTTAAAAACAATTCCAGAATCACACAAAACCAACTGATTTCAGATCAGATTAAAAGTATCTCACCTTAATAAATAATAAAAAAATTAAAGATAGCCAAATCAGGCAGCACGGTCTAGAGGTCAGACCTGGAATGAGAACTCTGAGAATTTGAATTCTAGACCTTTCTCTGATCTAAATGAGTTGTCTTAACTTGGGCAAGTACCTGAACTATCTGACCTTTAATTTTTTCATCTGTAAATGAAGTCCATTCTACTTCTTAAATACTTTGATTCTAAGATCACAACACACATGGATTACAAAACAGTGATTATTTCAGGTCAAAATGAGATATTTGGAATAATTGGGACAATTATCCTTTGCTAGTAACCAGGTGTAAGATATTTGACTGTTTCTCCTGGTTGCATAGTTTGGTGTTGCTTTCCCCCGTGAATTAGTAAGCATTTATTAGGCACTTACTGTATGACAGTCAAAAGCACAAGTAATACCAAAAACCCCCACAAAAGTAGTCTGTGCCCTCAAGGAACTTACCTTCTTATGGGGGAAGCAATATATACAAATCAGAACAAACAAAACAAATTTATATACATTATATATTATATATAATTATGTGCGTAATTATATATACATATAAATTGTATGTGTATATATAAATTATTACATAATTTATATAAATCATGTATAGTAATTTTTATGAATTATATAAGATTTTATATGTATAATCATTTATACAATTTATATAAAATTATACAATTTATGCAAATAATAAATTTATATAAATTATATATAAGCACCTGTTTTATGTACCACATTTTTGTGTATATTAACTAAACTGTCAGTTGCTCCTTCGCTAATCTCCAAAGATAACAAATTAGTATAATTAGTAATAGCATAAGTTTCCTCTCCTAGAGAGATGACACTTGAAGTAGGGCTTAAAGAAAGCAAAAGAATCTTAGAATTGAAGTAGGAAGGAGAGTATTCTAGGCACTGGGGTACACCCATTACTGAGGTATGGAGATGAGAAATAAGAGTTGTGTACAAGAAGCAGTGAATATGCCAATATGGCTAAATGAGAGTTTGTGGAGGGGGAGCAGAATGTAAGAAGACTGGAAAGGTAGAAAGGGGGTAGAAAGGGAAGAGCTTTAAATGACAAACAGAGGATTTTGTGTTTTATCATGGAAGTAATAGGGAGCCACTGGAGTTTTTTTTTATTCAATGGGAGATGAATTCTGAACTTTATGAATAGTTCATAAAACTAAATGTGTCCTCTTAGATGCTGTTGGGATTTTATTTCTCAAAAGGAATTTATTTTCTAGGCTCTAATTATTTTTCTGCATTTGCAAGGCTTAGAACACAAAACTCTTCACATGAAGTCCTTTGAATGCTATACCTTTTAAAGAGGTGGTAATGGGGGAGGGGCAAGGGAGGGCAGGAAATGTTACCGCCCCCATGTTATTTCTGAGGAAGAACCTTAACCTGTATCTCTGCATTCTGGGACTGGGGCTGAATCTGACAATTGAGTAAGTGCTTGGCAGATGTCTCCACTTGGCAGATGTCATATACACACAAAGAGCCCAAGTCTCTGCCCACCCTGTCCTCAGGGTAGGAAAGTAGATTTGCAAAGGGGGAATGGTTGGCATTGCACACCTACACTTGGCTACATCAGTGAGGTAGGTAAATAGTCTATAAGCATTTATTAGACACCTACTATGTGTTAATTATTGAAATTCCAAAAAAAGGTGAAAGAGTCATTATTCTCAAGGAATTCAATATCTAATAAGGGAGACAATATAAAAACAACTAAGTGCAAACAAGGTATATACAGGATAAATTAAAAATATTCAACAGCCTGAATTAGATTATCTTGTGAGCCTGAAAGAAGACAGAAAGAAGTTTCTGAAAGGCAGAGAATTAATAACCTCCTGGCGGGGTCATTTGGGATGATGGACTTGTGCAAAACTGTGAAGTATGCAAAAATTGTATAGGGGATGAAAACTTGGATGGACTGTGGGCAAGTACTGGCTTAATTGTTTACTAATGGCATACCATGACATAACATAGCATTTAACTGCTCTGGGCTTTGGTTTCCTCTGGAGTAGAGGAAGACCTGGGTTCAATTCCCACCTCTGATACTGACAAGCATGGACAGTTCATTACATCTTATTTTACCATAGTTTCTTCTATAAAATGGGGATAAAATGAATGGTAATAGTTCTTAGATCATAGGATTGTTGTGAGGCAGAAAGGATGTATGTAAAGTGCTTTGAAAACTGTAAAGTGTTAGGTAAATGTCAGTTGTCATTAATATCTATAAAATGGATTGAATCAGGGCTTTGAAAAGATGTACAAAGTATTATATGAATGTGAGGTGTGATTTTAACTAGATACCTTCTGTTTCAGAGTTGTGGGGAAGAAATATTCTTCTGCTCTATCTCCCTACCTGCCCTAACCTCCCCAGAGCACAAGACTTCTAGGTTCAGGGCCTGGCAACATACCTTCCCCCTCAAATCACTCTACTGTATTGCATCACATTTAATATTGCCTGAGCCTTGTTCTCAGCTAACTAAGGAAAAATTCCATAAATTAATTCATACTAAGCTGATAATGACTTATGCCATTCTAATGCATTAGCCTCACTCTCCTCCTCCACCTAAGTATTTGCATTTAAAAAGAAAAGTTCTGACTTTCTAGTGATGAAATTTTAGCAATTATGGGACTAACAAATAGCAGGGATATTTGTCATAACTGTAACCTTTCTACACCTTTTTAATCAGAGGGTCACATACTTTTCAAGTCATCCCTATTCTAAGGGAGAGAGTCAAACACTCAGATTTTTTTTAAAAACTCTTGGAAGGCTACTTTATTATGCTGTACACCTGTCCTTTTGTGAAGATTGTTAGTTACCCACAGAGTACTCCTTTGGAATCCATTGGTCTCTTATGGCCCATAGAATATTTGACATGGAATGAATTCCTAAGAGATTTTTTTAGTCTAAAATCCTTCTAAGTGAAAAGGTGGATAGAATACGAGGCCTGAAGTCAGGAAGACCTGAGTTCAAATCCAGCCTCAGATACTTACCAACTGTTTGACCCTGGTCAAATCATTTAACCTCTCTTTGCCTCTGTTCTATATAAATGCTTATATTCCCTCCTTTCTCTTTCTAGAAGAGGAAACTGAGCCCAAGGTTGGTTGGCACAGCCAAAGTCTGCGAACTCTTAATCATATTCTTCTCCTATGATCTGGTGCCTTTTTTTTTTTTTGACAGTTTATGATGATTTGTTTCGATCACTTTAAAGATTTCTCATCCCATTAAACCTAAACATAGAACTTTGTTTTCCCTAAAAGAAACTGAAATTTCTTCTAGAAAACTTATAATGAACGTTGATGTTCATTACATTTTCAAAGTTTATCATTTAAAGGCACTCAAAGAAAACACCAAGGAGAGGGTCCTAAGCAAATTCTCCTGTTTTATGTCAGCAGGGTTAGCCTGGAGTTCTGCTAAGTCTCCAAGCCCTGTGTTCTGCTCAAACAGCCTGTGGGAAGAGACCTGGTAGAGGAGAATGTACTGGCCCGGGAGTCACGAAACCTGTGTTTGAGTCTTCATTCTGCTGCAAACTGGCTTTGTGACTTTATGAGGATTACTTATCTCTTTCTTTAGTCTTTGTTGCCTTATCTGTAAAATAAGAGATGTGGGACTAGATGGTCTTTAAGGTGTCTTCCAATGCAGATGTTCTCTTTTCTTTCTGTTCCTTCCTTTTTTCCCTCTTTTTTCCTCCCTCCTTTCCTTTCTTCCCTCCTTCTTACCTTCCTTCATTTTCTCCCTTCTTTCCTTACCTCCCTTCTTCCTTCCTGCCTTCTTTCACTCCTTCCTTCCTTTTTATAGCTAGAAGGAACCTTTAAAATCATCTTAAATAACTTTCTTGTTTTAGAGATCAGGAAACTGAAGTCCAGTGATAGTATGATTTCCCCAAGGTCACTGAGCTAGCAAGCAGAGAGTAACTTGATTGTTTGAACTGAGTCCCTATACTGGCCAAATAATTTTGCTCCATTACCACAGATTGTACTCTTAATCCCAATTCTCTATATCACAAAGATCTGTCAATGGTCATAAAGGGACTAGATGAGGGAGTTGGAGAAGTAGAAGCCTATCCCAACCACTGGAAAAAGATCTACTTGTATAGTACACTAACAGTATGTATGGGCAACACAGCATCATTATTTATCAAACTTACAAGCCAACAGGACACAGAAAAAGACATTTTCCAGATTCACCATGTTCATAGCAATAATAGAAAACGCTTAGTAAGAGCTAGTTCTTAAGAAACATGGGCAGCAACAGCAGCCTAATTTCTCAGAGGCTCCACATAACTCTTGCCATACAAAGCAAGCAGCAAGTCTAGCTGTTGGTGACCTCAGCTGTGTTACACCATATCATCTTCATTGATTGTTGGCCCATCCTTACAAAGACAAAGGGGCAGCCAAGTTTGGACCCTGTGATTTTTAGGTATAGACATTGTAATCAGCTGCTATAATAGTTGTAATCAATTAGTCAGTGTCCAGGCTGCTTTTCTTCATCTGAACTAATTTCACAGGTGTTTCTCTGCTCATTCTCTATGTGTTAGCTAAGCACATCAAGAAACCTCCAGAGAACCTTTGTAGAACCATAGAATGTGAGACCGGAAGAGATCTGAAAACAGAGAATATTCAGGAAAATGTTAAATGTTGACCCTGAACAGATTTTAGAACATAGAATGTAAGAGCTGAAAGGGGTCTTCAACAATAGCATGTTAGAGCTAGAAGAGATGTTAGATCATAGAAACTAGAAGTGTCCTTGGAACATTGACTCTCAGAGGTAGAACCTTAGTACGTAGAATGGATGGGTTAGAAATGAAGCCTCCATCAAAATGTAAGAGCTGAAAAGGGCCTGGAGATATATAGAATGTTAGAGTGTAGAAGATTATAGCTGAAAGAAGCTTTGGAATACATTTAGTCCAGGGGTGGGGAACCTGGAGCCTTGAGGCCACATGTGGCCCTCTAGGTCCTCAAGTACAACCCTTTGGCTGAATCCAGACTGATTTAGTCTAACCCCATCATTTAAAAGGTAAGGAAACTGAGTCACTAAGGTGGGAAGTGACTGATCCAAAGTAACTCTAACAGTAACAGAATTAAAATTCAATTCAGTCCTTTTAAAGTTCACATCCAATTTGCTTTAAACTACACCACCACCCCTTATCTCTTCTGCCAACCTGGCCTCTCAATACCAACTCACTAATCACTTGGTTCCAAGTCAGGCAGGATCTGGCAGTTTCCATTCCCTCACTTCCACCCTTTCAAGCCTTTCCAATCATTGACAAAGCAATAACCTTTGCCTGATTTAACCTCTGTAAGTAATTGCTATCAGTTTTCCTATATTAACCTAGTGTTTCCCATAAACCATAGAAGCGAAGAATACTTGAAGAGCTTGTGATAAAATATTTATCAGGATTTCAGTCAGAGATTCTTGCAGTTTCCGTTTTCTGCTTTTCATGTCCTATAAGAAGTCAAATGTGTTGCTCAAGCAACGAAAGAAAGAAAAAGAAATAGTAAAATGAAAGGAAACTTTGGAGCCAGGGAGGCCTGGGTCCAAGTTCCACAGTGGCTTCATGGCCCTGGGCAAGTAGATATTTAATCTCTCACTTGTTCAATCCAACTCTCTTCATGACCTCTTTTAGGGTTTTCTTGGCAAAGATCCTGGAGCGTTTTGCCATTTGCTTGTCCAACTCACTTTATAGATGAGGAAACTGAGGCAAACAGGGTTAAATGACTTGCCCAGGATCACATAGCTAGTAAGTGTCTGAAGTTAGATTTTGAACTCAGGTCCTCTTGACCTCAGGACTGGTGCTCTATCCATTGAGCCACTTAGCTTCTGGAGTTAGTATACTTGAAAACTGAGTTAAGCTACTCCTAGGTACTCAGCACTGTGCTAGGCCCTGTGGGGGGATAAAGAAGAGAAAAAAAAGTACCAATACCAGACCAATATTGATGTAATTTGTAAATGTTTATAAAAAGCTTTATATACTTCTTCTCATTTGCTGCAAACAACCTTTTGGGGGCTGGAAGTGGGAGGTACTATGAGTGGTTTATTATTGTCCTCATTTTATAAACAAGGAAATTTACACTCAGGAAATGAAATGATTTGTCCACAGTCACGCAAATAATGTCAGAGGCAGCATTTGAACTTGGGTCTCTCCTGGTAACCAGTCAATTGCTCTTTCCATTCTGTCCCGGAATCCCCAACCTTAGCAACTCAGATTGAGAAGGAAGGTTAAAGACTGGTTAATTGTACACAGATCTGCCAAGGTCTCTGCCCCTAAGGAGTTTGTAGCTAATTGGAGAGATGAGAGTGACAGGCATGGAAGCATTTGAAAAACAAGACAAGGAAGTACATTGGCAAGTAGCAAATCACGTAATACAGGCTTTACGGGATCTAGGACTTGAGGAGAAAGAAAAGAGAGAAGGAAGGAAGGAGTGCAGAGTAGCAGAAAGAGCCCTGAACACCGGAGTCAGCAGCCCCGGCTTTGAATCCGGGCTCAGATGCTCCTTCTGTGACCATGGGTAAGCCCCATCTGCTCTCTGGACCACAGTGTCCACAGCCCTGAAATAAGGACTTTGAACTACAAGACTTCTAAAGTCTCTTCTAGCTCTGAAATTCTATGATCCTGTGATTTTTGTAGGGGAATTTTTAGGATATTAAGGCTTCACGGAAAGTCAGTGGTTTTAACTGCCCCTTGAAGGAAGTGTAGGCAGGGAGGAGCCCATAGAGCATTCTAAAGTGGAGAAATATTAGGAACAAAGGTGGGCAGGTTGATTAAACTAAAGCTTGGAGCATATCTTACATTTGGAAAAGACTCCAGAGTTCACAGGAGTATCCAAATAGAGATCCAGAGGGGAAGGGACCTTAGAAATTTTTATTTGTTTTATATTTTTCTTGCACTTTTAAAAAATTGTGAACTTAATCACCTATAAACACAAACATTTCAAATTACAAAGAAAAACAGAGAAGAAGATTGTATAAAAAGTTGTGGATATCGATTATAAAATTTTTTAAACAGGAAATGTGTATGTGTGTATGTGTGTGTATGTGTGTGTGTGTGTATGTGTACACACAAGGTAATAAGAAAATAGCTCTAGTTTTATCCCCTTCTATACTTTCTTTTCCTGTGCATTTAAAAAAAAAATACTTACCTGCATGGGTATGCAAGTACAAGACAGGGAACCCTTAGCTGGATAATTTTGTGTGTGTATGTGTGTACTGATGCTGGGGAAGAGACAGAATAGTGGCTGTTTTAGCTGCGTACAATTTCCACAAGGAGAGGTGTGTATTGGAGCCAGCTTTAACCAACCAGTTGCTAAATTTTCACGGTTAGCATCTACTCTTGGGAAATCTGCACATCAGGGCATGTTTTATTATTTTGCTGATTGTCTAGACTGAAGAAAGTGATTAAACTTAAAAATGCATTTTGTATCTTTTTTTAGAAGATCCCCTAGATTATTAAAACATTTATCAGCACTCCCTCCCCCACTTACCTGCCTCCTCTCCTGTCCCAACTAGAAGCCTTCCCCTGTATCAAAGTACAGCCAAGCTAAATGAAATGAACACACTGATCACATTAGATGAATGTCTACTTCTCTGCCCCTAGCCCATCACTTCTTAGGAAACAGGTGGGAGGCTCCTTCCATCCTCAACCTTTTATAGTCATTATTGCTCTGGTCGCTGCTCTTAGAGTTTTGAGGTCTTTCAAAGTTGTTTTCCTTCACATTATTATTATGGTCATTGTATAAATTGTTCTCCTCATCTCACTCTACATCAGCTCATGCAAGTTTGCTTTGTTCTGTTTCTTCTATATTCTCTGATTTTCAGAGTGGTTTTTTCTAGTGGTGCCGTAGAATTCCATTACATTCATCCACCATGATTTGTTCAGTCATTTGTCATTGATGGATACTTGTTTGTTTCCAGCTCTTTGATGTAACAAAATGAGGGAGACAACACACAAAAGAGGCAGGAAAAGGGAGAGACGAGGGGATACGCAGTGCAAGAGCATCTGGTTCCATGGAGTTGAGCCTAGGCAGAGAAGCAGATGTAGAGTTGAGTGAGACAAAGTCCAGTTTCTACCTTTGATAAAGGAAGGCGTTGGGAGGAGTTTGGTCCTCCACTTATCTATTTACCTAATTACTTTCCCCACCCCACCCCCCAACCAAATACAATGTATAATAGAGACTGGAGAATTTATTGACATTCTGAGATTTGTGATTCAGAAGGCCAAGAGTTCTTTCCTATAGATTAGACAATCACAGTTTTTATTGAGTCCAGCCTGGAAGTTTTGTAAAAAGGATATTCCATCTTGGCATATCTGTCACCCTTTTGAAACCCGGTTGAGTTCTCTGCAGCAGGGAACATGAACACAAAGCCACAGAGGGGCAGTTGCCTTGGGAAGACCCAAGTCACCCATCTAGACCCCATAGGGCCCCCTGTCATGTGTGGAATATAGTCATTACACAAGAAGGTATAGAGTCAAGGTTTGCCACCTCTAGGTGATGTTAGATAGACAATCTAAGACCATAGATAAAACCATTCTACTTGAATAATTAACAGGACCAAGGAAGAGAGAGGCCAAGCTAGCCAGACCCAAAAACAACACAAAGAGAAAACCAGAGACACAGAATTACATTCTATTACATTCAGCTGAGGAACATTAGGGCTCCTAAAGAGTTGGTTCAGAAGAAACTAAAGGCTGCAGTCCTGGTTTCTTCTCACTTTTTTTCCCCATAGAAGATTGCATATTCTTTCAACATGCCTAAATGTGACCCAAGTCTTCCTTTTGGTTCCAAGAGCATGATAGTCCAAATTTCTCTCAGGGCTGGAAGGGAATCCTTGGCCCTCTGAACTATGAATCCTAGATGGCCAGTCAGTTCTCAAAACCCTGTGACTAATGTGAGCTCCTTGAGGGCTGCGGCTATTTTCTTCTTGTGTTCTCATGGTTTAACACAGGATCTCACTGCATAGTACATATTTTGAAATGGGTTTAATTGTGTTAATTAAGCATTTCATGCTCCCCACAGGGCACAAAGGTATCTTAGCTACAAGCTAAAAATGCACTGCAGCAAGTACTTAACCAACAATTTATTTTTATCCCTTACTTGCTATAAAATTTCCAGGAGGGGCACTGGAGTTCATACTATAGAAATTTAAAACTCAGCAATCAGCATTCTCCCCTACTATAGAGCTAGGCACACTGGGGCACGGGAAGGTTAAGTGATGCGACCCAGGGTTCTGGGTGACTCTCTGTGCAGAAGTAGAGGGCTCTTTTCAGAGCCTTTTTTCAGGCCTCGGTTTTAATGATTCCTCTCTCTTCCAGGCACTTTGTGCTGCCCTCCCCTAGGATGAAGCTATAGATTTATTGATTACATGGCATTCTAAGGCAGTAGGAATGTGTGTGAAAATGAGTATTTATCATTTAACTTCCACGAAGCTTTGGCTAAAGGCTCATTCTGCCAGAAAACTCACATTTCTGTAGTGTTTCTAAATTTTACAAAGTCCTTTCTCCAATAATCCTGCAAGGAAGGGGGTAGGTTCTTAGGGTGGATGAATGAAGAGGCATTTATTAGGTACCTACTGCGTGTCAAGGCACATTTCTAGGCAATGGGGAATTCAAATAGAAGAATGAAGTGTATAACAGTATGCACCTTCAAGGTGCATACTAATGGGGGAGACAATACACATTAGGTAGAGGTTTCCCAAAATGTCGTTACTGCTGTTCAGTCATTTCAGTTGTGTCTGACTCTTCGTGACTCCATTTGAGGTTTTCTTGGCAAAGATATTGGAGGAGTTTGCTATTTCCTCCTCCAACTCATTTTACAGATGAGGAAACTGAGGTAAACAGGGTAAAGTGACTTGCCCAGGGTCACCCAGCTAGCATCTGGAGCCAGATTTGAACTAGGGTCTTCTTGACTCTAGGCCCAGCATTCTCTCCAGCACGCCATCACTGGTCTCCAGGAAAGGGAGTCTTAGAATTACAAAGTATGAATGGTACATGGAACATTAGAACAGTTGATTGTCACTTCCTTTTACAGGTGCAGTGGTAATGTTGATTTGATCACTATTCCTTAGCAACATAGCACCTGGCAGGGTATTGGGGATGCATAGCTGGATGTAGTGAGTTAAGTGAATTTGTAGTCATTCATTAATTGGGACAGCTCAGTCCCAGGGTGGGGCTCCAAAGCTTAATTTGGAGGAAAGGGGAGGAATAGTCTCTCTTGGTCTTGTCAGAAGAGCAGGGATATCCCAGGCTAGATAGGGACTATAATGGTAAAATCATGATTTAGAGTTGGAAGGTCTCTCAGAGGGCGTCTAGACTAATCCCTCTCATTTTACCTCTTGGAGGAAACTGAGACACAGTAAAGTTAAGTGACTTGCCCTAGTATGCATAGGTAAGTTAGATCAGAGGTGAGCTCTTAATAGTATGCATAATGGTATGCACCTATGATTGTGCCCACTTTTCGGATGAGGAAAATGAAGTCCAGAGATGATGTGACTTGCCTGGTTTGAGCAGAGATCTGAACACATGCTCTCCTGATTCAGGCGTCCTTCCACTCTCCCACGTTTCCTATGAATATGATAGGAGACTTCTGGCCCAGGAGCCATACTGAGTTCTGGGTTTGATTTTTTTTGAGCCCCTCAGGATGATTTTGTGTTTACAAAATTTTGTGATTTTTTACATCCTGCTCCCTTCTTTCACAGTTTGGCCTATGTGCTACCTCCTTTTCCCGGTTCCAGAGATTTATTGGAGAGCACTAGCTTTGGAATCAGGAGACCTTGCTTTTATTCTGATTCTGCCAGAGGAGAACTAACTAAAAGAACCAATCGTGCCTTCTAGGGAGGAAAAAGCTTTTAAGGGAACAGGATACCTGCCTTCCAGTGTCTGATGAGCTGTTACCTGGAAGATGGATTCCACTTGCTCTACCAGGATAGAAGCAATAAATAGAAATTGCAAAGAGGCATATTTGGCCTTGACATAGGAAAAACTTCCTATGGATTAGAGAGCCGCCTAAAATGGGATGAGTGTCCTTGGGACAGCAGTGGGCTCTTCCTCCCTGGTGGTCTCTAAGCTGTGTGACCACCTTCCTTCCCTGTTGCTTATTGACTGACTGATTATAGAAATGATTGCTATATTAGACTGGGTGACCTCCAAGTTTTCTTCTAGCCCTGAGATTTTAAGAATCTCCCTTCCTTTATTTGAAGGTGATGATCCTCTTTCAATGCCTTTGTAAATGTAGTTTTTCTTGTTATTATTCCCTTATTTCCCCCTATATACCCAGAATCCTCTTCTGGCACAGATCTTTCACTCTTATAGTCATTAAACATTTCTATGCCTCTTAATTTGTTTGAATTCCTATTTGTGCCATGTCCATCAGTGCCTGGCATTCGCCATACTTTCCCTTCCTTGCATCCCTAACTAGATTATGAATTCCTTGAGATTAGGAAGTGGTTTCCTTTCTTCCTTACTTCCTTCCTTCTTCTTTCCTTCCTTCTTTCCTTCTTTCTTTCCTTCTTTTTTCCTTCTTTCTCTCTTTTTTTCTCAACTGCCAAAGTACTGGACATATATAGTATATAGCATAGTATATATTATATAGTAGACAACTAATAAATGTTTGCTAGATTAAAATGAAAGAATGAGTGAATGAGTGACCAAGGCTAGGCCATGAACTGGAATGAGAACTAGATTTGGTTTGAGGAAGGACTCTACCTAATTCAATAAACTCCAGTAGCTCTCTGTTACTTCCAAAATCAAATATAAAATCTTCTGGCTAAAAGCCCTTTATAACTTGACCCCTTCAAACATTCTTGTTTTCTTACAATTTGCTCCCCTCCACATACTCTAAAATCCAGTGAAAGTGACTTCCTTGCTCAAACAAGACTGGCCATCCCCTATACCTGGCTCTCTCTTAATCTACCTTTTTCTACCTCTGTTGCCATGGCTTATTAAAATATCACCTTCTAAAAGAACTTTTTCCTATCCCCTTTAACGCTCCTGAATTCCCTGTGTGATTATCTCCAAGTCATCTTGAATACATCTTAGTTATTTGTATAGTTATTGGCATTTCCCCCCTTTCCTCGCATCCTCAGTGTTTAGTACAGTTCCTGGCACGTAGTAGGCACTTAATAAATGTTTGTTGACTTGCCTTGATTGGAGGTAGTTCTTGGCTCTTTACTTCCTATTCATAAGTGGTTTAGACCTGAGTACTTTTAAAATCCCTTCAGCCCAGAAAATGAGTACTAAAGCCCCTTGTTAAGGCATATTCATTGTTGGAGGCTTACAGACTTTAGACAGTGGAACAGTTGATCATTACTCATTCGTTTCAGTCATGCCCTATTCTTTCTGACTCCATTTGGGTTTTTTGTTGTGGCTTGCTTGGTTTTTGTTTGAGTTTCTTTTTGCCAAAGATACTGCAGTGGTTTGCCATTTCTTTCCCCAGCGTATTTTATATCCAAGGAAACTGAGGGTTATGAGACTTGCCCTTTTGGCACATGGCTGCTAAGTGTCTGAGGTCAAATTTGAACTCAGGAAGACAAGTCTTCCTAATTCCAAACCCTATGCTCTATTTCACCACCCAGCTACCCTGGAACAGTTAATAGTAGCGAATTAAAATGGCAGAGTAGTAGAATAAGTATTTCCCTTCTGAAATCCATTGTTCTAGGAACAGAAGAGACCGCTCAAAAAGTAAATGAATGAAAAAAAATTAAGCATTGTGCTAAGCTACCTGGGCTGAAGACTCAGAAGTAAGACAGGGTCCTCAAGGTGCTTGTATTCAAATAGAGGAAGAGTAGTTTGCCCAGAAAAAATTTATGTTTTGCTTTCTCTCCAAAATCCTAGGATTGGAGAGTGCCGTCCTTGGAAGTAATAAGGAGCTACTGGAGTTTATCGAGCAATGGCAGGATTGACTTGATGCCTTTTCCTAGAGCTGGGAAAGAGATGATGCTTGAGGTGGGGGTTAGCGAGATGAGATGGCTAAAGTAGGACGTCAAGTTTGGTGGGAGAGTTTGGTATAATGGGCCATGGGATGATTTTACCAGAGGAGGCACTTGGGCAGGAGGTACAGATGTGAAAGATTAAGCCCCACCCCCACCCCCAGCCAGACTATACTGTCTACTGTGGAAAGGCAGTGGTAGAGTGAATGGCAGGTTTCAGTCTAAAGAATCCTTTAGTAGGAAGGACAGAGAGGAAGGAGATGGCACTCATCTCTAATAAGAGTTCTTGTCCTCTGCCCTTACTTCCCTCTTTTAGTCTTCCCTTCTCTCTATACAAAAGACTTTGACTTTTTCTTTTTTTTCTCGTTACCCAACTTGCTTCTCTTTTTTCTCTTTGCTTTCCTTGAATAAACTCCTTGAAGACAATGGCTTTTTGTTTTTGTATCCTTGGCCCCTAGCATAGTACTTGTCACATAGTAAGTATGTAGTAGTAGTATTACTGTAGCAGTAGTAGTAGTGGTAGTGATAGTAGTAGTAGTAGTAGTAGTAGTAGTAGTAGTAGTAGTAGTAGTAGTAGTAGTAGTAATAGCTAGGATTTATAGAGCACTTACTGAATGCCAGATACTGTGCTAAGTTCTTTATAATTATTATCTCATTTGATCATCTCCACACCCTTGCAGAGTAGGAGCTATTATTATCCCTGTTTTAAAGATGGTGAAACTGAGGCAAACAGAGGTCAAGTGACTTGCCCAGGATCACACAACTAGTAAGTGACTGAGGCTGGATTTGAACTTGGGTTTTTCTTGCTCTGTGATCTTTCCACTATATCACACCAAATTATTAAATCCTTGTTGATTGACTCTAATAATGAAAAGCATAATAGCCTGAGGAAACTGGTCTTGGAGTCAGGAGTATCTGGCATTTACTGGCGGTAGTATCCTGGGCAAGTTACTTCTTAAAGTCATACACAGAGGGTACCTCAAAGACCATCATCATTTTACAGAGAAGGAAACTGAGGCTCAGTTAAATGACTTGCCTCCAGTCCCACTGGGAGTAAGCACCAGAGGTAGGCTTTGAAACCAAAGGTCCCCAACTCCCAGTGTCAGTACTCCTTCCCCTCGAATACACTTCTCTGACCCTCACTTTCCTCATTTGTAAAGTGGGGACTGGGGCTGGGGGGTTGACTTTGATGTCTTCTAAGATCCCTCAACCCTAAAATCTATGCCTCTCTGGGTCCTGACTGACAAATATATCAACCATATGACCCAGACAAATTTTTCAGTATCCCCATACCAACTCTCAAATGATAAATAGCCTGCAAATTGAAAATCTGCTTTCGGGAAGTATATTTGTTCCTTATGGCATTTTTATTTTCTGTAACACATAACCAATGAGGAACTTTGGAAGCAAAGGGGTAATAAAGAATACCATCAGGAAATGTGTGATAGTAAGCATTTATTAAGCACTTACCGTATCTCAGGCACTATGCCATAGTAAGAGAAAATAGACTGCCAGGGGTTGGCAGGGGGACAGACCACATGCTTCATTGATGTCCTTCACTGATGTCATCAACAAAACAAGCAAGGCCCGCCAGAACAGTTGGGTGGACCTCTGGAGGTGAACTTATAGGAGGATGTAGATTCAAGTTAGCCAGAATGGGCAGGCGTGGATGACCTGTAATTTGTAGTCACTGGAGGGAGAGTCATTGCAGTATTGAGAAAATTATAATTTCATATACATTTTCATTTAAAAGGCAGGTATTGCTGAGATGGATTGTTTTTGGAGTAGAGATTGGACTAAATGACCCCGAGACGCCTTCTAATTCTACTTTTCATGAGTTGCGCATTTCATGGTCCTTCAAAAAGAGAATAACCTGCTTTTTTATGTGGCCCTTAATTGATCTTTATTTTGTTTTGTATGTCAGTCCTCAGGTTGAAAATATTTTCCTCCCCATCAGGACACAGACAAACACCAACATCTTTGTAGTACAAAATGTCCCTGTTTTGTACACCATTAAGCAACTTTATTTCCTCTGTATTTATTTTTGTACCATTTAAAGATGAAAGATCTATTAGGATGTCCTTTGAAAAAACAGCCATGTTTCTGGATAAGTCTTTTCAGCCTAACTCATCATCATTTGCCTTGAAAAATACCATCTGCCTAGGTCAAAAAATGATGAAGTCAGATCCTGAGGCATAAAGCCAGCAGTCAAGTTGATTAAGCTAGTATAGAATTACAGGCAAGGATATTTACCGCAGTGTCTGAAGGTGGTGCTGAGACATACTTTTCTATAGTTTGTTCCATAGACCAGATAGGTTTGTGAACCAGTCCAGAATATAAACTGTACCTAAAACATAAATAAATGTATCTGTGTGCATGTGCATGAAATGTTTTTGCCACTTCAGATTTAAATCTGTGATAAAACTTGAACTAAATTGGGCAGGAAATGGTCAGTTTCCTAAAGCACAGTTCTGATCTTAGTACTTCGTAGTTCTAAAATCTCCAGTGGCTCCTCACTGCCTGTAAGATAAAGACCTAACTCCTTAGCTTGACCTTAGCTTGAAGATCCTTTTTAAGCCGGACCTAACCTAGCATAACTAACTACATACATGAGGTTTTTTTTTAATGGTTTTTGATTATTTAGTTGTGTCTAGCCCTTTGTGATCTCAATTGGGGTTTCCTTAAAAAAATACTAGAGCAGTTTGCCATTTCCTTCTCCAGTTCATTTTGCAGATGAGGAAACTGAGGCAAAGAAGGTTTAAGTGACTTGCCCAGGGCCACATAGCTGATGAGTGTCTAACACCTGATTTGAACTCACAAAAAGGAGTCTTCCTAACTCTCGGTCTGGCACTCTATACACTGTGCCATCTAGTTGCCCCTTTTGCTTTCTTATTACTGTCTAATAATCCTCCATTCAACCCAATCTGGTCTTTTCTTTCTATTGTTCAGTCATTTTTCAGTCATGTCTGACTCTTTGCGACCCCATTTGGGCCTTTCTTAGCAAAGATACTGTAGTGGTTTGCCATTTCCTTTTCTAGCTCATTTTACAGACACTGAGGCAAACAGGGTTAAGTGACTTGCCCAGAGTCACAAAGCTAGTAAGTATCTGAGGCTATATTTGAACTCAGATCTTTTTCACTCCAGGCCCAGTACTCTTATCTACTTCACCACCAACCTGATCTTACTATGCCTCAAACATGACCTTGATTTTCTGCAGCTAAAAAAAACAATATAAAAATATCTTTTAAGGGATATATGTATTGCATAGCTCTATGCTAGGTACTCACAAGGTATAAAACTTGCATAAGAAATGGTCTTTTCCCCAAGAAGTTTTCAGTCTGGAAGAAAAAATTCAAAGGATGGGATGAAGGACTATAATCTCATTGATATAAAGAACTCCTATTGTAGAAACTGACTCCATTGATGCATATCATCAGCAACTTCATTTTAATTTATAGTTTTACAGTTCCCTTGAGCAGACCAGACCAGAGGTTAGTTAAGTAATTTTCTGTGATTTCTCAGTTAGTAGTTTTCAAAGGCAAGTCTTAAACCAGAATTACCCTGACTCTAAAGCTGGCCCTTATGATACATAATGTTATATAGCTTAGAGAAGTGTAAAACAAGGAACTTAGAGAGATCTATAGGGAAAAGATAGTTAACCATTAAAGGAATCAAGAGTGGCTTTCCAGCTGGAGTTGAAGGGAGGAAAGACAAGAATTTATAAAACATGGAGTTGGTAGAAACTTGAGTACAAAACAGAAATGGACCAAGCATGGTGCTGTTTCAAGTCATAGGACATCGAGCTGGAAGATAACTTAGAGATTATCTATTCCAACACCCTCATGTTATAGAGGAGAAAACTGAATCACCAAGATGAGAAGTGATTTGCCGTAGGTCACTTGGGTAGTAACTTACCCAAGATTCCAACCTGTGTCCCCTGAAATCAGTTCTGTGCTCTTTCCATTCCACCACACTCACTCTTGACTCTGTAGATTTCGCAACAGTCACTGATTTTCACTTGTAACTTGTGCTTTTTTCACAAGGGCAGGAGCAGGAAAGCTGAGTTCTCATCTTCATAGGTTACCTCAATTATTTACCCAGAAATGTCAAATGGAATTGTTTCAGGTGCCTTTGGAAGGAAGCAGGGAACATGCAGGGGGCCCTCACAGCTTGAAAAAATACCTGTGGGTGGTACCTACAACAGGAGGACAGCTAATGACTCATTTGACGTCAAGCCCAAGACGGACGTCATTCAGTGGGCCAGAAAGGTCTTGTTTTGCAGTTGATGATGTGGAAGGGGACAAATGAGGGAGAAAATATGAAACTCAAGGGTAATTATCATAAGTAATCATTCGACAACGCAGAACCCCTCATTACCATATTTCTCCCCCTAGCCTTCGGTGTCTGGCTATTGTCTTTTCTCTTTAGTGTCCCTTTTTATTTGGTGAGGTGTCTGTGTTCTTCCTCTGGGGAGTCCATATTTTAATTCCTTATCTGTAGCTTAGCAGCAGCAGCTGTTCAGTGGAGAGTGCAGTGGGAGGTGTAGACAGACACTCCTTCGCTTGACTTGCCTTGTTCTTATCCCAAGGGGCTACAAGTGGCTGGCCTGGGAAAGTTACACCGACAGGGCCCAGTGAGGCCCTCCGCCGGGGTAGCAGAGTTAAAAGCCAGAGGAGTTTTCTTATTTCACTTAAGCTAGGAGAGCTCCGACAAGCCCATGTACCTTAGAAGGACAAGAATAGTTTGGTAGCTGTGAAGAATGGAAGGACAGCCACGGAGGGGTTTGTGGGGGAGGGCTTATCCTTATTAGAAAATAATAATATTAACAATAATAGCTCGTATTTATGCAGTACTTAAAGGTTTGCAAAGTGCTACCTATACTTACACAGCTTATCAACCAACCTGTGAGGTAGGTCTATTATTATCCCCATTTTACAGGTAAAGAAACAGATTCTGAAAGAGGATCAGTAGCTTGCCCGGTGTCACGCAGCTTGTAAATGTCTAAGAAAGATTTAGAACTCTGATCTTCCTAACTCCAGGTCCAGCAATTTATCTACTGTACCCACTCCAAGGTGAGGTGCCTGGGGTCACCTTAGTATAGCAGGAATAGTGCTTTCTTTAGAGTAAAAGACTGTGGGTAGTAACTTGATTGATGATTAGCTATGTGACCCTAGGAGAGCAAACTTTTTCCTTTCTGGGCCTTAGTTTTTATATCTATAAAATGGAAGAGGATGAATGAAATAATTTCTAATGTCCCTACTAACACTCAATTTGTAACTTTATGAGTTGCAGTGCTGTCCTTCCCACTTTTCTTTACAAAACCTTTTCCCCTGGGGCAAGATCCTTCACCTGCAGGCAGGGAAAAGAAATAATTACAGGGTACCCTGACAGAGCAGAGTTTTAAAGAAGGGCAAATGAGATTAGCCATTCCTTAAAGCTGGGAATTTAAGCCAAAGCATATGAGAAGAACAATGCAAAATAAGATTGGAAAGGTAGATTGGAGACTCATTTTGGAAACCCTCAAATGCCAGGTGAAGGATTTTGTATCTTCTGTAGTAGGTAAGGGGGTGTTACTAAAGGTTTTTGAGCAAAGAAGTGGCATTCTAGGACCTCTGTATTGGAAAGATGATTTTGGTGGTAGTGTGAGAGTTAGAGTAGAGATGAGAGAAACTGAAAGCAAGGAGATCAGTTAAGAAAAACAGGACTCACCAATAAAAGGAACCCACCCCCTAACTAGCACAGCTAGGTGGTGCAGTGGTTAGAGCTCTGGGAGTGAAATCAGGACAACCTGAGTCAGGTCTCAGGTACTTATTAGATTTTTGACCCTTGGCAAGTTACTCAATCTCTATCTGCCTTAGTTTCTTTTATGAAAAATGGAGGTAATAATAGTACCTACCTCTCAGGGTTGTTCTAAGGATTTAATGAGATAATATTTGTAAAAAGCACTTAGCACAATGCCTGGCACATAGCGGATACTTAATAAATGCTTGTTTTCATCTTTCCCTTTCCCCTTCTTCCTTTCCTCCCTCCCTCCCTTCTTTCCTTCCTTCCTTCCATCTTTCCTAAGTAGGAAGGATTGAACATAGAATGAGTGAGGGCTGAGGGTCTGAAATGGATATGAATATTGACTGGTTTTGACTCTTGTATAAAAAATGGGATTTTGAATTATTCTCAGGATTCTAGCCACAGCCCTAGGATGAGATGACTTAGAATTACCTCCTTCCTTTTTTGCCTTTCCCCACAGCTAAAATGGTCCAGACAAAGGTTTTAGAGATGGAATGAAAGACCATCATGGAAGTCCTGCCCTCTCTTTTTGTAGACAGGAGATTGTGATCCAGGGATACTTGCTCAAAGTCACCTAGGTGCAAAGACTCCCATTCAAGAAGTTCTTTTTACTACTCATGCAGCTCCTCAGTTTTTCTGGAGTTCTCTGCTCCCAGTTTCTCATCACTCTCTCCTTCTGGCACTATCCTTGTCAAAACTCCAGTTTATAATGGTTGTACTGCAAAATCAGCTTGATGAATTACAAAGTGTGCAACATTCAGAGATAAGATTTGGGAGAGGGGAGGGGACAACATAAAGCAAGTTTGACTTTCAGACTTTGAATGGTAGAATTAGAGGGATCCTACAAGTCACTAAGTCACTCACATTTTAGATGAAAAACAGATAATTAGTTGTTGAACAAAGGTCAATCAACACACATTGGTAAGTTTTTGTTGTCTGCCACCTCTCTTTCAGTAGTTTTTCAAGTGTGTCCAACTCTTTGCGACCCTATTTGGGGTTTCCTTGGGCAAGATACTGGAATAGTTTGCCATTTCCCTCTCCAGGCTATGTATCAGGCATTGTGATAAGTACAATGGATTCAGATATAAGCCCATCCAAAGAAAGGTAGGCTCTCCTCTCAAGTAGCTTATATTCTAATAGGGGAAGATAAAACATAAAAGGAAGCCAAAGGACAAAAAGGGGAGGAGGAAAGGTACTTGGCTTTGGCATGGGAGTGTGGTAGAGGAATCTGGATTGCAACCTGTTGAGAAAAGAAGAGATGCTTCTCCTAGGCAATGGGGGTTCTGGAAGGAGTCATCCAATCAAAAGGAAGAGCCATAATAACATCTAGGGGTCAGGTTACCTGGTCCTTCTTTCCTCTGTGTGTTGTGTAGGGCATAAGACCAGGTTAGAAGGTTAGAAGGATTTCATTGGGTATCAAGTCCAACCAGGATCTGAGTATGCATAAGACACCGAGCCTTAGTGTGTAATATGCCTAGTGAAGGAGAACATCCCATTGTACATCCCACCATAGCCCGTTCCACTTTGAATAGCTCTGATGGTTAGAAAGTTTTTCCTAATATGAAACGACAGTTTGCCTCTTGCAGCTTCTGTCTGGTCTTTCAAATTTTGCCCTCTGGATCTGAGCTGAGCAAATGAAATCTCTTCTACATGATTGATGGACCTTCAAATATTAAAAGGCAACTATCATCTCTCCAAATTGTCTTCTCTTTTTTTCCCCTCAGTTTCTTTAGTCAATCCTTGTATATTCAGTCTGTCAAGTAACATTTATTAAGCACCTACTATGTTCCAAATATTGGGGACACAAAGAAAAGTGGAAAAAAGAAAAGGCCCTGCTCATAGGGTGATGGGGAAGTCAGCATGCAAACTATGTAGAAACAAGATAGATACAAGATAAATCTTGTATAGTCTCAGAGGAATATAATTTTCTTCCTGGGGAATGCTCCACTATGCTTGCCTTTCTCTGGAAATGTCCAAATTTGTTAATGCACTTCATCAAATGTGGTGCCTGGAACTGAACCCTCTAGGTATACTTTGAACACAGCACACCATCATGAAACCACTATGTCCTTCATGCTCAATAACATGCTTCTATCACTAATGCAGAGACCTTCAGTAATTGTTTTGGATGCCAGGTCTTGTTGTTGACTCATAATGCAGTGGTATTCCAGTAAATATTTAACAACCAGCTCTCTAAAAAATAAATGTATGCAGGACACTCTTTTACGTTTATTCTGTATTATTAATATTTTCTCTGTCACTTTCTTAAGTCTAGAGACAACCAACAAAACTATTTCTGGCCCTAAGTCATATCATTTGCAGATTTCAGAGATGTGAATACTTATGCTGAAAATTTAACAAGCAGTTCTTCCAAATCTCTGCCCAGGTAGAAATTGCATACCACAAAAAGACCCAGTTTTCTTTCTTTCTTTCTTTCTTTCTTTCTTCCTTTCTTTCTTTCTTTCTTTCTTTTCTTCCTTTCTCTCTCTCTCCTTCTTCTTTCCTTCCTTCCTTCCTTTCTTTCTTTCTTTTTTCTTTCTTTCTTCCATCCTTCCTTCCTTCCTTCCTTCTTTTCTTTCTTTCTTTCTTTCTTTCTTTCTTTCTTTCTTTCTTTCTTTCCTTCTTTCTTTTCTTCTTTCTTTCTTTCTTTCCTTCTTTCTTTCCTTCTTTCTCTTTTCCCCCCATACAGACTATTATCCAGTGTTACCTTACCTATATTGCAATGACATAGGTGAGTTTTTTAATCCAAGTATAGGACTTGAACTCTGTCCCTATTAGGTTGTAAGCTTTTCAATTATTTTTAGATCATAATTTTATTGACCAATATATTATATATCTGCTCCATATATTATATATACAGATATTATATATACATATATACATATACAGATATATATTAGATATCTGTAATCTGAAGATCTTACAAGCCAACCAATGGTGCCTTCATTCAATACATTGGTAAAGAGATTAGCTGGAACAGATTTTGCAACAAAACACTATGGCATTTCACTTAAGGCAGATCAATTATTCTCCAGTATTTGGATCTACTTCTTTATTCATTTCAAAGATCCCTAATCTTATTATTATCTAGACTGTCTTTCCATCTTATCCACAGTGATATCATGGGAAGCTTTGTTAAATCCTTTGCCGAAAATCAGTGATGTTGTCATCTCTTTCCTGATTATTTTTGAGGCCTGAGATCACAAATTTAGAATTTGAAGAGACGTTTGAGGTCAACAAGTCCTACCCACTCATTTTACAAGTGAGAAAACTGAGAGAAGTAGGGTTTTCTTGGCAAAGATATTGGAGTGATTTCCTTTTCCAGCTCATTTTAAAGATGAGGAAACTGAGGCAAACAGGGTCAAGTGATTTGCCTGTGGTCACACAGCTAGTAAGTATCTGAAGATATATTTTAACTCAGGTTTTCCTGACTCTAGGCTCGTACTCTATCACTGCCCCTTCTAGCTGCCCTTAAACACTAAAGCTGGCAACAAAGAAGGATCCCCAGACAGGAGAGCTGCCAGACCCATTACTCAGGCATTATGATTTATTCCCCTTGGCCTCTTCTTTCCCATAGCCACCCATCACTCTTTTCTTTCTTTCCTTCCTCAGAATTTGCAGCAAAGGAGGTAGTTTAAACCCTTGTAGGTAGAAGTGCCCTTGTGACTTTCCCAATGCCAAGCCAAGAAGAGCAGGCAGCAAACTGCGACTGGGCCTGGGAAAATGACAAGGGTCAAGAGGATCTGGGTGGCATGCCCTTTGAGAATCACTGCTTTAGTTAGGCTTCTAGACTTCAGTCAGAGTTCTGACACTTGACAGATGCATGGCCCTGAGTTAAGTCTACAAGACTCTCTAAGCTCCTTGATGGAGCAGAATGAGAAGGGGACTGTTCAAATCCTGGTATTTCCACTCAGTTTAGTGACCTTGTGTCAGTTCCTAAGTGACACTTCCTAAGTGTCAGTTTTCTCTACTAAGAAATGAAGGAGCTGGCTTAGGTGACCTGTAAAGTTCCTTCCAAATCTAGATGTATAATCTTAAAATCTAATCCTAAAATCAGATGAGAGAATATTTGTCAAGCAATTAGGGTGTTGAGTGTTTGGCACATAGTAGGTGCTATGGAAGTGCTTATTCCCTTCGTCTTGTCTCTCTTTCCTAAAATTTTAATTGATTTTCTCTCATCTGTAACATGGGAACTACAATATCTGCACTACTTGATAAGTAGTGAAAAGAATATTGACTGGGCCAGACAGCCTGGATCCTAAGTCTCTGCCCTATTATTTATACCCTGGGTGGTACTGGGCAAGCCCCCTCTAGGCCTCAGTTTGCTTATTTCTTAAATGAAGTTTAACTAGATAACTTCTAAGGTCTCTCCTGGTTTTGAATCCTAGAACCTTTATAGTACTGATTTGTTATGAGGAGAAAGGGCTTTATAAATATTAAAATATTGTAGAAATATGAGTTATTCTCATTTATCCCATTTCTTTCTCAGAAGCAATGTGGCAAAGTGGATAAAGAGTTGGTCTTGGAGTCAGAAAAGTATGTGTTCAAATATTTCCTCTGACATCTATTGACTGTGTGACCCTGGACAAGTCTCCTAACCTTTTAGATGGTAGCTTCCAGCGATAGACTTGACTTGCATTCATTCTCTATATCAATGAGCTCAGATGTCCTATCTACATCTTTCATGAAGGAGTTTAAGTGCAGAGATAGAGAGTAGTACTTAATTTTTAAATTAATCCCTTTTGCCCCAGGGTCCCACAACCTCTGTCTGTTGGCACATCTTAATGGTGGAAGGACAGATTCTCAAGGATTTAAAGAGATAGGC
The DNA here is from genome assembly GCF_028372415.1 of Notamacropus eugenii. Taxonomy (NCBI): domain Eukaryota; kingdom Metazoa; phylum Chordata; class Mammalia; order Diprotodontia; family Macropodidae; genus Notamacropus; species Notamacropus eugenii. Next base: position 118,155,534 of record NC_092876.1, read on the forward strand.
TCACCTGATTTAAAGAGATAGGCTCACCTACTGGGCCTGAAGTTCCAGAAACTTAAGGAGATTACATAAATGTGAATTTCTCTGTCAAAAACAAAATCTGCAACTGCTCAAAAGTTAAATTAAAACCACCATTTGCAGCTCAGCCACAGAACATCTTCAGCAGTGTAAAGAATCTTAGCAACGCCAGGGTGGTTGGTGATGTCAACAAGGGGAGAGAGGCAGCATGCCTCTCTTCCAGCCCATGTGATTCCAAAGTGTTCCTAGTCAGCCTTACAGCCAGAGTACATAGTCAGGTTGTGTCAAATTTTACAATACTATTTGTCATTTGACTCGCAAGCCCTTTTGTTTATTTATCAATTCATTTGCAGCCTTAGGGTGTGGTCACCTGTGTTGTTGCTGGGTCAGTTTCTTTCGTCTCTTACAGAGTCAAGGCAGTTAATAAAGCTCAGCATGGTCAAGGAAGGAAATGGCTTCTGAGGATAGTTATGACAAAAGGGCAGATTTTGGTTCCATATGAAGTTTTGTTATTGTTGCTCAGTCATTTTCAGTTGTTCCCAACTCTTCATGATCCCATTTGGGGTTTTCTAGGCAAAGATACTGGAATGGTTTGTCATTTTCTTTTTCAGCTCATTTTTCAGATGAAGAAACTGAGGCAAACAAGATTAGGTGACTTACCCACGGTCACACAACTAGTAAGTGTCTGGGACCAGATTTGAACTCAAGGAGAGTTCTGACTCCAAGCCTGGCACTTTATCCAATGCACCACCTAGTTGCCCTTCATATGAGGAAACGACCTATCATTAGAGATAATAAAAAATCAAGTGGACTGCCTTCTGACTTAGTGAATTCTATACCACTGGAACTATTCAACTGAACTCATGGCAGAGATGTTTTTATGGTAGGTAAAGGATTGGAAAAGATGACTAGTCATCAAAGTAGTCTAGAATATAGATTTAAAAGAGACTGACTCTTCAGTCAGAAGACCTGGGTTCAAATCTCAGACTTCACACTTGCTTTGTGATATTCAGTAAGTCTTGAGTCTCAGTTTACTTATCTGTAAGATGAAGTGATTGAATTAGATGATCTCTGAGATCCCTTGCAGCTCCAGAACTGTGATATTACAATCTGCCTTTACAGATGAGGATTGCTAACTCTAGGATTTATAACCATTGAATTATAACCATTGAATTAAACCATTCAGTGAGCATCCTTTGTATACAAATCCATCGCCTTCATCTCTAACCTTAGCTTCATTGTTCAATGTCTCTTCCAGATCTAAATTCTGTGATCTTTTAATTATTTATGCTGCTGTAACTCCTCCATTACTGTGGCAAACATACATCACACTGTTTTATGCCTCTCCTATTGCTAGTGATGAGAAGTATGTTGGACAAGGTCATGATTTTATATTTTTCAAAGAATTTTTTAGTCAACAAAATATCAACATAATGACATTTCCTACTCCATGTTTTCCATCATAGTAATGATGTAGTATATTGTGGAATATTGTTCGCAAATACATGCATATTTGTACTTTCACTGAGGATGCCCTAGATGTGTGTGTAGATTATTCCCAGTCAAATATATATCGATGAGTACATAGAGTTATAGTAATATGAAAGTAGATATAGGTAAGTAGTTAACATACTCTTGATTGTCTTTTGTCACTATTAATAAGGTCTAAAAAATTTTCCCATGGTTTTAGTGTCTTTCCCTCCTTCAGGCATCTTGGGTATCAATTGTTCATTGTTTTCGCAGTTGTATAGACCTCCTCTACATAAACTTGGTTTAGCTCAGTTTCTCATCCTTTTTTCTGTTAGTATCATTTTATCTCCCATATCAGTACATTTGGATATATGATGCTACTGAAAAGTAAATTTTTAAAGTGTAGACCTTTTCCTTTTCTTTTTTGTTTTTTTTTTTATTTGTTTGCTCTCCTTTCTGTTTTAATCCTTAAATGTCTCAGGATCACTGATTAGTTGGTTCTCCAGCCATATTTTCTTTAACCTGTTTTTCCCTCTTGCTTTTGGCTGTTTTGTGAGACAATGTTGCTTTTATAATCTTTTATCATACTTTCTAAATTACAAAGTTAATTCTAAACAACAGTTGCCTTTGGCTGCCATATCTTTCTACTTGGCAAGTGAGTCTGTATTCTATATATTCCATTTTCCATCAATAACTTATTTAAATAGGTTAGATTGGAGTTTAATTATGCAATATATCATTTCATTTATTCATTTTTATTTGTTGTTATTGATGTTTTATTTTTAATCACCTTCATTTCCTTTTTTCATTTATTTTTTTTACTTTGTACTATCATATTTGCTTTAATAAATCTGATTAAATATAGGAACGACTCCCTTATCAGCAATAAGTTTTTCACAGGCCATTAAAATATAATCAGGATAATTTTTATGATGTTGTTCCTTGCTCATAACATCTAGCACCATTCAAATATTTTCTTGAGGAAAGTACATACGATAAGTAAGCAGAAGACTTTGGTATAGTTTTTCAGTCTTTAGTTTCAGTCATTCTTTGTTCCTGGTCCATATTGTTCAATATATTTCTTGCTATGCTTATATATTCCCACCTTTACATTAAAGTTGCCAATTACCAAAGTACATATTGATTATTGAAGAATTTTTTAAAAAAATATTTTAAACATTTTTATTTAAAGTTTTGAGTTCCCAGTCCTATCCCTCACCTCCCTCCCTCCTCCCTTAGACAGTAAGCAATCAGATATAGGTAATACACGTGCAATTATGTAAGATGTTTCCATATTAGTTATTTTGTACAAGAAAACTTGAATAAAAGAAAAAAGAGAGAAAGTGAAAAATAGCATGCTTCAGTCTGTGTTCAAAGGATATCAGTTCTTTTTCTGTAGGAGGATGAGTCCTTTGGAATTGTCTTAGATCATTGTATTGCTGAGAAAAACTAAGTCATTCACAATTCTTCATCAAACAATATTGCTATTACTACATACAACATTCTCCAGGTTCTGTTCACATCACTACGTATCATGTTCATGTAAGTCTTTCCAGGTTTTTCTGAAATCATCAGGCTTGTCACTTTTTTTATAGCATAACAATATTCCATTACAATCATATGCCACAGAATGTTTAGCCATTCCCCAGTGGATGGACAAATCTTTGATTTCCAAATCTTAGCCACCACAAAAAGAACTGCTATAGATAGTTTTGTACAAATAGGTCCATTTCCTTTTTTTTTTTTTTTTGGATATCTTTGGGATATAAAACTGCCAGTGATATTGCTGAATCAAAGAGTATGCATAGTTTTGTATCCCTTTGTGCATAGTTCCAAACTGCTCTCCAGAATGATTGGATCAATTTATGACTCCACCAACAGTGCATTAATGTCCCAGTTTTCCCGCATCCCCTTCAACATCCAACATTTTCCTTTTTTGTCATATTAATCACTCTTATAGGTGTGATACTTTAGAGTTGTTTTAATTTGCATTTTTCTGATCAGAAGTGATTTAGCCCATTTTTTCATGATTATAGATACCTTTGATTACTTCATCTAAAACCTTCCTTTTCATATCCATTGAACATTTATCAATTGGGGAATGATGTAGTTTTATACATTTAACTCAGTTCTGTATGTGAGAATGAGATCTTCATTAGAGATACTTGTTGCAAAAACTTTCCCCAGTTTTCTGCTTTCCTTATAATTTTGGTTGTATTGGTTTTGTTTGTGCAAAAAAAATTTTAATTTTATATAACCACAATTATCTATTTTATATTTTGTAATGTTCTCTATATCTACTTTATACCATAATTCTTCCCTTATCCATAAGTCTGACAGATAAACTATTTTAATTTGCTTATGTTATCACCCTTCATGTGTAAATCATGTACCCATTTTGGCCTTTTCTTGGTATATGTTGTAAGACATTGGTCTATACAGAGTTTCTGCCATACTGTTTTCCAAGCTTTTTTTTGTTAAATAATGAGTTTTTGTTTCAAAAGCTTGGATTTGGGGATTTATCATATGCTAGATTACTGTGATCATTTATTATAATGTAATTTGTACCTAATGTATTCCAGTGATCCACCATTCTATTTCTTAGTCAGTTACAGAATGTTTTGATAATTAACACTTTATAACAAAGTTTGATATCTTGTACGTCTAGACTACCTTCTTTCACATTTGTTTTCACAAATTCCTTGAAATCCTTGAACTTTTGTTCTCCCTGATGAATTTTGTTATTTATTCTTCCTAGCTCTATGAAATAATTTTTGATAATTTGATTGGTATAGCATTAAATAAATAGATTTTAAGTAGAATTGTCTTTTTTATTATATTGGCTCAGCCTACCCATGAACAATTGATATTTTTCCATTTGTTTAGATCTGACCTTAATTGTGTGAAAAGTGCTTTATAGTTGTATTCATATACTTCTGGGGTTTGTCTTGGCAGTTAGACTCCCAAATATTTGTATTGTCTATAGTTATTTTAAATGGAGTTTCTCTTTTTATCTCTTCTGTTAGACTTGATTGGTAATATGTAGAAATGCTGATGATTTATGTGGGCTTATTTTGTATCCTATAATGTTGCTAAACTTGTTAATAATTTCAAGTAGTCTTTTAGTTGATTCTCTAGGGTTTTCTAAATAAAGCATCCTATCATCTGCAAAAAGTGGTAGTATTGTTTCCTCATTGCCTATTCTATTTCCTTTGATTTCTCTTTCTTGCCTTATTGCTATAGCTAACATTTCTAGTACAATATTCAATAATAGAGGTGACAATGGACATCCTTGCTTTACTTCTCATTGTACGAGGAAGGCTTCTAGCTTCTCTCCGTTACAGATAATGTTTGCTGATTGTTTTAGATAAATATCACTTCTCATTTTAAGGTAAACTCCATTTATTCCTATGTTCTATAGTGTTTTTAATAGAAATGGGTGCTGTATTTTGTCAAAGACTTTTTCTGTATCTATTGAGATAATCATATGATTTCTGTTGGTTTTGTTATTGATATGGTCTATTGTGGTGATAGTTTTCCTAATATTAAACCTAATATTGAGCCCTATATTCTCAGTATAAATCCCACCTTCTCAAAGTGTATGATCCTGTGATATATTGCTATAATCTCTTTGCTAGTATTTTATTTTAAATTTTTGAATCAATATTCACTCAGGAAATTGGTCTATAATTTTCTTTATCTGGTTTGGCTCTTCCTGTTTTGGGTGTCAGCACCATATGTGTGTCGTAAAAGGAATTTGGTAGGACTCCACCTATTTTTTTTCCAAACAGTTTATATAGTATTGAGATTAATTGTTCTTTAAATGTGTGGTAGAATTCACTAGTGAATCCTTCTGTTCCTGGGGATATTTTCTTAGGAAGTTCATTGATAGCTTATACATTTTTTTTTCCTAATATTGGGTTATTTAGATATTTTAGTTATTCTTCTGTTATCTGGATAATTTATATTTTTGTAACTATTCATCCATTTCATTTAGATTGTCAGATTTATTGGCATATAATTGGGCAAAAACAGCTCCTAATAATTGTCTTCATTTTTTCTTCATTGGTGGTGAATTCACCCTTTTCGTTTTTGATACTAGTAATTTGGTAAATTTCTTCTTTCCTTTTAAAAAAAATCTAATTAGCCAATGGCTTATTTATTTTATTGGGGTTTTTTTTCATAAAACCAGCTTCTAGTTTTATTATTTCAATGGTTTTCTTATTTTTAATTTTAATAATCTCTCTGTTGATTTTCAGGATTTCCAATTTAGTGTTTAATTGGTGATTTTTAATTTGTTCTTTTACTTTTTTTTCAGTTCCATGTCCAATTCATTGATCTGCTTTTTCTCTATTTTATTTATGTAAACTACTAGAGATATAAATTTTATCCTAAGTGCAGCTTTGGCTGTGTCCCATGAATTTTAGTTTGTTGTCTCATTGTTGTCATTTTCTTTAATGACTGAGCTTGTTGCTGGTCTGCCCTAGGGATGGGCCCCTGCTGCTGAGTGCTATGGAGACAGGATCTCTCTTCTTATAGGCCCCAGGGATGGGGTCTTACTATTGGCCAGCCCTGAGGTGGGGCTTCACTACTGGTCAGCAATGGGGTCAAGACCTTGCTGGTGGCTTGTGCTGGGGGTGGCATCACTGTGGTGATGCCTTGCTATGCTGGACAGACTATTACATGCCTAGGGTGCTGGCTTCCAGGAGGACAGAGCCTTGCTAGTATATTCCTTCTGACTCGGAGCCTTGCTGCAGGCCCTCTGCTGTGAAGCTGGTGGCTGCTGCTGCTGCTCTTGCTCTTAGACTCTCAATCCCCTCCTACCCCAGGGAAAGAGAGCTTTTCTGCTATGCTAGTAAGCTGCTTCCCTGCTCCTGTCCTAGATCAATTCTGAGGTGATTTTCTAGTTGTTTAGAGGAGAATTTGGGAGGACTTTAGAGGGTTCCTTCCTCACTCCACCATCGTGGCACCATAAGTCTCTATTGAAGGGTCTTAATGATGCTTTGTGACTGTTTTGTGGTTGGTTATTTTTTTGGTAAGCTTTTTCTTTTTTACCCTCTTGAAGAGATGTTGCTGCTTAATCTTCAATTATATTCATTATAGTATTATCACAAAAACTTAACATGATCATTAAAAAAAGGAATGACCAAATGTCCCATGAAATAATGTTTCTCATTATTTTTAGAGTATTTTAAAACCAACCCCTAATCAAAACAATCAACAAACATTTTTTAAGTGTTGCTGTGTGCCAGGCATGATACAAACTCTACCAAGTCTTTAATTTGCCTCTTCAGGGAAAGCTGAGGCATCTTCTCATTTAGCTGCAGCTCTCCCTCTTTCTTCTGGATCTATTTATATTGAGAATGTCAAAATTAATAGAATTCACTTCCTTAAGCTGCTTGCCCACTCATTGGTTCCTGGACAAGGACCTCATATTTACAGTACCAACAATTCAAATTATCTAAAAATTATTATTCTTAGCTCTCTGTCCCCTCCTTCCGATTCACATTTTCTTTTTACCTCTCTGCTACCATCTCTGGAAAATGGAAGGGGCACATAAGGGATCAAAGGCAGTTTTGTATTTTCTTTGTTTCATAGATTTTCATGGACAAAAAATTATGATTAAATAGCTGGCCTCTTACTGATGAATTCTGTACTTAGCTTATTTGGTCTCTGGAAAGAAGGTTTAAGCTTATGCTAGGACTTTTCTCAAAGACTTTGCAGCTCTGTAGAACTTTCTGGAGCCCTTATTCCTCTAACCTAGCCTTTGGGAACTCCATGTCACCTCAAACCACCATGAGGCAATACAATAGGACTTTGTGGAAGTCAAAAAGTATACTATAAGAAGAAAAGGCATGAATACTCCAAATGCCAAAAATCCTCAATCAATATGGGTTTTTCCTTTGCTCCAAAAGCAATAGTCAGCCATGAATTACTCTTATCTTTAAAATGTTAGAATTGACCAGGTAAATTCCATGCTCCACGCCAGCTCCAAAATTATACAATTTTAGCATGCTTATTTGTTGTAGCCTTTTGGATTAGTAATTCAATGCTTGTACATTGGTGAGAGAATTAGAAGATTGTTTATTAGAATTAGAAGATTGTTTAAAACTGTTCATGCTCTTTTCCATATTGCTGAAAGGAAGTATACCTTTCAAATATATGTATATATTTACATATGTATATGTATATGCACATATAAGATTTAAATGAATCACCCTTTTACCTTTGCCGTGTTCTAAGTATAGTATGCTCTACAAAAATCTAATTTTCTGCTGCAAGTGGTAAAATGCAAATTAATCCTTTTTTTCATAATTGCCTGTTATATTAGAACAGTTTGTACCAGTCTAGGTAAAAATAATTCTGAGCCCACACTCCATATATATTTTCAACCATTTACAAATTATATATATATATATGTGTATATATATATATATATATATACATACGTTGCTGTATTATTAATTATACACATTATAAAGCTTGCACAAAAATAGGCATTTAAAAAGGATGAGATCAAGTTGATTTGTGATCCTAGAGTCAATAGAGAACCACTGGAATTTGTTTTCGTTCATCCTTTGTTTTTGAAGGGGAATAATGACATCAGCAGGGTAAGATCTTGACTTACAAGTGAGTTTAAGTGAGGCAGGGCTGTGCACAGTCATCAGCCTCATTCTCTCCTCCAGAGTCATCAGAGTCCAGTGACTGGACAAAAGTCAAGACAACGGGTGATAGCCCCAGAAACCTTGGCCTTGTAAAGTTAAGGTCTTTCCCAGGTTTCAGTTTGTCTGAGGCAACACCCATTCAGTGATTCAGGCTAGGTAAGAACTGAGGCAAAAGATGGCCTAGTTTGCCTTCACAAAAGAATTAGTCTGAAAGAGGAAGACCCTCATAGTTTCCAGTCAGTACAGAAACAATTGCTCGAGTTTACTGAGAAGGGAAGTGACATAGAGAGACGTGTCCTTCAAAATCACTTTGGCAGTTTTTCAGAAGAGGGATTGCAGAAGGGAATAACTTGAAACAGAGATGCTAGTTAGGGAAGGCAAGGGGCAAGAAGTGAGGCAGGGAGATTAGTGCCTTAGTCTCTACTGAAGACTGCTTGAACAGGCTTGGTTTGTATGAATAGAGAGAAGGGGATAGATAGATAGATACAAGAGATCTTGGGGAGATTAAAAAAACAGATTCAGGAACTGACAGGATAGGGGAAGTGAGGGAGAGTGAGGAATTGAGGATGAGCCACAGATGTGAATCTGGGTAACTGGAAGGAAAGTGGTGCTTAGTACATGTTGATTGATTGATTGATTGATTGTTGTCCTAAGTCAGCAAAAGAAAAGTTTAGAAGAGAGGTGGCTATAGGGGAAAGGTAATATAATGAAATCTGTGATAGGAATCACAAACCATCCATACCTTTTCTTTCTATGCAACTGATTGTGCCCCACCCAAAATAAAAAGAGTGGTAGAAGGGCTCTTATTCATTGGTCATGGTCCCTCAGTATAGGCCCTGCTTTTTGATGAGCCCTGCTAAAGCTACAAAGGAGCTGAGGATGATGATGACAGGGAAATTTTTTCCAATTATCTGTGTTACCCAGTACATGGGAAGCATGTAGATTGTAACTGTCCTGAGATGCCAGCACCTAGCTCAGAATCAGGGGAGGTTAGGAGCTTATGCAGTGGAGGGCAAGATAGAATGAGAGAACGTTGGGGAATAGGTAGATGAGACCACCATTCAAGTGGCTGATCACTTTCCCATTTGAGGTCAGGCCATAACATCATAGTACACCAGGGTTCACAATCTCTACTTTGTAGACCACTGCATTAGGACACATCACTCATCTGCTGAGTATCAAGGAGGAAGTGAGGATTGAGAGACGGTATTAGAAACTAAGTGATGCAAATTTATTTTAGTGTGGGATAGTTTTTAACCAGTCCACTATGTTAGACATGGCTGTGGTGTTTGTGAGCTGTCTTCTTAATACAAAAGAGTTTGCAGATACTGAACTAGAAACAAAGTGTATTTGACAACTGTGGAATAAGGTCCAGAATATTTTTTTTTAACAATTTGTGACTTTTTTTAGTAAATTGTGTTTGATCCTTTAAACATTCTGGTGGCTAAATTTTCCAGTTCAAGAAACTGGAAACCACTTGGTAACTACTCAGTAGCAGTAAACTTTCGCTCTTCCCTTTGATACTCCAGCAGATCTTTGATGTCCTTACTATCACCACCCCCTCCAGTGATGGAGATTATAGCTCATCCATGCTTGTCTGTCCTATGTGACACTTGTCTGTGTCCTCCAGTAAATCTGCAGCAGGGGTCCTCCCAGTGTGCTAAGAGCCTTCCCAATCTCCCTTGACACTGCAAGGGTATCAGTGAAACCTGGAACTATTCATTGATTTACCTTCTCCCTTTCTCTCTCTCTGTGTGACTGCCCTGTCTTCCTTTAAACCCATATTCAAACAATACTTTGGTGATCGCATTAAAAATTCATGCAGGAGCTAAAGAAAATAAAGCTATTTAAAGTATTGATGCAGGATGCCTCTGAAACCCAGCAAACATAAAATTATTTCATTTAAATTGACCATAAACTGGTAAATAAAAACACTTCCCCTGTCACGGTCACTTAGAGAAAAAAATACCAGAGACTTTTCCCCAGGGAATTTTTTTTTACAAGAAATTTAAATGGCCCATTTTTTCTAGTCCTGTATTTCTCTGATAACATCCTTTATTTGCCTCTTCTTATGTGCAAGCTCTAATGTATAATGTGTCTTTTTTGGTAATGTCTCTTATTTTGTTAGAGAATTTAAAAAATCATTATACTGAAGTTTATGGACAAGAGGGGATTTTGTTGTTTAGTTATGTCTCAGTCTTCATGATCCCATTTGGAATTTTCTTGGCAAAGTTACTAGAGTGGTTTGCCATTTCCTTCACCAGCTCATTTGGTAAGCAGGATTAAGTGACTTTCCCAAAGTCACACAGCTAGTGTCTGAGGGTGGATTTGAACTCAGGAAAATGAGTCTCCTAACTCCAGGCCCAGTGCTCCATCCACTGTACCAATTAGTTGTCCCCATGAGAAGGAAATCTGTGTTGTTAACTGTCCTGAACCAAGGACAATTCCACAGAGTAAGGAAAGAGTATAGATATTGATCACAAATCAACAAGTATTTATTCAGGACCATTTATACCACTTATCTTGTTGATAGATGGTTGTCTGCAAGCTGACTCCCCCATTAGACTGTGAACTCCTTGAGACAGGACATGTTCATACTTCTCTTTATACCTGCAGAGTCTAGCACAGTACCCAGAATACAGTAGACACTCAGTAAGTGCCTGTTATTGTTATCTCAATCTCAAAGAATCAAGATTACCCCAAGGGCACCTGTGAGGAGCCTGTGTGATACACATAGGCTGTACCAGATTCCTAACCAAGACAAAATGTAGGAAAGAGGCAATGTCACAGGGTCATGAGTTTAGAGCTGTAAGGAAATTTGGGTTTACCTAATTCAAATCCCTCATTTTATACATCAGGACACTGAGCCCCAGAAAGACCAACTTGTCTAAAATAGGGAGTAGCAGAGCTGGGCCAGATCCTCCGATTCCTCATTCAGACTTCTTTCCTCTTTACTTGAGTAACATGAAATATGAGCTGAGTTGATCATGAAGAAACAGTAGCAGAGAGGTGGGAAAGAGTAAAGATGGCACGGTTCTAAGAAATCACTCAGTCCTCTACTCTATTAACTCTTTTTTTGTAGTTGTTGAGTCATTTCTGCTACATCTGACTCTTCATGAACCCATGTAGGATTGGCTTGGCAAAGATACTGGAATGGTTTACCATTTTCTTCTCTAGCCCATTTTACAGATGAGGAAATTGAGGCAAAGGGTTGAATGGCTTGCCCAGGATCACACAACTTCTAAGTATCTAAGTCTAGATTTGAACTCAGGTCTTCTTGGCTCCAAGTTCAGTGCTCTATCCACTGTGCCACCTCACTGCCCCTCATTTAATTCTTGGTTGATGAATAAATCGTCCATTAACCAGCAATCAGATACTTTACCGTCTTGGAGGAACTGATGATGATGATGATGATAAAATACTAATAAGTATAACAATAGCTAGCATTTATAAAGTACCTACATTATGCCAGGTATTGTGCTAAGCACTCTGTAAGTATTATCTGTCTTGATCCTCACAACAATCCTGTGAGGTAGGTGCTGTCATTATCCTCATTTTACAGTTGAGGAAACAAAGGCTAAATGCTTGGAGTCATATAACTTGTAAGCAGCTGAAACTGCATTTGAGCTCAAGGCTCCCTGAGCTAGACCTAGTTCTTTCCACTGTGACGCCTAATGCCTGTCAGGTCAACAAGCGCTTATTAAATACCTACGGTCTGCCAGGCATTGTGCTAAGTGCTAGAAAGAGAAAGATGAAAACTCCTCTCAAGGAGTTAATAGTGTATTGGGGAAAGCAGCATGGTAACAACTGTATGTACACACACACACACACACACTCACACACACACACACACACATACACACACACACACACACACACACACACACACACACACACACAAAATCAGGAAAGGCTTCCTGTAGAAAGTGAGATTTTAGTCAGGGCTTGAAGATAGCCAAGGGAGCCAAGAGAGGAGAATAAGGAGGAAGAGCATTCCAGGAATGGGAGACAGCCAGTGAACGTGTCTATAGGCTGAAGATGGAGTGTCTTGTGTGGAACACAGCCTGGAGTCCACTATTTCTGTATTCCAGAATACATAACAAGGAATAAGGTATAAAGAAACTTGGAAAGGTTGGAGGGGATCAGGTTATATAAAGGGCTTTAAAAGCCAAACAGGAGATTTAATATTAAATCTTTGAGGTAATAGGGAGCCACTGGAGATTATTGAATGGGGAGGAGAGTGATTTGGTCTGACTTGAGCTTAGAAAGATCAGTTTCACAGCTGAGTAAAGGGCAGACTGGAGTGGAGAGATAGGAGGAAGGGACACCAGGAAGAGGGACATTGCAATAGTTTAGGCAGGAGATGATGATTGTCTTAACATTCCTGCTGTAAATGAAACCAGAAGGCACAATGAAATTGCATCTAAATAAAATACATGGAACAAAGAGTTCATGAAAGGTAGTCATGTGTAAGAAGTCTGAAAAGGTAGGTGGGAGCCAGATTGTGAAAAGGGTTTAAATATCAAATGGAAGAGTTCAGATTCAACCTAGCATTTATTAGATGCTTAAAAAAATGTTTAGAGGCAGCTAGGTGGCACAGTAGATAGAGCACTGGACCTGGAGTCAGGAAGACTTGAGTTCAAATCCAGGCTCAGGCACTTACTAGCTGTGTGACCTTGGACAAGTCATTTAACTCTGCCTCAGTTTCCTTATCTGTAAAATGAGCCTGAGAAGGAAATGACAAACCATTCCAGTATTTTTTCCAAGAAAACCCCAAATGGGGTCACAAATATACCTGAACAACAATAACAACAATAAATGTTTATTGATTAATCGAGTGAGTAGTAATAGTATTCTGTATATTAAATCTATTTAGCTCCAGTTTAGTTGTAAAGTAGAGAATGTAGAAAGGATTAAAATGAGGTAATCTTTGAAAGATCCTTGATATGAAATTGAGGAGCTCCTAGATGAAGGAGTCATTGACAGTTTTTGAATTGAAGAGACATCAGATGTTTGCTTATTCTGGCACCAGTAAGGAAGATGAGCTAAGGGAGACAATGGAAGTGGAAAAAACTCATAGAAGACTCTTACAGTTGTACAGGTTCAGGTCCAAGAGCTATTCCTCAATGGCAGTGAGACTTGAGAGGTCTAATGCAAGAGAAGTTGGAATAAACTGGGCTCAAGTAACTGGATCGAAAAGATGAGAGAGTTTATAGACTCATATTATAGATTTAGAAGTCAAGGATTCTCAGAAGTCATCTCTTCCAACTTCCTCATTGTATTGATAAGGAAACTGAGACCCAAATAGGTTAAATGACTCTCTCAAGGGTACAACAGGTAGTGAGAAGCAGATCCAGAATTTGAACCCAGACATTGACTCTCTGTACATAGCTTATCCAGCCCATTCATATTACTCTCTTCATAATATCTTATCTCTGGACTATTGCCGTAAATCATACACATTTTGAGGACTGGGGCTATAACATTTATTAAATTACTACGTGTGAAATATCATACTAGTCATTTTGGTCTAGACCTCTAGTGATTTCACTGATGTAGGAAACACACAGTGGGAAGGAAACACCCTCTACCAATTATATTGGCAACTACTCTGCAATTTATAGTCTTAGAGAGTTGAGAGCGGTATTGAGGAGTTAAGTGACTTGTCCCAGCTCACACAGCTAACATGTGTCAGAGGCCTTCCTGGAATTCAAGTCTCCCCAGCTTTGAGGCTGACTTTCTCAAATACTGCCTCTCTACGTGCTGTGGATTCTGAAACACAATATTTCTTGCCCTCAGGGTACATTTTTAGAGAGGAAGATTAGTAAAAGTATATCAATAATTTACTTGAATAATCACTCTTTCTCTTGATAACTATGGATGACTTGGACTATCCCTTTTTCAGCTAGAGGATTCTTCCCCTTTGGCCCTATTACCTACCCCTTAATTGGCTGCATTGGCCCAACTCCTTTCTAGGGGCAGAGATTGGACGTGATGTTATAATAACAAAGCATTGCCCAACTCTGTTTACAAGAGCATATACGGAACATCCTTACAGAAATATCCTATCTGGGACCTAGGAAAGTGCTGCTTTTACCATATTAAGGCTACTCATACTAGTAGAAAGGCTTTTCCCACTGAGTTCCCTAACGCTAAGACATCATCATTTTATATCAAAGAAACAAAATATGAGAAATCACCCAGAATGATGAAAATGCATTCTATAGAGAGAATAATTTATTTTTCCTCTTTGGAAATTGGTGTAGGGTATCATGTTGTTAGCAACAGGAAAACTTGTCCTCTTCATTTTCTTGGAGTGACAAGGAGCTGCAACCAAACACTGTTGGGTCTGCAGTCAGGAAGACTTGAGTTCAAATCCAGACTCAGATAACTTGCTGGCTATATGACCTTGGGCTTAAATTCTGTCTGCCTCAGTTTCATCAACCTTAAGAGGGAGATAATAATAGCACCTACCTCCCAGAGGAGCGAATGTAAAGTGCTTAGCACAGTGTCTAGCACATGTTAGGGGCTAAGGAATACTTGTCCCTTCGCTCCTCCTTCCAATTCCCATTTGGGAAACATTCCTTTACAAGAAATACTACTGGAATTGAACAAATAATATTGTTTATTTTGCCCCTGAATGCATTCAGTCTGAAATAAAAGACCTGTGGAAATGAGCTTCTATAAACATATGTTTTTCCCAGGCCCAAACCTAGCTTTGAAAGAAGAAGCAACCTCCAGGCAAGATCAGGCAGGATAGCCTTTCATCTGGGCCCTCATAGGGCTGGCAAGTGTAGTATAAAATTATCCTAACCCACAGTAATAGGGAAAACCCTGAGGACATGGCCCAGCACCTCAGACTGGCTCTGCACTATAATTAAAGACAGTCATTAGACACAAAAGGAGGAGGGAGCTTCTTCTTTATTATACAAGAATGCCCATACACAATGTCAGATCTATGGCCTGTGCAGCAAAATTGGACTCCAACTCAGATGGAGACCTGGGTTCATGTTTTCGTTCTACCATTATGACCTTAGGCAAGGCTCTTAACCTCTATGGCCTCAGTTTCTTCTTCCTCCTCCTTTTCTTCTTCTTCTTTCTCATCTCCTTCTTCTTCTTCCTCATCTCCTTCTTCTTCTTCCTCATCTCCTTCTTCTTCCTCATCTCCTTCTTCTTTCTCATCTCCTTCTTCTTTCTCATCTCCTTCTTCTTCTTCCTCATCTCCTTCTTCTTCTTCATCTCCTTCTTCCTCATCTCCTTCTTCTTTCTCATCTCCTTCTTCTTCTTTCTCATCTCCTTCTTCTTCTTCCTCATCTCCTTCTTTTCCTTCTCCTTTTTCCTCTTCTATTCCTCCTTCTCCTCCTTCTTCATCTTTTTCTCCTCCTCCTCCTCCTTCTCTTTCTCCTTCTTCTTATTCCCCTTCTCCTTCTTCTTTTCCTCCCTCTCCTTCTCCTCCTCTTTCATCTTCTTCTTCTTCATCTCCTTCTTCTTTCCTTCCTTCTTCTCCTCCTTCTCCTACTCCTCCTTCTTCCTTCTTCTTTCTTCCGTCTTCTTCCTCTTCATCCTCCTCCATCATCTTCTTCTCCTCCTCCATCATCATAACACCTAACAGCTATGTGGTATTCTAAAGCTTTTATGGCAGTTTATTTACATATATTATTTCCTTATATGAAATAAATGAGAGGTTCCAGGTTGATCAACCTCCAAGTTCCTCTCTAGCTCTAAATCTGTGATACTGTAATTTATAGAAGAGAAGAGCACTAAGTTTTTGGAGTTCAAGAACTTGGGTTCAAATTTTGACTCTGCTGTTTATTTCCTTGGTCACTTTAGACAAGTCAGTCCCCCATTCTGGGCCTCCTCATCTGTGGAATGGGAAGGTTGGCCTAGATGATCTCTAACATTCTCTCAGACTCTAAATATTATAAATGGACAGGGACTATGCCAGGCACTAGTTACAAAGGAATTTAAGTGGCAGTGGGGGAGACATCAAGTAATTATGCAGAGTCAAGATAAACTTAATAATATACACATTTGCTTTTATGTATACATATAGAAACTAGTTAAGTACAAAGTAGTTTGGGAAGGAAGGTACTAATATTTGGGGGCAGGGGAGAGCATCAGGAAAGACTTCAGATATGCAGAAGATGATGTCTGAGCTACATCTTAAAGGAAGAAAAGACTTCTGGGAGAGGGATAAGGAGGGAGAGAGAACATTCCAAGTATGGAGCTTGGCCAATACAAAGACACAGAGAGAAGAGATGGAGTATTGTGAGTGAGGAACAGAAAACAGACCAGTTTGGCTGGATTGCAGAGTATAGAAGGTAGAATAATGTCCAGTAAAACTAGAAGTAATGTGTGCATGTGAAAGGCTACCACGTAGACACAGGCTGGAGGATATCCCATTGCTGCGTGTTTTCCCAGTGAGTATTCCAGATCCCATACCCTTCTTCCAAGTGGTCCTAAAGGGGCCAAAAGTATAATAGCCTTCATTTTTTCAACCTTCTGCACCAACTTTTAAGTAAAATATACTATACCAGGCAGCTGAATTGTCTTGGCTACATCATGAGAATCTTTGTGATTCATTGTAATTTACTATATTGTTTAATGTTCTGGTTATTAAATCTCTTTTCTCAGTACAGATGAAGTAAATACTGTGCATTATTAATTTCTTGACTTTATAAGAGAACTCATTGCCAAGCTATTTTTAATTTTTATTATTCTCATTCCATGGTAGCATTTCCAATTAATTCAATGATTTATTTTTCAAGAACTCTGAAGCTTTTTTTAGATGCAGAACTAAACCAGGTGACATTTCCTTGGCTTCCCCTGGTCCATTCTTTTTTCCCCCATGGTTTTCTGTTGCCCACACTGGCATGCTTGACCCTGAGGTACACTGAGAATTGCTCCTGGTTTGTGCACGGATCTGGTCTGAACCTGGAGTAGAGACTTTAAGTGTCTGGAGACTTGAGGACTCTGCCCCATCTTGTGCTTCTCTCCCCACAGGACAGAGTTCAGCAAATTCCCTGGACTTAGCAAGAGTGCTGCTAAGGTAGGAATCGTAATAATAGCCTCAGAAGCAAGATTGAGGTATTTGTAGGGAGGCTCAAATTGAAGGGCATTACTGAGCAAAGAGAAAATCATTGGATTTAGAGAGAAGGGACCACACTTCCACCCCTAACCACACTCTTCATTACTGATGTTGCTTTAGATGAGTCATGAACCTGTCTGGCTAAGGTTCTTTGTCTGTAAAATGAGAAAATTTGAAAAGATAACCTTTAAGTTTTTGTCTAGATTTAACTTTATGATCTTACATTTGCCAGAAATTCTAACATCCCTCAGAGACCTTTCCCTTTTATTTCCTTTTTCATTTACATGAAGAGGCCCTTTTCCTTGCCAAGATTAACTCATCTACTTGTTCTCTTAATCTCATTTAATCCTATTTTCTTTAAAAGATTACCCCTACTGTCCTCCCCTCAGTCTCCATTATCTTCAGTCTCTTTCCATCAACTGCCTTTTCCCTTCTTGCTACGTCTCTCTTATTTAAAAAAAAAAACTCTACCTTCATCTGACCATCTCCCATAGGCAACATCCTATATCTGTGTGGCAAAACTCTTCATAAAGTCATTTACAATAGGTACCACTCTTCTCTTACTAGCTATTCCCAGGAGTGAGGAGCTTAAGGTCTAGAGACCACAAGTGGCCCTCTAGGTCCTCAAGTGTGACCCTTCGACTAAATCCAAACTTCACAAACAAATCCCCTTAATAAAAGGATTTGTTCTTTAAAACTTGGACTGAGTCAAAAGGCAGACCTCCTTACTTGAAATCTCACTTTCGACCTCATCACTCAACTGAAACTATCCTCTCCAGAGTTACTAATGATGTCTTAATTGCCAATTCTGAGTGCCTTTTTGCAATCCTGTCAAGATACTAGGAGACACCCTGTTTTCTAGAGTTAAGACCCAGAAAGCAGGCTATACCATGAGGTTAGCATAACAACAGTACTTTGCACTTACCTTCTGAATGATCTCATCCTCTGGATGATCTCACCCTCTGGCAAAATCATAATTATCGTACTGCTTTGACCAGTACTGGTTAGGTGTTATCTGAGCTTGGACAAGTACCTGCTGTATCCACATTGTGGTCATGAAGCCCTGCTATGAATCAAACTTGTCTCACTCTTGCTGTTATCCCTCATTGTCAGGGCTACAGGTCACTGCACAGCCATTGGTGTAAGTACTGAAGTCTCCCCACATTAAAACAGGTCCTCCAGCACATATGTCCATGCTTGCAAGCTGTTTGCATTGAAATTAAACTTCTGTTTGATTTCTGACTCTCCTGTTTCTAGCCTGCTTTGTTTGACTCTGCCTACCCATAGGTTAGAGGTGATTCTATCCAGTTGACAACTTTTATCCTTCACCTCTCTGCATCATTTGATGCTGCTGATCACCCCCCTCCTGGATAGCCTCTCCTTTCTGGGTTTTCTTGACCCTGCTTTCTCTTGGGTTTCCCCCTACCTCTCAAATTGCTCCTTCTCAATCTCCTTTGCTGGGTCTTCATTTATTTTGTCCCTTTTCCCCAGACTCTTCTTTTTCCCCTCTATGGTAATCTCATTAGTTCTCATGGGTTCAATAATCACTTCAGTGCAGATAATTCCCAAACCAACAGATCTAGCCTTTTTCTCTCTCCCAAACTCGGGCAGGACATCACCAACTGCTTTTTGGAATTTTGAACTAGATGTCTTATAGCTATCTTAAGATCAAAGATCTCAAGATCTACCAAAATCTCCCTACCTCCAAGTTAGGTTCATAGCTCCAAGCCTGGAGCTGGCAAGACATGAATTCCATTCTGGTCTTAGACACTTCCTAGCTATGTGACCCTGAGAAAATCACTTAACCTCTGCTTGCCTCAGTTTCTTCATTGGTAAAATGGAGATTCTAAGAGCACATACCTCTTAGGGATGTAATGAGGCTAACATGAGATAATATGGCCAAGGCATTTCACAAACAAAGTGTTATGAAGAGGCTAGCTATTATTATTGCTATTACTGTAGCTTCCCTAGTGTAGCCCAAAGTATTGCCATCCTCCTGGTTACCCAGGCTTACAAACTCAGTGTCATCCCTGTCTTCTCTTTGTCATTCACCCCACAGATCCAGTCTATTGCCAAAACTTTTCATTTCCATGTTACAGTTTCTCTGTATGCATCCCTTTCCCTCCACTGATATAACTACCACTTCCTTCAGACCCTTATCACTTCTCCCCTGTACTATTGCAGCAGCCTTCTGACTGGTCTCGCTTGTTCTCATTTCTCCCGCATTCAGCTGTCAAAATGATTTTCCTAAAGGGCAGGCCTGGCCATATCACCACTCTGTTCATTAAATTCTCATAGCATGGTTCCCCATTACTTCCAGGATAAAATATATTGATATTTATAGCCTATTATATTTTGAAATATAAATATATAACATATAAAATGAAATCCTTTGGCATTTAAAGCTCTTCATGACTCGCTTCTTCCTAACTTTCTAATGTCCCTACACTTTACTTCCTTGTCCACACGCTGATCCAGCCTCACTGACCTTCTTACCCGTCCTCAAACATAATCCTCCACTGAGAATTCATCAGCTATGCCTCTTCTTGCCTTTGTCCAGACTGTCCCTCATCTCTAGGATACTCTCCCTCCTCACCTCTACATTGGCGTTTCCCTGGTTTTCCTTAAGACTCAGCTCAAATATTACTGCTTCAGGAGGCCTTTACAACTGCCCCCAGCTCCCACTGCCTTCCCCTCCCACATTTTCTTCTGTCTGCTCTATGTCTTGTAGAGATGGATTAGAATGTGAGTTCTGTGAAGGCTGGGGCTGTTTTATATTTCTTGACGCCTCAGCACTTAGCGCAATACCTGGCACATACAGTCATTGCTTAATTTATGCTTGTTGGCTGACTGATCAACCAACAAATATTTATTAAATATCTGTTACAGGCCAGGAAATGTACTCAGAGTAGGTGCTGAAAGTACAAATTCAAAAGTGAGCATATATATACATACATATATATGTATGTGCATGTATGTATATATTATACGTGTGTGTAAGCATATATGTATATAGGTGTGTATACATATGCATGTATACACATATACTCACACACATATATGTGTGTGTGTATATATATATATATATATAAAATGTATGTATGCATATGTATGAAAAATATACAAAATATGTTCCCCTGATTACATATTAAAACAATTTTTAAACATTTTTTTAAAGAGTTTGAGTTCCAGATTCTCTACTTCCCTCCTTCTCTCTCCCCTCCTGGCCCCAAAATGTTAAGCATTCCAGCATAGTTTATTCAAGGGCAATCACATACAATCTCTTAAAAGATTGGCTGTCTCCATTTTTTCCGAAACTTAGATGGCAGCAAAGTAGACAGCCGAATGGGAAGGAATCTCTGGATTCCATTCATTTCAACAAACAGCTTTCCCTCTGCTGATTATTTCCTCTTTCTCCTGCACATAACTTGTTGGTGCATATTTGTTTACTTGTGGTCTTTCCCCATTAGACTGTGAGTTCCTGGAGAGCAGGGACTGGCATTTGGGTTTCTTTGTATCTTCAGTGCTTAGTACAGCATCTGGTACACAGTAGGAGCTTAGTAAACACTGACAGTGCAGAGCACTGTTCTAAGACATTGGAAACAAAAATTCCTGCCCTTGTGGAGAATGCAACTGAGGAACAAAAGAGAGTATACCCAGAAATTGTTCTTATACAAAATAATATTTAAGTACACAAAAAGAACAAACTGAATATTATCCATCAAAGTGCATCAAAGAAAACCTCGTAGAGAAATGAGAATTTTAATTGGACCCTTAAGAATAAATAATAGTTCAGTGGAGAAAGGGAGATGAATCCAGGCTTAGAGAACAATATGAGTAAAGGTAGAGTTCAGGATATAAAGGGCCAGAAATGAAGCCCATTTAATTGTAGCACAGACTAGATAAAGGGGAGTAGCTTTAGTTGAAGCTAAAAAGGTTGGGTACCAGAAGATTGTTGAAAGACTTTAATGCCAGGCTTTATGAATTAGGCAGTAGGGATCTGTTGAAGGTTTTAAAGCAAGGGTAGTCTTAAAATATTGTGAAGGTTGGATAATAGGGAGGAAAGAGGAAATGGAGGCAAAGAGACTTATTAAAAAAGCTATTCCAGTAGTCTGAGTTCCAGAGGGAAATTTTAGAATGCTAAGTCTCAGAATGCATTCTGTAACACACTGTGGGGTTGGAGGCAGATTCATCACCAGCGAAAGACTCTGGCTCCTTTGTGCTGTCTGCATCATTTGTTCGGCACCTCAGAATCAGGGAATGGTGGCTGAGATTCCTAGAGCGCTTCTTAAGTGTTTGGGAATAGTTTCACATCTGTTAAGTTTTCAAGGTAAGCTTCAGTCAGACTGCAAAGGGAATGATTGAAAAAAAAATTCCTGGTAAAGTATTGTCTTCCGATTAAAAAGAATTCCCAAGTGTGGTCCTTCCAACTGAAATATTGAAAATTAGATGTTTTTCAAAGGTGGCTTGAGTTAAACCTTCTAAATTGGATGTTCATAAACAGAATCAGCCGCAGCTTAAAACATGAGTGGGAGTGAATGGAAGGCTCTTTCTTATGACAATAATGACTCCTATTCATGTAATACTTAATGGTTTACAAAGCTCTTTAGATCAAGCAACACCCCCACATTCAGAGTATTCAGACAAGTCTCATTATCATTATCCCCATTTTATAGCTGGGGAAAGTGAGTCAGAGAGATTCAGTAACTTAGCCACAGTCCCACGGTCAGTCATATCAGAGTCTGGCCTGGAATCTGGGGATTCTGGCTCCAAGTTCAACCCCCTTTCTTTGCTCTTAAAAACTTGATTCCGTCCAATAAATGTTTATTAAACACCTACTAGGTTGTATTCGTAACGTGCTTGGAAAACTTTTAAAGCGGTATATACTTGCCATCATTATCATCATCATCACAACCTGCAGAGTAGCATGGTAGACACTAGATCAATGCAATCCAGATACTCAAAGGCCCTGTTTGTATTGGCTTTCCAGCAAACGAGCAGCCTATTGTTTTTTATTTAATTGCTTATTATTGTTTACATAAAAATGATTTTTGTAATCTTATAATTTATTGCAGTTAAATGGCCATTGTTTATTTTTATCACAGAAATTTTTTTGTAAAAATGAATAACAACTTAAATGGTTTTGCAGAAAGTTTGGCAGTCTTCCCTCATAACATCAGACAGTATAATGTAGTGGAAGAAAGGAGACAAACATGTATTAGGTAGATATTATGCCAGGCACGGTATTAAGAACTTTACAATTATTTTCTCATTTAAACCTTACAACAACCCTGAGAGGTAGATGTTATTATTATCCCTATTTTATAGTTGAAGAAACTGAGGCAGACAGAGGTTAAGTGACTTTGCCCAGGATCACAGAGCTAGTAAATGTCTGAGGCAGGATTTGAACTCAGGACTTCCATATTCCAGGCCCAGTGCTCGATGTCATGCGCTACCTAGCAGTGCTAGACTTGAAGTCACAGGAGACCTGGGTTTCCATTCTGCTTCTGATGCTTACTAGCTGTATGACTTTGAACATGTCACTTATCCTCTCTGAAGTCTAGTTTCTTTACTGTAAAATAGAGATAATTAAACTTATAGTACATAGCATCATAATATCCTCATCTCATACAATTCAGAATTGTCAGAGGCATTAGAGACCAACCTAGATGGTGGTGTGTGGGAAAATATTTAACAATTAGTATACAATTTTTCACTTTTAAGTCTAATCAGCATTATTAGCATTTTCTCCATCAATTTCCTTAATCTAGACAATTAAAAGAAAATAAGTCAAGCTCTGATTTGTAGTATTTGATAATTTCTAAGGCATACTTGCTCACTGAAAATTTTACAATCGTCTTTCTAGCCAGGTGCTTGGAGCTGTCTGCAGCTCACCCTGGGTCCTAGAACACTGAGCCTCAGAAATGGGAAATGATTTGCTCAAGGTCACACAGTAAATGCCCAAGCAAACAGCCAAATCATGATTTTCCAAGTCCCAGTAGAGGCCTCTCTACCATTGCCACTGAAGCAGAAGACATGATATGAGCATAGACCCAGCAAAATGTCCACGTGGCCAGCAGAACACTTTCCCTTCCTTATTTAATTTCTCCTCAGTTTGTTACTCCCAAGTGTCCATTCATTCATCACTGTCTAATTTTCATTAGCATGTGGATGCCACTCACCTTTTTATTAAACCCATCATTGATACACTGGTACTCAGAGGTACCAAGCTCCAATGACTGATATTTAATCACTTCACATTTGAAATTTAAGATAGAATTTTAAAATCCTTTTAGTTTTTCTCACCCAAAATGTTTATGTTGTCCACTCACCAATTTCTAAACTTGTTCACAATTAATAGCTTGAATAATAACAGTCGCTGACATTTATTTGGCACTTTCAGGTTTGCAGAGCATTTCATGTTATGTCATTTGATTCTTACAACAACCCCACGAGTTGTGTGTTGTTACTATGCCCATTTTACAGATGAAGAAACTGGGCCTCAAGGATGCAGCAGGATCTGCCCAGGGTCACACAGCTAGTAATTGAACTAACTTCTTATTCTCTAAGTTATGTCTAATCATAAAAGATGTTTCAGTAAGAGAATTGAAGTCTATCTTCAATGTGTTCTATTTCATAAATGTAACAATACTACAGACTTTATAATGTAGAAATTGTGAGTACACCATATTCTAATGCATATTACTGACATTCATATGGCACTCTAAGATTTAGATAAAGAATTGACTGCTTCTCAATTTAATTAACTCAATTTATTATTCATTCATTTAATTTATCAATGAATTTAATTAACTCAATTAAGTGCTTTTAAAAGTGTTAGGGGAGGAGGAGGAGTAAGGCCCAATGCCACGGTGTGGGATGGTCAGAAAAGGTTATGGAGGGCTGGATCTGAACATGATAAGATCACAGCTGGCCTGTGGCGGTTTCAGGGGTGGACCCAAATTTTCTAGTGGAAAGTGGGGATAGTTGCATGCATTATTTCATTTGATCCTCACCACAATCCACTGCATATATTACTAACCCAATTTTACAAATAGGAAAACTGAAGGCTCAGAAAATTTAAGTGATTTGCTGAAGGTTATATGGGTAGTAGGTATTAAAACAATGAGGACAATATATAAATTATAGGAAAATACTTTACTAGACTCATCATACTTCTTTTCCCCTCCTGCAGATATCTGAAAATCTTTGTAGTTCTAATTTAACTTCTCTATAGTACCTCCCCCCAGCCTATCTTATTTCAGAATTCATAGAATCAGTTTCCTTCCCAATCATGTCAATAACACATGCAATGCCATTTTCATAGCCAATGACTATGCAAATACCCAATGCTTTAGCAAGGCAGCCTGAAGATCTATAATGATCCTAGGTCAGGGGTGGGGCCCCTGCAGCCTCAAGGCAAAATGTAGCCCTCTAGGTCCTCAAGGGTGGCCCTTTGAATCCAAACTGATTTGTTCTTTGAGGTTTAGATTCAGTCAAAGGTCTGTACTTGAGGATCTAGAGGGCCACATGTGGCTTCAAGATATCCCAACCCCTGCCTAGGTCATTAGATGTCCTGAGCAAAGTCGATGATACTCTGAATGTTGGAGGGTGTTGAAACCCTGTGATAATAAAGACTGGTTAACAGAAAGGAGAATATTTACTCTGGAGAAGACAAGACTTCAAACAGTTAAGACAGCTGTCCACAGGTATTTGACAACCTGTCATGTGGAAGATGGATATGATTTATGCCATGGCCTCCAGAAGGTGGTACTTGGAACAGCAGGTGAAAGTTATAGGCAAGAAGATTTTGGTTCCAGTGTAAGGAAGTATTTCCTAACATTTAGAGTCATCTGAAAAAAGATTTGACTGCCTCCTCAGATAGTAGGATCCTTCTTATTGGAACAGTGTGATTAGAGGCTTGGATAACTATTTGTCAGGGATATTATAAAGGGCACTCCTACATCATTATGGAAGCTGGACTGGATAATATGTAAAATATTATGAATGAGAAAACTTACAATGCAAAAATTCTGTGAGTCATAGTAAGGCCATGGATTGAATATGAGTGAACATTGGTATTAATTATTTAAGTTAACGTAATACTAGGATTTATTAACCAAAGCTTATAGAACTCATTCTTTCCTTGTAGTCAGAAATGACTCTTGTCATAAAATAGCAACCTCTTAAGTTGTCATGGATTGCTCAGTCATGGTGCAGGGATTCAGAGTAAAGAGAGTACACAAAGCCAGGGGGATCAGTCCAAGTTGATTTTCTCACAGGAGCCCCCTGCAGTTAGCAGCTTGTAACTAGCAAGCAAGACTCACCCATGGGAGTCCATGTAGGGGGCTTGGTTCTTAAGCATTTCATGTATTTTACTGAAACTACTTGAGCAGGGAGTGGGGTTGAAACATGCAGGATGTGTAAATGTTCAACTAAGACTGAATTGGCTGCCATCCACACATCATTCTTGACCTAGCAAGAAGATTTATAAGGTTTTTGCTCCAAAATGTAATCATAATTTACTTAACTTAATGCTGTCAACTGAAAGTGTGATTTGTTTAACTCACACAAGCGTAAGATAAGGAAAGCAGGGGTCAAGGGCAATTATTCTGAAAAAGATCCTGGGGGAAAGGGAGTGTAGTATACTCTAAGCTTTGCATGAGGCAGTAGTATGATATGGCAGCCAGAAAGAAGCTAATGCAAGTGTAGGCTGTGGTAAGAGAGACAGAGTTTCTAGGGCAAAAGAGGGTATCATTCCACTCTATTTGCTTAAGTCAGACCTCATCTGGAGTATTGAGCTCACTTCTCGGAACCATGGTATAAGAAGGATATTAATCAACTAGAAAATTCCCATAAGGGGACAACCAAAATGGCAGAAGGTCTTGAGTCCATGTCATATGAAGATTAGTAGAAAGAAATGGACATGTCTAACCTGGAAAAGAAAAGGCTTAGAGGAGACATGATAAATGTCATCAAGTATTGAAGAGCTATTAAGCAAAAGAGGGATTTCACTTGTTCTTTCTTTTTTTTGACTGAGAGGGCTAAACCAGAAGCAATGGAAAGAAGTTGCTAAGTGGCCATTTTAGGGTTGATGTCAGGAAAACTTCCTAATTATTAGAGCTATCCAGAAGTGGAATGGGAAGCTTCAAGTGGTAGCAACTTTTCTCTCCTTAGAGAAAGTTAAGCAGAAACTATATGGTCACTTATCAGATACATTATAGTGGGAATTTCTTCTCTGAATGAGTTGGGCTGGATGACCACTGAAAGACCTTCTACCTCAACTTCTTTGATTTTGTGGAAGCCTTGTACCAAGTTTGTACCATGGGAAAAAGAAAGAAAAAAAATTCTTCAGAATACACTAACATTATTTCAAGGATGGAACACAGTTTATGTAAGGACATGGTAAAGGACCTGAGATTTCTTAATCTAGACAAAAACAAATGATTTGACCATTAGAACTCTACAACAGATGCTGAGGGATTTCTGTGTTGGTACTTTCTCCAAGGGCATGAGCCCATGAGGCAAAATGGATCATCTTTTGCAATTGCCCTCCCTACATGGATTTCCATGAGCATTCTAGTTTCCAGCTCCTACTTTATAGGATAACAGGATTATAAAGCATGTAACTAGAAGGGAATATTTTTATTGGTCAGTAAACATTAATTAAACACCTACTGTGTGCCAGGCATTGTGCTAAGCTCTGGGGATACATAGGATCATAGACATAAAACTGAGGAGGTGTCAGCCACCCTCCTCATTTTATAAGACAAAACTGGAGCTTTAACAGGCAAAGAGACTTTGAACCTAGGCCCGAGGACTCAAAATGTACTGCTGTCTCTTTTCACTCTGACAAACTGCCTTTCCTTTCTTTTTGCTCCCATTGGGGTTAGGCCTGTTACCTTCCTAGTCAACCTTCCATTATGGTTATACCAGCTTTCCCTAGTAGTCCCTCAAAGTTGATAGCAAGAATGACCAAGTACTGGTCTGAATCTCACTGGAGCTTCTCTATATTAATGGGTTGGATTCATTTGTTGGCATATGGGCATTCAACTTTTCCAGAGTTGGGACTCCCAAGAAGCAGCATGTTACAGAGGAAAGAGCACTGAATTAGGAGTCCAATGACTTGGATTCTAGGGCCTTGGTTTCTCCATTCATTAACTGTGTGTTCATAGCATTCCATCTCTGAAACTGTTTCTCCATCTCTAAAATGAGGAAGTTGGAGTAGATGATCTGTGAGGTTCCTTCCAGCACTTAGCACAGTACCCAGTACATTGCAGGTACTTAATAAATGTTTATCTGTAAGATCTTATGATTCAGTTTAGATCACAAAGTAAATGGCAGAACTGACAGTGATCTAGGAGTCATTGTCACCACTCAAAGGTCCATTCTGTCACCTCTTTTTGTGTGTGTGCTACCTCTGGGACTAATATGATTTTTCTAACCCTGCACAATACATTAACTCTGTGGTTTCCCTTGAATGTTTCCTTGCATGGTTTGATTGTTTCAACTGAGTAGAGAAAGGCAAAATGTATCATTTATAAACCTATACAATGCTTCCTTCTCTTTTTTCCAGATGGACAACTGAGGACAGATATTTGATAACAACTCTGAGAAATGCATTGACATATCTATCACAAAATAATTGCCGAGCAATAAAATGAGTGTTTTCTATAAGACCAGTACCTACTGCTTTCACATTTTCTTCTCATTTATTCAAAGTATGAAGTATCCTTAAGTAGAGAGCAAATTGATACTGTTATCATAGGTGTGGGAACTCCCCCAGTTGAGACAAATTGCAACCCTTCCTAACTTATATTTTAGGTAGCTGTCCAAGATTCAGTGGCAAGTGATTAGTGCTTTGGACTTGGAGATAGGAAGACCTGAGTTCAAATGAAGCCTCAGTCACTTATCAGATTATCCCATTATAGCTAGTATAATGTTAATTTTAACAAAGTAAGTGATTTAACCTTTCCATGTCTCTGTTTTCCTGTTTGTAAAATGGAGACAATAATAGT
This sequence comes from Notamacropus eugenii, assembly GCF_028372415.1. Taxonomy (NCBI): domain Eukaryota; kingdom Metazoa; phylum Chordata; class Mammalia; order Diprotodontia; family Macropodidae; genus Notamacropus; species Notamacropus eugenii. Next base: position 118,183,790 of record NC_092876.1, read on the forward strand.
ACCCAGGGTTGTTATCATGTTAAGGATAATTGGAAGATCTTCCCTGCCCCTTAATAGGCCCATGTGACCTGTTCTGAGCTTTGGTCCAGCCCATAGACTGAGTCATGTGAAGTCCATGGTGGGAGAAGCTTGCTGAATAGGTGGAGCAGGAAGGGTGCAGCAGGAAGGCAGAGTGAGGTGGAGCTGAGAGAGAGCAGGCAGAGCAGAGCAGAGCAGCTAGCATGAGTGAGAGAGGGAATGATTTTGCCTGAGGTAGCTTGTTTGTGGGGAAGCCTGATGGAGGGAAGGCTTGGGGATGGTGGTCCTCCCTCTACTGGTAATGTGTACAGACTTTCTTGTTACAATGGTGGAATTGGCTTTCTGGTATCTGAATAAATATCTTGGTTTTGTCTTTGAGGAAAAGAGTTTATAGTTTGTAAATTTACCCTGGAAAAACGCCTGCATATCCATGGAGGCTGCTGTGATTTTCAGATTGGCGCTACAGTTGCTGAGGATAAAATGAGACAATATTTAAGTGATCTGCAAACTTTAAAATGATACATACATGCTAGTTATTATTAAATTAATAGTCAGGTATTGTTAAATATTATTATTAAATGACTTGTCAGTAGTCACATAGTTAATATGAGTCAGAAAGACATTTTGAATCCTGGCTTTCCTGACTACCAATCCAGAGCTCAATTTATTATGGCTTTATGTTGCTCAATTGCATCTATACTTCTTTCACTATGGAGCATATTTTTCAGACTGGGTATTAAATCTAACCCAGCCTAATTTGCCTGTTGCTAAAATGTATGTGTGGTGATAGAAATTCCCTAGGCTTTTAGGTAACCTTAAGATGCAGTTGTCTCATTTGATTTAAATAAAGTATAATGAAAGAAATGATTATTTCTCTTGTATTAATACCAAGTTATTGAATTAGGAAAATGGTTTTTCCTCTTTTCTATTTCCTTACTTAGAGATCAGCCTCTGTTAGTTTTTCAGGAAGCCTTTGAAGTGCAGGGCTGATAATGAGATGGAAAACTTAGATCTGATTGAAAGGTAAGAAAAATTCTAGTTTAGGTGAATTGGTGGATTCTGGCCATTTGTGTTTTAGTCAGACAGGTCTGAGTGGAAGTAGATTCCCCCTTTTGTCTAGATTACCCTAGATGAGTTGGTATGGGTATAGATAAGTCTCTTTGACTGAGTAATCAGTCACATCTCCAAACCCTATAAGAATAAGCCCATCTCTCATTAAAATATTAATTCTCTCCAAAGGCATATAAACACTGAGTGGGTTCCATAAGAAATTTTTGTTTTATGAGAGATAGCCAAATGACCATCCTTTCATTAATTATCCACTAGCAGTAATTAATAAAATGATTAATTACCCAGAACTTTTTATGCATCACATGTTGCAATTCACATCCACAGACATTCATAGATTACACACCCCCCTCTAGAGACAGACCATCCAATTTAATCCCCTAATCTTACAAATGAGCAAACTGAAGTCCATGGAAGCTAAAAGACTTGACCACAACTGTGATAGTCAAGGATAGAATCATAGATTCAAAGGTGGAAGCAATCTTAGAGGTCATCTAGCCCAAACTCTTCATTTTATAGGGGAGGAAACTAAGGTCCAGAGAAGTTAATTGACTCGCTCAAGGTCATACAGGTAGTAACTGGGAGAATCCACGATTAGAACTTGGGTCCCCTTAACTCCAGATCCCATAAAAGTCTAATGAATGTGGAATACTCTCTGGCATGTTCTGCTAAATTTTCAGTGTGAGCACTTACCCCTCAGAGAAGGGCACTCTCAATAAATCAGGATTTCATTGAGTATTTTATTGTCTGGATTGAAAGTAGTAATAATGCCAATTAAACTTAGGAATGTGTATATGAATATCTTCCCCCTCTCATCCCCCAGCCAGTTGTTAAACATTTCCCAGAATCCCTTGAATTGTTCTATAAGCATTTCTTGAGCTCAGCTGGAATTCGGGAGAGGGCTCAAGGAATGAAGTCATCACCATCCTGGAGGTCTGGCAGTGAGACACTAACAATAATGATGATAATGATGATGATAATTCACATTTGCATAGTGCCTTAAGGTTTGCAAAGTGCTTTCCATCTATTATATCATTTGAGCATCCCAATTCTTCTGAGTGTTATACTGGAAAATGGTGGAAATACACAATGTAGATGAGAAACCATGCCTGCCCTCATGGAGCTCTCAAGTATGTGAGCAAAAAAACCATGGGGTTTTAGCTTAAAAGGAAGACAGAAAGACCTTGAAGAACCAGGAGCAATAATAATGACTCACATTTATATATTTATTTACAAAATGAATTATGCACATTATTTCACATGATGAATTAAAGGAGTTTTACCTTTTTCTTAGTATCTCTGGCCCAGTGACTTGCCCAAGGTCACACAGCTAGTGTCAGAGGTGAGATTTGAACTCTGATCTTCTTAATTCCAGGCCTAGGGCACTATTCAATGTACTAGGTAGCTGCCATGGTTACTACTTTTGTGTCCTTGGTTAAGTGAATTTCCATCTTTGCACTTCAGATTTCTTCTTCCATAAAATGAGAGAGTAGGACTGGATGACCTCTTAGGTGCCTTCCATCTGTATATCCTATGGTATAGTCTATGACTAGTTAAGATATCCCAGCAAGTGCTAGAGTTGGAATTAGAACCTAGATCTCTTGTCTCAACTTCCAATGCTATCCAGCACAGTGAATCACTCTTCCTAAATAACATTTTAGGCAGTTGTCACTGAATACCCCTTATTTGTTTTTCTTAAAGATGACTTAGAGCTTTCCCTTCTGACTCTGGATTCACAGAAGGAGAGATAATAATCCAATATTTCCATCATGATTCACTGAGAAAGTCAATATTCGTATTGCACATCCAATTCAGCAAATATTTATTGAGTGGTCACTATGTTCAAGGGACTGTGATGGCCTCCATGGGGGACAGAGTAGGAAGACTTACTAAGATGTTCAAGACATAATCATTGCACAATTCCTGCAAGACCAAAACCCCCATGCCTGTGAACAGTTACAGTACAACACAAAATGAAGCACAGAATGTAAGCCAAGCTGATGTCTTTAAGGGGTCACCCATCATCCCGAAATCAGTGATGAATTGAGTCAGGAATTCTGAGTTTTCATCCTAGCAATGATACTCTATATAATATTCTAGCTTTGTGTAGCAGCAAGCACCTCAGCATACAAAGGAGGGCCTGCTGCACAGGTTCTTAGATCAACTTTTCTAAAAGGAAAGCAACTTTTGAGAGGTCAATAATCTTCTTTAATTACAAAGAAAATACAAGCAGAGAAATAAAGGCCAATAAACAGGGCTTCTAACTGTCTGCCATAAGCAATACATACATCACAGATCAACAGACAGATCCAACTGTCTGGCCATTACATACATACATAGTTACCAGAGAGAGAAGCACCAGCATCTGGGTTTTCAAAGCCCCGGGGGTGGGGGGTGCTTGGTGCTTCTTAATGGCTACCCAGAGTCTCATCTGGCACATGAACCTTCTTCCAAAGAAGACCCCAAAGCAAAGCCTCACCTCCAAGTGTGTATGTGTGTGTGTGTGTGTGTGTGTGTGTGTGTGTGTATGTAAGCACTTTTCAGAGTCAAAAACCATCATGACCCTCATGATCTAGTACCTCATTAATTAACAAAAGGTGTGGGCCTTCCTACAAAACAAACATCCTCTAATCAAGCTCCCCTTAATGACCTCCAGGTGAGGCCTATTAATGGGCAGGGATGATCTTTAATTAAAATTACACTTTGTTGCATTGGACAGGTTTGTAGCTTAGGTGCTGGGCTTGAAGGCAAGAAGATCTGGGTTCAAATACCACCTCAGACACTGGGACCCTTTAGTAGGTCACTTAAATTCCTGGGTGTCAGTTTTTTCATCTGTCAAATGGGATTGTTGAACTGATTTTTTTTTTTTTTAGGGTCCTATGTTACTTCTCCTCTGATCCTCAGTTGGATGAAATGGCCCCCTTACAACTCTTATACTCTGTGTTCTGTGTTCTAATATTCTATGTCCAAAGGTCCCTTCTCTCTCTAGTTTTCTGTGTTCTAATATTCTATATTGTAAGTTCTCCTTCCAGGTATAAAATTCTTTCTTCTAGGTTCTCTTCTAGTTCTAATATTCTGTTTTAAGTTTCCTTCTACCACTAGCATTCTATGCTCTGATATTCTATATTGTAACTCCCCCTTTCAGCTGTAACATTCTTTGTTCTAGAGTCTCTTCTAACTCTAATGTTACATGTCCTAGGTTCCTTTCTAGTGCTAACATTCTATATCCTGCATTCTAACATTCTGATTCTAAGGCTCTTTTCAACATTGTTCTTTTATCACATTTTGTGGTTTCTTCCTTTTAAAGGAGGAAAGTTTTCTTTTCCCTTGGAATGCATTCCTCAGTATGGTTTCCCCATGATACACAATCCTCAGTGATGCAGAACACAGCTCTTTCTAGGATGTAGATTTTCTCCCCTATTTATTTACATATTTATTGCCTCATCTTCGCTTGGCTGCCCTTAAAGGGAACAGAAGGTACCATGAGCCCAAACAGTTGTAAGAGGAACTCTTTGAGGCTACATTTCTTTCTAGTTATTCAAGCTGAACAAGTGCATGTTTTAAACTTCTTGGGGGGAGAAAAGGAGATGGTCTGCCTGAGTTTGTTTTCCCCACTCCAGAAGGCAATCAGAAAGAAGGTTTCCAACAGTTCTATCCCATGCCCTTTCCACAATTCTCAGCTCATCCAGAGACTTACACTCTGACACTATGAATTCTTGATGCAGGCCTGTCAGGATGCCAGGTATTGGATTGAAGGGTTTCATGAATGAGTGAATTGTACTTTTATCCAATTCCAGCAACTTCCCCCTTTCTACAGGCATAACATTTTCAAAACTTTGGTCTGTGGGACATCCTGATGCATCGACAGTAGCAATGACATCAAAGGACTTGGGTTAGAATCCCAGCTCTGCTGTGTGACCCCAGACCACTCATGTTTCTTCTCTGTTTCATTATCTATACAACACATGGTTTGGATTGACCTATAAGGCCCTCTTTAGCTCTAAATCTTAAGAGTTGGCCATATGTGAGGAAGATTAACCTTTAGGACAGTAGGTTGGAGGCAAAGGGGTACAATGGAAAGTCAAGCTGAATTTAGAGTCCTGTGACATGAATTTCAATCCTGGCCAAGTTCTTTACTATCTATATCACCTCAGACAGATCCCTTAAGCTCCTTGTGCTTCAGTTTCCTCATCTATAAAATAAGCTTGGACCTGACGATTTCTAAAGTCAATTCTAATTAACTCTAAGCATCTGATGCTATGATCTAGGTTCCAGCATTCACACAATGGCTCCCCAAATCACCAAAGACTCATATTTAATCCCTTACTTATTATCCCTCAGTATGCTGCAGCTGTATGATGGGAGAATTGGATGAGATTCTAACCCAACTCAATCATGTAGAGGCTATGTTATGTTGGACAAGACATGCAACCTTTCTGAGCATCATGTTTAAAATGGAAATACATAACTTGAAATGTCTATATTGTAGGCTTATGGTGAAGAAAAGGCTTTGGCAATCTGAAGATGTTAAAGAAATAGGGGCTGTTTATTTTTTTCTCCATTGTCCAACATTTTCTAAAATGAAGTTTATTTCAAAAAGTTATTCAAACTCGTTTTGTAATGTAATGAGTTAATGGTTCATCAAATTTTCCGCGTATTTCCCAGTGTCCTGTGGAGGTTGCAGTTTTGAAAGGAAGCATGTATTGTTGGCTTTCATTCACTAGTCAGCAAAAATTTAGTAAACCCCAATTCTAGCAAAGTCTTATTACTTCAGACTTCACTGATTTGGAAATTTGTAACGATCTGGAAAGAGACTAGGATGAAGTTTGTTTTTGGTTAGCAAAATCTGCTTCAAAAAATGGTATAGATTAATAAACAAGGTTGCTGGAAGATGCTGAGCACATATAAGATACTATGCTATTTTCAGGTTATAACAGTGATTGTTAGTGTTTTGATGGGTAGGGCTTTTCTGATTTGTCTTTGTATCATCATCCTCCTTCCCTTCCCCCCTCCTCCCAGGAAATAATAACTACATTTGCATATTGCTTTTAAGGTTTGCAAAGCACTTTACATGTTTTATCTTTTGATCTTCACAAAAACCCTGGGAAGCAGGTAATATTATTATCTCCAGTTTACCAAGGATGAGAGAAGTTAAGTGCCTGGCCCAGAAACACTGCTAGCAAATGTCTGAGGCAGGATTCCAACTCTGGTCTTCCTGACTCAAAGTCAACGCTGTCCTATTTTGCCTATAACAGGCATTCAGTATATATTTGTAAATATCAATTTAAGGCTGTCAGAGGTGAAGCAAGTATTTACAACAAGATTTATAATACAAATTATTTGTCTTGACAAATGTTATCTCTACACACATTGAGGACATTTTAAATGCTACACTGCAACATTTCTCAAGAGCAGCCTATATTCTAGAGCAGTTGAAATGTAGTAAACTAGGAGCCTCACTCTGGCACTAATTAGTTTTGTGACCTTAGTCAAGTCATTTAACTTCCATGTACTTCATTTCCCTGACCCATAAGTCCCTCCCAGTCTTTTGATTTCGGTCCTCATAAATGTATTTTGAATACTCTACAAAATGTGAATTTAATGGAATTTACATCAACAGTCTTCATTCTGGCTGATCCCTCCTTGACTCAGACAGTCATTCAAAGGCTGGAGTTACTTAAAAGTTGGCATTGGTGAACCTCCCAGGGCCAGGATCACCTCTGGTACTGTGAATCTATCTCTGTGCTCCCGGGTACAGTAAACAAGCAATTTTTAAATGCCTACTCTGTCCCAGACACCATCCTAAGCACAGGGATACAAAGAAAGGCAAATTGGCCTCAAGGAAATCATACTCTAATGGGGGAGTCATGCATGCAAATAGCTATGTACACATAAGATATATGCAGAATAAATGCAAACTAATCTCAAAAGGAAAGCACTGGGGAGGTGGTGTACTGGAGGAAATTATCAAGGAGACAAGTATGGGGAATGCCTCCTATGCAAGGTGGCATTAGAGTGGAAGGAAGCCAGGAAAGCTAGGAGGCAGATGTGAAGCAGAGGAAGGAGGGTACTTCTGGCATAGGGTACAGTTAATGCAAAGGCACCAAGTTGGGGAGATGAAGTATGATGTGAGAGGAACAACAAGGAAGCCAGTATAGCTGGATTAGAGAGTGCACCAAGCCAGGTGTAAGAAGACTGGAAAAGTAGGAAGCAGTCAGACTGTGAAGAGCTTTAAATGCCCAACAAAGGACTTACTGTTTGATCCTGAAGGTTATAGGGAGTCATTGGAGCTTATTAAATAGGGGATGGGGGATAACATGGTCTGACCTAAACTTTAAGAAAATTCCTTTGGCAGCTAAATGGAGGGTGGATTGGAGTGGGGAAAGTCTCCAGTCAGGGAGGCTAATTAGAAGTCTGTTGTAATAGTCCAGGTGAGAGGTAATGAGAGCCTGTACCAAAGTTGCGTGTAGCTGAGTTGAGAGATGGGAATATTTAAGAGATGTTGTGAAGCAGACAAGACAAAATTTGACCGCATTGTTTATGTAGGTCAAGAGAGAAATGATGACATCCCTGAAGCATGAGCCTATGAGCTCTTATGGAAAGCACCCTTTCATCTCCCAGCTGCTATCATCATCATCATCATCATCATCGTCGTCGTCGTCACCATCATTCTCCTCCTCCTTCTCCTTTTTTCTTCTCCTCTTCCTCTTCCTCTCTTCCTTCTCCTTGTGCTTCTCCTCCTTCTCCTCTTCCTTCTTCTCCTCTTTCTTCTTTTTCTTCCTCCCCTTCTCCCTCCTCTTCCTTTCCCTTCTTCTTCTTCTTGAAAAATTACCCACCTTGGTTATATTAAGGAGGAACATGAGTGGCTATATGTGTATATGTGGGTTATATATATGTGAGTGGACAAGTCAAGTAACATGATTAAATTTGCTTAAAAGCACATTTGTTTGATATAGTGGAAAACTTGATTTGAAGCTGCTATTCATTGTGCCATCCTCTCTAAGCCTCCATTTCAAATCATTCCTACCCTTAGCCAAATAACTAAAGTCCTATTACTAGATAATTCTCTGTATATAATTCTTTAGTACTGTTGAATTAGTTGGAATGAACTTAAGGACCATAAAACCTTTAAAGATGGAATGCTAGATTCGGGGTTGGGAAGACCTGGGTTCAGATGACACATTTTACCTACATGACCATGGTTGTAAAGTTTAATTTCTCAGAGTCTCAGGGTAATAAGTCTCTTCACCTCTAGGAGCCTCAGGCAACACTCATTTACTAAGGTGTATAGACTGATTCAATCACAGTTCTTTGCTTGTGAATAAAAAGAAAAAAACATGATTTTAAAAATAGTTCATAATTAAAACATTTTTCTAATTCATGTCAGGGAAGCTAGGTAGCACAGGGGCTAGAGCACTTGCTGGAGTCAGATCAGAGCAAAGGTCAGAAGGACCCGAATTGAAGTCAACCTCAGACACTTTTGCTTGCTGGGTAAGTCACTTAACCCTGTTTGCCTCAGTTTCTTCATCTGTAAAATGAGCTGAAGAAGGAAATGGCAAACCACTCCAGCATCTCTGCCAAGGAATCCCCAAATGGAGTCCCGAAGAGCCAGACACAATTGAAACAATTTGAGCAACCAAAAGTCTTTTTGCAAAGCATAAAATGCTACATAATTTTGATTTATTTAGGTAGTGTGTGGGTGGATCAGGGTGAGGGTAAGGGGAGAGGTATGATTAAGTGATTGTAATACCAGTAAGTCAACTTTCTAGAAAGGTTTAAAGTTTAGGAAGCTCTGCCCTTTGAGGTTAGTAGTGCAAGTATGATTATTTTACAGGTAAGAAAAGTCAGGTTTGAGGAGCCTAAATCATTTGTATTTACATCCTCAAAGTTTAGCATAGTGCCTGGCACATACAAAGTGCTTTATAAATGTTTATTTTTCACTTCTTAAGTGACTGGTGCAGGGTCATTCATCAAGTTACAGTGTGGATCATTCGATAACATATAAGCAAGAATTAGCTGTGTATTTCACACCCATGGTTGTCACTCTCCAGCTGTTGAGAAGAGTATTTGGACCTGTCATTTCAGTCACATGGAGTTTACCATCAACTTCCCACACACCCATCAGAAGGCTAATCATTGTCAGCTTATGTTTCGTGATAAATGAGTAGGAAGCACAATCTCAGTCCAATCACCAGACTGGAAAAACAAGGAGAGGGAGAAAATCCCATGTAGGGCTTCAGTACTGTTTGGCTAAGACACAAATTAGGAAAACTCTGACAATCCAACGTACAGATCCTGGAAAATTACAGTGTAGAACAGGGTTGCCCCACACTGGTTTTGTTCAGTTGTTTCAATCATATATGACTCTTTGTGACCCCATTTGAGTAGTATATCTTGGCAGAGATACTGGAGGTGTTTGCTATTTTCTTCTCCAGCTCATTTTACTGATAAGGAAACTGAGGCAATCAGAGTTGAGTGACTTGCCCAGGGCTGCACAGCTAGTAAATGTCTAAGGCTGGATTTGAACTCAAGAAGATGAATCTTCCTGACTCCAGCTTCAGCACTCTACCCACTGCACCTCCTACCTGCCCTTACCCCACACAGTTTCCACTAACTCTCCCAACAAAGTAAACTTGTCTTCTTACAAGAATAGGTCTAATGTACTCTCTTATTAATTGCTGTGACATTCAAGAAGGATTAGGCCTTATGCTTGACCCCAGAGAGCAGTGTGGGGAGGTTACAGAGTGGCAAATATAGAGCCCATGTAAGGAAAACCTTCTTAATGACTAGAGCTGTCCAAAAGGGTAATGGATGACCTCAGGAGATTTCTCATCACGAGAAGTCAAGCAGAAGTTAGGTAATAATATAGAACTTTTGTTTGGGAACAAATTGGCCTACATAACCTCTGAGGTCCTTTCCAACTCTGAAATTCACATTCTATTTTCTGCACCTTCTGAGCTGTGAGTAATTTTCACCATTTAGGGATAGAAATTGATGAATGAATTAATCTGTCAATTAGTAAGCACATATTAAGCACCTATTATATACCAGGTACTAAGTTAGGTCCCTGAAATACAAAAATTAAAATTAAATGGTCTCTGCCCTTAAGGATATTGTATTCTATCTGGAGAAACAATCTGTACACGTGTGGTATATGTTCTAGTTTTATTCTCTCTAGCACTTGCTCAAACTCACAGGTCATGTCTTCAGAAGGTAGCTAACTACCCATCCTCTCAGGGCTCCAGGAGAATCCCAGAGGTATAGGAGTAAGTTTTTCATGAGCTCCTACTGGTGTGCTTCCCAATATAATTTTACCAGTTGATATCTCCTCAGTGTCAATGAACAAATTAACATAAATTAGTTTTTACAAAATCATTCATACTGAGAAAGAATAGCAAGGACCAAAGTATACAATTTATCCCCTCTCCTGAAATCTGGGACACAGTACCCCATAAGTATTATCAATACTTGTAAAGCAATTAGCACAGTCCCTGATATATTATAGGTGTTTAATAAATTTTTGTTTCCTTCTCTCCACCACTCCCATGTACAGAGTCCAAGGGAAAGTGGTTTCCAGCTAAGAGAGCACATGTGGTAAATGGATGACTCAGAGCTCCTGGTTTCTTATCCTTTTCTCCCTTGGCAGAGTGCTTATGACTTCCTCTTTGGCATGTGTAGCTCTTTGCTGGACTCCAAAGCTTACTGACTCTGTAGCATCCTGAAGTCGCTTTTGTTAGTGTTTCTAGTTTTCCTCACATCGTTTTTTTTGGGGGGGAAAGGGGAGAAACCATTACCAGTTCTAGTGGGAAGTTAAAATTTCCTAGCACTACCCTTTGTTACTAGTTAAAAGGGCAGGGAGAGAGATTCCCAAGAACTTGGCTGGAATTACTCCACATGCCTTTGGAATACCAGATATCTAACTAGCTTGCTGCTTTATCCAACACTCATATGGGTAAACCAGATTCTTTCCCCAATTCTCTTCCCATGTCATGTCATCTCATGTCAACCAATGGCTTCATCATTCCTTCCCAATTGATAATGGGTTTTTTTGCCCCTACTATATGCTTTTGGTTGGTTCCATAACAACGTCTAGAAATTTTTCTCAGTCACTTTATACCTGTGATTGACTGAATCTGTAACTCATAGAAAAATATACTCTTACCTGATAAAGATATCAGGGTCTAGGACATTGGATTAATTATAATAATTATTGGTTAGTTATATAATAATAAATGGTTTGGGGTGATTTAGTGACTTACTGATTCAATCACCAAGTTAAGCCTTCTGTGTTGATTCGAGTGAACCTTTACATAGTGAATTGATTGATTCAGTAATACAAGTAGAAGCAAAGCAAATGTAAGATAATTGTGTTGGATTGGCACAAAACATTAGAAGGGGAAGGAATCAGGGAAGGCTTCCTGTAGAATTTGGCACTTAAGCTGAGTTCTTAAGGAATCTAGGTCATTCAGAGAGGCAAAGGTGAGGAGGGAGGGCCTCTCTGAGAAGGAAGTTACTGAAAACTGGTTCTTCAAAGGCAGAGAGATGAGAAATGGAATGTCATGTGTGCAAGATTAGCAATAAGGCCAGGTTGGCTTCCCCTCTAGAGTGGATGAAGGGTGTATAATAATGTGTAATATGTCTTGAAGTAGGTTGGAGCCAAACTGGGAAAGCCAAACATAGGAAGAGAGAAGGAAATGTTTCCCCACAAACCTGGAGATTGTGCTAGAATGTTAAAAGATCAAGTACCTTTTCTTCCAAATATCTAGGATTCTATCAATTTTCTGTGCTGCCTCCATAGCCTCTGTATATGGCATATGGTAAACCTCTCTTCACCTTAACAGATGCTTTTTATACATTTCTTTTCTCTCTCCATCCCACCCTACCTCCAAAAAAATCTTTTATCAGTTGACTTGAGCCAACTGTGCATTACTCAACATGATCTGAAAAGATATGTCTCTTCAGATACCAGTCTGAAAAAACAGAATATTAATATATTAATGAGTTTTTCCAGGATTCCCTGGGACAACCACATACAAAGACTGGTTTAATGCTCTTGGCAAATTTCCAGTTTGGCAGACCCTGACACAGCTTATGAGCCTTTGAGAATCCAGGGTCACCTCCACTGTATGATGAGACATTGAAATAGGATCTTAGTGGCAGACAGCAAAGCCCTACAATGTCCCTAATACCTTTGCAAACAGCATTTAAATTTACTTTGCATCATTGAAGTGACCCTCTACTAGAATCCTTTGCTATATTAATGTGAGTTAAGAATATTAATATTCTACTTTTCAGTCTGATGACTGAAGAGATCTATCTTTTCATCTCATGTTGAGTAAAGCATGGTAGGCTCAAGTCAGCCAACAAGCATTTATTAATATGGCAGGAGCTGGGATAACTGCTGAGGCTCCAGTCCCTCACAGAATTCACAAGGGTCAGACAACGTGTAAACAAATATAGACATATGCTAGCAAGGCAAGCTGAAAGGGAACAGTATTAGCTGATAGGGAAAGGTGTCCTAAAAAAAGTAGGATTTGAGCTAAGTCTTAAGGATGCAAGCAAAGAAGTGAGGAAGGAGAGCATTCCGGGAATGGAAAAGAGAATCATGGCAAAGAAACCAAGACAGAAGATGGAATGTTTTGTGGGGGGAAGTAAGCCAGTGCTAGCCTTAATCTCTGAAGATGTATAGCCTTAGTCAAACTGAGGCTTGTTAAAGACAGGATTGGAGAAAGGACTGGGCTCATAAGAGATCACTGGTAGCTTTGGAGAAAACAGTTTCATTTGAATTATGAGGTTGGAAGGGAGATTGAAGAGAGTTTTGAAGAGAATGAGAGAAGAGAAAACAGAGGCACCTAGTACAGATGGTAACTCCTTTCTCCAGAAATTTAGCTGAGAAGAGGACAAGAGATATCAGGAAATAGGTTGTGGGAATGCTTGAACCAAGTAAAAGATTTTGTTTTTGTAAGAATTAAGGAGACAGATGTTTTTGTAAATAGCAGGGAGAGATTTAAGTTAAAAGAGAGAATGGAGCTGCTAATAAGGGCAATATGCTGGAGAAGCAGGGAGGAGGTAAGATCTCAAGGGTTTGCCCTTGGCAAAAAGAAGAGTCATCTCTTCATCTGAGACCAGAGTGAAGGAGGAAATAGTTGTGGAAGATAATTAAATAATGGAAGATAAGGAGGAGACAAGAAGAGGATGGTCTCAATGAATGGTCTCAATATTTTTGGCCAAGTATGAGGCAAGGTCCTCCACTATGAGGATGGGAGAGGAGGTCCTGTGGGAGATTTCAGGAGAGACAAGAAAGTTTGCAACAGCTGTTGTGGAGAATAGGGTAGCAAATCAATCAGGAAGGGATAAAATGTTTGACTTGCTGCTGTTAGGGCCCAGTTGAGATTAGATAACATAAATGTGTAGTGGGCCTAACCAGCAGTTTCATTATTTCCTCCAGTTCTGTTCAGCAACACATTCAGAATAAGAGAAAAAGGAGGCATATGTTAGCAGTAATCCAGAGTTGGGATTTGGCCTGGTATGATGGGTAATGAGAGAAGCAGAAAAGGAAATCAAGGTGGGAGTATAGAGTTGAGCTGGTTGATCAAAAACAGTGAAAGGAGAGTGTAACCACTACAGAGGAGATGGTGTGAGAAGGAGCTGAGGGGGTAGATGGAATGGAAGTCATCATGCACATGAGAACAGAGTCCGGTCCTAAGACAGAGTGAAAGATGGGATGGTAAAAGATTATGATCAGATAAAGGAATTTCAGTGTTCATGAACACGGAGCTAGAACATTTGTGGGTGATGGTAAAGTCAAGGGTATGATCATCTCTGTGTGTAGTGGGGGAGTAGGTCATGAGAAAAGAGTATATTGAAGAACTGGGAAGCTAGGAGATTTGCAAAGATATCACCATATAAGTCAAAGTTCCCTAGTATGAGGGCAGAAAACAGGAAAAAGAGAAGTAGTGAGCCAGACACTTGCACAATCTGGATTGGGTGATACTGTGAACCTCAAATGAGGAGTTACTTAGTGAAGATATTAGAGGGAGAATTTGGGAGTAGCAGAGGGGAGCAAAGAATATTCCATCACCCTCACCTGACCTAAGTTAAGCATAGTTAGTGCTAGAAAGAGGGAAAGGGCTGACTTCCAGAGGGAGCTATGCATCATTGAGGACCAGGAGATTGAAGGAATGAGAAATAAAGCAGTTTATGTTAAAAGGCAGTTGCTTGAAGCAGGCATTCCAGAGAGCATAGTGGAAGGGCAGGCAGATATGGAATCATATATTGGGGGTAGGGTATATAGGTAGGTAGATGTGAAGGAAGAGCTAGAAACCTCTCGAAGACTGTAAGTTGCAAAGAAGGTGCTTATCTATGGCCACTAGAGGGAGTTTCCTCACCCAGGATTTGTCAAAAGCAGTGATATCATAGATCCAATCCCTATTCCCATCCCATTTCTAATTCAAAAGCCAACATTGAATCACTGAAGGCTTTGAGGGGCAGGGAGGTAAACATCTAGTTACAAGATATTATGGAGACGGCAGACCATAAGAAAGTGGAAGTATTAGGTGTAGACAGTCTTTTCAAGGAGTTAAACAGTGAAAGAGAAGGAGATGGAGTTATAACTAGTGGGGCTACAAGAACCACAAGAAGGATCGAGAAGACCAGAGCATGTCTGTAGGTAGAGGGAAAAGACTAGTGAAGAGAAAAAGACTGAAGATGAATTATCAGTGGAGATTGGAATGAGAGTAGGGGATGCTTGCCAGAGCAAGGTCTTAGAGGAAAAGGGTTTAAATATGGCTCTGACATTTAAGTGCTGGGTGACCATGGGCAAGTTCCTTAACTTTTCTGAGTCCCAATATCATCATCTGTGAAATGAGTATGAGAATAGCGTTTGCATAATGTACCGTGCCAGGTTGTAAGGAAATATGACAATGCCCTTCTAGAATTACTGGCTAGAAAATTGTGAGCCATGGTTGTCCTCCCCATTCTTCTTATTTATAATAGTTGTCTTCTAGAACAAAGGACCAGTTACAAAAACAAAATTGGCATGTAGATTCTAAGCTCCTTGAAGGTAGGTCTGCTCATATTTTGTGTGCCCCACCTTGCACACAGGAAATACTTAGTAAAGATTTGTTGCTTGTGTGGTTTTTATTGGAGGTGAATCTTGAACACTAAGCTGGGTGGTCGGGATGAAAAACAGTAACAAAATGGAGCTGTTCAGACAAAAGCAGTGCTCAGGCCTTCCATTTCCACTGGACCGAAAGGTTCCCTAAAGCACTCATCTGGCATTTGAAATCTCCAATTCTTTCTTCCACCTTTGCTTTCCTGCCTTACAGTTTGACAGGATGATAGGCTCTGTGAAAAATACTAATTAGCAACTCTTTCAGGGTACCCCTCCCTTTAAGGAGAATTCCCTTAAAATGTGGGCAGCTCTTAAATGGCTCAGTAGATAGAGCACAGGGCCTGGCATCAGGAAAATTCATCTTCCTGAGTTCAAACCTAGCCTCAGATACTTACTAGCTGTGTGACCCTGAGTAAGTCGCTTAACTTTGCCTCAGTTTTCCTCGTCTGTAAAATGAACTAGAGATGGAAATGACAAACCACTCCAGTATCTTTGCCAAGAAAACCCCAAAGTGGGTCACAAAGAGTCAGGCACAACTGAGTACCACCACCACCAATTCTGATTGTTGTCTGGTGGCTTTGACAAATTGTGTGACTTGTCTGTAATGAGAAATCCTCTGCAATGATGAAACAAAACCCCTGATCAGTTATGCACTTTGATCCTGGGAAGGCTGCATTTTTTTTGCTAAAGTTTCTAAGCTGCTATTTTGTCCATTTTTATCCCTTCAGAGAAGTTTGGGCACAAAAATCTTTCTGACTCTAGTACCTGCCACCTCTAAGTGCCTCACTTTCCCCATCTCTAACATGAGAGGGTTAGACATGATGACGCATAAGGTCTCTGTCAGCTCTAAATCTATGATCTTATGACCACCAAGAATTAGAACACTTCCGAGAGATGTTAAAGACCTAAGGTTAATATTTCTATTTCATCCAAAAGATGACATCCAATTTTTAAGGGGACTAAAAATCCTACCTTGACCCTGTCAGTACCAACAGTACTGATCTTATTGAACTCCTTTCAGGAGCATAGTAGAGGTTGTTAAATTCTGTCCTAAAGAGAGAGGTCAGAAATGGTCTTTCAGTCTTAGCTGTCTTAGGTTCTGCATAGGCCAGAAGGGGCTAACCTTTGTCTCAGTCCCTTCATTTGTAATAATCACTATTTCTTTATGGCACCATCATGAGAATTTTTGTTGTTGTTCAATCACTTCAGTCATGTCTGACTCTTTATGAGTCCATTTTGGGTTTTCTTGGCAACTATACTTGGCAAAGATACATTTCCTTCTCCAATGCATTTTACAGATGAAGAAACTAAGGCAGACAGGGTCACAGAGTTAATAAATGTTTGGGGCCAGATTTGAACTGAGGAAGGTGAGTCTTCCTGACTCCAGACGCAGCGCTCTATCCACTGTGCTCACATAGCTACCCATTGTGAGAATTAGACAGCTGATTTCTCTTTCCTTGGATGCTACATTTGGCTTCATATCTTTCCTATATACACTCATATTCTACCTTGTATGATAGTCGTATGAGTACATGCCTTATCTTGATCGCTAGTTTGTAAGCTTGGCAGAGGGTTGCCACCACCATGGTGTAATGGAAAGAGCCCTTGACTTAGAATCAGAACATCTGGGTTCATGTACCACCTGCCAAATAAACTAGCTGTATTTCCTTGGGGAACCCCTTGTTACCTCAGTTTTCACAACAATTTAATTGGAAACTTAGAGTCCACAATCTCTTGAATTCCTTTGGCATCCTTTTCTTCTATTCATCCTTGTATTCTTGGAGCACAGTTGTACATAGTAGGCAATCAGTAAATATTTGCTCTATTGGCTCAAATTGGATTTTAATCGCAAGCTTTTGTGTTTGACATGCTATAATCCAACTGCATGTGAGATCTGAGCTTTTTCTTCCAAGTTTTGCCTTTTTTTTTTATCCTCCACCCACATCTAATGGTTCCACCTTAACAAGGTGCCATGGATGCTGAGTGAGGATGGGGCATGGGTGCCAGTGGTGGGAAAGTGTTCTATTGGTTTATGCTTGTACATCCCAAACACCAATTACTGTCATTGCTTCCAGGGCTGATGTGTTTATCAGGATGAGTTATAAGGGAATATGTGTACACAGGCAGCGGGGATGCGGCATGACCACCCCCTGTGATGTAAAATATGAGAGTCTAGGAGGGACTGTTTTATAATTCATCAGGTTCAGCAAGTGAATGCTGTCGGGTGGCTTAGTTATAAAGGCGAGTGTGCACCGGCCGGCAGACAGGAGCGTGGAGTCCTAGCTAATCCAGAGAAGCTGCGTTGTGTGTTTGCTCGCTGCTCCCTGCTTTTGTTCCGATCGTTCTGTGCTGGGTGAGTGAGGCGGCTTTGAGATTATCATGGCTCTTTAATAAGCTTCGGGAATCTGCGGAACAGTTTGGACTCGACGCTGGCTGTCATAGAAGCGGGTTGGTGTTTGGGGGCTTTGACAAATTGCATGATTTCCCTTTAATGAGAAACCCCGGTAAAGATGAAATGAAAGCCGGATCAATTATTCACTTTGATCCTGAAAGACTACGTTGCTCGCTAAAGTTTCCAAGCTGTCGTTTTGTCCGGTTTTATTCCTTTAGAGAAGCTTGGGAACAAGTCTTTCTGCCACAAATTTGTTTTTCTTCATGGCAGAAAGAAGTCATGTAAAGGGAGGAAGGGGTTCTTTTTTTTTCTTTTTCTTTTTTTCCCCTCTAGCATTAGAAAAAGCTCCAAATTGAAGCACTTCTATACCAGCCAGGGAGCTGACTCCAACGCAGCCGGAGCGCTAGGATGCGAGGTTCGCAGAGAAAGCTTTTGTGTGGAACAGGGACTGAGGGACTGTGAATAATTGACATTGTCGAAATTAACGGCATCATCAGCCCTGTGGCTTCCGTGTGTGTGTGTGTGTGTGTGTGTGTGTGTGTGTGTGTGTGTGTGTGTGTGTGTGTGTGTGTGTGTGTGTGTGTGTGTATGTATATATGTGTGTGTTTGCATCATGGAGAAAAGAAATGATTTGCATTTGATATGCCTGGTGTTGAGATATGGGAGAGGGAGGGAAAGAAAAGGATTTGGCTCACTGGGGGGAGAAATCTGTATGAGCCACCAACCTTATGAGCAGATGGAGAAGGAGTTTCCGTGATATTACAGTAACTTACAAATATTTTTGTCACTTCGCTCTTCCCTCTTGTTTGGACTCTCAGCTCCAAACTGCCCTTTCCCACGGGGTGGTCAGGAGGTTGGAGGGAGTCCTGGTCCTAGGTGGGAACTTTGCCGATCATTGAGCTCGTTTAGGGAGGTGGAGGGAAGCCTGCGGTATTTGTTCGCTTGTCAGGAGGGGGAAAGGTGGAGGCTTTGTGACCGGCAGTCATTCCCCACTGCTCTCCTGCTTGCCGCTTTTTGGAGTCTGGTGAGCATTAACTGCGAATGTAGCCTCGGTTCTTTGATTTCTGTGGTTGAATGATTCACGATCTCATATGGAGAGATAGGGACCAGAAAGAATGCATATCATATGCATTTTTCTCCAAATTGCAAATGTGGGGGGAGGGGTGCAGTTCCCACCTACCTTGTCATGTGGAAGGGGGCTGTGGTCTTTTTGAGACCTTACAGTTGTGGTCTGTCCAAGCTGTTTACTTCAGATCATGCTATTCTTTCCCTTTGCAGATGGCTTCTCCCCCACCCCCACCCCCAGGCTTATTTTTAAGGGGCTTAGACAATAGTGTTATCTTCTTTTTATCCAGGAAATCAGTTGGGTGGTAGCATTAGAAGTTGTTAGCAGGTGGACATATTTTATTCTATTATACACTTAACATTTAAGGTATGTGATTTTGGAATTGGCAGCTTTTCTAATGATAGCACTGGAATTAGGAGAATCATTATGAACAAAAAAAAAATTATTTTGGTGTAGTGGGAAAAGCACGGGCTTTAGAGTCTGGGGATTTGGATTGGAGTCCTGCGTCTACTACCTTATATGCTACCTGTCTGACCTTGGGTACATTGCTTTATCTCTCTGGGCTTCAGCTGCCTTATAAGTAAAATGTAGATATTAGAAGAGATAAGTTCTTAGGCCCTTTCCAGATCAAAATCTTTTGAATTTGAACCAGAAACCTGGAAAATGCAAAAAATAAGTATGTCATTTATAAGATTTTGCCTCTTTTTTCCTGAAGTGGTTTTTTAATAAGATTTTTTTTTCTGAGCTCAGAATAAGTTTGCTTTCCTATATTACCAAGAAGCAGCACATTGTACGTGAACTCTGGAGAGACAGTATGATCCAAAATTGTAATTTTAGCAAGCACCTGCCCTTTAATGGGTCTATGAAATTGGTTATATTCATCTCACTAATACAAGAAAAGGAAAAGAAAAGTGGAGGGGGGGAGGATTCTGATGCAGTAATATAACTTAAGACAGAAAACTTGGTGGGTCATTTTGGTTTTAAATGAACAATTATCATTTAAAATCCTATCCCTGGTGTTGCTTTAAAGCCTAGTCCACCCAACTGAATATCATCGTTGACATATCTGAATGCCCCCAAAAAACTTAGTTGTAAAGTACCTGTGGGATATCTTTGATATTGACTTACATTCTACTCAATTTTCAAAAGAAAGCACACGAGGGCAAACAATGCATTTGTGACTACCTCTGCGTTTTGATTCATTGTCGTTTATGTGCTTGTAGCGAAGCAGAATAAACCGAATTTCTCCTCATTTGGTGATTGTTTCCTTTTCTTTTCTCTTCCTCCTGGGGAATGATCCAGTAAGCCTTGGGAACAATAATACATTAATACATGTATCTTAGCATGCTGAGATGATTACCAACTAAATTTCACAGAATTTCAGAGTTTCAAGGTACCCTAAAGAATACCTAGCCCATGGATTCTTAACCTGTAAGGGAGAGGAGGTTTGTGAATTAAAATAATAATAATAATTTGAGGACTGTATATCAATGTAATTAGTTTCCTTGGTAATTCCATGTTTTATTTCCTGCATTTTCAAACCTTATTCTGAGGAGGGGATCCATTCATGACATAAAAAAAGGCTAAGAACCCCTAAGCCCAACCCATAACTGAAAAAGAATTCCCTTTAAGCCAGAGCAGGCAAGTGGTCATTTAGCCTTTGCCTAAACATTATCTCCCATTACTGTTCATTTCACCTCTGAATAGCTCTTATTAAGAACCTGGTCCTGACATCAAACCTATACCTAGCCTTTCCTTTGCATCTTCCATCCATATCTCCTTAGTTTGCCTTCTGGGGGCCAAGTAGGATGAATCGTCTGCTTTATTTTTCATCGGATAGCTTTTCAAATATTTGGAGGGAGCTATCATGTCCTGTCCCTCCTCTCTACCCCTCAGTTCCAGCCTTACCTTTTTTCTCCAGGCTAAACGTCCCTATTTCCTTCTAATATGACATGAACTTGAGTTCTGTTACCATTCTGGTTGCCTTCCTTCACACACTATCCAACTGACCGACGTCCTTTCTATGAAAAACAAACAGAAATTACAGCAAGAATCCATTGAAAGAGCTTTAAAAAAAAAAGTATCTTTTAAAGGGCTGCTTAAATTCATACCTTGAGTGATATATCTTATTTTCTCTAAGGAAATGGTTAATGTTTGGAGAATATTATTTGGGGACCTTTGTAACCAGAGAGATGCCCCATCCCCACTTGTCTTTATGAGCTGAAATGGCATTATGTAGAAAACACTGCTAAGTCATCAAGTTAACAAAAATCTTGTTCTTGAAAAGTATTTAAGATGAATTGGGGTAAAATGTGTTTCTTTCTTATTAATTACTGAGTCACCTCTCACAGTCAAACCATACTTTTTTTGGATACATAATAGAGAAGGAGCTGTTATCCATGAACTTGCCTTTAATTAACTCTCAAGATATTCCAGAGCTCCACATAGAAAGAAAAGAAAGAAAAACTTGACCTGATTTAAAATAGGGAGAATGGTGATGCATTGAGAGCAGGTAATAGTTCATGCAGAACCTGATCCTCAAAGTAGTTAGGAAATGGCCCCAGCCCTGGCCTCCAATCCACATTTAACTTATACAGAATCACATCTTGGTTGCTCAAGAAATGTTAAACCGAACCCTATCCCTTCTAACTTATTTAGCAAATGAAGGAGGGGTAAAAAAAAAGAAGATTTTACAGGTTCTTTGAATTAGAAGTTGGAAGGAATCTTAGAGATCATCTGGTCCTTCACCTTTTATTACACTATATCAATGAAAGCACTCAAAAAGCATGTTAAGCGAGAAACAGTTAAAGTAATGAGGATGTTCAGCATGGAGAAGAAAAGACTTGGTGGGGGGACGGAGGCTTGCAGCAGGGATAATCGTTGTGTTCAGATATTTGATGGGCAGTCATGGTATAGTGAAAGGACTGCACAAGTTGGAATCAAAGGACCTGCTTTCATGTCTTGCCTCTGTCATTTACTGTCTGAGATCAGACAAATCACCTGACTCCTCTGGCTCACAGTTTCTTCATCTATAAAATGAATACAAAATGAAGATTTTGGACTAGATGGTGTCCAAGGTCCCTTTTAGCTCTAATCTGTGATCATGTGAAGAGGTATTGGACTTCTGATTGTCCACAGGAAGCAAGACTAGGGCCATTGTTGAGATAAGCAAATTTCAAGTCAGAGCAAGAAGAAACATCTAAGAATTAATGTTTCCCAATGGAATTGGCTGGCTTTTGAAGTAGTAGAAGTCATCATTATAGTAGCAGTCGTGGTGCTGGTGGTAGTAGTAGTAGTAGTAGTAGTAGTAGTAGTAGTAGTAGTAGTAGTAGTAGTAGTAGTAGCAGTAGCAGCAGCAGCAGTAGCAGCAACAGCAGCATTTTTATAGTATTTTTTTGGCCTGTATAGTGCTCTGCAATATTATTTTATCTTCACAAAAACTGTGAGATGTAGGTGCTACTATTATTCTGATTTTACAGATGAGGGAACTAAGGCAGTCAAGTTAAGTCAATTGCCTATGGTCACATAGCCTCAATTTTGAAGGAGGATTTGAACTCAAATCTTCCTAACTCCAAGTCCAGTGTTCTTTCCATTGCTTCACAACTCTAGAGATAATCATATTGAGGCTGAATGACCAAAGGTGAGAGACGGTGTATGAGATTCATGTTTTAGGAAGGAGTTAGATTGGATGGGTTCTAAGACTGATTTATACTCTGAGATCGTATGATTTTATGAAAGTATCCCTGGAATATCTAGATTCAGGTCAAAAGACTTGTGATTATGCTTCAGGATATATTCCCTGTATTTACCCCATTCCAAAGAAGGAGAATGTTAAACTCAATCCAAGCAAAATATCAGAAAACAATAAGTGTTCAGTGGTCTGAATCAAGTTTGCTGTCTAGCAGAACTCATTCACCAGATGATCACTCAACTCTTCATTTGATTTTGTATAGTCATAGCTAAAGTGCTGACCTTCCAGGGACATGACTGGCAGGAGCCTCAGATTATCTGCCAATCGGTCTGTGGCATTAAAGAGGCCATGGCTGATTGGATCATAGCAGAGAGGTGACCAGATCATGTTGTAACACTACAGTCTGCAACTGTAAAATGAATGGTCATAGGATTTTGAACAGGGAGGGACCATAAGGGTCATCTTGTCTAAATCTTTCATTTAACAGATCTGAAAAAAAAAAGAAACCCTGATAGATGAAAAGATTTGTCCAATGTTGCACGGATAGTTCAGTCAAGATTGAAAACCAATATTCCAAACTAGCCCAGATCCAGTATCTCCCCTCATTAAACTGCCACCAGATGAACTCTAAAGTCCTTTTCATCATCATAACAGATATCTGTAAGGTATTAAGGTGTTTATAAAATGCTTTACATATACAGATTCACTGAAGTCTAACAGGTCTTATTGTCCTCATTTTGGAGATGAGAAGACAGCTTCATAGAGGTAAAGTGACTTACCTGTGGTCACAGAACTAATAACTGGCAGAAGAAGGGTAGGAATCCAGATTGTTCCCACTCCAGACATACTGCTCTTTCCACTATACTGCGTAGTTTCTGTATCTGCCTTTCAGCTCTAACAATCTATCAGCTCTATAGAATCAGTGCATTTGAATGCCTCAGAATTTAGCCTTTTAGTATATAGACTAAGAATTTTAGACTTGGAAGGAACTTTGGAGATCACATAGTTCAAGCCTCTCATTTTACAGATGAGGAAGCTAAGGTCTTGAGAATATTAAAGCATCCATTTCTATAGTGCTGTATGATTTACAGAAGACTGACAACTAATCTGAACTGGGTAGTACAAGAATTACCATCTCCCTTTTTCAGATGAGGAAAATGAGGCTTACATGTTCAGATGGCTTGCTCATGACCTCACAGGTAGTAGACATTGAAGCTATGTCTCAAATCAGTTTCTGTAGTCTGAGCATAAATGACTTGCCAAAGGTAAAGAAGCTAATTAACTCATTCTGATTCATTATGGTTGACACCAGAAAATCCAGGATGCTGTTAAGCTTATAAAGCTAATGGGGCAAAACAGACAGAAGCACTTTCTTATTATCGTTGCATAGATCTCGCTGGAAATTTGGATGAACAGAGAGAGTGGAAGACTTGTTGGACCAAGTTCAGTGTTCATCTCAGAAATTAGACCCTAAACTTTGGTATCTGTATGATTTTAATAGGAAGTTTAAATTAATTCATGTAAACCATTGATTTATTCATCCTAGGCATGGTTAGAATTTCCATTGGTTAGGCAAAATGTTCCATGGGTCATAATATTCTGACAAGCGTGATAATGAGTTGACACTAAAATAATCTGACTCTAGTCTGAAGTACTCACTTTTAGGGATTTTTCCTTTTGCTTCTAAAGCTTAGCAAAATTGACAAGATCATTATTTACTGTCATTCTCATGCAATAATCAACTCTTTATTTCTGGTAAAGTCTTTTCTTTCTTTCAGTATTGCCCACTCTTAGTAAATCAATAAGAATTTATTAAGTGCCTACTGTGTGCCACTGTGCTAAGCACTGAGGATACAAAACAAGGCAAAAGATAATCCTGATTCTCAAGGAACTCACAATGTCATGGGAGAGACAATGATCATTCCCTGTGTACAAACACACTATATGAAGGATAAATTGAAGATGAACAAGGAAGGAACTGGCATGAAGTAGTTCAGTCTTGATTGACCCTTTATGACCCCATTTGGGGTTTTCTTGGCAAAAACATTGGAGTAGTTTACTATTTCCATCCCAAGTGGATCCAGTGGATCCATTTTTCAGGCAATCAGAGGTTAAGTGACTTGTCCCAGGGTCTCACAGCTAAGAATTGTCTGAAGTTGGATTTGAACTCAGGTCTTCACGACTCAGGGCCCAGTGCTCTATTCACTGAGCCAACAACTACTTCCAATGCCTCTACCATTAAGAAGGATTAGGACATAGAATTTTATCTGGGACATGAAGGAAGCTTGGGAATCCAGAAGACAGGAATGAATAGGAAGGGCATTCCAGGCATGGGGGACAGTCACTAAAAATGCCCTGATTCAGACAATAAGGGTTCTTTTTCTGAGGACCAATTCAATTCAACAAACATTTATTAAGCTCAACACAAGGGATACAAATAAGACAGTTCTGCCCTCAAGGAGATTAAAATCTTATGGGTGAAGATAAACACACCAAAGGGAGCTGAAAAGTGGTGGGGGTGAGGCAGATGGGATTAACTGGCTTGGGGAGGGAACATGTTTTTTGGAATCCAAACCAAGTGGAGCTGGCCAGAGAGCATGGTGGGGAAGTCAAAGTAGTTCCAAATAAGTCTGAGGAGCCGCAAGGAGGCCAGAGTCACTGGATCACAGAGTACACAAGAGAGAATAGGATATGACTGGAAAGATAAGAAGGAAACACCTTATGAAAGACTTTCAAAAATGGATTTTATATTTGATCCTGGAGGTGATGGGGCACCACTGGAATTTATTGAGTGTAGATGTGTATGTGATGCCTCTGACCACGAGTGGAGGATGATCAGGAGTGAAGAGATTTGTGGAACTAACAGGCTATTACAGTATTCCAGACATGAGTGAGCAAAGGCCTGTACCAGGGTTTCTTCTATAAAACAAGACAATTGGGCAAGATGATCTCTAAAGACCCTTCATGAATCCTTGATTTTTCTTGTATCTATTAATCTACTATCTACTTCTCAAACACTGATGTCTTTTATTTTTTAGTCTCACTTTTTTTTCCTGAACACATCCTTCTGCCCTTACCTACCCAGAAAGCTATTCCTTTTAATAAGGAATAAAAATGAGGAGGGAGGAGAAAAGGAGAGAGAGAAAACCAGAGACAGACACAGAGAAAGAAGCAGTTCAGCAAAACTAACCAACATATCAATCAAGTCTGACAGCCTATACAGTATTCCATACCCATAGTCTACCACCTCTGCAAAGACATACATTTTCTTATCTCTTCTTTAGGGTCCAGGGTTCTGACATTTGCTATAAAAATAGTTGAAAATAGATTTAGACTGTTTTTACCCTTTCTTTGATATTTTTATGTGCTATAAGCCATCATCGAAGGAGACTTATAGTCACATGCAAACAAGTTATATCATATAGATTGTAGTGATGGAAAAACTAGTACTCCTATGAGAGAATGTGCACACCAGGAGTTATGCAAAGAGCCAGTGACTGTCAGAGAGGCTCCCCAGGACTCCCCATTCTGCCTCTAAGGAGGATTAGACAGTGCTGCATCTCAGAGAGAGAAGCATCTAAAATTAGCAGTATAATGGTAGGGTACATTGAATTGATATCACACATTTCATCCATGCGTTATAAAACAAGATTAACCCTTGGACCATCCTCTTCCCTAAGGGAAAACTAGGAAAATTCATCCTAGTTTTGTCCTACTTTCTCTGTGTGTGTGCGTGTGTGTGTTTCTGAACCATGAAAAGGGAATTCATTCTTGCTTTGCCTGTCTCTCTCTCTCTCTCTCTCTCTCTCTCTCTCTCTCTCTCTCTCTCTCTCTCTCTCTCTCTCTCTCTCTCTCTCTCTCTCTCTCTCTCTATCATTCATTCAGAGTTATTGATTGCCCACTCTTCTTCCTGAACTCGAAGCGTTCTAGTTGGTCGGCCCTTTACTCTGTCTTATCCTCCCTTCTCCCACTTACGAATACTTGGGTCTGCTGTTCCCTCCACTCTCCTGCTAGGAACAGACTCCCCCTGAATATCCCTCCTCCCAACACATCTCTGCCTATAGAAATCCATGCCTTTCTTCAAGACCCAATTAAGAGGTTAGTTCCTCAATCATAATTCCTGGATGACCCTGTCCCCCAGTCTGCAATAATCTGTCCCTCCACATATGTCTCATACTATTCTTTTCAACATTGCCTAGGTGTTTGTATTCCAATTTGTATTATGTTGCTGTTTGATGAGAAAGGAGTTGCCCTATCCATGGGCAGGAACCATGTCATTTTTTTCTCTTTGTCTCTTGAAAGCATAGACTTCTGTGTAGGAAGGACCTTAGGTATGATCTCATTGGAAGAAAGAATACTGACTTTGAAGTTAGCTGGTTAAGCCTGTGTTAACCTCCTGCCTCTCTGTGACCTTGGCAAATTGGTCAACGTCCCTGGACCTAACTTGCCTCACTGGTAAAATAAGGGAGTTCAACTGGATGTCCTCCAAGGTTCTTTATACCTATAGGTCTGTGGTTCTGTAATTATTCAGCTGCCCCATTTTACAGGTCATGCCATTGTCCAACCAATGTCAAAACAAGGAAAGTGGGAATCTGAACTTCTAACTTATACCCCATATTTTTTTCACTACCACAATCTGAATTTATGCACAATAAGTATGTAACTACAGGTGTGCCCAAGTTGGAGGGAGACGCTAGGATAATATTGGAGAATGTTAGATTGGACAGGCTTTAGAAATCATTCCCTTCATTTAATATGTGAGGACATTGACCTCATACATAGAGGTGAAGTGACTTCTCCACAGGGACACAGGGAGTGCCAGGATTCCAACTCTGAATCTCAAAATCCAAATCTATGGTTCATTCTACTATAACACTTGACTCTCAAAGTAATAATACATGGTCCCTGCCTTCAGAGAGGCTATACTTTCCAGCTGTGTGCAGCTAGGTAGTGCAGTAGATAGAGCACCAGTGCAGGAGTCAGAAGGACCTGAGTTCAAATCTCACCTCAGACACTTGACCCTCACTAGCTGTGTGACCTTGGGCAGGTCACTTAACCCCAATTGCCTCATCCTGGGGCATCTTCAGTCATCCTGATGAATATCTGGTCACTGGATTCAGATGGCTCTGGAGGAGAAGTGAGGTTGGTGACCTGCACAGCCCTTCCTCACTCAAAAAAAACAAAGTCAAGTGCAAGTCTTGTCATCATTTCTCTGATGGCATGGTCTTCTTTGGCAACGAAGGACGAACACACACACACACCTTCTAGCTGTGACATCAAGACAAACACACATAGCAATACAAAATCAATATGTACACCAACTTTTTTTCTGTAAAACTGACTATGGATCAGTTAATTGGTTATTCATGTTATAGTTATTCAGAAGAGTAAGAGAACAGAGATTGAGCCATGTTAGTCAGGGAAGGCTTTGTTCTTGGAGCAAGTGGGACTTAAGCTTGATTGTAAGTGATGGGAGTAGGGTTTGCATAAACAGGCCAAAAACATTGCCCATAGTCAGTCTGAAGATTTCCCTAACTAAATCCTAATAACTAAATAATAGACCCAAGGAAATGATGACAGATCTTTAACTAAAGGAACCTTAATGGACCTTCTGTAATCAAGGAAATCATTATTAAATGTGACCAGATAATACATTCTTTAATTACTTGCATGCCTAGGTTCAATGGCAATATGAAAAGTAGAGATCTGAGCTGCAGGCAGCAAGGTAAACTCATTACAATTTGATTTTATCCAGTATTCCTGTGTTATTTTTTCCATGACCTTTACCTTCATAATATGTCTCATATCTGTCACATCCCAGAAGCAATGCTTGACTTAGACTCAGGAAGACGTGGGTTTTTTCAGATCCTGCCTCAGACTTTTACTGTCTAGGTGGCCTTGGGCAGGTAATATCACATCTCTTACCCTCAGTTTTCTTGTCTATAAAATGAGTAGAAACATAATTCCTATAACTCTAGATTTTTGTAAGGATCAAATGACATAATGTGTGCAAAAATGCTTGTAAAACCTTAATCTGATTGATAAATACGAGCAATTGTGATTATGCCCTCTAGTCATACAACCATAATAATTTTGTTGTCATTGTTGAGTCGTTCTCAGTCATGTCCAACCCTTCCTAACTCCATTTGGTTTTCTTGGCAAAAATACTGGAGTGGTTTCTTTCTCCACCTTATTTTACAGATGAAGAAACTGAGGCAGACAGGGTCAAATACTTTGCCCAAGGTCACATAGCTAGTAAGTATCTAAGGCTAGATTTGAACTCATCTTCCTGACTGCAGGCCTGGCACTCTATCCACTGTACCACCTAGCTTCCCACCATGACAGTAGCTAATATATTACTACTAGGTGTGAAGTGCTTTTTAATTATTATCTGAACCACCTCACTAGTTCAGATGTTCATCATCTCTTTCCAGTATTGCTATCAGATCTCAATTTGTTTCCCTGTCTCCTGTCTCTTTTTCCCTCTAATTCATCCTCCACTCATTTAAATGGATAGATAATTTCACTTAGATGAGTGAGAGACCTTAACCCATCCATGTCCTCTCCTCCATGTGGAGATTTTGTCCAAGTCCTCTTTTCACATACTCTGCAATCCAATGACACTTTGTGCTCATTCCCTCTCCTAACCCTGTGCCTTTGCAGTGGCTGACCCCCTTACTCAGAATGCTTTCTTTCCTCCCCTCTACTTCCAGGTTTCCCTGACCTCCTTCAAGACTCAGTTCAAAACCTACCTTCTGCTGTATGTCTTTCCCTATCCAATTCATCCACTCTCCTCTGCCTTCTATCTACTCTGCATCTTTATACAAAGATAGACAGAAAGATATATTCTATGTAGTTGTTTCAGTGTTGTTTCCCTATTAGAATATGTGCTCCGTGAGGGCTCTTTGAGAGACCCTATTTCTGCACTTTCTTTTATCCCCAGTACTTAGCACTGTTTTCCCTTTGTTGATTAATTATCATATATCTAGCATGCTTCATGGTTCCTGTCTTTCTCTTGACAGTACAGAATACCAGTGAAGCCTACAAGACAGCCATCAGTTATCCCCCAATCTCACCATCTTATCTGTCCATCTTTTTTTGCTCATGATTTTCCCTAAAAGAATCCTTAGCATAACTTCTTGCTGATCTCTTCTTTGTAGTAGGTTATATCCAAAAAGAATTAATTTGTATAAAAGTATTTATAGCAGCTCTTTTGTAGTGGCTAAGAATCAGACATTGAGGAGATGCACAAAAATTGGGGATTGTCTGAACGTGTTGTGGTATATGATTGTAATGGAATATTATTGTGTTATAAGAAATGAAGAGCAGGCAAATTTCAGAAAAACCTAGAAAGACTTATATGAACTGATTCTGAGTGAAGTCAGGAGGACTAGGAGAGCACTTTACAAAGTCACAGCAGTAGTATATGGCGAACAACTGTGAATGACTTAGATGTTCTCAGCAACAAAATGATCCAAGACAATTCCAAAGGACTCATGATGAAAAATGATGTCGTCCTCCAGACAAAGAACTGATGTAGTCTGAATACAGGCTGAAGCATTCTTTCTTTCTTTCTTTTTTCTTCCATCCTTCCTTCATTCTTCTTTCTTTTCTTTCACAAAATGACTAATATAAAGATGTTTTACACAGTTGCACATGTCTAACCTATATCAGAGTGCTTACTATCTCAAGGAATGAGAAAGGGAGTGAAGGAGAAAAGGACAGAATTTGGAACTAAAAAAAAAAACAAACACAAAACCCCTAAACTGAACTAAAAAAGAATTAATCTTAAAAATTGTTTTTACATGTATTTGGAGAAAAAAATAAAATGAAAAATGAAAAAATGCTGCATCCTACTCATGCTTAGTATGTACCTCTTTCTTGTCCTTTAGGTGACCCTCAATTTCAATTCTTCAGAGTCCAAGTGTCCCATGACTTGTAGCCATTTGATGAGAGTAGAAAGCTATTGGCATTAAAGACTGGGCCTTTACTTCAAGGCAGAGCTTGGAGTGCTTCCCTATCCTTAGGTGTTTCCATAGTTTAGCCATGGAATTAAAATTCAAATGTATGAACAACTCTAAAACGGGATTTAATTAAATACTAATTTTGTGAATCCAACTCTTAGTGACAAATACCTGTAGTAAACATAGGTATACTTGTTTTATGCCTCACTTGATATTAGTAATAAGAGGGTTGATATTATCCCTATTGTTATGTCTTCCAAGTAATCCTGTATAATTTTGACATATACATGGGAGATAAATGTTTTGAAGGAGAATTTTTAGGGTAATGTTTTGCTCTACCAAAACAAATGCTTTTCTTAATAGTCAACAAACAGTAATGACAGTGTTGTTTTGTATTCTCTGTATCTTTCAAGCAGTTCTACGTAGCTGCTAAAATAATCTTTTAAAACCTTATGTCTAACGTAAATCATTCCCTTTCTCAAATCCCTCCAGTAGCTCCCTATTGCCACATGGCTAAAACCTAAACCCAGCCTAATAATTTTAATTGTATACTATGTGATGAACCTAGAGGATCATTCCCTATTTCTCTGTGTATTTTAGTTTTGTTTTGTTTTGCCCTCATGGGACCCTGGTTCCTTAAGCCAGTGCCAGAAGAGTTGTTTGTTTCCTCTTATAAACATGGAGGCAGGTTCTCCATAAAGGCTACCTGCCAGTTCCTGTTACCTGTGAAAAAGGGGGCAGGAGTTCCTTATTAGCTGTGTGATTCTAGACAAGTCACCTCAGCTTCCTCATCTTAAAAATGAAGACCTGAAATAAAGAATTTCTAACAAACCTCTAGTTCTGGCATTCAATGACTCTTTAACTCAGAACTATAGAGAGAGATCTCCAGTTATCCCGATGAATCTGGTCACAGATCCTGAATCTGGTTACAGAATTCAGATGACTCTGGAGGAGAAGTGAGACTGGTGACCTGCACAGCCCTTCCTCACTCAAAACAAAGTCAAGTGCAAGTCATGTCATTATATCTCTGATGGTATGATCTTCTTCAGCAACAAGGACAAACACAACTAAGAACTGTGAGACTTGGGCTAGTCCTTGAAGTATGAGTAGGATGTGAACATAGACTCTCAAACATCTTCTGGTCCAGAGGTATCAAACATGGTACCTGCAAAATAAATAAAAATATAGTATATATTACTAATATGTGGTTTTCTAAATCAATATGCAGCTCCCCACAGTGATCCTTAAGCAGAGTTATTGGTGAGTTTGACACCACTGATCTACTCCAACTTGGCTTGAGAGCCACCCATCATCTTGAGTAGTCTCTCTTCCATGTTCAAACCTTCAACTGCTTTGTTGACATTGGAAAGACGAGGTCCTTCTGCCAAGGAGAAATTGCAGGAACTGATCCTGTGCCAAAAATTACTAGGAAAATGGGGTGGGTGGTGTATTTTGAGAAGAATAGATTGATTACAGTGAAGAGTTCCATTGGGAGATAAACATAAATTTGAATAGTTATAAAGAGGCTGTAAGTTTAAATACACCCTCAGGTACTTACTAGGTATGTGACTCTGGATAAGTCATTCAATCTTTATCTGCCTCAGTTTCCTTATTTGTAAAATGGGGATAATAACACCTATGTCCCACAGTTGTTGAGATACTTATATGAGATTTTTGTAAAAGCATTTTGCCAACCTTAAAGTGCTACATAAGTACTAGTCATCATCATCATCGTTATTAGCATATAGGTCCTGGAAGTAGTAATCAAATTATATTTTCAACTTAGTTCTCAAGTGAGATATTAAGCTGATTGTAGCAGGTCTTCCTTCTACTCTTTAGCTTTCTTAGATGTCTAACCAACTGGGAACAATCTAATGAGATTAGGGTTTGGAAACATACAGCTGCTTTATGATCTCCCCTAGAGACTCGGAGTTTGGGAAACCAGCTGAACTTGCTCTCTTATAAATGCAATTTCTTCATCTGTGAAAATACGGTGATTTTCTTCTTATCTAAAAATTTCATGACTGTGTATAAAATCCCAACGGGAGAGAAATGGTTTATTTCCCATGTGCAAATATTCATCGTAACATTGAACTATAATTGAAAAAGCACGCACACAAGACCTATTTTATTTCATTTGGAAATTCTGAATGTTGGCTATATAGATGTAGCTGAATCATAGAACTCCACAATCTCAGGGGTGGAAAAGACCTCAGACACCACCTAGTCCAACCCACACATGGAAGAAAATTCCCTTCATAACACTCCTGACAAGCAGTCATTCCATCTTTGCTTGAAGACCTCCAGTGAGAGGAAACTCCTTTCATTTCACCTTGGCATAGCTTTAATTACTAGAAAGTCTTTCTTTATAGCATGTTTGAATTTGCCTCTTTGCAACATCCATTGATCCTGTGTTTGCAGAACAAATTGTTAACCCCCCTTCTATGGGGCAGCCCTCCAAATACTTAAGTACAAATATTTGGCAGTTTACCACACACTCCCCCCATCTCCGACACACATACATACCTCAATCTTTTTTTCTCTAGATGAAACATCTCTTAGTTCCTTCTACTGATCTCCAGCTGGCATAATCTGCAGGCTCATACTCATCTGGGTTGGTTCTGAATATTTATACAGAATAAGTAGTTGAATGAGTAAGTGGAGACAGACACACAGAGACACAGAGAAAGAGAGATAGACATACAGTGATAGAAACAGAGAGACAGACTACAGTTTATGTCTAGAGACAGATTATTTTAGAATAATAATGATGTTTTGCATGACTGCACATGTATAACCTATATCAAATGACTTGCCTTCTCAATGAAGGGGGAGGGGAAGGAGAGTAGGAAAGAATCTGAAACAAAATATTTTTTAAATGAATATTAAAATTGTTCTTATATGTAATTGGGGGAAAATAAAATATTAAATTTAAAAGGGATAATAATAATGACTTAGATTTATATACTTTAAGACTTTCCTTACAACCAACCTATAATATAAATAGGTAGTTTAAGAATTTTTATCCCCATAAAGAAACTGTTACTCAGAAAGAATGAGTGATTTTTCTAAGATCATACATAAACAGCAGAGTCAATACTTACACCCAATCTTCTGATTCCAAATCCAGTGTATTTTCCAGCCTCCTCAGCTATGAAGAGAATCTTGGTGCTCAGTAAGCAGAACAAAATGTATATACACTGTCCATTTCAGGGAAGTCTATGATGGTGAGTGGTTTAAGAAGACTTTTGGGGGGGTAGGGAAGAGAAAGCCTCTTGGGCAATGTGAACAGGATTTGAGCCACCGACCTTTTTCATTCTTATATAAAAGGTCACTTTGCAGTTACTTTGTAAATGGTGACCTATTTAATTTTCCAGGTTGCTAGAAGTGGGGTTTGTAAATGGATAAAGGTTAGATGTGCTGAAGGATACATGGTGGTATCTGTATATAAATGTTAGCCATTATTATTATTCAAGGTTGGAAGCCTGTTTCCTTTATCAGGAAGCCTCAGATGCAAGGCAAAAATATCTCAGTTAGTGGGAATTTGAGAGTAGAGTTAGCTATAATATGACTGATCTGTATAGAGATTTTTTTTTTCAACCATAATGGACAAACAAAAAATCAAGTAATTCTAGACCTAGGCTTCTGATTTGAAAAGTAAATTGTTGGTGTTGAATTAATAGAAGTGAATGGTTTGAATTAATTGATGAGAGAAGAAATATACCCATTGCTTTCGACCATAAGTAAGAGGCAGTATGATGTGGTGATACTGGACCTAGAATCAGAAGACTTGGGTTAGAATCTTCTGGTTTTTTTCTGTCTCTTCTTGGACCACTCGCTTCTACTCTCTGGTCTGTCATTTCTTCATCTCCAAATTAAGAAGTGAAACTGGTTGATCTTTAAAATTCCATCTCCTACTCCAGGAGTTTTTAACCCATGGTCCATGAATCTGTTTTATTTTGTTTTTTTTTTAATACTGTAATATGTGTATTGGTCACCTTTATAATGCTATGCACTTCGTTTTCTGGATTTAGAACATGGTTCTGATCAGAAGTCTATGTTTTTCACCAGACTGCCAATGGGGTTCATGACACACAAAAGGTTAAGAACCCCTAAACTACCGACATCTTGCGATTTTGGAGGAGAAACAAACTAATTGGATTGACTTGTTAGTTAAATTGACACAACTTTAAAGGATTATCAAAGCTATCCTTGAAGATTGTTCAAACTCAACATGTCAAACGTAAGACATAAGCTTATGTCTCTTCCAAACCTCTCTATTTCTTTGAAGGTTACAATCATCCATTATATTCTCAACTCTTCACTCTCTCTTGCCCCTAATTTATTTTTATTGAACTAAATTTCTTTTTTCAATTAAAAAAATTTATTTTCCCTTCCTCCCACCTCCCCTATCGTTAAAAAAAAAAGAAAAATCAAACCTTTTAAGCAAATATGCATAGCCAAGCAAATCAAATTCCCACATTACCCACTTTCAAAAATATATATCTCCTTCTACTTCATATATCCATCACCTTTGGGAGATGAGTAGCATGCTTCATCCGTCCTCTAAAGTAAGAGTCACTTGTTGCATTGATCAGAATTCTTAAGTTTTTCAAAGTTGCTTATATTTATTTGACTTGATAAAGGTCCAGTTCAGGTTATATAAACATAAATTTATGGTGGAGTTGGTTGTCTTTATAATGTTATTGTATGAATTTTTGTCCTGGCTCTATTCACTTCACCACATCAGTTCATACAAATCTTCCCAAGTTTCTCTGAAACTGTTCCTGTCATCATTTCTTATAGCATTCTATTACATTTACATACCATAACTTGTTCAGCCATTCTCCAATTGATGGAACCTCCTCAGTTTCTAGTTCTTTGGCCATTACAAAAAAAAATACTGCTATAAATATTTTATACACGTGTGTTGTTTTCTTTTTCCTTTGATCTCTTTGGGAAATAAACCTAGCTGTGGTGTCAGTGGGTCAGAGGGTTTGCATAGTTGATTGATTCTGGAGGCATAGTGCCCAATTAATTTTCAGTTACCCCACATTTCTAACCAGATGTCTAGTTTTTATTTCTTCTACCTCCACAGTATTTCTTGCATCTGACACCTCTCTGCTTATTCAGCTACCTCCTTGGTTGAGGTCTTTATCACCTCTCATACAGACTTCCAATAACATCCCATTTTTGTCTCTCTACTCTTCAATCTCTCCTTTTCCTAATCCATACTCCACAAATCTTCCAAAGTGATTTTCCTAAAGCACAATTCTGACTGAGTTGCTTACCTCTTCAGTTAAAGTCTATGAGATCTTTATTAGCTTTATGACTAAATACAGACAACTTTCTTTAGCATTTAAAGCCCTTCACAAGCTGGTAGCACCAAAGGACCTACCTTTCCAGCCTTTCCTGCCTTTCCATCCCTTACTTCCTTACTCACTCTGGTCTGTCCAAAGTAGTTTTCTTTTTGTTCCTTACACACATATTTCATGTCTCTTTGTACAAACTATCCCCTATTCTCAGGACGCAATCTATCCTCACGTCCACCTATTAGACACCCTGGTTTCCTTCAAACCTCTGCTTAGATGTCATTTCTTCCCTTGACATTCCCTTTTCCTCCTCAACAATGAACACCTCTCCCTGCATTGCCTTGTATTCCTTTTGTATGTACTTTGTGCTCATTGTCTCATAATAGAATATAATCCTCTTAAAGGCAGAGGCTGTTTAATGTTTATCTTTGTATGTCACATACCTAGTATAACACTTGTTGAAACACTTGTTCGTTGATTGTTCTCCTAAAAGTCAGGTCCTTTGGTGCTTTAAAAGACCATCAGTGTCTAAGGGTTTTGTTTGTTTTAGTGACATATTTCTATATCTGTCTATCCATCCATATCTATTTATCACTCTGTCCATCCATAACTATCATCTGCCTATTTCTATCTGTTTATGATACATCTCTCTTTTTCTAGATAGCCCTCTCTTTCTTTCTGTCTCTCCTTTCTATCTATATGGTATCTAAAAAGTCAGGGAAGTTTTAAGCTTAAAACTTTACTGAAACCTTGGGGTCACCTTTTAGAACCAGTCTTTGAGTTAGCAGTTAAGAGAAACATATGTGAGTTAAGAGTTAAGAGAAACGTATTTGTTTGCAAAACTTTCTATTTTCTCTCTTATGGCAGTATTTCAGGTGGTACTTTTGGAGATAGGTTTGGGGGTGTTGAAGGCTGGGCTGTCTGATAGAAAACAGAAGCATATTTGAATGTAATTCTCATTCTTCCCTTGGCAGTAGCCTCTGTTGTTTGTTTATGAAACCACCAGAGTGCAAATGTATTGGTT
Organism: Notamacropus eugenii; assembly: GCF_028372415.1. Classification (NCBI taxonomy): domain Eukaryota; kingdom Metazoa; phylum Chordata; class Mammalia; order Diprotodontia; family Macropodidae; genus Notamacropus; species Notamacropus eugenii. The sequence goes on from NC_092876.1 coordinate 118,220,438, forward strand.
CATGTTGCCTTTTGGTTTGGGGTTTTGTTTCTGTTTGGTAAATTTATTTTCTAGGCTGATCATCTTATATCCCTAGTTTTAAAGCCACATTTTGTTATAAAACATTAATGTGGGACCTAAGTTTGAATTTTGGCTCTGCCACTTTCTACTTGTATTCAAATCAATTTAATTCACCTTGCATTTATTCCAAGATTACTTTGTGCCAGGGACTGTGCTGGGTGCCAGGAATATAGATAGATGGAATAGTAGAAAGAGAGTTAGTCTTGGTAGTCAGGAAGACTTTCATTTCAAATGGTACTCAATGTACTAGTTGTGTAACCCTGGACAAGTCACTTTACCCTCCCAGACTTAGTGTCTTCATCTGTAAAATGAGGATAGCATCTGCAACACTGGCTGTATTAAAGTACTTTGTAAATCTTCAAGCTCTATAAAATTCTATTACTATTATTATTTTTTTAAAATAACATTGCCTACCTCCCAAGGTTGTTATTAGAATCAAATGAGATAATCTATGCTGCCAACTCAAAAACACTATATAATTGGTAGCTAGTATTACAATGCCAGAGGAAAAAATCCAAAGCAAAATCCAAACCAAAACCGACCCTGTGCTCAAGAAGCTTATGCTTTATTTTCTGATCTTAATCTTTCTGCCTACGTATTACTTTTTCTCTCTGGACCTAAGTTTCTTCATCTGTAAACTGGGAGGGTTGTGGTCCCCTACAAGCTCCCAGATCTTAGGATTCTTTGTGATAAGTGAGGTTGTTTTTTTTTTTTTTCCATTGGGTGCCCTCATAAAGAAAGTCTTTATTTAAAAGCTATATGACAGTATGGGATCATATTTCTCATCCGAGTAATAAGAGAGGGGAAAAGTTGGGAAAGGGAGAAAGAGTGTTTTTACATTTGTTTTTTCTTCAAAAAGAATAACATTAAAATTCTGACTTTAATTGTCCAAAGTCATTCCCAAAAGTGAAAAAGAACTGATGATTTCCCAAAATCTATCCCTGGGTCTCCAGGCACTGAGTAGTCATCCTAAGGAGATTCATGCCAAAGTACCAATTTTAAAGAAAAGTTGATAAACTCCAGGGAAGAGTTTGATATTCAAATTCAGTAGATATTAATTGAGTACCTGAGTATGCACAGGGTTATGTGCTAGGTATCAGATGAGATACCAAGATTAAAAAAGACAGGGTGGTCCTTGCTCTGGTGAGTTTACAGATCTCTAGTGGGATAAGACACAAACCCAAGACAGAAGACATGCCTTAATGCTTGAATGGGTTCATGAGGTCACTAGCATGGGCATTCCTTCCACAAGCATAAATTCCAGCCCTTCTATGCCTTCTTGTCTTGGGGGATTTTTGTCCACATTTTCCCATTAAAACTCCAAAGACTGTTTTACAAATGCACAGGAGACCCCTGAGCCTTATAATACTTTGTGGGTACTTGTATAATACTTGAGTTGCCCATCTGTTTTTCCCTGCTTTCTGTGTGGTTCAGTATACCTTCTTTTCTAGTCATATAGTATGTCCTTAAAGATGTCTTCTACTCTACTTTTTTCATACATACTGTGTCATGTTACCAAAGATAAATAAGACAAATTTTCCCTTGGAAAATTTTTGTTCTGATAAGGGATGAATGATCTTACAGAGTTATATGGTTCAAAATAATTTAAATGGACTCATGGACTGATAGAATTGGAAGAGACTTTAGATACCACCTGTTCTAAACCTCTTATTTTAAAGAATATCTACCTGATGCCCAGAAAAGAAGAGTGACTTGTCCAAGATTATACAGCAAAGAAAAGGCAGATTAGAGACCAAGATCCAAGTCTTTACCATCATCTCATTCCTCTAGCCTCTATACAACACTGTCTCCCCCAGACATTACCTAATTTAAAATGCCTGCCAAAGGATTAGAATAATAGCTAGTCTATGAATTCAGTGCTAGGTTCTAATTTCAGACTTCTATCGTTTTATACCTGGATTACTATAGTCAACTTTCAGCTGGTCTTGAATTCCACTTGAACAATCCTGGAAAATATACATATTAGGTTAATCTTTCCCAAATTCTCTTTTCAACATTTGTTCATGGGATAAAGTCCCAAATATTAAATGTCACACTGAGGTTTAGTCTTACATTTTTGAATTGGTCCTAGTCTATCATATCCAGTCTTATTTTTCCCTGCTAGTAATAACTTACATTTCTATACAATTTTGTGATTTACAAAGTGATTCATATGTGATCTTCATGACATCTGGGCATGATAGTGTGCATATTGTGATCTCTGGTTTACATATGAGAAATTAATGCTCTAAGAGAGTGACTTACTCAAGGTCATATGTTAAATATAATTATTAAATCTAACTATTACTACCTAGGCAGCTAGATGGCACAGTGGAAAGAGCACTAGATGTAGACGCAGGAACACCTGAGTTTAAATCCAGCCTGTGTGACCCTGGGCAAGTCGTTCCACTTTGGTTTGCCTTAATTTTCTCATCTGTAAAATGGGGATCATAATAGCATCTAACTCCCAGGGTTATTGTGAGGATAAAATGATAAAAGATATTTGTGAAGTGCTTTGTAAACCTTGAAATGCTACCAAGATGCTAAGTGGCAGTAGTAGTAGTAATAGTAGTAGTACTAATACCAGTACTAGTAGTAGAATCCTGAGATTCAGACTCAGATCTTCTAATCTCAGACTCCTTATCTCCTGTCCAGAGCTCTTTCCAATATACTATGTTGCTCATCTCCAGTAGTAATTGCCTATACTATCTCTCTAGTCTTTAACTATAGTAAAGCTTGACTCCTTTGGATTTTACCAGCACACTTACCCATACACATACCTTTCCCCACATACATATGTGAATGCTCAAGTTATTCATTAACCATCTATTTTTCTCATTATATTCCCCTCCCCCACTTGTAATGCTTTTACACATACATACACACACACACACACACACACACACACACACACACATCTACACGTACCATTAGAGGGCCCACAAAACACAATCTAACTTGTCTAACTTGCCAAGTTCTAAATTACCTGCCATAATCATAGATTAGTATCAAGGGCAAATTTAGGTCCAAGAATGACTTCAATTTTTGGTGGAAATTAAGAAATTACCCCCCCCCCTTTTTCTTTCATGATAAACATGCCTCTTTCAAAGGGTAGCACTTCACTCTTTCATTAGGCACAAGCTAACTCGGAACAGTAGAAGACAATATGGTAGATTTCTCTTAAGAAACAATTTCTAAAATGAGCCTTTGTCTACAAAAAAAGTTTAGATGACCTTTCTCTAAGGCATTCTACAAGATTTTTAAATGCATTTCCATTCATTTGCCCTTTGAAATGGAATTACTGTCATCTAAAGGGGATATGAAAACTCTCTCCTTCCTACGCTCATTACAACTGCCTAAGGATGTAACATTCAGAATGACGTAAATTGCTTGGGGGTGTGGAAGGGCAGAGGGTATACTTGGAGGTGATGTGATGCTAATAAGCTCTATATTTCTTTTTGTACACAATTTTTTTTCATTTGTTATGTTCTGAGTCAATGATTTGGAATGAGCTTTAGTTCCCAAAGCCCAAGGGAAAGGCCTGAGGAGTAGCGTTCAATTAAATCCAATTCACCAAATATTTATTGAACATCTTCTTGGCAAAAGGGCCTGAGCTAGGATCATTCCATATGTTCTTCAAAAACACCTGTCACCTCAGTATAATGCTCTCTGTAGAGTGGGTGGTTCATAAGATTTGTTGTTTTTTTAGTCGTTCTTGGGACCCATTCAGGGGAAGGAGACAGAATAATAACCATTCTGCTTTCTCATGCCACTTGTTTACTCAGTCATAGAATCATAGACCAGAAGGAGCTTTAAAAGTCATCTAGTCCAACTCATTTATTTGGAAGATGAAGAAATTAAGACCTAAAAAAGATGAAATACCTAACGTATAGTGGAACCAGGAATAAAACTCCAAATTTCTGCAGTCTTCTTAGAGAGGTGTGCGCTAGCACAAAGAGTTGAATTGGGGGCTGATTGGGATAGTCTGATTCAAAGAGCAGTCATTAATGCTTTGAGATCATCATGGAAGTATTTCCCCAGTGGAGTGCTCTGGGAGGTCTGCCCTTCTATATAGTAAGTGCTCAATAAATGCTTGTTGAATTAGAGTCCAATTAAGTTCTAAACTGTGTGATATCTTTGATTCAAAGAGGGATGGAATCTTATAAGTCTGACAAAGTTCAGAGAAAGGAGACATCATGACATGATCTCAAGCAACAATTTACCTCTCTTATTCCTTTATGTCTAAGGCAAAGAGAGTAACTAAGTTATCCTCAGGGTCCTTTCCAGCTTTAAAATTCTGTGTTATGCTGTGCTAGTCTATCAACCAGGTCCCATTGCTCCTCTCTCTTTTCCCCCTTCCTGCCCCTTAACAAATTCCCCTCTAATGGAACTGAATTCTCACACAGACTTACCCCAGCTTATTACCTCGTTGCTTTTGCTTCCTGCTCTGTGGCCCAATGTTTGCCATGTCTTGTGGTATGGTGAAAAGACTGACAGACTCAGGGAGACTCAGCTCCTCCTGCTGCCTCAGACTAGCTGTGTGAGCCTGGGAAAGTCCCCTAATCTCAATTTCTCCATCAGTAAGATGGAAAGCACCTATATCACAGATTTGTTGGGAAGGATAACTGAGATAATGTTACATTCTTTGCAGGCCTTTAAGTAACACATAAAGTTATGGTTATCATTATTGGTCAGTTCAGTTTCAATTGGGATTGTCATACTTCTTTACTTCTGTCAGTCATTCTTTTATGTTTATTGGGTTGTTTGTAAAAAAGGAAAAAAATCCATTTAGGTAATCCCATGTTCCTAGTCTAAGTGGAGCCTGCCCTCTGCTTATAATCAAGCAGCTTGACTAAAAACTAAAGGAATAATATTTTTCTACCCTTTCCTTTACTTTTGGGGAGATCTATGGGAGGTGTGTGTGTGTGTGTGTGTGTGTGTGTGTGTGCGCGCGTGCGCGCACACACATACACACACGCAAGCATTTGCTGCAGGCAGATGAGGTCGACCATGATTTCATGGTTTACTTTTTGCCCAGGGACACGGGTAGGTGTAAGATGGGGTGGCGAGAGCAGCTCGAGGTGGAGGAAGGTGGGAGGTGCAAGGAGGAGGCATAATAGGGGAATGTAGGATGGAAATTGAGTTATAAAACATTAACCCAGATAAGGGTACGACCTCACTCCTGCTTTCCTAGTGTGCATCTTTCCCAGGTTTTTATTATGCTCTAAAAAAAGTTGTATTTGAGGAGAAACTTATCCCAATAAACATGTATGTATATGTGCATGTGTATCTATGTAATATATATATGTGTGTGTGTGCGTGTATATGCATATGCATGTGTATGTGTATGTACATATACAAGCCAGATAGGTTGCACAGTAGATAGAGTGCCACGCCTGGGGTCAGACTCACCTTCACAAGTTCAAATCTGACCTCAGACACTCACTAGCTATGGGACCCTAGGCAAGTGACTTAACCCTGTTTGCCTCAGTTTCTTCATCTGTAAAATGAACTGGAAAAGGAACTGGCAAACTGCTCCAGTGTCTTTGCCAAGAAAACCCCAAATGGTGTCACAGAGTCAAACACAATTGAAACTACCAAACAACAACAAATATGTGCATATACACACGTGTTACATATATGTGCATATATACATATATGTATATGTGTGTGCATACCCCCATAGAAAATTTATCAAATTTGGACCAATCTGCTGATAAGCCTCTCTGTGTACAGATAGGCTAGTTCTCGGATGACAAACCCATCAACCATCACTGTGCTCCTCTTCCACATTTTCTATGATTAGGAGTCTAGACCTAGAGAAGAGCTGGATTCCTATCTCACCCCTGACCACCTGCAAATCACTTAAGCTTTGTGTCTTCTCATCTGTAAATGGGGATAAAATACCTACGGTACCTAGTTTTAAGGGATGTGGTGCATTGAGGTAATATATGTGAAGCATTTGGAAAATCTTAGAGTGCTATATTTTTGTCATTATAAATCAAAGCTTTTTCCACCTGTAAGATCTACCAACTTTCTCTCAGATTACAATCCCCTTGTGACCCCCAGGGTTGGTTCCACATCATACTGACCATCAGAAAGGTACTAAGAAGACAGAAAGCATGTTATCATACATATGCATTTTCATATAAATGTAAATAACTAGGTCTATTTTGTATTTTATTTTTATTGATACTTTTGGGTATTTTGGTTTTTTAGGCCTTTTTTTTTGTGGCATCAGAACCATTTCCTTTTAAGATACTTCCTCTATCCCTTGCAACAAAACTTTTAAAAGAGGGGGGGAGCTGGTGGGAAGTTCAGTAAAGCCAGTCACCGTATTGACTGGGTCTGACAAGTTAGTACCTACTATTCCTTACTAAGATCCTCCCCGTTTCCCCCACCCATCTTTACAATGAAGGGAGATAGGTACATTTTCTCAGTTGTTTTTTTTCTCAGAGCTAAACTTAGTATCATTATCCAGTATCAGTTTTGTCATACTAGTCTTTTCATTTGCATTGTTGCTGACACAGTATGTATTGTTCCCCCCGCCCCAGTTCAGCTTGCTTTACTCTGCCATATGCCATGCTTCTCCAGATTCTCCAGATTCATTTTTAATGGTGCAGCAATAATTCCATTACATTTGTGTGTAGCCTTTCTCTAATTAATGTGGACCTACTTTGTTTTCAATTCTTTACCAGAAAGAAATATGTAGATGATTACAGAAAAAACTCCAATATACATATAGCATCCTCTTAAATTGTCACGGTACAAGGTGCAATCGGCCGATATCTATTAAGTATTTACTGTGTGAAGTGGCTTACCCACAGGTCAATAAACAAGTTTTATTTTTTAGCACCTACTGTGTGGTCTAGTGGGAGGGAAAGTACAGAGTTTGGATAAGACTCAGCCCTTTTACTTATGGAGTTTACAATCTAACATATTCTCAATGCGGAAGCAGCTTTGCCATTTTTGGTAATCACATATGATCCAGTTTTTCTATAGTATGTTGGATTTAATTATATAAACAAAGCTAGAGAATCAGAGGGCAGAAAGGTGACTCAGTTGATAGAGTGGCCAGGCCTAGAGTCAGGAAGACTCATCTCCCTGAGTTCAAATCTGGTCTCAGACACTTATTAGCTGTGTGACTTTGGGCTAGTCACTTAACCCTGTTTGCCTCAGTTTTCTTATCTGTAAAATGAACTGGAGAAGGAAATGGCAAACCACTCAGTATCTTTGCCAAGAAAACCCTAAGTAGGGTCACAAAGAGTTGGACGTAATTGAACAACAGAAATAAAAACAGAGAATCACCAGGTAGAGAGATGAATAAAATACAGTGGTCTGAGTAAAAGAAGGCCATTCTTAGTAAGGGGAGTAGACTTTGCCTCATTCCTTTCAAGGCTGCTCTGGATTTCCTCTACCATCCCCTCCTTCTTACCCTTTTCAGCTTCCATTTATGTATTATCTTTCCCCAATAGAATGTAAGATCCAGGAGGCTAGGGACCATCATATTTCCTGCACTTAATGCAGTGCCTGGAACATAGTAAGCACCCTGGCTGACTGACTGCAGGATTCAGACTCAGCTGGACTCTTTTTTTCTTCTATACTTAATTCATTCACTACCTTTGACAGTGGATGGATGGATGGATAGATAGATGGATGGATGGATGGATAGATAGATAGATAAGTAGATAGATAGGTATATCTTTCTATAGCAGCTCACATCTATTATCCTCAAAACAAAGTCAAGTGCAAGTCATGTCATCATTTCTCTGATGGCATGGTCTTCTTCGGCAACAAAGGACAAACACACGCAGAGTACTTCCATTTCCCCCAAAATATCTTTTTTTCTTTCACTCAATCTAATTGAAATAAAGATTAGGGTTTTTGAAAGGACATTAGTATTGTTTAAAAGGAATGGGGTAAGAAACAAAAAATGAAAAAACCTTGTATTGTACAGAATGATAGAATTGCATAGCATTGAACTCAGCCTGGACTCTAGTCAAGAAATCGTTAGTGCAAGCTTCTGGCACTAACTAGCCCTGTTCCCCTCTACCTCCTTTCTGGCCATGAGCCTGGTCCTGGTCCTAGCCAGTTTTACTCAGAGAAAGACTTCAATAGTCCTTTTCTAGTCCCAACCACAGCTCATGTTCACCATCCTTTCCCACCATCCTTTAGGGTCAGCATCTTTGAAACATCATAAGCTTATCATATTAGCAAAGTTCCACACATTTCTCAGTTACAACTAGCTAATTAGCTCATTGGAGAAGTGTCCATCTGAGAGACACTCATAGATTTATGATACTGCACTGCCACACATGTACAGTGCGGTGATTATCACATACCATTTCCACCAACAGGAAGGAAAGGGACATTTCTTCATGGGTTAAAGGATTTGAAGCTGGAAGGGATCTTCATGATGATCCCTCCTTTTGTTTTATGCATGAGGAAACTGAAGTCTAGAGACATGAGGCAGAGATTTTACTAGGAATTATTTTACCCACAGGAAAACAGTTGAGGGGAAAGATCAGGGCACAGTGGCAGAATGTAGTCTGACACAAAGTCAGGACGGGGATGCAAAGAGGCAAGGGAGAGTTCCACTGCAAGTGTCCTTGAACACAACTTGCAATGGTTAAGCTGAAACACAAAGCTGATTGGTTGCCTCAAGGAAGGAGAGCCATATTTTTGTGGATAATGGTACCCTAAAAAAAAGCCCCACTGGCCATGTGTTAGTTATGGTTCAGAACTGAAGTGGTTTGCCTGTGGTTACACAGCTAGTAAATAATCTTGTAAATGGAACTCCAATGATTTTTTCCCACTACACAAGACCATATTAGTCACTTCAATAAATAGCTAAATATAGAAAACAGACAAAGAGTGGACTGACTTCCCAAAAGACTGGAACTTGGGAGCAGCTGGAAATTCAAAGAAGACTTTTGGGATGGGATGGATCCAAGCAGGACATGCCAGAATGGATAACCATCATTCTAATATTGCTTTTAGCGCTGATTGAAAATAAAGCAGTATTTTCACTAGTGTAGTATGCCCTGTGTTCTATGAAAACTTCAGAAGAATTGATAAGCTGTTAAGCATTTTAAAAAACCAATAGTCATTGAAAATTCTCAAGGATTAGAGAGAACTATGAATTTTAACTATGCAGCAAAACTGATAGAAATGTAGATTTTTGCTTCCTAAAGCTGAGAGAAAAGTGAAGTATAGAATCTGAAGTATAGAATTTAGAAACCTGAGGGTGCCTTGAGAAGTAAAGAATTTCATCTGATGTATAAGTTGTATTCCATGGCAAACAAGATTCCTTCCAACACTAAATTCTGTGATATTATGATTCTATGAGAGAAAGGACAAGAAAGAAACAGTAAGTTATGAAAGATGTAAAATTCTTATGGTTTAAATATTGATACAGAGCCTTCATATCTGGGATAAGGTATCAGTGACAAGAAAGGCTAAAAATAAAACTATATTTGTGTGTTAGGTGTTCTTGTGGAAGGAGCACTGGATTAGGAACTGCATTCTACTCTACTATTCTACTAAGTGTTAGACATTGGGGATACAAAGACAAAAGAACAGTCCCTACCCTCATGGTGCTCCCATTCTTCAGGCTTTATGGGTTCTAATCCTGGCTCTGTTCCTCTATGTGATCAAAGGTTAGGCATATTGCTCTCTGGATTCTGAAAATGATGAGGATGAACATGAAATGCTGCTAGCTTTAAAATTCTGGGAGGCAACACAATATGGGGGAAAGAGTGCTAAGGGCCAAAGCACTTGGGTTCAAATTTTTCCTCTGACATGTATGTCCTTTGTGACATTGGCATGTCACCAACCTCCCTGGGCCTTGGTTTCCTCATCTATAAGTAAAGGGGATTGGATAAGATGACCTTTGAAGTCTGTACTAGATCAGCAAGTCTATGAAAATTCTACATGGTTGTCTAATGAATTGAGCATGTAATTGGACATCTGTAGCCCTTAATTTAATATTTAGCTTTCCTGCAAACTCTCTGATTCAGGCCTCTGTAACATTTCATCATTCCGGACCATTGCTAAAGTCCTTGGGTCTGCCTGCCCTCCTCATTTCCACCTTTGTCTCCCTATCTCTCTGATCCAAAGGCTTTCTTACCATCCTCAAAAAAAAAATGTTAAACCTGTGCCACAGGAGCCATCTGCAGCCGTCCTTTCCTGCCTCCACAGTCAATCAGAAAACACCTTCTCCATAGCTAGAAGCCAAGCAGTTGCACTCTCCTTATTCCTGAAATCCTTTTCTTAATCAGACTTTCAAGCTTTATTCCCAATCCACTAACATGCCTCTTTCTCCTCATTTATATCTCACACTTCTCTTCACCCAGATCCTTTGGAAAACACCTCTTGAAATGGCTGCTCTTTCTATGGCCACAATGCAGCTGAATTGTTTTCTTTCAAAGTTGCTCTCCATACCTGCCATCTCCCCTCACTTGCTGCTGACTTTTTCAGTGCCCTGTACTTGGCATTTTCTCCCTTCCTGTTCCATGGAATCTACTGTCATCCACTTCTCAGTCCTAATGTTTTGCTCTTCACTGATAACAGGACTTCTCAATAGCCCCACCATTTTCAAAACACCTAGCTTTTTGTCTTACCATTTTGACAATTCTTTAGAAACCATTAATCAGTCCATTAACAATATTTCCTGGGTACTTATCACTTTGTAGGATCATAAATTGATAGCAGAAAGGGGCAATAGAGGCTATCTAGTTATCATTTTACAAACGAGTCTTAGGCTCAGGGAGTTGATTGACTTGGCCAAGGTCACATGTCCAGTAAGTGGCAGGGGTGGAATTCAAGCCCAGACCCTCTGACTCCAGCCTTAATGCTCTTTTCATCACATTGTGGTAGGTTCTGAAGGGAACAGAAATAGTAATAACAAATCATATTCATCTTCTCATCCCCAGTACCTACCACAGTGCCTCCCTAGCACATAGTAAGCATTTAACAAATGCATGTTGATTGATTGGTATTTCTTCAGCACTTTAAGGTTTAACAATATTTTCCATACAACAACCTTGTTAAGTAGGTATTGCAATTATTAGCTCCATTTACAAATGAAGAAACTAAGGTTTAAACAATTTAATCTTTTCTAGATTTAAATATTCCCTGTAGCTAATTTTGAAGAAAGTTTCCCATAGGTCTGAGGGCTAACTTGTGCCAAGTGTATTGATACCCATTACGGAAAAAGACTTCATTCTTTAGATGAGAAGCATGTGTCAAGACACTAAAGCTAGCCATCCTCTGACATTTGTACAGTTTGTCCAGGGAAAGGATAACTCAATTCTCATTAACCTTTTACTGATGTTTTTTAAAGCTGTCCTCTTAGTATCTGCTGATGCCACATCACTTTACCTATAGATTCAGAGCTAAAAGTAACCTTAGGACCTATTTACTCCAAGACTTCCCTTATAGAGAACGGAGTTAAGGCCCAGACACTGTGACTTCACCAAAGTCATGGATATGGATAATAATGCAGTATTTGATCCAATGCTAGTCTTCTCTCCAGTATACTACACCTCTTCTCCTGGGATTTATTTATAGACCACTACTTTAGATCTTAGGATGGTGTGTCTGTTCCTTTTCTGACATCTGTCTATTCTTCCCTGAAAACCAGAGGCACACTGTCTCCAGGATCTACCCATTTTCCTCCCCCCTCTGTTTCTCTCCTACTTCATTCTGTGCTCCTGCCCATTTCTTCATCCTCATAATCTCTTTGTGCCACCCACAGTGCCAGCATAAGCCTGACTACGTTGGAGTGAGTGAGCTTCTTCCACTCAGGTTAACCAAGGTGAATTTAGATATCAGACTTACTTCAAAGAGAGAACTAATTTGCAGGTGACATTCTTGAAGCCTTTAACAATATCAAGACTCTTGGAAGCATGTGCAGAAAAGAAAATAAATACAAAATGCACCCATACCTTCTGTATAATATGTGTCAGAAATTCTCTGCCTCTTTTCGTATGTGCTATTTAAGGTCTGACTATGATATGTTTTCTATCAGTGAAATTCAGTGACAGGAGAAGCCTTAAATATAAAGCCAGAACCAAACCGAAGAGACTTTTTTCTCTTGCCTTATTCTCACTCATCTTGTTAGAGTTCTTATTCTAACATCTTATCTTCTCTAACTTGTGCTAAGGAGATTTCCATTAGTTGAAACATACTCTTTGCAGACATTGCCTTCTATCCCTGTCTGGATTCCTATTTCCTCTTTGCTCAGACAGGTTTTTTGTAGCCATATCCCTTTCAGCTTCAGGACCTTTCCTTATAAAAGAATGATAAGGGAATCGATCAGAAGCATTATACCAGAGTCACTTTAAATGACCTAGAGGAGAGTCTCTGTCTGTAAGAATATGATCCTATAACTGATACAAGATGGTAAAAAGATTTGTTTGTTCAGCACTCTGCTCTAATGCAGGGAAAATGTGGTTTTGGGAATTATAGGAACATGAGTTCAAATCTTTGCCTTGGTATGACTTACCTGTATGATCCCTGGCAAATTATTTTATCTCTCCAGTGCCTTCCCTCTGCAGTCATCTAAAGTTTATCCTTTATGTATCTTTTTTATACATAGTTGATGTACATGCTGTCTCCCCTTGAGCGCAGGGACTGTCTTTTGTCTTTTTTGTGTGTCCTTAGTGCTTAGCCCAATGTCTGAAACATAGTGTGTGCTTAATAAATGCATGTTGGCTTGTTACCTCAGTTTCCTTAACTGTAAAATGAAGTGATTATACCAGATGACTTCTCAGGTCCATTGCAGTTCTAAATCTGTGTTCTATGATTCATTGTTTAGACAATATTTGTTGAATATCTAATATATAAAAGACACTGTACAAGGCTCTTAGAGACTGCAAAAAAAAGGAGTGAAAACATAGTTTCTACTCTCAAGGAATTTATAGTCCAGCAAAAGAGATAAGACAAAAACATACAAGTAACTGTAATAAAGTTAGAATATAATGCTTATAAAATGTGTGAGGCACTCAATGGTGTTATTTAATATAAGGAAATACATCATCAGATAGGAAAAAAAATATTTTGAAATTCCATCTTTCCCAAAGCTTTCATTGAAGATAGATTGAGGTGAATAGAGTAAGTGAGAGGTATTGTTACATAGTAGCTAAGACAATGGATATAGGGCCAGAAAGATCTGCATTGGAATCCCACCTCTGACGTTTACTTAGTTTCTTCATCGTTAAAATACAGGGTTTGGATCTGATAGTCTCTTCTAATTCTAAATCTATCATTTTGCGATCCAATGATTCCCTTATTTGACACTTGCTAGACGTGTGCCCTTGGGTAAATCATTTATCCTCTTACAGCCCTTAGCAATTTTCTTGGACTATAAGATGAAAGTGAGTTGACATCACTTGAGGAAATTTCTGTGTTAGGAGTTCCCTACTTTGCTTTAAAAAAACAAAAAACATAGATCTGAACTATATTTCATTATCATTACCATGACAGCTAGGTGGCAGAGTGACTAGAGGGTTAGACTTGGGGTAAGGAAGACCTAAGTTCAAATACTGTCTCAGACACTTGCTGGTTGTGTGTCCTTGAGTAAGTCTCCTAGCTTTAGAGTGATTATCAATAGTAACTGTTGCTGCTTGCCTCCCAGCCGGATGTCTTTCTTTTTCTTGACCTCGTTAAAGGGGCGGTGCCCTGACTACTTCTTAAACAGCCTATTTAATGAACAGGCAGTTACCTCACCCTAAGTGAGTACCTGCAAAGACTTTGGCCTAAAAGGTCCAAGGACTCCCTGTTCATCCTGGGTCATCTCCAGTCATCCTGATGAATATCTGGTCACTGGATTCAGATGGCTCTGGAAGAGAAGCGAGGCTGGTGACCTGCACAGCCCTCCCTCACTCAAAACAAGGTCAAGTGCAAGTCATGTCATCATTTCTCTGATGGCATGGTCTTCTTTGGCAAGGAAGGAAGAACACAAACTTCAACTCTCACAGCCTCAGTTTCCTTATCTATAAAAATGGGCATAATAATTGCACTTACCTCACAGGATTGTTGTGAGACTCAAGTGAGAAAATGTATGGAAAGTGTTTTGTAAACCTTAAAGCCGTTATAAATGGTAGTTATAACACTAGCCAAGTATGGAAATGGAAAACTCTTGGTGGTATTAGAGCCGTCTCCTTCCTGCTTAGTATTTCATTTCCTTACTTGTAATGCCAGTGATGATAATAAGAAGGAATGTCGTTACTGACTAGATCACCAAAGCTTGGGAAATCAGGATACCCTGAAGGATCAGATCGGAAGCTGTGGCAACAGCTAACACTTAGGAACTGGCATCCCAGTGGATCTGCCGTTCAGACTTTGTAGAGACTCAGCACAACCTGCAGGAGGGAAAGCTCATGGGGCTCAGCTGGCAGTGCTGACCTCTTTCCCACATAGAACATTTCTTTATCCAATATCCCCTGTCAGTAACTTTGCTGCCTGGGTGCCCAGATACACAGCATGCCCCACAAGTGGCTTGAAGTCTATTTGGGAACAAGGAAAATAACCATATAAAGCAGCATATGACTAAGTGCAGAAATGATTCTTATAGACAGTAATGCAATGGAAATTCAGGGAAGGAACATTGTGACCGGGCCTCCTTAGGGCTGTGTTCCTGGAGGCAGTGTGAGTTGATTTGTAATGGGCAGCTGCCTTTGTTTTCTTAGCCCAGTGATGGGGAAGAACAGGACGAGAAGTTGAGTGCTGTGCAAATTAATTAGGACAAAGGAAAATCAATTAAATTGACGAATATAGCATAAACAGTAAAACTTTAACCAAACGTTTCATATGTAACATGTCCTTTTGCTGAAATCATTTATTTTACATAATTTGGCATTAAATTCACAATATTTAGATCCATGTTCTTTAATTCTTCACCATGAAACTACGCTTTTATCATATGATATATATATCAAGCATAGCTTTGACAAACAGTCCATTTTTCCCAGCCCAGCCTTGATTGTAGCCCCTAGATTTTCAATGGGGCTTAAATCATGTGAGTTCATAGGCCTTTGAAGTATGATTATCTCCAATCTTTAGGTAAATTTCTTAACTTTTCCTGATGTATGGCATGGTGTGCCATCATGTAGCAGTATTCTATCTCCATTGGGGAATTTTTGTGGTTCCATAGCCATTCTGCTTCTTGGTATATGAATGTTATTATCAGTGTTCAATATCTCCTGAATGGGGGGGAAAGGCTTCTAGGCCCACTCCTCTGTAAGGGGGAAAAACAAAACAAAACATTTTTTGGGTGGATGCTGTATAGTTGGATAGAGAGATGCAGATCTGGCAAGCTCACCCAGACTTCTGACAATCGTTTTGGTATATCCTTGAATAAAAAAGTGACTTTCATCAATTAAAAAATAATGTTGTTTTTTTCTAGTCTTCACCCCTCCAGTCATTTATATTGTCTGGTGCATGAGAAGTATTGTTTTCTTCATAGAAATAGCATCTTTTTTCCTTGTCTCCATGTACTTCTTTGAACTTCAAGAAGCCTATACCACACTAATTATCAATAACTACCTGTACAGCTTCCAGATACTTCTGAAGCTCTTTGCTTGCTTTCTGAGAATCAGTTGGGCTCTTTTGCGTCAAAACTTATCAGTTCTTGGAACTATTTTTGTTTGTTTGTTTTTAATTTCCAGTTGTACTTTTTTGTATGCTTCAATATGACTAAACCCCTTTCACCATTAACTTGGATGATCCTTGAAATGCTTAAATTCCCTACATCAACAGCTTCAATATCTCTAACAATCATTGAAGTATACTCTTGAAGAGCTATTCCTTTTTTACATTTCCTTGGAGTAATATTCATTCTTAAAAAAAAAATTGAATTAAAAACACAACAAAAGAGAGCAATGAAATTCATGAATATGGCACAAAATCTACCACTCAATTGACAGAATACTATCAAAGGTCTGGGTTCATCTGGTCAAGTTCAAATTTCTAAGTCAGGCCACTATCGGTAGAATCAAACACATATGTGACCATTGTTGTCATAAAAGGAAACCTTTTCAAAATCATTGCTGTCCTAAGTAATTCTCAAACCACTAAAGCACTAGAAAGAACCTTGGAGATCATCCATTCCAACCAGGTAGATGGGGAGAGAGAAAGACAGAAAGGGAGGGAGAGAGGGAGAGAGAGAGGGAGGGAGAGAGAGAGAGAGAGAGAGAGAGAGAGAGAGAGAGAGAGAGAGAGGGAGGGAGGGAGGGAGGGAGGGAGGGAGGGAGGGAGAGGGAGAAGATTTATTCAGTGCTTACTTACTGTATGCCAGAACTGCACTCTTATAAAGGGGAAAACAAAAACCCAGAGAGAAGGACATAATTATAATGGTATATAGTGAACATAGGGGTCGTGGTAATAATTGTTGGTAGCTCCACTG
This sequence comes from Notamacropus eugenii, assembly GCF_028372415.1. NCBI lineage: Eukaryota > Metazoa > Chordata > Mammalia > Diprotodontia > Macropodidae > Notamacropus > Notamacropus eugenii. Next base: position 118,236,906 of record NC_092876.1, read on the forward strand.
TAAATTTTAAGGGCAAGATTTTCTTTCCTTTTTTTAAGAATTAGATTTAAGCCTTTACCAATTATTATCGTAGGGGTAGGGGAGAGCTTTTAGATCATAGAATATCAGAACTTGCTGAAAGGACCCTAGACCTCATGTAAAATCTGCTACTCACTTGGGGCCATATAGTTCAATAGCAGCTTAAAGGAGCACTAAAGTATGAATGTGTATTTTAAAAAGCAGGCTTCTGATGATAGACTGTAAAATAATGAAGCCAGGGATAATGGATTCCTTTTACTTTCATTCCATCCATCCTTGTGCTCTAGACTAGATCTTTTCTTGAAGTCACATAAAACTTAGGGGAGAAACATAAGGATAGAAGGAGAAAAAAAGAGGAAGAAAATAAGCATCTGCTAAATGCCTACTGTATGCCAAGCATTGTGCTAAGAACCTTATAATTGTTATCTCATTCGATCTTCACAACAACCCTGGTAAGTACCATCATTAGTTATTATCATTCCTATTTTACAGATTAGGCAACTGAGGCAAAGAGAGGGTTGGGTGATTTGCCCACAGTCATACAGCTAGTAAGTGTCTAAGGTTAAGATTTGAACTCAGGTCTTCCTTACTCCAGACTCAGTGCTCTGTCGACTGTGCCAACTAGCTGGGAACCTCTTGGGGGAAGTTCAGAGTCAAAGGCAAATAAGTGTTGGAGAAATGGAGGCAGCCCCACCCACACTGGGGGATCACTGCTCACACCTGGTCTGTGGAAACAACACAGAAGCATTTTCAAAAGTCATCTTACAACATTTCACATGTGTGCCCGTGGCTGTTACTTCTGTCATCACCATCTCTCACTCAGAGTGAATAATTAGCCTCTGAAGCTCCTCCCACTCCCCCCAGCCTTCTTTGGATAGCACAAAGAGCCAAGAGTTGCTGCCATCTCCCCACCCACCTGATAGGCAGTCACTGTTTTCTGATTGAGATCTGGACTGTAAGTGCATTATAAGAGAAAGGAAGGAAAGAAAAAGGAAAAAGGAAAAAGGAAAGGAAAGGAAAGGAAAGGAAAGGAAAGGAAAGGAAAGGAAAGGAAAGGAAAGGAAAGGAGGAAGGAAGGAGGGAAGGAGGGAAGGAGGGAAGGAGGGAAGAGAAAGAAAAGGGAAGGAAAGGAGGAAGGAAAGAAGGAATGGAGGGGGATGGGAAGGAAAGAGAAAGTATAAGAGAAAAAGAAAGAAAGAAAGAAAGCCCTCCAGTCTACAATAACAAGATTTAGGAAAGTGTTCTTACTGTTTTGGAGCAAACAATGATTCCAAGCTTCAGGTCCAACCCAGCTGGCTCTTCTCTGAGCACAGCAAATTCCTTTTTCCAGTAAGTGCCAAAGTTGAACAAGCTTCCACAGGCTCCGTTTGCTTTCGTGTAGGTGTCTCCATGGCTTTTTCTCCCCTTTCCATCAAGCATGTCAAGCTGCTTCACCAGGCTTTTCTTTAACTGAGATCGGTGTTTTCACACGGACTATGGTGACCAAGAGTTGGTCAGGAAGGACAAACATAGCCCTCTGTGTCCTAAAAAGATTTAACCATTGGAGCTAGACAAATGAGCTTAGAGACGATCTAGTAAAAATAGCTATCTAATTGTTTTATGGATTGGAGGATTAAAGATTGTAAGCCAGAAGAGCTCACAGAGCTCACTGTACACCCCCTTCCCGTTACAGATGAGGGACCTAGGGCTCAGGGACACAGTCAGAATTCTACCCAGCCCAATCCACCCCTGCCCCACCCCCAGCTCCCCATTCAGTCCTCTTCTCAAGATGGCCTTTATTTTCCCCCATAGAAAAGGTGGAAAACTAAGGTATAGCAACCCATTAGCACCGTTTGAGTACCTTTGCCCTGTGGTGGATAGAGGGCTAGCCTTGGAGTCAAGAAGACACTGCCCTTCACTAGTTCCATGACCCTGGACAAGTCATTTAACTTCACCTAGGCCTCAGTATCCATAGCTGTAAAATGGGAAAAACAATATCACAACTTATTGGGTTGTTTTGATGTACAAATGAGATAGTATATGTAAAGCAATTTGAAAATCTTTAAATATTCTATAAATGTCAGCTTTTATTTATCCTCTTATTTGGACAAGACCTGTGATTTCATCTTCATCCACAATTAATATTTCCATTAGACCTTGCTTCCCTTCTCTTGTCCTTTGAGTATTCTTTGGATGCCCTATCAGGTGTTCTCTATTCTACATAGAACGTTATTTTCAATTAGGTTTCCCTGGCCTTTCAGTTTCTGGGTAGCAATTTAGTTGGAACATATTGAAGGCAAGACATTTAACCTCTTAATGACTATTATTAGACATTTATTATGCACAGATTGGGTACCAGAGGCTACTCAGAACCTGAAGGTAGGCAGGAGTCCTGCCTAATAAGCTCACAATTTAATTAGACAAGCTGAGCCCTGAAGGCATGAGGAGTTGGGCAGTTGGTGCTTAGGCAGACTAATTGGCATCTGGTTTGCAGTGTTCACAGTCACAGCCTGCAGACCAAAGCCCTCTGGGGAGAAGGCAATGGTCTGGGACAGCCTTGCAGAAACTGGATTTGGCAGAGGAGCTACAGGAAGCAGGGTAGAAGAAACTTAAGAAATGAGCAAATGACTCTTTTATAGGCAATGTGGGACCATGGAGAGAACACTCCAAGACTTGAGTTCAAATGTGGCCATTGTCACTTCCTAACCTTTGTCTAATCTTGAGCACATTGGTTAAGTTCTTGGGGTTTCATTTT